>NC_064899.1:27323328-28026665 GCF_929443795.1 Astur gentilis
GTACTCACAGGAGGAAGCAGAACTGCCCACTCTCTCTCTCCTCCCTCTTCCTACCAGGCCTCTTTCCATCGACTGCTTTTGGCGGCACAAGCTTTTGTGCAACCATATGGTAGGCTGCAAAAAAACAAAAAAGAAGAAAAAAAAAAGTAGTGGTGAGGTTTAGCTTTTCTTGTTTACCTGTGTTTGTTGATGTTGTCAGACAATCACAGAAATGGTTCTGTTGCCACGGGGAAGAGAGACAGCACTAGGGTTGGAGTGGGGAAGGATGAAATGGTAGAGCCAGTGTAAATTATTTATGAAGCTGTGATTGGCATTTTCACATAGACAATTCTCTGTAAATAACAAGAAAATAGCCTTTCAAAGGCATAATCTGAGAAATAAGTTATAAAAAGTCTCAGCAAATGTGAAGAATACTGAAAGGGCAGTACCCCATGCTTATAGGCTGAAAGCATAATTCTGCCATAACACTTCATAGTAAAAAGGACATCCATTTAGTTTAGTACCATGTCACGACTCACCACGAGGCAGAAAATGCAAGATAGAGTAGCATTTATAGTTACCATACAGCATAGTTCAAATAAAACTTAGCACTGTATTGAATAAATATATGCAAAAATCATACATATACATGGTCTGTTTATCCAGTAATTAAAATTGAGGTGCTTTAAAAAGTAAAAGAAAAAAGTATATAAGGTGACAACCCACTCAGTGACACAATCTCCTGCACTTTCCACCAGTCTTCAGATTCATGCTTAGGAAGCAGAGAAGAGAGGAGAAAGAAAAAAAATGCTTTTGTCAGATAGGCAATACAACTAGTAAAGGTCCAAGTCACTGTATATTCCTGGCCTCACCACAGGTCACTTAGATCTTATACATTAGTACCTGCTAATACAATTCGAGAACTCTGGAGAACTCTGGGCATGGTTCTGGGCAGCTTGCTCTAGGTAGCCCTGCTTGAGCAGGTGGGTTGGGCCAGACGACCTCAGGTGATCTCTTCGAACTTCACCCATTCTGTGATTCCATGATTTGATCGTATGTGACTTTTTAACACAGTGTTTAACCATGTATCATGCTCTTACATGAAAGGCAAAGCACATTGACTAAACGTCTGAGGTCACGGTCCCTCCCACTGAGGTCAACAATAACACTGTCATTGCTTCAATAAAGCTACAATTTCAGCCAGAGCTAAATTTGGTCTTTTATTGCAGAATATTAGTGATTTCCCTAAAATAGTAAGAGATAATTCTAGTATTTCCCAGAGTGTAAAAGGAAAAGATTTGCTTTGGAAAAAACAGTAGTGGCAAGACACCATCAAGATTCCATGGTATTTTTAACATTTTCATCTACCACTTCCATTGACCAGAAATGCTAACAAAGTCCCACTAGAGGCTGATCTTGTAGCATCTCAGTAAAGAAGTATTAGAGTAAGATTTTTCAGTTTACATCTGCTGAACCAGAAAATACAGTCAGTTCAGATAGACATAATCAATAGGCCAAGAAAAGCATCAAGCCCCATTAGTAAACATGTATTAAGGAAACACATGTATATACAATTTGTGATGGGTATTGATGAAACTGTCAGTCTAACACCAATGTAGTCTGTAAGGGAGGAGGATAAAGCATAAAGTTTAAGTGCTCTGTGAGGAACACATTTAATTTCTGGTAGTGCCTATTGATGAATCACAAAGGATTTCAAAATCTTTTTCATAAATGCAACTTTTTAGAATGTATAAAAGTAACATTTTTAATTGACCTAAACATATTCCTATCTGGGTTTTTTTATATCTACAAGCTGGAAAGGTTTTTATTATTTAGATCATGGAAGCACACATACACATCTTTCTAACCCATAAGACAGTGGCATTGTCAGTGTGATATTTAACTTTTGTTAGAACATGGAAAGAAAAAAGGAACACAAATTTTAGCAAGCCAGAAACACAGCACATGAAATTCTTTCATAGTTAAGCTACTGTTGAGTTTAAAACTCTGGCAATCATTTGTCACTAATAAAAAAAAAATTCCATCACAGAAAAGGCATTTTTATATTGTTTTTATAATTTAGATTACAGGAAGTTGTAGGATATGACATGTTGACCCATAAGGTAGCTTAGTTTACCTACAAAAGAAAGACTTAGTTCACTCTCCCCCATTCTCTTTTCAAAAAGCAATCCTTTCAATAATAGCTAAATATGGAATAGAAATAGGGATCAATGATTTCCATTTTATGGATAATGTATTCTTTATTTTCATATATGACAAGTGGAGATTAGTTTGGCTTTGTGCTAAATTGTTCATGTAATTCAATGCCTCCAGGATTTTTGACTTTGATATTTGTATTGGGTTTGTGAGGCAAGGTTTTGGTAGCCGGGGGGTTACAGTGGTGGCTTCTGTGAGAAGCTGCTGGAAGCTTCCCCTGTGTCCGACAGAGCCAACACCAGCCAGCTCCAAGATGGACCCACCACTGGCCAAGACTGAGCCCATCAGTGACAGTGGTAGTGCCTCTGGGAGAACAGATTTAAAAATGGAAAAAAGTTGCTGGGGCACAGAAACAGCAGCCAGAGAGAGAAGTGAGAATGTGTAAGAGAAACAGCCCTGCAGACCCCCAGGTCAGTGCAGAAGGAGGGGGAGGAGATGCTCCAGGCGCCGGAGCAGAGATTCCCCTGCAGCCCGTGGTGATGAAGACCACGGTGAGGCAGGCTGTCCCCCTGCAGCCCAGCGAGGTCCACGGGGGAGCAGATCTCCACCTGGAGCCCGGGGAGGACCCCACGCCGGAGCAGGGGGGTGCCCAAAGGAGGCTGTGACCCCGTGGGAACCCTGCGCTGGAGCAGGCTCCTGGCAGGACCTGCGGGTCTGTGGAGAGAGGAGCCCAGGCTGGAGCAGGTTTTCTGGCAGGACTTGTGACCCCACGGGGGACCCACGCTGGAGCAGGCTGTGCCTGAAGGACTGCAGCCCATGGGAGGGACCCATGTTGGAAAAGTTTGCGGAGGACTGTCTCCTGTGGAAGGGACCCCACGCTGGGGCAGGGGAAGATTGAGGAATCCTGCCCCTGAGGAGGAAGGAGCGGCAGAGACAACTTGTGACGAGGTGACCCCAACCCCTATTCCCTGTCCTCCTGCACTGCTGGGGGGTGATAGGTAGAGAATTTGGGAGTGAAGCTGTGCCCGGGAAGAAGGGAGGGGTGGAGGGAAGGTGTTTTGAGATTTGGTTTTATTTCTCATTACCCTGCTCTGGTTTGATTGGCAATAAATTAAGTTAATTTTCCCCAAGTTGAGTCTGTTTTGCCCGTGACGGTAATTGGTTGAGTGATCCTTTTGTCATATTTTCTCTCCCCTGTCCAGCTGAGGGTGGGGGAGTGATAGAACGGCTTTGGTGGGCACCTGGCATCCAGCCAGGGTCAACCCACCACAATATTATACTATATTTCATGACATTACGTAAAACAAATGTAATAAATCCATTTACAATCCCATAATCATTTACCATCTAGACTTACACAGCACCTTTGCTAGTTAGCCATTTGCTTTAGCAACAGATATCTGTAGAGAATTTAAGTGCTGCACCATAATTCAAATATATTGCACACTCCAGATTATTTTTTTTCCAAAGTGTTCTGTGTTATGAGGAATAAAAAGCATTTCCACTCCCCAAGAAACACTCATTTAGTGTCAATTTAAAAAGATTTACCTGAAAATGTACACAAATTTGAAAGAGGTATGATGAGAAGATAAGGTAGAAAAGACAATAGACTTGAAGAACATTTGAGAATGTTATTTACTGATTGCCATTTCCAGAGGGTGCTCTGTTTCTACTTTATGCTTCTAGTGTTACAACATTCTCGCTGTTTTCTGAATACAAGGATAGGATGATGGAATTATACAGAATATACAGTTCATTACAGCTGAGTGCATTACCCTCAGCTTATCAAATGAATACTGCTGGTTTTACTGCTTGTTCCTGAATAGACTGGATTTTCATAAGTTTATTATTAAAAACTCATATTTAATGCAAACAAAAGAAAAGACTATGTTAGCTTTATATGAATATTATCGAATTCTGGTCATGTACTTTTATTTTCTTTTCCTTGGTCTAATGAACTAACAGCAGGCAGTGTTTATGATAAGATGTTGTATTTTAATTCTTCAGTGAGGGAATGACAAAGTAGTAAGAAGACTGGGGGAATGCAATTTATTATTATTATTTTTTTAATATTCAAGAAATGAGAGGAGGTGAAGGCACCAGAACAGGAAAGAGGCAGAGAGCTACCAAGCAGATCAAAAGCCATAAAAGGAAAGAAACATATCCAATTTTGATTTTACTTATAATTTGAATTGGTTTATCCAGCAGGAAATTTGATGCATAACATTGCTGATTCCTAATTTCATTGGATAAAAAATAAACCCTCTGAAAGTCTGCCTACAAATATTTTTATTTGAACTTGGAAATTAAACTGGCCCATTGCTTGTACATGGAGTAATGAGCAAAGCCTGTTCTTCCATACATTGGTTCTTCTTACATATCCACTACTGCTGAGCTGACAAAAGGAATTGTATCAATTTACAGAACACAGCTTTTAATCTCCCTTTAAAAGGGAGCCTTTAATCTCCCTTTTTTCATGAGATCTGGCTATTTTCTGGTACAATTCCTTAGGGCAGGTGCTATCCCTTCTTAAACAGTCACAAATATGAAGCATTGCTTTTACTGCTATGAGTTTATAACACTGTCAATATTCATCTTATCAGTGAAAAATCAACTCTTGGATAGTAAAAAAAAAAAAAAAAAAAAGCAAAAAAAGCTATTTTGAGTTCAGCTTTAAAAGAATAGCTACTTGCAAGTAAAGATTACTACAGTCAGCCTTATATTCATTGTAAACCAGATTTTAGGAGTCCCTTAGGCATTTGTACCACGGAAAACACAGCATGCAAAAATGCACACACCAGTTCTTCATTCTACACTGTCTTAAAAAATACGTGTCCCCAGAGTTGGAAAGCAGTAGTCAAGGCTGTGACACCATCTGATCCTGTGAAGAAGATCATGAAGGTCAAAAGTCATGCAAGGAGTATATTCTGAAATACAAACAATAGTCTGTGGCAGCTCAGGAAATGGGTATCACCAGCCTTGAAATTACCATTCATTTAAAACAGAAGGAACTAATTCTGCAAGAAAATTGTTTCTTAAACAGGCTACTGTTTATGCATGACAATATAAGCTTAGCACCTGAAGGTAACCTAGAGACGATGAACTTTTTTAGCCACCACAGCAGGAAAAGTAAATTGATAACTGCTACCACACTACCCTCTGTCCCCAGATAGAGGATAGAGTCCCTTATTAAACTGTATTTCTTGCTCTGATTCCAAGGTTGTTTTCCATTCTACTATGGTCTCATAACAGCTCTGAAGTGTTTGTTGAGAATGGCCTTAACTTCTTGCTTGTTTTTCTTACAGTGTCCATTAAACTAAATCAACATATACACACATAAACATTCTAATAAGGCTCTCAGTATTCACAGCCATTGATTTCTAGCACTGTCACAGTCAGAGATTTTCAAGAAGTTTTGAAGGAAGTGAATAATATTCAGGAAAAATATTGCAAAACTGGCTGGTATTATTAGCAATGCCTCTTTATCTATATAAAGATGCATCTTTTAAGTCTTCCCATAACATTTAACAATGAAGCATGTTTTTGGAGAGGTAGCATGAAATTCACAGTGTGCTTGTAGTTGTGTTGCTTAGCCTTTGTACAACTTTTTAAAAGCTTTTTATTTAATTGATCAATAGAACCTCCATTTCTATCATATCTGAGATCTTCATAATCCCAACTCACATTCGGAACTTTGAACAAAGATGATGTTGGCTTTCTTATTTGACAGGTGAAGAGTAGAGGTGCAATAGCCTAAGAATCAGACTTTAAAGGAATCCCCTGAGAAGGAAATAACATATAAGCATTCTCCCTCAGAAAATCTATGATTTTCATTAGGAATCCATAATCATTCCCTCCTCTGTACTTTTCTTCATCAATATTTCTTTTATTTTCTTTCTTTCTTTTTTCTTTCTTTTTTTTTTTTTCTGAGAAGTAGCAGAATACATTTGCTATCTATATCATTTCCTTCTGATAAATGAATTTAGAAAGATAGTCATCAGTGTTTAGTTATTTAAACTAGAGCAACATACTTTTTTTGCAATAAAACAATGTATGCAGTGCACTGACTTTCATGTTCCAGCCTCTAATGAGCATTTGAGGATAAAAATGTAAATAAATTATGGACTTCTTATCTACAGAACAGACACTAATCAGTTAATCATTGGGTTTTGGCTGCCATAAGTGCTCCGAAGAAAATTGTTTCTATGAGATATTTATCACTTGCCAATCAACACATCCCACAGGATTAGAAATAATTGTTCTACTATTTGTAGCAAACCAGATAATGCAGTTCAACTTTAGCAATAAAACAAACTTAACATTCAGCAAGGCTTTCATGCTGTTCATTGTTGAGTTGGAACTTCTGCAGGCTGGAGGTTTGCAGTACATGGATTTAATAAATGGGCAATAATAATTTAAAAAAAAGAATACAGGTATTCCTGGCCAAATTCAGCCTTGAAAGGGCTATCTTGAAGGGCATGAAATTTTGCTAGGAAGATTGACTTATTGCACATGAACATCAGAAGTGTGTTGAGTTGACACAGTGATATTCTGCCACATATTTCTGCTCCAACGGAAAACTTTTTACACTGGTGGTGAAATCCTTTTCTCGAGGAAAGAAGTTTTCCTACTTCTCAACACTGTGATTAAGGGTGTAACCCACCTATACCACTACTGCTTTCTGTCTATTCAGTGAACATTTTTATACGTCCAAATTCAATACTTTCAGTAGGAAGGAGATATTCACTCTTTCCAAAATAGCAATAGTACCTAGTCATGGACCTCTCAGCAGCCTGTGGAGGAAACCATGGCGGAGCAGATACCCACACTGTAGCCCATGTAGGACTCCACACTGGAGTAGGTAGATTATTTCTTGAAGGAACTGTGGCCCATGGAGAGACCATGCTGGACCAGGTTTATCCTGAAGTACTGTAGTCCATGGAGAGGACCCACACTTGGAGCAGGGGAGAAGTGTGAAGAGGAAGGGTTAGCAGAGAGGAACTGTTAGAACCTGACTGCAACCTGCTATAGACTGACTGCAACCTCCCATTCACCTCCACCGTGGCATTTGGGGGTTGGAGGAGGTGGAGGAGTCAGGAATGAAGGAGTGACGTTGGGCCGGGGAATAAGGGGGGTGTGGGACGGTGTTTTCCTTTTTTGTCTTTGTTCCTTTCCATCCAACTCTATTTTAATTGTCAATAGATTATTTTTCCCCAAATCAAGTCTGTTTTGTCTATGATGGTAATTGACAAGTGATACCCCTGTCTTTATCTTGGATCACAGTCTTTTTTATCTTACTTTCTCTCCCTGTCCTATTGAGGGGGGAGTGAGAGAGCAGCTCGTTCAATGTCTGGTAGCCAGCCAAGGTCAACCCACCAGAACAATTTACATAGCCTTTGCTGGAGATGGATTTCTCTGTTGAGTTAGGACCCCAGTTACCAAAGAGATTCAGTCAGCACATCATAATATATTCACAGGATCCTGAGCAAATCATTTGCTTTCTTGTTGCACAGGAACAGGGCTTCAGGACTTCCCCACAACACCTTAAAGAAGTGTTGCAGAAAATAATGCATTAGAAAAATGTGCATCCGGATTGAAAGAAGGAAATTTTTAGGTGGAATGCTTGCCTCACTGGACTGAACAGCAGACTCCTTTTCTTTTATTTCTGCTTAGGGATATTTCCTCTTACAGGGAGTGCTACAGAACAAGTAACATCCTATTTGATAAGACAGGACATTAGACTTAAAGGTTAAAACAGGGAGACTCTTTCCAAGTCACAGGCTAACAGAATTCCAGACAACCCTACATGCCTCAAAAATTAATGGCAACTTTACTTTCCAGGAAGCACAGGGTCAAATCTGAATGGTTTAGATCAGTGTACAACTGCCTGTGAAGGAATGTCTTCCACTGACTTGTGTGATTTTTTTTTCTGTGACTAGAACAGACAACAATATATCTTGCCTCCTGCTCAGTGCATGCCCTCTTTTTTTCAGTGCTATCTTCTCCAAGCCATTTAGTATACCATGCACTTCCTAAAGGAGGCTACTTAGTCTAACAGGTAGTTGAAAAAACAGTATTTTTTTCTTCCATGTTTCCTCTTTAATTTTGGCAGCACTGTAAGAGCACAATGCAGACTGAAAGAGAAAAGCACAGTAATTGCTCCAAGAACTTCCAATCTGCAGTTGAAATGACTTTTTATTTCCTCCCATATGCCTGTTAAACCCTTCTAAAGCGATCTGCAATTCTAGAAAAGCTGACCTTCCAAAAGTACATCAGAAACAAACAAAAAAAATCCATACATTTTGTTGACACCCTTGCATATCAGCCTTCAAGAAAACCAGATTTCAATTTATTTACAA
Organism: Astur gentilis; assembly: GCF_929443795.1. Classification (NCBI taxonomy): domain Eukaryota; kingdom Metazoa; phylum Chordata; class Aves; order Accipitriformes; family Accipitridae; genus Astur; species Astur gentilis. The sequence goes on from NC_064899.1 coordinate 27,331,824, forward strand.
AGACTAGAGTATAAATCTTCATAATGAAAAAAACCAACCCCAAAACCCCTCTTCACCCCTGCCCACTTTATCAGTTGAGGCTGGAAGCAACATCTGGTGATCATCCAGACCAATGCCCCTTCTCAAGGCAGAGTCAATTAGAGCAGGTGGCTCCAGATCTCATCCAGGGTTTTGAGTGTCTCCATGGATGGAATCTCCAGAGTCTTTCTGGGAAACCATTTCCAGCATTTGACTACCCTCACGGTAAAAAAATGTATTTCTTATGCTTATGGATATTTCTGTATTTCAGTTTGCACCCATTGCCTCTTGCCCTTTCACTTGACACTGCTAGTAAGACTCAAGCTTCATCTTCTTTACTCCCTCCCATCATGTATTTAAGCACTTTGCCAAGATCCCCCTTATTCTTCTCTTCTCAAGCTAAATAGTCCCAGCTCTCCCAGCCTCTCCTCGTATATCAGGTACTCTAACTCCTTGATCATCTTCATGGCCCTTTAATGAACTCGCTCCGGTATGTCCATGTCCCTCATACTGGCAAATTCAAAACTGGATCCAGCACTTCAGATGCAGTCTCACCAGTTTTACAGAGAAATGTCTCTACCCTCCCCTCAAGCCCCCTACCTCCTTTCCCAGTTGCAGTGAGACATAGTAGGTCAGCTCCTCAGCTCATGTAAATGAGTACGGTTCCACAGAAGTCAACAGAGTTACACCAACTTAGACTAGCTGAAGAGCTGTCTCGAAATGTCATGATTCAATGTATTTTCAAGCCATTCCATTTCTAGTCACCTTGTGGCTGGTCTTCTTACAGCTTCAGTATATGCTAGAATATTTGAAGGCACATTTCTTTTGCTACGAGTTTCAAATGACCTTTTAATGAAGGGCTGAACTGATTTTCAAACCCAATTATGTTGTTAATTAAACTTCTATTTTCTCCTCTTTCTACCACCAGCTTCACATTTTTCATATTCCTGTTTTTTGGTACAGTCCCTGGAGTTTCTGCTTTCCCGGGCATTTTGACAGTTACCTTTGCAAGCACTTCTGAAATACCACCTCCAGCATTAACTTTATTAGATTATTCTTGAAGCAGCAGTGGGTCAGTTTCAGCAGCACCAATCTCCTCAGGGCAGACTTATTTTAGTTTTCAAAGTTAATAAAGTAGTAGCAGTGATCTGCCTTCTGGTGAATGTGCTAACTGACTTGAACAGGTTGCCAGTAATTTATTTTTCCCTCCACTAATCTCTGCAAACAGTATGTCTGCTTAACTGTAGTCCTTCCTGGTCGCAGACTGTGCTTCAATACCTTTGCTCTATCATAGTGCTTTTACAGCCCAAAGTCTTCCTCAGTATATCTCAGCCTATGGACTGTCCCTGGACTCTTGGTGTCAGCTGTCCAGTGTACAGGGAGAAATCCAGCAGTTTAAGTTAGTAGCAAAACCAGACTTCCATGGAGCAGGGATTTCCATGGAGCATTTTGTGTCTTACTGCATAGCAACACAAGTACAGTATAATGCTATCTGCTATTACAAAATTACACACTGACACCTATGTGTTTGACATGTATGGGAAATGGCAGCAGCTAGGTTTTAGACAAAATAAGGGTTTTTTTTTTTCTTTTGGAAATAAAAATTCTCCTGAGGGTAAGATTTCATTTCTTGCATTTTTGAGTCTATGACCTAAATTGCACTACACTGTTTTTTTCTCTCCAGTGGATAAGCACTGAATCCCAAACAAGGGACATGGTGTTCCCTCTGACAGAAACAGAGGGAAAAAGAACTTTTCTCAAGGAGTTCAGTGGTGATGCTTTTCTGCTGCACGTAACCTAGCTTAAGAGAAAAGATGATCTCTCTGATTTGGAAGACACTTAAAAACTATAAACACTCTATAACCATCCTATATTTTACCTGTTTTGAAAGTATTTGAGAGAATTTTATTATTTTCATTTCATCATTCATTATATAACCTTTTTACAAAGAGAGCAATGTTAAATTCTGGTTCTCTCATTCACCTTAAGAAATATCAGAAGGACCCTTTGCATATGGAGACTCTAATTAACACAGAACTGGCAGATAAAAACTATCCTTAAAGGGGTCGAAAGAGGAAAGGTTAAGAATGATACCATAAGTGGACAGTTCTATGTAGAGGAAGTTCTCAGTGAGTCATCCATGACCTGCTGGTCACTCACAGAGTTGTTGCAGGTCAAGATTTCCAGCTGCTATAAATGCCCTCGAAAGTCAGTGAAAGACATGAAAAACTTGATTTTCAAAGGTTATAGCCACTACTTTTTCCCACGGACTTCATCAGGGAGCTGTCAGTCCTCAAAACTTGGGAAAAAAAATCAAGCTCTAAGATCACTTTTCCAAGCAGCAATTACTTTAGATGTTAGAGGAATGTTTTAAGTATTAGAACTAGGTAGTCTGGAAAGAAAGCAGGGGGAGAACTAACCTACAAAATAGGCTCTCTATTAAAGTGCCATTCATACTAGGATAACCCCTGTTGTACAGTACTTCTTTACTTTCTCTGGTGTCACTTTAACATAGAGGGAATCTTATGAATGTAGTGCCCATAACCACAACATGTTTGGGAAATGTTAAACAATGAGGCCTGGGAAGGAAAACTAATAGCATCTTTTGTTTAAGATGTCCAGAACTGCAACTTTATTGTGCAGATGCAGGACGGTTACAGATTTCTTTCTTTCCTTCTGTTTTCAACAGACATTTTAACATTTGCCAAAACTAATTACTAGTTACACATTAAATGTTACAGATGGAAGTCTTCTACTTTTCACTACGTTCTGAAGAGCATTTTTAGGGGTGCAGTTTCTGTACGATAAAATAACTGTCACCAGACCAAAGTACCAATTGCTTTTACGCTACATATTCCCAATCAGCTAGCCTTTCTAATATTCAGGACACTTTGATCCATGCTTAATTCAGCAATATGCATATTTACATAGGAAATACTCTTAACATCAGCTGTTTGATCTTTGTTTACAGTACGTCCACTTTCTATTTACCTCAGCCTTTGCTCCCAATACAGAGAAAAGAAACATCAGAGCAATTTCATGTTATAGCACAGAGTGAGAAAGGCAAGCACTGAGATGCCACCTAGATATTTAGTTTGCATGGTTGCAGCTTTGCTGTAGGCCTGAGTTATACAAAAGCAGCATAAATTACAGCAGAAAGATAACCAAGAGAAATTGTACTGGTGCAAATTGTGTTGTACATACTGTAACAAAATATTCAGTGGGGAAAAAGCACGAATATCTTGACTGAAGGAAAAGAAAATTATTATAAACCAATTAAGTATCTTGAAACATGAGCCCGTCTTTTCATCTGGAGAGGAAGGTTTAAAGAGTAAATGGGGGCTCGGTTATAATCAAAACAATGGACAGGTAAACAACCAGAGGCCAAATCTGAAAAAGGACTTAGGCCATATTTACAATGCAGCTATAAAAACATGACTGCCAACACCACTCAAGTAGGCAGCTTAAATTTAACTTGTGCTTGTTTACAGTATGTATCAGTAGTTTACTGTAATCAATTTTTAAACCCATCAGTTGTTCTGCAGGAGAGATACACCTAGGCTGGCTTTATATTAGCCACCTGAGGTACCAGCAGCAGAACAGAGGTCTAGATTTCTGTATGTATTATAAAACCTGCCTGGTTTTCTGAGGTTTCAACAAGTCAGAACCCACTTTTTTGTATGGCAACTAATGATCCAAGATGCAGCTGGCCATCCATTCAAGGTGGGAGCTGTGGACTTATGTCCTCCTGAGCAGAAGAGGAAATTGAGGAGCCTGGATGCTCTCAAGGTTGGGTGCTCAGGATCAGAGCTCTGAGTGTGAGTAGGATACAAGACTTAGAGAAATGTGGTCTTGTGCAAACTTTCAGGTCACAAACCAATAGCATTTTAGCAGGTTAAGCAGTTAAAATTATTGTTAGTTCACATAATGGAGAAGAGATATAAGATCTGGGGCTGAAATTCTGGAACGAGCTTGCACGATAAATTAGAGGGTGAGGGCATGAATCAACAAATATGCTTTGATTTCAAGTGTTCATGGATAGTCAATACCAAGTATATTAACATAGTTGTGATAAACTTTGACAATGAAGGGTTAGGTGGCTATAAGCCTTCCACTACAGATGCAATGCTGTATAAGCTACCCCATACTGCGTTTTTAAAGGCATGCTTCTACTCAGAAATATATGTGAAAATTGGACAGTTTTTCAGAGGTAAAAAGGACACAAATGAGAAGTTTGTTTTGTAATGCTTTTTCTGCAGCAAGCAACTTTATATTGGTCATTCATCTCTCTCCTGCCAAATTGAATCAGGTAGCAAGCAAGGTAAGAAAAAGCTAGAGGCTTTGCATTGTGTTAAAATAATTCTTTAATTTTAGCACTGAAGAGTCTTAAATTTGTATCATGTTTGCTTCTGCTGTTCAAACACACAATATGCTCTATAAAGACTGTAATAACTTTCAGATGACTTTGTAGAAAGACAGGCCTATTAAAGGAATAAAAACATAGCCATGTTTATCTAATATACTAATAACATATAAAAACTCTGCCAAAGTCCCACTTCAGATACCTACTTCCTATATTGAATCTGCTTTTGACTCCTAGTGTCCTTTTGAATTTACCACCCTTAAGTTCAGAGATTTTTCTACTTCAAATAGCCAGGCCATAAAACAAAGACCTGACAGTCTATGTGACAAGCAGAAGAAACAGAGGCAAAAATAACTCTTCTCTTTGTAGTGGTTCAAAATGCAATGCAAATGAGCTGCCTGCTACCTAGACTGAAGAATCACCTATATTCAATGAACAGCAATGTAAAAACCAACCCAGATAAGACCAGTTTTGCTTCCCAAACACATACGCAGTATCTTTCAGCCAGAAGTCATTTTTGCCGTGCAGTTCTATAAGAAGGACGCTGAGAATTCAGAAACACTTCTCAATGATAAACTAAAAGCTTTGCTTCATGCTTTATTTTACTTGGCTGGAATATTTAATGATGATGATCTTTTTAAAAATATATATTTTATTTAAATATCAGTTCAGACACAACACGGCAATATTTTGGTACGAGATCCAAGTTAAAGAACAGGGGCAAAAGGAAGAAAAGGCAATTTCACCAAAAACAAAGGTGGAGAAGCCACAGCCAAGTTCCCACAGTCTTGACAGATGCTTTTACAAAAACAGTACATTTAAACTTTTTAAGAACTGGTTTTAAGCATTTTCCATTAAGTTCCTGATTTCTTTCTCTTCATCCGGAAATTCAGAAATATCCTTAAAATTAAAGGAGAAATTCTAACCTAGTCATCTGACCTCAGAAGTTTTGCTGTTGTTTCTTTAAAGTAGAATAAAATAGAACCTCCAAATATCAGACTGCCATGATAAAGGTTGTTAGCAATACCAGAAAAATATGTTTTCTCCCAATAGTAAAACACCCTGATAAATAAAGTCAGATAGCAAATTCTGCCTAACGATTGCAACACAATGCAGATGTTCTTTAAAACTTTCAAAGCAGGCGTTTGACATTGCCCAGAGACACCAGGAGGGTAAACAGGACGTTTAGGTAATCTGGGGCAAAATACCACAGTATTGTCTTTCTCTTAACCAGAGATAACTACTAGCGTCCTTAGAGTAATGATCTCCTGCTGATTTTCTTCATGAATTAACCAATATTATGCCATTTTCTACTTTATTTTGCACTGCTACCTATCAGTGTTGCTTTATATTATCAACTGTTTCCAAAGGTCCCAGAAGAGGCAGAGTTCCACTCTGGCCAGTAAAGTTTCTGCTGGCAGTCCCAACAACACTTTATCAGCCTTGTCTCTCCCCCACTTCCCCTTAATGTCTTTTTCATGTTGCCAGTGCGAGTCATCAAGCTTTTATGAACAAAACAGAAAACTTATCTAAAATAATGGGTAGACCATTATATTAAACAAAATTAGGTTTTGCTACTAATTTGAGGATAACAAAGATAGAAATAGATAAAATTATATACAACAGCCAGATGGAGGGACTAACTCAAATTCAGAAGACAGTAATGCCATCAACATCCAAGTTAAAAAGGAATAGAGTTAAGAAATAAAGAAATATCAAACTCATATCTGTCCATATTTAAGAGGTTTGCTAATTATTTTGCCTGTTAACATGATATCAAGATTTCTCCACTTCCACTGATCCTGTGAGAACTCAAGGATTCTTGGTATCCTTGTGACATTAAGCTCTTTGAAAAGTAGCACTGAAACTCATTCTAAAATATAATTCCTTAATATGATATAGATTTATTTCCATTCAAATTCGAAGTACACCCATACACCACTCCATCTTCCCCTCCCATTGTTTTAATAAATGCCATACCTGTGGGTTTTTAAAATACATGGTACAACAGGCCATATGCATTCACACCAAGCTGGTGTTAAAGAACCGTACGTCCACTGCATCTGATTTCCTCATACTCAACACAGCTACCGGGAGGGACGACCTCCAACCCCCAAGAGAGTATATCTGCCTTCAGAGCTGTAGTCAGCTTTGTCCTGAATTTACTCTTCTGGCCCCATTTCGATCGTACATGGCTCATCAATGTACCCTACGGGTTCCCATGAGCTGACTCAGCTGATTCACTCTGTCCTAATGCCAGTGATTTCATTGCAGCTTAAGGGTATTTGCATCCACTGAAGATCTGCCCCCAGATGGAGAAAGAAGAGCTCATAGATGTCTGTGTCTAAAGGCGGGACCTCTGACTCTTAAAACACCAGTGGAAAAGGTCCAATTTATTGCAAATTGTCCATTAGCATATCTGCCCTTCCTTTGGCAACAAAAGAAAAAGCCTGCTCCACTCATGTAAACCTCTACAGAACAAGAAACAGTTCAAGGGAAACAATGACCAACAACACTCCTGCTGCCCCAGATTTGTAAAAATCAGCTTTTAGAAATATTTTCTTGTCTTTTCCTGTAAGTTTCAGTTCTGGAGGGGAGAGGAGGAAGAGGAGGGGCAGCTGCCTTAGCACAGTGGGCTGAAATGTATTTGTCTCAAACAGCCAGGGACTAATACAGCTAAGAGGTAGGCTTTTACAGGTATGCACGTCTGTGTATACATGCATATGAGTGGAGTTGCAGGTGCAAATACCTACCCTATATTCTAGGATGGAAAATAATAAAGGATGTGTATCTGGATATCTCATAAAGAAAACATTATGTAGCATCTGTAGCATCTGATGAAGAAGAGAAAAAAATTTCTAATGGTCTTGATGCAGATAGGTAACTACCACGGCTCTTCACTGAAGATAAAGTTTGCGGGTTGTCACTCAAATGCCTTTTAAGGGTAGCATTTTCAGTGTTAGTAGGCAATACTCTGGTGATTACAGGGCACCTTTTTAAAACGTGAAAATGAATATGTGTGTTTTCAAGTCAATATAACTACTAATTGGTGCACATCCTTAAGAATAACAGATGACCTATGGGCCAGATAAAAATCAAGGGTTCAGCAAACTGGAAGAATAAATGAAAACAACCCTTTTTTTTTTTTCCCTGCAGATGGCTACTATGGGTGCTTTTATGGATGTTAAGTCTGAACACATTGGCCATGCAGCCAAGACATGCATGTGAACATACAGATTTGGTAACAATCAGGAAAATTAACTAAAAAAAATATCAGTTTAATTGACTATAATTGTGTTTGAGGGGTGATTACCAGATTATCAGTTCATAAGCAATATCGATCAAAACACTCTGTGTTCTCAGTTAAAAGGCGAATGTGAAAACTGTTGAAGAGCAGAGTTCACTGATCAAGATATGCTTGGAAACCAGGACACCAACATGATATACAATACAACTACATTTCAGTAGGATGCTCATGTAATTTCAACCAGCCCAATGAATGGCTTTCATTCTTGTCTAACTAAACAGGGTGCTTAGAAAGTGTAGCAGCCTATTTGACTCCTGGGATTGGTGAACCGTGTATCACTAAATTCCCACTTGCCCAAAATGATGGGAGGAGCTCTGCTGAAAGAGTGCTGGGGTGGCTACCAATGAAAGCTGAAGATTTGTTCAGAAATAGACCCAGTTTTGTCTTTGCCTCTTAGTCATTGTCTTTGTTTGCAATAAATTCCCTTTCTGTTTTTCTCTTTTTTTTTTTTTCTTCTTATTTTTTAAAGGGAGTGGGAGAAAGGAGGATATTTAGTTATAGTTGCTGCAACTGCTCTGAGCATCTATTATTGTTACTGTAACAGGATTTTTTTGTACTGTGGCACCTTGCCATTTCCCTCATATAATCTGAATGAGTTTGGGCAGGTGCAACTCCATGAAGTACAGTTAACATATGTAATAGAAAAATTTATGCACCTATATATTATATTGGTTCTTTCATAATACTTAGAATTAAAGTTGAGAAAATCTCCAGTGAGCAGCCAGCTGCAGTATAAGACTGAGTGTCTTGCTTTTATACTTCATTGCTTTGTACTGTACTGCCAGAAAGCTATTTTTAGACCTGCTCTGCAGTTGCACAGTTGTTGCTTATATCTTGTCTAAAGGAAGTAAGGTTGCCCTACTGAGACTTTGCCCTTCTCTCAAGGGTAAACTAAAATCCATTAAACTTAAATACATGCTGTAAACCCTGCACATTAGTGGCTGTGATGGAAATATTATGTAGTTATTTATAACAAGATATCCATTTGGGGAAGTGAAATAGATAGGCATATCTGGAAATTATTGCCTCTTCATTCTCTTAAAGTCATTGTCTTTGTGCCTAAAGCTTGAAAGTTTGTTTTGTTGGCACCATGACAAAGTAAGCAAATGTATCTCCATAGACCGGATCACTGCTGCCTACAACCCCACAATAAATAACTTGTGAAAGGTAGCACAGACATTCTACCAGATCCTATATTGCTCCAAAGAAATCCACACAAATACTTCTGATTACAGGAGATGTTTTTCAAACACAGCTGTTCATATTACCAGGGGATAAGTAAATAGTAGAGCCAGAGACAAATATTAATTTAACCTACCTAAATATAGGCATGTACCTATAATGGTAGAGATGAACAAGTATCTACACATGCACATGCGTGTGCACACACACACACGCTAAGTCATTGTAAAATTGACTACAGACTTAGTGAAGGTGTCTTATCTTGACTCTGCTTCTATAAATTACACAGATTCAGATAAATATTATTTAACCATCAGCTTTTGTAGTTGATGCTAAAACAGGGGACTGAAGATGGAGGAAACAGGAAGGGAGGAAATAGAAAATCTGAACAAGAGATTCCTTTGAGACCTTCTATAACATGTCAGCCATGCTGTAAGATGAAAGAGCCCCTGAGCTAAAAGAACACATTACTTAATACTAGTTCTTCTCTGGCGTCTAGTAACCATCTTTTCTGAGTCTATGTTATGCATCCAAATGTACTCAAGTTAAAGGGCGTTACATCCAAAAGCAACACCCAGTGACTTACAAAGAAGACTTACTTACCTGTGGTTTTCTCTGCTATTCTTTGAAGAGATCCTGCACAGTACTGACATTAAATCCACTTTGATGAAATTTATACACACACACTAGATGCAGGAATTGACCTTGTCAGTCTTTCACATAAGCCATTATGCCTTCCAATGAACTTCATCAAGGTACAAAAATGTTCTTCATAGCTTATGGAGAAAAGCAGAGAGATGCACTAACAGACAACTAGTTGATCTTACAAGATTCCATGAGGTTTGCAGCCAACTGCCTTATGAAATGTTAAGAAAGACAGCCACAGTAGAATTCTTAGCAGTAAGAGTTAAAGTTGTTATACTGAAATTGTAGCTTTAATTATTCTAGCTCAAAATTCTGAACAAGATTATGACTTCTCTGAAACAAAAGAATACAGACAACAGCCGCACCTAGATTTCTGGGTTGGAAGCTGAGCCTGAGTCTTTTGCTTCATGCCTTACTATAAAACAAGGCAGACACCATGGGTGAAAAAGATAGTATTAAAAAAAGAATGTGTGTGCATATATGTATGTGAAAACATTTTGCCTCTCTTCTTGCAATCACTTACTTGTGATCTCCAGTCTACTTTAACTAAATCTGTGCACTCTCTGCATTATATTCTCGTACATTTGAAAAAAAAAAAAAAAAAAAAAAGAAAGAAAAGAAAAAAAGAAAGATGTCAACAAGATGAGAAGGCTACATAATGAGTGAGCAGGATGAGAGAGATGACAATCAAAGCAGGACAAGGCACTTGACTGATTCCTGGGCAGCTTCTCCTACCTTGTCTCCTAGCTTACCATTAATGTTTTGTGGGCTTGGCACTACAAGCAGTGGGAAGAAAAAGCTAGGAGGAACTTTTTATTCATATAATTATGGGAACAAACCAAATGTAGCCTTGAGAACACGCCTATCCAAAATTAATGGCACTAAACACAGATAATCCTGAACTAGAATGACATGTTCAGGATATAGAATTATTTTTCTAAGGTTAAATTGAACTTCCAGACTCAGAGAGGCCATGTGGGAAAATGGAAGGAGTTTGTTTGAAGAATTTAAAACAGTTGTGATTTTACTAACTTATGTCTGTTCTGGCAGACAGAAGCATGTATTGTATATATAAATGCCCAGGATATGTTTTGCTTGAAGTTCAAAGCCCAAGCTGTCACATTTCCATGTCCATTTGCAGTGTCTGAAAAACAGAGTTCATGTGCAAACAAACCTTGAGACAGACCCTTGAAGCAAGACAGACAGGTAAGCAGGGACTAAGCAGAGTTTCAGAGACGCAAGACCGCAACATGCCAAGGGATTGAAAAGTTTGTGTTAGCTTCTGTCCTCCTTCACAAAGCATCCTGAATTCAAACAAGCTAGTGTGCATAAAGTGAAGAAAAACTTTCCCACCACCACCAAAAAGGTCTCACCCATTCTAAACCCAAGAGCAGCAAAACCAATAATACTTTTTTCTCCTTTGGCTATTTACCTCCTTTCTATTTAAACACACACTACAGACAGACTGTCATTACCATCATTAGTAACACCATCACACCATCAATCCCATCATTTTCCTCTCCAGTCTTGCTTCCCACACTAAATTCTGTTCAACGCTTCCTGATGTAAGGGTGTATTTGTTTCAGCGTGACTCCTCCTGTTCCCCATGCACACCATATGTCATTGCTCAATACGTCCCCCGAAGTACTCTGTAGCTTCCCAAGTGCTGTCTGCTGGCACCTTACCTGTTGTTTACGTAACTGCATTCCTGGTATTGGACATAGAGTACCCCCTTCGCTTGGTATCATCTCTAATTTAGTAGAGGGGTGGAGAAAAAAGTACATAACCCTTAAATCCTCCAGCTTAATTTAAGAGTTTCCTTTGTTGTGTAACATGGAGAGATAATCCCTTTCAACCTTGGAATTTGGAATACAGAATTGTTCCAGTCAGTCAGACTACGACCTTCCATGGTAGGGTAAATTTTGCCCAGACCCTGCCTGACCTACACTGTAGGCAGCTGGAGCTCGACAGAGTTCCTCCATGCCCTGACTTACTGATTAGATCTGCACTCGAGGTAGTCTTATCTTTGTCTTGCCTCCTGGAGTGACTTTGGACCTACGTTAGAGGCAGACTCTTTCCGGCCCTGCCTCTTCCTGTTCCTCACTGGACTTCCCGGATTGTCCCCGGATGTCGCTTGTTACTTCGCCTTCGCTGATGACCCCTGGATTGTCGACAGACCCTCTAACTTCCCCCAGCTTGGCCCAGCACGGAGCTGGCGGGGACCCCAGCGGTGAGCCCCCAGCCTGCACTGGGGTCACCTGCAGCTCCCAGCTTGGCCCTCTCTTGGAGCAGCCCTGTTTCTGCTGCTTTCTGCTGGGATGGCTCCCGCTCTCCCCCGGCATTTATTCATTACAACAGTAGCACTAGAGTTGCGTGACATGGAGCAGACACAAAAGAAGATCATCTCCTTTTCCGCATGACCTACCCCTATTTTACTCTTGCGGGTATGCTCACGGAGCTGAGCATGTCCACTCTGCCATCGCTGTATTAAAAAAAAAAAAACACACAAAAAAACACACAGGGATCTCAAATACCAGACTGCAACAAACCAGTACAGTGAAATGGTGTAACCATCTCATGAGACCAAAGGGTTCTTGAGAGTGTAGGATGAACAAGCGCTTTCTTCTTTATCAGTTTTGGTACTTTGTATCGAAAAGGGAAGATCTAGTAGAGCTTTTTTTTGACTATGATTCTATTCTGATAGTATTAGAACGAGGCATAAAATAGTTCTTATGACCTGCAGAAAATTTAAACATTTAAAAAAAATTCTTATCGCAAACCAGGGAAAAAAACAAAGTCAGAATACACAAAAGGTTCACGGTGCAGAAATCCTTTCTTACATATCCAAAGCAAATTAAATTCATTTGTTTTGTTTCAGTAGCTCATAATGTTCTACTTCAATAAGAATTGCTTTCCATTGTAGTTAACTTAAGGATGATATTAAAAAAAAGAAATCACTTTCTACCACAGAACTAGAACTTTTCAGTTTAGCAATGTCAAGCACGAGTTTTACAACACCAGAATGTTTGTCCTGCGTTAAATTATTCATTTGTTTTCTGTGCTGGCAGTTGGTGAAGCCCGTTCTGTAGCACCAGACTTCCTCCAGACCCTGCAGAAACAGCTTAAGGCACCCACCGCAGCACTGACAACTCCAGGGTGGAACCAAGCATTTAAAAGCTAGTTTGAAGGGAAAGCATTAGAGATGCTGGAGACACAAGAGCCGTACTGTAGCCCCCAAATGACCACAGCTAACCATCACAGGCAAAGATTAAAGGAGTTTGTCAAGCACTTACACACTAAGCCTCATCTTTATATAGAAATACAAAATCAATGCCATGTTTCTTGTGCAAAGAAATGTCCCTTTGATCTTCTACTCTTTGACATCTATACAGCAGTACCTATCTGAATATTTAATAAATGTGCCAACTTCCCTCCTGAGCAGAGTATACACTAAAATCCAGCAATGAACAAAGCAGCTCAGGAAAAAGAGGCAAATAAACAAACTAAACAACATCCTAAGCAATCTTTTGAGTCAGAGGTCAGATGAATCTTTAAAAAGATACATATTCTTTTAACAATTTTTTCACCTTTTTTCCTTTTTTTTTTTTTTTTTTTTTTAAATTTAATTTAATTTTATTTTATTTTATATTATTTTATTCTTCCTCTTCAGCATTCCATGTGGCTAATGTCAGGTCAACTTCCTTTTGCAAAGCTTCTAGCCAAGGTTTTTCAGAGGTTTGGGCTGACACTGCAGCTTCTTGGGATCTTCCCTCAGTTGCCGCTAGGGAAAAAAAAAAGGCTTTTGCAGGCCATATTTTTAATTACTAGCTTGGTTCTTTTTAAAATGTCATTTATTATTTAAAGCTCTCTTTTTGACTCCCACTGTATTTGAGTTGCATTCAAGGCCTGTCAGTTAGGAATAAAAATTGGCAGTTGGAATACAGCCACTGTTAGCTTTTAGAAAGGTTACCAGTCCTTTACCTCCTTCTGCAAGAAAATACAACACCCAGGAATTTGGGAGGTTAAACCAACTGCGCTCTTTATGCATCGTGACTGATGCTGCGGCAGCTCTCCCCCATGTGAGACGATGCTATACCATTAATGTAGGAGCGTGCTGATGAAAACAGCACCAAAATGTCTCAACTGACACCGTAAGAACTCCAATGGGGCAGGGACTCACGAATCTGAGTGACTGTTTCAGGAACTAAATACAAAGATAAAATATTACTTTATGCATTCATTCTCCAGAAAGACATACTCATGTAGTTTGAGAAGCACCAATGTTAACAGAAGAAGGAATGGGAATCAGGACTTCTGTAACGGATTAATAGTTGTTGGGAAGTGGTTTGGTGCAGTGATGCTGTTTTGGCGAAACATATACCGCCAGCTTTCTCTGGCATATGATCCCAATACATTTGACCCAGCATTTCAGCAAAACTGATCCTGCAGTGGAGAATGCCCTTTACTTTGCAAAGTCTTTGTTCTATACTTGGAAGAAATGAAAGGGCATTTCTATAGTGAATAGCATTAAAAATATTCCTTTCCTAAATAACCCAATAGCATTCTATACGTAGATTATTTTTAAAAAGCACTTAACATTTTATAGAAATACATTCCAGCTGTCATAGGGAGCAAAATCCCTGTAGTACCTAAGGGTTGGAAAGTACCCTTTGTTTTTGTTACCTGCAATAACAACTGATTTTTCTGGCAACCATCGCAACCAGTTGTTCTTTTGTTTCTTTGTTAATGAAGTTTTACACTGGAAGGCTTCTTTGTGTGTGGTTCTAAAGAGAAATTAGGTAGGAAAATTATGTCTGTCGTTATGGCATTTGAGGAAGATCATATCAGGCTAGAGTACATTGTTGCTAGATGCTCTGTTGGAGTGGCAGAAAAGAAGAAATTCTGTCACCACCTTTTCTTTCTTTGTCAGAAGCATTACCATAAAAATGGATCACATGGGTAAAAGAGTTTGTTATCACAATCTTTACCATTGAAATACACTCTATCATAAGACACCATGAGGTTTTCCAAAATAATTTTCATTGTTTCCTTCAAATATCTCATGATGTATCTGCAATACAGGCTGCTGGTGAAACACATTGCAAGCAAAATCCCCCATTTTTAAAACTAGACGTTTATTTCACATGCTATCGAGCACTTTCATGATCTACTATTTCATACAAAAGTAGGTGAGAGGAGACTAAATTCTATATCAAGCTTTGCTCTGGATATACTATGCGATTTGAGAGTTTCTAGTCCTCCAGATGACAGGGTTGCTTCATATGTGTGGGCTAGACGTTTTATAAAGTAACACAGTTTTACAAAAACAGGTATTTGAAGCCTGGCAGTGAAGTCACCAGAAGTGGACAAGTGAGAAAAGAATTAAGAGCACCAGAATCACACACAAAAATGTACGTGTCCTGTTCAGAACAGTTACTACAGTTATCCTGTGTTTTTCATTATTTTTCTAAGGGTTACACAAAGAGTAGCTAACTCCTTATATAAAGAACATCACTTCTTGTGTTAACTCAAAGAAATCAAAATTGCGCATAATGGTAATTTCTCTCTTTTTTAGCTTGTAATCACAAAACCACTGTACTTTGCACTTGACATCACCATTCAGTTTGCTGGTGAACAAGGTCTTACACACATCTCATCCTGATGATGGCTGGTAGTTTGTATAGAACACAATTGCCAACAGCTCTTTCCTTTCCTTTGGGGTCCTGTTCAATTTCTTGAGCTTTCAAGTTATTTCCTATTCAGACTGTATTGTGCAGTGTAGTTCCCCATCTTTAAGGGAAAAAAGTGTTTCATGGAACAGATGCCCATAGTAGGAATAGCTTGGGTCTACTATTCCCACCTAAGTCTGTTACAAAATAATGAAGGGAATCTCTATTTTAATGACTTTTTGTATGGTGTGTCAGAATTAACAATTTTAGAATTCTTTCCTTCTTACCTAGTAAGGCACACTTGCTAAGCGTACAGTGAGCTTCACTGGGGTTAGAAACAATAATTGTATTTTGGTTTTCCCTATAAATGTTTTCAAAATATCTTTAAAGTAACATGCTTTGATCAGGATATATTTTCTAAGAATGCCTTTATAATATAATTTCATTGACATAAATCTGTACACTGCCAAAACATAAAAGATATGTTATCCTGCCATTTTCCATGAACAATATTCTGCAGATGGTTCAGTTCCAAAGTGCTCATTTGTGCTGGAATGACTGATTTGTGCATGTGAGTGAATATCAATACAAGAAAGTAAAGCTCCTACATGAAATCAAATGTCTCTAGCTATTCTGGACATAAGGATGCAGATTCAGTGAGAATTTGGCTGTATTTACCTACCTTAGAGTCAAAGTTCAAGTAGATATAAGACAACACTCAGTCAAACTTGTCACAGAAACTTGTCACAGAAACCTGCAGGTCCAGCACTTGGCAGTTTCCCAGTACACTTCTTTTTTTCTCTATTCAGGTAGCTCCATTTGCAGCAACCAAAAAACAGTTTGAGCATTAGGGTTAAAACACTTTTTTAGACTTTTCTTGATTATATATGTTTTATTTGTACTTTCATTTACGTTTTTGAATTATTTCAATTATTATGTGTATTGAAATTGAAAATAAAAAGCAGTAGTAGACTGAAAGCATCTAGTGTCATGTTTACATTAACCCTGAAAAGTTGTGGGTTTTCCTACAACATCTAAATCCCACAAATTACTATTGTAATAAATTGCAGTTAGCATCCTGTTACATTCATGGTATGTATTAGTTGAGTAATGTTATTGTCCCTTTAGGATGCTTATTCTAATTTATTCCTTTGCCATCTTGACTACTGGTGCAACTTTATTCTCATTACCACAGTATGATTTTTATTGCTCAGGATTACACAACACAAAATGTGGTATTTATTTTTAAGAGAAAGTAATTTCTCCTTTAATGATTGATCTATAATGTGGGATAATAAATTGAAGGGAAAAAAATTCCAACAACTTTCAATAACTCTCAAATTAAGTAATTTTGTTCAACTTTCATAAAGATAATGTGTATTGTAGAAAAAAAATACAGGATGCCTGAAATTACTTGTACTTAGCATATTTTACATGAAAATACCATATTTCTGTCCTGGAACAGATGATTTCTCACTGCCATCTTTAGGCATTTAAATAAAGGCCTAAAACTAGAAGTGTAGGATCACAACATACTCAGAAGAGAGAGGTAAGACATATACAGAAACTGTTTGACACTACCACAGTTGCAGAACTAGCTGTTGACTAACTCCAGCACTCAAAATAGCTCATTGGAGACACAAAACTCCCTCTGTGAAGTGCTGGAAGATATTTGGTCCCTAAAGTAGGCACGTGTTTAAAATGGTATATTTACACCTGTTTCTTCCACATAATGTTAAAGTACAGACATTTGTTTCCACATACTGAAAAAGATGTTGCACTTAGAAGTATTTGAACAAGGAAAAAGGGATTGTTGATTTTACCTCAAGGGATAACCATTTCTAGGCTAGGCGGTCTCTCCCCAAGATCTAAATGATTCATTTAGTCGGGTAGTCATTAATGGGAGCTGCAGCACCGGCTCATCTAGCCCCTAGTCTGTAATCTGTCAGCAAAGACAAGAGGGAAGGCAGGCAATTTACAGTTAATGCATAATAAAAATCTAGGAGGAACTTCACAAATGCTGTAACAGTGCCATGTTTTGTAGATAACGACACTATCCAGAAACACTTCAGCCAGAAGAGAAACAATGTCAGCAGATTACTCTATTCTCCTCAAGTAGAAACACCATGGTAGAGCAGGTATTTCCCTGCAGACCGTGGAGAGGACCATGCTAGTGCAGATATCCACGCCAGGGCCCATGGAGGACCCCATGGTGGAGCAGGTGGAATTTCCTGAAGGAAGCTGCAGCCCATGGAGAGTCCACACTGGAGCATGTTTATCCTGAAGGACCGTAGCCTGTGGAGACACCACAGTGGAGCAAGTGAGAAGTGTGAGAACACAGGAGTGGTGGAGAGGAACTGTTACGGACTGACCACAACCCACATTAACCATTCCCCTGTGCCATGCAGGGGTTGGGGCCTGGGAGGAGTTACAGGAGTCAGGAAGGAGGAAGTGAAGTTGAGCCTGGGAAGAAGAGGGGTGCAGAAACGTGTTTCAGTTTTTGTCTTTGTTTCTCTGTTTGTCTTTGCCTGAATAATCCAGTGGCCTCCTACGATGGAGTGACTACATTAGTGGACAAGAGAAGAGCAACTGATGTCATCCACCTGGACTTCTGCAAGGCCTTTGACATGGTCCCCCACAATATTCTTACATCTAAATTGAAGAGATATGGGTTTGATGGATGGGTTATTCAACAGATAAGGAATTGGCTGGATGTCTGCATGCAAGAATTACAGTCAACAGCTCAAATGGAAACCAGTAATGAGTGGTGTCCCTCAAGGGTCTGTAGTTGGACCAATACTATTTAATATCTTCATCAACAGCATAGACAGTGGGATTGAGTGCACACTCAGCAAGTTTGCAGGTGACACCAAGCTGAGTGGTACAGTTGATATCCTTGAAAGAATGGACGTCATCCAGAGGGACCCTGATAGGCTTAAGGAGTGGGCCCATGTGAACCTCATTAAGTTAACAAGGCCAAATACAAGGTCTTCCACATGGGTCAGGGAAAACCTCAGTACCAGTACAGTCTGGGGCATGCATGGATTGAGAGTAGCCCTGTGGAGGACAACTTGGGGATACTGGTGGATGTAAAAATTGGACATGAACTGGCAATGTGCGCTTGCAAACCATAAAGCCGACCGTCTCCTGGGCTTCATCAAAAGAAGGTTGGCCAGCTGGTCAAGGGAGGTGATTCTCCCCCTCTACTCCGCTCTCATGAGAACCCACCTGGAGTACTGTGTCCAGCTGTGGGGCCCCCAGCACAAGAAAGACATGGGCCTGCTAGAGCAGATGCAGAGGAGGGCCACAAAAATGGTCAGAGGGCTGGAGCACCTCTCCTGGGAAGAAAAGATGGTAGAATTGGAGTTGTTCAGCCCGGAGAAGAGAAAGCTCTTAGGAGACATCATTAGGACCTTCCTTACTAAAGGCCCTAAAGGGGCCTTGTAAGAAAGTCAACAAAAGGCTAAGGCTTGTAGAGTTAGGACAAGGGGAAAGGATTTTAAATTGCAAGCAGCTAGATTTAGATTGGATATAAGGAAGAATTTTTTTATGATTAGTGTGGTGAAACATGTTGCCCAGAGAAGTTTTGGATGCCCCGTCATTGGAAGTGTTCAAGGTCAGGTTGAATAGGGCTCTGAGCAACCTGATCTAGTGAAAGATGTCATTATTATAATTTTTTTGTTTAGAAAAGGTTGCACCTTTTCTGCCTATAGGAAGTTGTACCACCTATATTGAGATTAACTATTATTGTCCCGTATAAAACAAATCATTAAGAAAATTCATAAGTGGTTGTCATTTATTCCATGATGAAGCTGAGGAAAACTGTGTAATCATGTGATTAAAGGCCACATGTATGTAATGTCGCTCAATGAATCTACATCAAGAAACTTAATTGAGACTGGCAGGCATTTTAATTTAATTACCTCTAAGTGCTTCACTTTCCCTCTGTACTCTTTCTGGGAAAAAACCAAACCAAACCAAAACAAAACAAAAACCCCAACAATATCTATACTTCTGTAAACAACCAGAAAACAAGTCAGTGAAATTTTGTAGAAATTTCAAAGTCAAGGAGTAGTATTATTTAATGAAAAGAGCTAAGGCAATGCTGCACCTTAACAGAAATATGAGTTTCAAGTGGTTGGGTGTCCTGTAAAATTAATACCAACTTTGATTTTATGGCATTCCTTATGTCTCTGCTAATATGGTTGTTTCTTCTCCTGAGGATAATGTTGCTGTGAAAGTTGTTTCACATGTAATTGTATACACTCAGCTGTTTTCTCTGGGCACTTGTGTCATCCTACAGATATTTCAGTCAGATGTGTGATTTTATTCTTAATCTTTTGTAGAAAGATGTATGGAAACAAGCAAAAAGACTTCACATTAACTGTTCATGTTAAAACACAGCCTTCAGGCATGTCTTAAATGTGCATTAATCTACTCATGATTACCCCACATTCCTGAAGTCAATATATTTATACAAGCTATAGTTATTTTTGCACCTTTCCACTGTAAAAGAAGAATAAAACCAAAATGGCTTAAAATCTACATAGAGGAGAGAATCACCTAATCTAAGCCCACAGGTACTGTCTGCTATTTATTTTAGGTTCTTTATGAGTAGAAACAAAGAGAATGTAATTGAATGCATGAGGACAGAATCATATTACTGAGCTAGCTATATGATAGCAGGCGCTTGGATGAATTGCTATGACAGTGTACCAAGGAAGACATGAAAGCTACATTGTCTTACATAGATTAGGAGGAAGAGGAAGTTAATAATATTTCTCCTATCTAATATTTTTTCCATAGCTGATTTTCAGGGCATGTTTCCAGGGAAATGAAGATTTAGAAAAATCACATTGGCAAGGAGAGGACCAAAATGGATGTTTTCTGAGTAGTAGGACTGTCACATATATCAAGTTCCAGATTAGGAACAGGGAAATATTAAAAGGCTTGACCTAGATCTTCTCTTTTGCATTTAGGAACTGATTCAAATCTGCCTAAGCAAATGGGAAAAAAATCACTGTTATGTGGTTCAGTTCTTTAAATAACCTTTCATATAAGAATCTCAACATAGTTTACTCACAGTTTTTATTACCTACACTGGAAGTAAAGACTGGGCTTTTGAAAATGAGAATGATCACAATGCAAATCTGTGATTTTGGATGCCCATATTTTTAATTGGTTCTCTAATCCAAAAACCATGGAGTATGATTTTCAGAAGCATAATTCTAAGTTCTGTCATTTAAATAATTTCTAATTCTGTCATCAGGTCTCTTCACTTTGAAAACCACAATTTCCTTGAACTCTAAGCACCCAAATACAGTATTAGCTTATGGAAACTAAATTCAGGCTTGCATGACTAACATGTTCAGAAAAGATCAAAAGTACAGATAACATCTCTCAACCATCAAGCTAATGGACTGTTGTGGTTTAACCCCAGCTAGCAGCTAAGCACCAGGAAGCCACTTACTCACTCCTCCCTGCTCCCAGTGGGATGGGGGAGAGAATTGAAAAAAGAACTATAACTTGTGGGTTGAGATAAGAATGGTTTAATAAATAAAGTAAAATAAAACATAATAATAACAACAATAATAAAATTTAATAATAATAATAATAGTAATTAAAAGGAATATTTAAAAAAAAAAGAGAGAGAGAAATAGAGCCCAAGAAAAGACAAGTGATGCACAAGGCAATTGCTCACCACTCACTGACCGATGCCTGAGCAGCGAGCAGCCCCTCTTGGCCAACTCCCCCCAGTTTATATACTGTGCATGACGTTCCATGGTATGGAATATCCCTTTGGCTAGTTCGGGTCAGCTGTCCTGGCCGTGCTGCCTCCCAGCTTCTTGTATACCTGCTTGCCGGCAGAGCATGAGAAACTGAAAAATTCTTATCTTACGATAAGTGCTACATATCAACAACTAAAACATCAGTGTGTTATCAACATTATTCTCACACTAAATCCAAAACACACTGTACCAGCTACTAAGATGAAAATTAACTCTATCCCTGCCAAAACCAGGACGTATAAGAATAGGTATACAGGAAGGTATGTGAATAACCTCAGCATACCTACACGTTGTAAAAGCAGCAGTACACACCTCCTTAAACATCTAATTCACCTCCTGAACCACAGTTTTAAAGATATTTCCATAAATCACCCTGCCTTTGTACTTAAGAGACATTAAATAGTTATTCCCACTACTGTTTGAAAAGATAGACGCTTTCTTTAGCCACGCATTAGAGCATAACCTTCGTAGCTTGTGAGTGCAGGTGAAGCATGCCATCGCCTCTCTTAGCAGCCACAGCCCTGCATCTCTCCCACCCTGGACAAAGACAGAAGCTGCACAGCACAGTGCAGCTTTCTCATGAAAGCAGCTGTGCTCTGTGTGGTAGGTGTAAGAAGAATTTTATTGCAGCTAATTCTTTAAGGGGAGAGTAGTTGCTCTGCTTTGGAGGGAGGGCAGAATGGCACAGGGACTGTGAGACAGCATCCCCAAATCAATTCCTGTCTGAGCAGAACCACACTGATATTAAGTAAGTACTTAATTTCAGAATATGTCTCTTGTTTCAAAATTCCTTTTACAGGTCAAGAGTTATTTTTAGGTGACAAGACATTACAGTACTTCATAGCCCACAGACTTTCTGCTTCAACTGTTACAATTCTCAGTTTATTATGAGATTCAATAGCTGTTAAAAAAAACTGTGGCTGGATACGCTAAAATTTTAGTGAAATTGAGTCTCTAAGGGAATCAAGTGTTTCATCTGAGACCAGGATAAGTGATCTGAAAAGCAAGTAAAGTTGTTCCTTCTCTCTCTGTCCCTGTATTTCCCCTCACACTCACACACACCACTAACATTATTTATCCTACAGACAATTTGCAGAAATGTAAATAAATAGCAAACAACGTTAGTTTTCTTACACATAACAGAAGGTTGCATTGCAAACAACTTTTGATCCCATCTGAATAAACACATTTGCCTTGCAGCTCCTTAGAGAGAGAATTCACTGAAATAAAGTGAATTTCAACGGCCTTGGCAGATGTTTAAAGTTCTCCACATACAGGAACTGAATAAATACTTACCTGAATATGGATAGTTACAACCAAGAAGTTTGAGTTAAATTTTGGTCTCCCAACTAATATTGGTAAAGAGAATGGGACTTTCAAAACATTCAAAAGCAGAAGAAAGAACTTCAAGAAACCTAGGAGTTACACAACCCTAACAAACATGAATTCTTTCAAATGAAGCAATTTTCACAAATCCTGGGGAACCTGTAGAGAAAGTCACTTGAAGCAACAGTGATGGCAGTGCTAGTTATCAGGCAACATGCAGGCAGATCTTGATTAGTCTGATTATGCATCGTCCTACACTCACTTCAACCTGAAGTGTTGTTTTAAGCCACCTGTCACGAAAGGGCAGTTGTTCAAAAATACAGACAGAGCTACTGCATTATCTTCTGTCAAATTCTTCTCTGCCTGGCAGTCTACATAGGCCTGATAACAGTAAGGCAGCCAAATAAACAGTAAGACTCTTACATTTCATTACGTCCAACTCTATCTCATGTATTTCTTTTGTTCAACCACAGCGCACAGTCTTACAATTAGGTTGTAGCATCTCAAGTCTGAACTATACAATTTTGGCTGCCGCTGCAGCTCAGACCCCTTGAAACCTTCTTGACTTTCATGCATTCCATCATCAGTGATGTCTCAGAGCAATGGACTACGGGACTCCACTACAGATGCTGCCATAATCCTGGTATTTCATGGCCTTTGATATTAAATGCAGTCCACCAGGTGGCTTAAGCTTTGATTGCGTCCACAGGGAAGCACACGAGCAGATCTATTTCTTAGAAGAAATGGGTTATTCAGCCCAAGTGGGGTTGTGCCAGAACCCTCCTGGCATGCAGCTAACTAAATATTCCAGTTTCAAACAATTACCATTTCTGACCAGCTCTCGTTTCACCTAAAACACAGTGGTGGCCAAGGAGATTTTTCTACCCAAATTGCCAGACTTGGCCAACAAAAGTCTGTGATTGTTTTGAAAAGCAGGGGTTCCTGAATGCTGTTTGAGAACAGCACATTCTCTGATTTGAATGGTTACTCATGCACTCGTAGAAGATGAGCATAACATCCTTCACAGAGAGTACAGTTTACCATTCCAGCCCCAGGACGAGCAACAAAAGCAGTGCTATAACATATGTCATCACTAACTTACTGTTACTGCTAAAGCCACTATCCATACGTCCTGATAAGGGATGTCTGAGGTTTTCCCATTAGCCGTTTCCTTTTTCTGTTTTGCTAGGCATTTTTGATATTGAGATTTGTTAGTCACACGTTGCCTTTGTCTAGGAGCTGGGGGATAAACCTTTGCAACACAGACTGTGAAACAGAGAAAGAGAGGAAATGAATTACAGATTGAAATGACAGCTTTGGTGAGGGCTTTTTGTTCATCTAGTTAACTGTGCAATAGTGCAGTCGAATGAACTGTTTCCAGTGTACCTCAGAAAAAGTATGAAGGAGCAATGAGTATGTATTTCTTTCCTCCTTTTAGTACAGCATACGATGTCTTTAATACTATTTCAACTTGCAGAAAAGAAATTGCTACCAAATGTTTCTTATAATAGAAGTTGTTATTGCCTATGAAGTTTTAAAGTAGTAGTATATATAAAAACATAACTTAGCAATTAATCTTCCAGGGAACTACAAGAAACCTCAGAGAAAACTATCTGTATGAATAGCTCCAATCACGTCTTACTCAACTCACTTTTTACACTATCTCTTCAGCTGGATCAATATTGTATAAAAATAGTTGTGTACAGGCATTGTAAACTGCTTTCGAAATACAGCTCTTTTGGTGTCTGATACTTACGTTTAGGAGAATGTAGAAGGTATTCAATATGAGTGACCCAGGTTCAAGCTGTCAGGAATACAAAGAACTCACTAATTAAGAAACTGATATAGATTTGCTTCTTAGTATTCAGGGATTTCAAGAAATCTTGGAGCTTGTGTTTGCTTCAGGGCAATTTACAAAACAGTTGAAAATAGCAATATTTTTTACTTTCCATAAAACAATTTCTTATTAGGGAAAATAATATGTATTTCCATGTAGATCTATATCTAGAAATTATGTTGCACTTATGTATTTATTAATTAATAAATGTAAACAAACATTTTTTTTAAAGAAAGGGGGAAAGAAATAGTAAACACAAGATACACCACATTTTAACAATGGCTATTATTCATATGAGCTGTTAGGCTCCTGGAAAATCTATAGACAAAAGTCATTCTAGACACTTGTAATGGTTATGATCAATGTTAGGTTATGTGATTATGGATCTTGATTACATTGGTTAAAACGTTTCCCACAAGAGATGAAAACATGAAGCAAACTGTAATGAAGAGCACACAAAAAGGAGAATGGGAGACAATCTCAAATCAATCTAATTTAATTTCATTTTTAGTAAGAGCACTCAGCTTAGGCAGATACTTCAAACAGACTGTGTGTTCATGTGCAGGAGTTGTGAAACCACCTCACACTGAAAATGGTACAGGATGGCACAGTAAAAGTGGTAATAAACAACGGGACCCACATCTGTAGGTTATACTCAGATAAAAGAGCATATGCAAAGCTGCTGCCCATACCTTGACAGATGCATTTTATTCAAGTTTAAAATTTAGCTGGTGTGTGGATACAAGGAGGGGGGGGGGGGGGGGGGCATTGAGATACTCCCTTTGTGCTCTGGCTGGTGTGAGTTTTGCTTCAGAGATTTCGAGGAAGAAATCTGCAGTCTCGGGGAAGCGCTCTCTTTCTATTTCTAGTTGCTTGAGCTTTCATTGACAGAAAAAAAGCTAATGCTTTTCTTCTAAATTCTATCTCATACCTGACTGGGCGTGTATTTCACATTTACTGATTTACATCTACCGCTTAAGATACTGTGACTTTGCTGCATGAGGTGAAGGCAGAGACAATGTCCTAAATACACATGCACAACATTTGTATTTATGTTTGGCCCAAGGTGCTGAATGTTGTTGCAACTAGCTTGAAGAAATTACAACTGAAACTATTTCTATAAAGAAATGATAATTTTATATAAAATGTAAACTTTGATTTCTCCTGGCTTCAAGAAAAGTATTAAAACACACAAACACTTTGCATTCAGTTAACAGCACAAAACAGCACAGCTGGCACAAACCAAAAAAAATCCAAAACCAAAAAGCCCTAAACTGTCTACAAAAAAAGAGGATATAGTGTCTGCCTAGAACCAATAGATGAAATTCTACTAAAGTTAATTTTTCTTTTTTCTTCTTTTCTTTTCTTCCAATCCTTTGGGAAGATCCTTTGGGATTTGGTGGAAAAGTGAGTTTTGATAGGTGAAAAATAGCTATCTGCTAGAGATTTACAATGTTCTTGGAAAAATACCATAACTGCCTTCAATGGATGGGGAAATGGAGGCACAGAATGACAAAGCAAGCTGGTAGCTCACCCAACAGAGCAGTAACAGGAATAGAAGTCTGCATACTCGAACCACAGCTCTGAATCCTATCAGCTAGGACACACTATTTCTTGTAATTCATAGTGACACACAAAAATGCTTTTTTCCCTTTAGAAAAAAGGTTGTTGTGTTTCTACTGTTATCCCTTGTTGAACCATTTCCATAGTGTCGTGGGTTTTACCCTGCTTTTAACACACCACTGTCATTTGCTGTTACACTATAGAGCTGCACTGCAGATAAACATACTACGGGAAGTCTAATTATGAGTATATTGGAACCTGTTCATTTAATTTATAGCTTTCATGTTCTTTGAATGCAAACTGTTATAGTGAATGAATATTGTAATCGATCTGCTGTGAACAAACTGCTTGAATTAATTTCACTCCTGCCACAAAGCCTTGCCTTGAGATTTCAGGCCCCAGCATTAATAGATAAGTAAAAAAAGGACTTAAGAACACGGTAATCAGCAGATCAATAATATGTGTATTACAATAGATAGCCATGCTTGCATGCATGCAAAACGAGTACAAGGTGACAAATTCTGGTAAGACTGAAGCCTGGGCTGCTGCTTCAGTTGCAAAGCAACACAGAATCTGCTTCTATTCTCTGTTATCTCTTCTCTACATGAAACACAAACTTTGGGGGTGGGGTGGGTGTGAAGATTTAGTGACTTATTTGTACAATACCAGACCCTCTGGAAAAATTAAGCAAGTTGTAACCGAAGTATCTAATCAAATTGCAAATCAATCACTTCTTTAAGTAATTACACTGTATTGGACCTATAGAATCATGACATTGCCTGTTGGCCTCCTAGCTTTTATATTTTAGAGGAAATTGTCCTCAAAATGAAGGCCTCTTCCACCCTACAAATCCACAGGCACAGGGTGTACCATTCCCATGCTGATAAAGGGACTTTCTGTTTCCCTGTCCCTAAGAAATGTAGAATGAAATGAAATAGCTTTATCAACCAGTGACTTTTCCAGCTCCTCCTGTAAATTGCGTCCACCTCTATAGTAGTGAAAATGTTAAACCACAGTCAGCCCCTACTTTGGTCAGCCCCTACCTTCTTCTTTCTGTCCCTCAGAGGAAAGCTATTGTTCACAACAGTACTCCACATGGAGTACAGACAATACAATATAATACATGCAGCCATTGGTAATGGAATACTTTTTTGTTCTAAGAAGCCAGAAAAACTGCTTAGGATTTCCTGGCTGTTTATTGCTGAAATTTTACTACACCTGTACAGCAACTGCAGTTGTTGCCTGACATGTTACTTCAGTTTAGTGCCTCACCAAGCTCTACCCTGCTATTTTCTTTTTTTTGCTTTTTTACTTAGGTAAAGCCTTGTGTACAATAAGACTGGACTATTGGGTTTTGGGTTTTTTTAAATCCTTATTCTTACTCTCCTCCTAAGAAAAATATCCCCTATACTGAGTAGTATAGTTGCCTGCAGCAGCCTGTGACTTGATTGCTGGAATTTCATGTCTGACATATATTCAAAGCCCAGTCCATTAAAACTGAGCTTTGTGAACTAAACCTTATTTTTCAAAAGTGACTTCAATGCTTAAGACATCATTGGAAGAGATGAAGACAAACACGCACCCTCCTCCCCCCAAACACCCCAAACCGCTAAAAAAAGAGAAATAGTGCTTATGAGACCTGACCTGGGTTTGAAATGAAAAGCTCTTAGGAGACCTCCCATTTTAGCTTTGTGAGACTTCCCATGGCGAAGCTTTAAACCTTTTAATTAAGCTCAACTGTGAAGCACAATAGAACACAAGTCTACTATCGCTGTTTTGCTGCTATGATTCATTTCAGCTGATAGAAAAACAGCAAAGAACACTGGATAAACAGTAGCTATAAGAGGCTGCTGTAATTTCGGTACTAATTTGCACAGCAGGGAAGTTCCCCACACGCATATTTGCTGGTCCCAGCTCTCTAATAGGTGTTTGCTCCCTGGCTTCTCTTTTCAGCAGCCCTGGGTGCTGGCAAGTGTCAAAGCTATCTGAGTAGGTAATAGCTGCTACATGGACGGTAATGGTTTCCATCTCCATTATTACATTTTTTTAGACAGACACAAAAATAAACATGAAAGTTAGTTTTTATTTTATTCTAGCACTTGTGCATTTCCAATATTGCAGTTATCTGATGTTTCTTCAGCCAAGCGTCAGCTCTGGAGGGAACAAACTTTACTTGAAACAAATCTAACTTAGTAAATTTCTTTAGTCTCGTCTTGAAAGATCACAAATAACTTTATAAACTGTGAACATGTAACACCTCCTCACCTCTCAATTCTGGAACAAAAAAATTTAAAAAGCCTATTTGAAATCATAACAAACAATAGGGTATGTTTCATTTGTTGGAAACTGAAAAGATGGGGTCGGTAGGTAATATGCAGTTACTCAGTGGCCTGGAAAATTGGCAAGCTGTTCTACGACTGTACTGGGGGGTCTGGCTGGTATTGAGTTAACTGTCTTCATAGAAACCCCTGTGGTGCTGTAGTCTGGATTTGTGGCTAAAACAGTACTGATAATACACCAGTATTTTGACTATTGCTAAACAGTGCTTGCACAGCATCAGTGGTTTCTCCTTTCCCATTCTGCACCCCTATCCCTCCACAGAGAGTAAGCTGGGGGTCAGAAAGAAGTTGGGAGGGGACACTTGGACAGCTGACGTAAATTTGCCAAAGGGATATTCCATACCATATAAAGTTACACTCAGCCTTAACACTGGGGTAGAGGAAGAAAGGCATGGGGTTCCTTGGCTTCCAAGGTGGCCATTACTTGGAGGCTGGCTGGACATTGGTCTGCTTGTGGGAGATGGTGCATGACTAGTGCGCATTGTTTAGTAATTTTTTTTCCCTCTTTCCTTCACTTATTAAACTGTCTGTGTCTTGGTCCATGAGTTATTTTTTTTCAGTCCTGTTCTCTCTGCTGTCCCACTTGGTTGCAGTGGGGGAGAGAGCAATGAGTAAGTGGCTGTGTGGGTGTTTAGCTGCTGGCTGGGGTCAACCCACCACAAAAACTCACCACAAAAAGAAAGGAAGAAGAAAAAAGTAAAGACAAAATTATTCCTCTTGTAGAAACAGACACTTTCAGATAAAAGGGGACAAGCTCAGAGTAATATAGATGAAATCCTGTTCATGTGGAACAGACAAATATGTCAAACGACAAATCACTGTAAAAGGAATTTCATTTGCCTGGAATTGTATTTAAATGAGACACACACACACACACACCCCCCCAAACTGAAATATAAAAATGTCCCATTATGACTTATTTAGGAGAAAATATTTCTTGTCCTTTCCTGAAATATCTCTTGTATTTTGTAATTCCAGTCTACTTTACAGTGTGGAAATGATTTAAATTTAAGTCCAAATCCAAGCAAACGTTTTGTTTGCTCTCAGTCTTTTTACTACTTTTTTTTGATGATTATTATTTTAGAATTTCTCATTGTTCATTGAACTTTGGAAGGAAGGCAGTACAGAATTTGCTCTGAAATCAACACACCTTAAACTGAACAGAAAGCAAGTTTTATGTTGGCTTCCTTCTGTTTTTTCTACGTTGGTCTTATGTCATTCTCAGTTATTTCCAGCACTTTTAAATATTTAATGCATTTATGGTCTTTAGCAGAAAATAAATTTCTATAGAAACATCCTTTTAAATTTTTTTTTTTACAAATTCGTATTTTTTTTTACTTCCAGTTGATTTTCCAGTATTATATTCCACTCAATATGTTCCTAACTGGCCTCCCTGTCACTTAACAGTGAACTAGATCTCAGGCCAGAGTCTTTTGTTCTTGATATAGGCAGAATGTCAATGTTGAGCAGCCATGTGACTTAGGAAATAAGATTAAACCCAGCTCCACTAACATAAGTGTGACAAAATTATCGGTGATCATTGTTTCAAAACAGAAAAATTCCCAGTTCAAACTCACACTAGCTCATGTTTAATATGAATGTACTCATCTCCAGCACGCTCAATGGGACAAGAGCAAGGCTGATTATGTGTTCTTCTCATTCAAAGCTTTTCACGATTGTGCTACTTCATTTTTGCCCACTTCTGTCTCTCAATTCGAAATCCTAAGTACTCAACAGTGGCAGCTTCATCTACTGATACTACAACATTTCATAGGCAACCTCTATGCCTTTTTCTAAGAGGTCTTAGAGCTTCCATGGTGTTTAACGCAGTCATTATACCTTCACTCATCCATGGCGTTTAACCTAGCCAACAGTATTTCTGTTCCCTTAAATTCTTCTGTTATGTAAGATGTAATAACTTCAAGAGTGACTTAGAGGTCTACGTCTTACTGAAATCCTTCCATATAGGCAATATCAGAGTGAAAAGAATTGTCATACTCCGCTGCGCAAAATTAAAGACGAGCTGAAGGACATATTGGGAAAGATTAATTTATTGGTTGTGAATGGAAACATTATATACTGACATACCACAATCATGGCCACCTACCAAAGCATGTCTTCATATTAATCTTGCAAATAGCATTCAAAATTATTCAGAAATTCAAGCACTATCATTCCTTCTAAAACACAAATGTTTTGTTTCATCTGTAACTAGAAAGATAATAACCAGGACAGTCATTTGAAGGGAAATTATGTTTTGAGATGGCAGTGGTCAGAAGCCCCAATGCCTTTACACTGCTGAAGCAGAGCAAAATTTTTCTTTCACATGCCAGCCTGGATGAAAGACATTCCTGGAAAGATGTGCATCTTGAACTGGCACAGTGTGAATGGCTGGCCTAGAATATGACTCCTGTTTGTGTTAAGGTTCTGGCATGTCAAAAATTTTTGCTCCCAGCTCTTTGCCAAAACAGTGGTTGATACTCAGCTGCTTTTTTTGTTGTTTTTTTCTTTTTTTTTCCCCCCCAGTCATTCCCTGAAGTTTTAGGGAAGCTGCTCCTAAGGTTAAGCCTTCAAAGTCTAATCACAAGAAAAAGGAACTCTTTTCACATACTAGCTCACAGGTTTTGGCTATAAATATTTGCTTGTCCACACACACAACAATTTAATCTGCTTAATTCATGTAGGTCAGATACTAACTTGGCAAGACACAGCATAAGATTAACCCTTTTCATGAGTGTGTGACTAGTGCAGGGTTGTCACAGTCATCTACTGACTTCAGTGCTTCTGTAGTGGCTTTGAGCAGCTCAAGGTCCACCCTTAGTTAATTTGACAAGGAAAACACCCAGTGCCATAATTTTTAGACCACAGTGCAGTAATTGCTCAAAAGTTATTTAAAATATACTTAGCTTATGATGAAATTCATAAGATCACATTTTTTAGTACCTGTCAGATTTTGAGCTCCCTTGTGTACGGGGAAAATGAAAGTGATAGGGAATTACATAAGATAAGGTTTACTTCTGAAGTTGTGGGTATAATCATATTTCCAGTGATGAAGAAAAAAATGTATTTACAGCTTTGCTACTGGAATTTCTACATTGTTGCCCTGGCCAGAATTTCAAGTTATTAGAGGGTGGGGCATGGCAAAATCACTGGAAAGAGGAAATAAAAAGCTGGGGGGTTGCATGTGTCCCCCCCATAATTCTAGAATTCTCGGGATCCAGCATCAAATCTGTGGCTCCCATCTCTCTTCCTCTTGTACTTTTATGTATTAATTTCTTGGTGGATATGGTTCTGAAGGCTTTAGCCATTTGAGATGAAGGAAAAAGGAATGGCATAATGCCTCACAGGTCAAATTAAGCATAATAATTAACAGTATTAATTTATTTTTTCTAATAGTATGTAGGAGGATCAATTTCGGAGCTTGGCTCTCGGCAAAGCAGACAATTCAATCTCTGTGAAACTTCTCTTCCAGCAGGCTTCTGGGGTGATAAGGCAGAACCTGGGATATCAAGATGACTTAGATTCTGCTTCCAGTTTTACCCTTTGAATGCCTGCAGTGTAGCTACAGTGGAGGACTTGTCTGGGAATAGAAGCAATGATATTGCCTGTCAAAACAGACCATGACTATTAATATGGGCACAGCTTAAAGCAGGTAGCAAAATGCCATTTTGCTTCTATTCTTATTCCCTATTGCCACCTTCAATGGCTGTTCACCCCATTCAGTACTTTCAAGTGCCCAGCTCTTCAAAACAGTATGAAGCACACTGGTTTATGAGCATCAGGTTCTGACAGCAGTAAGGACATGTCTCAGCTATATCTTGGTGCTATGACGAGCAGGAGTCGCTGATCCCACAGATGGTTCAGCAAGCAGAGTCTGCAAAAACCTTCAGAGAGAGGGTCAGGAGTTTGCCTTGCCTGATGTGCAGCCCTAGTTCATCTCAGAAGAGACTGGGGGCCTTGAAAGTTGAGCTTTTTGTTCAGTGACAGACTATGGCTCCTTGGTTGCTGAAGCCCTCTATTGCAAGATGGTTGCTAACCAGAAAAGCAGATATTCCTCTTGGGTTTCATGAGCCTGAAGCAAATGCACATATACTTGAGTACTAAAGAGCTTAGCTCCAGTCATTAACCTCTGCCTTATGTCTGCCTTCCGTGGTACTGCGAACTGATAAGCTCCCAGTTGCTGTGCAGTAGCACAGCACTCTCCCCTGCTCCGCCCCCCCCTTCTGTTTCCACAGCTGGAGGGAAGGTACAAAGCAGTGCAGCTGTGTGCTGGGTCTGGCTGGGATGGGGTTACTTCTCTTCACAGCCACCCATACGGTGCTGTGTTTTGTATTTGTGACTAGAACGCTCTCTTACAACTACCTGAAAGGAGGTTGTAGTGAGGTGGGTACTGGTCTCTTCTATCAAGTAGCTAGTGATGAGAGGAGATGGCCTCAAGTTGTGCCAGGGGAGGTTTAGGTTGGATATTAGGAAAAATTTCTTTACTGAAAAGGTTGTCAGGCATTGGAACAGGCTGCCCAGGGAAGTGGTGGAGTCACCATCCCTGGAGGTGTTAAAAAAATAGATGTGGCACTTCAGGACATGGTTTAGTGGGCGTGGTGGTGTTGGGTTGACAGTTGGACTTGATGATCTTAGAGGTCTTTCCCAAACTTAATGATTTGATTTGATTAGAAGAGTGACAATAACACACCACTGTGTTAGCAATTGCTCAGCAGTGTTTGCAGAGCATCAAGGCATTTTCTTTCTCCCACTCTGCTCCACCTGGTAGTAGGCTGGGAGTGCACAAGAGTCTGAGAGGGGACACAGCCAGGACAGCCGATCCAAACTGACCAAAGGGATATTCCAAACCGTATAACCTGCTCAGCAATGAAAACTCAGTGAAAAGAGGAGGAAGGGACTACGTTCAGGCTTACAGTGTTAGTCTTCCCAAGCAGCCATTACGCGTGCTGAGGCCTGGCTTCCCAGGAAGCAGCTGGATATCTGCCTGTCAATGGGAATAGTGAATTAAGTCCATATTTTGCCTTCCTTGTGTGCGCAGCTTTGCTTCATTTATTAACCTATCTAAACCCATAAGTTTTCTCACTTTTGTGCTTCCAATTGTCTCTTCCATCTTACTGTGGGGCAGTGAGCGAGTGACTGGAGGAGGGGTAGCTGCTGGCCAGAGTTATCCCACCACAGCCTGAGAGGATATGTTATGAACACTTCCATACACACACCCTGCCTCTTCTGCCCACCTCTTTTCTTGAGGTTCAGGTCTCCAGACAGCCGTTTCTATTCATGGGACGTATAGATACACTGCAGCAGGAGAAATCAGCCTATGCAATTCAGATCAGGGAAGCTTTCCATCCCATTCTGAAGTAGTATAAATGCAACCAACTTTTCGTCACTTGAAGGATCAGCTCAAACAGCAGCTTAGCCCTAATGATAATAAATGGACTTGCACTGTTGGCAGAAAAGTGGCAGCTGAGTTGCAGCCTTGTTAACACTTTGTTTAGTGACTTACTTTGCACACAAGCAAAGAAAGTAGTAAAAGGTCAAGACTTTGAATTCTGTCTGTCTAAACCTTACTACTCCCTCTGTCCCCCCAGGCTGATACCACCTGCTTTGATCCATCTCCCATCATCTGCTCATGAAGTTGTATATTTTTATAGCTTGACATTGCTTTAAGCATATGATTCCTACAAACTCATGTCACTCACTCATTATATCTATTCTTAAAAAGGAAGAACAGTTCTTAAACAGAAAGCCTCCTGAAACAGGGTCTCACTTGACACAAACTGCTGTGCAGGTCCTGGTACAAGACTGAAACCTGGGGGTGGGTGGGTGGGCTCTTACTAGAAGCAACAGTACCAATATAGGCAGAAGAAAGTGTGATAACAAATTTCTTCATACAAGATGATAGTAACTTATTCACAGTAAGGATTCTTCAAGACAAAATACCCTTATATAATTTTTATTAGCACATGTAGTCTGTAAAACAGTTGTTAGAAATCAAATTAATTTATTTCTACTCTCTACTGCATTTGCTGCAATAGTAGTGATCCAGATTTTCTGGTTTTTAAAATAATGTACTAGTTTTGGCTGGGATGGAGTTAATTTTCTTCATGGTAGTTTGCATGGTGTTATGTTTGGGATTTGTGACCAAAAAAGTGTTGATAACATACTACTGCCAAGCACTGCTTACACAACATCGAGGCCTTTTCTGTTTCTCATGCTGCCCCTCCAACGTCTAGGCTGGGGGTGGGCAAGAAGTTGGGAGGGGACACAGCCAGGACAGTTGGCCCAAATTGATGAAAGAAGTATGCCATGCCATAAGATGTTGTGCTCAGCAGTAAAAGCTGGGGGGAAGAAGGCTGAAGGGGTGACATTTGGAGATATAGTGTTTTTCTTCCCAACTAACCATTACACTTGATGGAGCCCTGCTTTCCTGAACATTGAAGGCTGAACATCTCCCTGGTGATGTCAAGTACTGAATGGATTCCTTATTTTGCTTTGCTTGCATGCACAGATTTTGCTTAACCTATTAAACTGTCTTTATCTCAACCCAGGAGTTTTCTCTCTTTTACTCTTCTGATTCTCTCTTCCATCACACTGTGAGGGGAGGCAGTGAGTGGTTGTGTGGGCCTGAGCTGCCTACCGGGGTTAACCCACAACAAATAATGATTGTTCTACATGTATGAGACACACATCACCCCCAAAAGCTGAAGAATTTAACCAAAAGCTTCTCTCTTTCTTACCCTGTACTGACTTCTGGGGTTCCACATGCTCTCAGAATTTAACTACAGCCTTTAAAATATGTGGAAAGCAGGTCTCAGCTGTAGTACTTTTGTTTCCATTTCTCAAGTTATGGGCACAGAGATAACATAATCTCCTTTAATCTGGTCACTCTGCTTGGACATCAAAGTATCATGTCACCCATTTTTGCCACAGCAGTTCAGCACAACTTCATGTTAAGTTGCTATGTCCTTTACAGAGAGTTTTCCAGGATAACATCTCCCATTCTTCGTGTATGAATATATTACTTTGCATATGACTACATCACATTTGGGTGTAAAATTTACTCTGTTTGAATATGAATTTTCTATCTTTTTCTTTGTCTGACCATAAAGCAGTAAACCACAAAATCTTCAAAAGTCAAGCTGGCTAACGGTTCTAAACAAAACTTAGAAATTTCAAGGAAAGAATTAAGAATTTAGAACATCTATTTTTTATAAACCAGTTTTGACTAATGTCAATTATATTCCTTTTGGCTTTTACATGAATACCATATCAGCTTGTTTGTTGTTTTACTTGGGTAACAGCCCTGTAAAGAATCAGTTAATATTCTAAAATCAGAAGAGCTCTGTTTATTGATTGCTTGGACAAAGAGCAGCAGAAGTGGGGGAGGAAGGATTCTAAAACCAGTAACAGCTTCCACTCATGTTTAGATGTGACTGGAGCACAATGAGAGAGGGGTAACAAGGTCAAGCATTTTTTTAGTTCTTGGATGGAGCTGCCAAAGGTTTGTGCAGGTAAAACTAATATCAGAATGTGGGAATATGAGAATGAAATTTCAGAAATAGTTATCTGAACTTTATCATGGGAGAAATCCTAACCCCTCCCTCTGTAAATAGCAAATGTGCTTGTAACTTGTTCTGGTAATAAATCTGATGGTATTCCAATTATTTCACTGGACGGCAAAGATGGCTCAAAGTACACCTGCTTTCCACCCTTTCAATTATGTCTTCAGTTATGCTGATACAGACATTAAAAACCCTTGATCAGTTCCTTGATCTGTCTGACCATGCAGTTCTATAAAAATTAAACCAGCACAACTGAGAGGGTGACAATACATGGCTGCAAAGGAACATGGGAACAGAGAAATGGCAGAACTGTTTGAACTGGCCTTGCCTCCAAGAAGAACATTCTCTGTAATGGACTCCAATGAGACTGATGGGAATTGGTGAGGGTTTTTTTTACTCCAACTGAATCAATTTCAATTAGAATTCATAGCCCATAACATCAGTGTTACCATCACTGAAAAATCACATTACAAAAGGTGGCGTAAGTTACTCAGAGTAAGATTCAAAATTTGCCATAGTTTCTAGAAGGTGACTATAATAAGAGTCTATTACTAGAGGCTATTAGATTAAATTACACATTCACATTCCTTTCAGAGTTGGTAGAGGTTTCTAGGTTGAAAGGAGATGTTAGATGCAAACGTAACAAAGCAATATTACCTGTAGTCAGGCAAGAAGAGTAAACATGAGCTGGTAATCATGTCATATATATTCATTTATTGGTGACAACCAAGAAAAAGCATAGAAGAATTTCTCTGTGGAAGATCCTCCCTTTTGATAGAATCTGTGTTGCCTTTACAGTAATTCCTTAAAAATACAGAACAAGCCTCCTGAGAAAAGTCATTACTGGAAAATTTCTGGCTAAGTAAAGACATTGGCAATCCAGGTTATTTTCACAAGTTTATTATCTTCAGGCTATAAAAAGTAGAATGTGTTAGCCATTTATTCAGTACCAAAGGACAAAACCGCCCAAATTCAGTAAAGTTTATTAGGAAAGAATTAATGGTGAGAAAATAAAGTCGACCATCTTCTCAGTTTAGAATGTTAAGCATACCTAAAGAATCTGTAAAAAACCCTACCCTTTGGTCAATTCCTTCTGCATGTAGAATCACACACTGAGGACTATTTGGATGCCATTTTTTTAAGTTTGGAGCTTGCTTATTTTACTGTGAAGACTTTATCAACATTTAATTGCAATGACAACAAATGACATTATTTACAAGAACTGTATGTCTTGTTTTTGAAACTAAACAGCAAATGTTTCCATTCAAAGGCAATGACCAGAAGCTACCAGTTGTTAGAGGCTAGCACTAATACAACTAATTGAAGCGTTTCTCTTCTATATAGTACTTGCGAACTTCAATATAAATGATAGATGTATACTCACTTTTCTCTGATAGATCACTAGCTAAAAGGTTTATCCTAGGAAGCAGAAGAAAAATTTTGGCACTGTTCCCCTCAACCTGTTACAGACACAGGTCATCACCTTTTGTAAAGTTCCTGTGGTTACAGTAAACACCACTGTAACTGATGCTAATAATTTACTACTGTTAGTTAGCATTTCTGCTACACACGTGTGCTGGTTTTGGCTGGGATAGAGCTACTTTTGTTCATAGTAGCTAGTATGGGGCTATGTTTTGTATTTGTGCTGAAAACAGTGTTGATAATGCCGAGATGTTTTTGTTATTGCTGCACAGTGCTTACACAGAGTCAAGGCCTTTTCTGCTTCTGCTGCAGGTGCACAAGGAGTCGGGAGGGGACACAGCCGGGACAGCTGACCCCAATGGACCCAAGGGATGTTCCAGACCATATGACATCATGCTCAGCATGTAAAGCTGGGGGAAGGAGAAGGAGGCGTGGGGACATTCAGAATGATGGTGTTTGCCTTCCCAAGTCACTGTTACTTAGCGTGCTGGAGCCCTGCTGTCCTGGAGATGGCTGAACACCTGCCTGCCCGTGGGGAGTGCTGAATGAATTCCTTGGTTTGCTTTGCTTGTGTGCATGGCTTTTGCTTTACCTTTTAAACTGTCTTTATCCCAAGCCACGAGTTTTTTCACTTCTACTCTTCTGATTCTCTCCTCCATCCCGGTGTGAGGGGAGTGAGTGAGCAGCTGTTTTGGACTTCGTTGCCGGCTGGAAATGAAACCACAACATGACTAAAAAGAGAAAATTACAAACATAAGAAAGCCTGCCATTGCACTTTTGCTTGAGAGAATTATAGTAGGCCACTGATTTTACAGAATTTTAAAATGCCATCCCGGTACAACAAAAGGAAATAGCATAGTGAGAATTCTTGTATGCTCCCAGTGGATAAAAGGTACTAAATAGTTCTTATCTGTCAGGACTCTGCTTGATTGGCTCTAAATGAATTCAACTATCAGTCAATATCTGCTGTGCTGTTGCAAGAAGAAGCATAGAAATAGTCACCCTGTACAGTTCATTGTACACAAAATCAAACATATTTTTGTAGGTTTTTGGGTTTGGTTTTTTTTTTCTTTAATAAAATCACTTTTCAAAACAGAACCACCTTTTAATGAACTGGTCCCAGGTGAGGCATCTTTGCTATACTTTATGTGATATTGCAACCCTTATGTCCTCTCTGACATTGTCATGACAGAGCACTTTGCATGAGGCTGAAGCTTCAAGGTCCCAAGTCTCAAAACTAGTCGTGCATTTACCCACCTTCACATGGTTTTCTCTACCCTGACTGTGAAACCACTGTGACATGCAGAGATAAGCATGTTACTGTGAGCAACTGTGAAACTATCACTGTAACCATTCCTCCATATGCTTCTCTACCCAGGTGGATTTTTTAGGCAGCTGAGTATGGACATTCCCTGGTGACAAAAGTTTGTGACTGAAATTGTATTGCTCACATGATCATGGCAGGACTTTTGACAGGTGGTTTTTGGTATGAAATATAAAAGGCACATGCAGTATAGATTGTCATCACCTATGAGCTTTTGACACACATTTTTTTCCAACCTCAATGTGTAGCAAATGCTGAAGCATACCTAGAAGCAGAACATGGCAGAAGAGGCAAGGCAGGGAAGACTAGCAAGATGCTGACTAGTATTCCACAGAGTTAGCATTCACAGAGATGGGCTTAGAGACATCACATCCAGTTTTAAATAAATAAATCACTGTTTTCCTTCTTTCCAAGTGAAGTCACAGAACTAATGTCTCCTAGGGACACAGAACCATACCAGCATTATAGCAGAGCAAGACTGAACACTAGACACCAATAAGAACTGGTATCGAGGCCACTGATGTCATCTCTGCATTCCCACAGACTTACTGCTGGCTTCATCTTCTATGCCACAACCTTAATGGCAAGCCAGCACTTCACAGACAACATCAAACCAGGCAAAGCCACTGGAGATAGTACCTGATACGCTAAGCATGCACATACAAAACCACAATAACAGGTATCACAAGTTTCAGCAGGGCTTGATGGAGCACTGCTTGGAGATGACATGCCAGTAATACTTTGTGTTCCATCCAGGCTATTCTAAACCTAGTTGATCCTACAGGGCCACTTTTTTAGAGAAGAATTTTTGGTAAAGTTTAGATTGATGCTAATCAGTTCCATTCAAAAGTAAAAAAGAAATAACACCTTTTTATAAAATGAAAAGATCCAAGGGAGAAAGTACTGAGTTTTTCCTTCTCACATTGTAGGCAGAGAGAGAAAATCTTGAAATGGAGAAAAAAAAAATTGTTCTTTTAGTAGTTGAATTCATTATCCTTGTTTCCAGCTATTTTTGACATTTTTTTCTTTCTGAGCAGTTAACATTTGAAATACTCAGTTATTCCGTTTCATCTTACACTATACATAGCTTTCACCACTCTATTAAAAACTATGGTGCTATGCTATGGGCTTAAAAAAAAAAAAAAAAAAAGTCAAGCCATCACTGAAAGCATTGTTCCCACATTCTATTACTGGTTGGCAGGTGGGCAAAATACCTACTAAGAAACTAACATAAATTGGAAAGAATACTTAAAAAGCACTAGAAGTCTCAGTAAGGCTTTAAATGTTTTACAAAAGCTGTGATCTGTAGGCTTTGCCTTCAGCCAACATTCACTCAAAGTGAAATAGGCCTAAAACCCCCTCTCATACCTCATGGAGATATTCTAGCCTGCAAGTCTCCATCTTTGTGCTTTGAATAAAAGCTGCAGGAAAACTTTGAAAAATCCGCCATGAAAGATAGAAGAAAATGGGAGAAGATTTTTTTTTCTCCTGTCTCAGTAAGCAGAGTTTTTCTAGTTTGCCTCACAGAAGGTCTATTTAATAGCAATGTCAGGCTAATTTAGTGTCTGCACGAAGTTCTGAAGTACATGTTCTGAAGTGCTACTTCGCAGTCTGTTTCAGGTTAGTCTCATAAGCAGTAACTTGTCAGAGAAGCATAAATAATTTGCTTGATCTCAGCACAATGACAGTGAACTTTTGGGTAAAGATAGGATGATGAGAAAATAAATGTATATATATTTATTTATACTTGTTATATATATAAGTTACAGTATTTACAGTAGAGGTAACTGTAAAGCTTAATGCGTTCATGTTGGAGGGATTTCTGTTTTCTGTCCCAGATGACAGAAAAACCTTGGCATTTGAAATTTCAAGCTGAACAGCAACATTTTCAAATAAATCCAAGTCAGATGAGGTACTGTATGACTGAAGAATAGTAAAGGGCAAGAAGTGATCTTCTCAGCTACAGATCTGTTATTTTGCTCTCAATACAAGATAAAGCTTCAGAAAATTGGGAGATAAATGGCAGATGAGATAATGCAATATGACTCTACCCAGAGAAAGGTAATTCTGACAGGATGTACTTACTTTCTTCAATATGACATTTACTTTCATACAGAGAACTAGAAAAAATAATCTCTCTGGACATCTACAAATATTTCTTATTATGCCAAATGGAAAATTACTGTAAAATCTGGCAATTATAGGTGTCAGAAGAACTATGAGGTCAATGAGCAACTGGCTGAAGGGAAAGCCCAATATGAGTTATACTAAAAAAGGAGTTTTGAGACTGTAAGGCACACACTCACTTAGTTTCTCGAGAATACAACTTGGGACTAATTTTGTTTACACTTTCATTTAGTAATATTGACACACAAGTCCATATGCCCTCATTAAATTTGCTGGAGTCCTGGAGAAAGAATAGCTGCCCTTGAGGACTGGAGCCATAGAAATGGGATGGATCTTTTTATTACAATATACAAGTTCATGCCCTTTGGAAGAAATAATAAGCTGAGAGCTCACTAACTGGCAGCAGAAGAAGCGAAAAAAGATACAGACTTCTTTAACTGATCACAGGATGTCACTTGATGAAGGTGAACATGGCCATGGTTGTAAAAAGGAGAAATATCATCCATAAGCGGGATCAATATCCAGTAGTTACAGAGAACTAAAAGGAAAGGTGTAAGAAAGATAAAAGTGAAAGAATAAAGAGAAAGTGAACAGAGAAAACTCCAAACCTTCTCTTAATAGAAAAAATTCAGGACATCAGATGAAATTACTAACAGAGGTTCAAAAAGAATATACATTTTCACAGTATACATAATTAATACTGTGAATTTTATTGCATGAATTGATTCTACGTGATGTTGTAGATGTTAAAAATACAAAAGGACCAGAAGATAATGGAACTGTATCCAATATCCCAAGAAAAACTCATTTTCCTATGCTTCTAAAGTCATGTATTTCTCATGGCCATCCCAGTCTTTGTGTCCATAGCCTACTCTCATTCTACATTTAAAATAAAATTCTGGGCATATTAATTTCAATATTATAGTTATAATATAGTTATGTGTGTATATATATGTATACATGTATGTAGATCATATATATTAAAATAAAATATCTGTTCACTATTTCAAATCCAGTCTTCCTGGAAGAAATTGAATCATTGACTTTACCAGACATTGCAATCTAAAAATCATATGCAGCATATTATGGAGGAAGTAATCTACAACTATAGATTGTATTTCATAATTTTAAAAGAAATACTATTCCTTTTACTAATCCTCATTAAAATAAAGCCTTATTCTCATCCTACCTCTTACAAAACAAATTAAACTACAGTAACTAATACAGGAAGACAAATGCACAAAGTACCAGAACACTGAACTTGAGTACCAGAATATCAAATGGAGTACTAGTACCTTAACTAGCAAGGTATATAACCTACTACACACAACATTACTTCCTCCTTCACCACAGAGGGTGTTTCAACAAATGTACTAAAAATTCTTTTTTTTTTTTTCTTTTCATATATTCAGCTAAGACAGCCCAGTGTCCTTATCCCACTTCTCTTTGCAAGACAGCTCTGTTGTAAAGAGCTACCAGGTTTTCTATTATACATAATTGCATTTTTCCAAGTCAGCCCTCTAAATCATTTTCTACTACACTCAGAATACCAAGTTTAACCTACCAACACACCCTTTAAGAGGACATGTACCCCTGCTGCAGGCTTTAATATTTTGCTTTGGACAAATATGTCCATGATAATGCTCACTTGCAGTAATTTGTTAGATGAGGTTGCAAATTTACTTCCAAATTGCAGTGCTTGCAAGTACCCCCACATGCTTAAGCTGATAAATGAAATGCTTACAATACATGATTATTATGAACATTTCTAATGAGCCAAGCAAAAGTTCAATATATGTAACCACTGCTGTCTCCAAAGAATGCTACGGATTTCGGTTTTTGCACCTATCAAATTTACAACAAACATGGTAAGACTTCTCAATGGGTAACTCCTTTGCCCATCCTGATCCAAGGGAGATTTAAACTGAAAAGTAAAGAATCATCAGACTTTGGACCAACAAGTATAGTTCATGACTAACAAGTAACATAGTTCTTCTACCATAAAAACCACACAGCTTCCTAAAGCAAGTAGTGGCTCATGCTTTACATACTTTATAAACCTCACCCACTTCCTCTACAATAAATCTTTTTTATTTAGTTAGATTTAAGAATTTAACAAATAGGTGGGAATCAAAAGGTTTTGGACATGGAAATGGTACTGACCTGATCATCAAAATTTTAGCATTAAACCCTATTGTTAAAGTACATCACTTACAGTGAAAATTAATTATGTTCACAAAAAAATAAATCTATATATTATGTAACAGCAGAAACTATTGATTTTTGCTATGTGACATTAATTATTGTACATAGTAAACATACATTTAGATCCTTTGTGCAACAAATGAGGATGCTGATAGAGCAGCAGAAGACAGAACTGGAAACAGTACCAGCTAATATTTATTTGGGGGTTATATCTTGTAGTATCAAATTCTATCCTGGTCATCAACATTAAGAGTAAAATTCTGCCAGGTCTTTCAAATTCTGCAGCTGGTCATGGTGCAGACTGAGGGGAGAGAGGGCTTAAATTTCCTCATTTTTCCTGCAATCTTCTGGCTGCTTATGTATGTGGAGTAAGTGGAGCAGAAATAGTGCAACCAAGAAAAGAAGGAAGGAAGAAAAGTCTCTTGAACTACCTTCTAATTTGCCTGCTGTTCAACACAACACAGAATAATCTTGGTGGGAAACTCCACAACTGAATTCCAGATTTTGCAATTACAAAAGGTCACATAATAGATGCTCAATTCAAAGAGTTGATCAAACATCCGTTTTGATCACAAGCACACACAAAACAATCCTCAATACCATACAGTGATGACATTAAGGACAAAGGAAAGCAAGA
Source organism: Astur gentilis (assembly GCF_929443795.1). NCBI lineage: Eukaryota > Metazoa > Chordata > Aves > Accipitriformes > Accipitridae > Astur > Astur gentilis. The sequence continues at coordinate 27,375,139 of NC_064899.1, forward strand.
AGGGATGAAGAGAACACCAATTCCTAGATCTCTGTAATAGCAGGGATTTTATAGAATAAAACTCACAAATGATCTTAAAGGCAAGTACAGTCATGCTGGAGAAGAAGGTAGAAAGAAACCAAAAATAAAAAAGGCCTTCCAGCAATCCCCACCAATCTAAGCTAAGCCTGCAGCCCCCCCCCCCCCCCTCCAGCACCCCCAACTAGTCCCTATTTTCTTTTTCAGCCAATAATGAAGAACGAGAAAAGTGCCTCAGATAAAAGGCATCTTGAATACACCTAGATTTTAAGTTCTGGAACTCTGGGAAATATGGAAACCACAACACTAAACTACAATAACCCCCTGGATAAACATATTGCCAAAAGCTGCAGTTTAGTCCATAATGGAAAGGTAAAGAATGCAACCTGATATTTAGGCTTGACGCCGATATACCTGACCACATTAGTGAATCATAGAATCATAGAATGGTTTGGGTTGGAAGGGACCTTTAAATGTCATCTAGTCCAAAACCTCTGCAATGAGCAGGAATGTATTCAACTAGATCAGGTTTCTCAGAGCCCCGTCCAACCTGACCTGGAATGTTTCCAGGGTTTGGGCATCTACTACCTCTCTGGGCAATCTGTGCCAGTGTTTCATCACCCTCATCATAAAAAATTTCTTCCATATATCTAGTCTGAATCCACCCTCTTCTAATTTAAAACCATTACCCCTTGTCCTATTGCTACAGTCCCCATTAAAAAGTCTGTTCCCATCTTTCTTATAACCTCCCTTTAAGTACTGAAAGGCCTCAGTAAGGTCTCCCCAGAGCCTTCTCTTCTCCAGGCTAAATAACACCAACTCTCTCAGCCTTTCCTCATAGGAGAGGTGTTCTATCCTTCTGATAATTTTTGTGGTTCTCCTCTTGACCCGTTCCAACAGGTCCATGTCTTTCTTCTACTGAGGGGGTGCAGTACTGCAGGTGGGGTCTCACCAGAGCGGAGTAGAGGGGCAGAATTACTTGTGACACCCTTAATAAATCTTTTGATTGACCCAAATGGATTTCACCATCTGTCAATAAAATAAGAGTCTAGTTCTAAAGTAGGATAATAAAGTCTCATTACTGGAATAAGGGTTGTCCTAAGGGTTGCTATTATCATTAATTATTGCATTAATGTACCAGCTATGAGTCCCAAGTAGAGGGTAGGAACCAACCTTAGTAGATGTGGTATGAACACACTCCCCCAGCTTGTCCCTGATAGTAAAGACAAGGGCAAAGTGCAGAGATAAGAGGGTCTAAGACAGTTGAAGACCCTGATCTTGGCAGACCTTCAAAATGAATGAGGAAATGGCCAAAGCAGAAATAAATTGATTGTGTACTGCATGAAGGGCAAGTTAATGGCAGGCTTTTTAACCTTTCCTGTCCTTCCCATCTAGCAGAGTTCCTATTCCAAAAAGTTCCTAACACTTTGGGACCAAGAACAGTCAAGATTATGAGTATGTCCAAGACAGAAACCTAAGTAAAGGTGGATTTGTTGTGAGGTCCACGTTAAAGGCAAAGAAGAGGATTATGGGAGGGCTGTTAACAATGCCATAGTTTAGCCTTACAAAGCTCCCAATCTGAGGGATTTCTTTGGAATAAGAAGTGAATGACCAATGATAGTTATTATTGCCAGTAAAGCTCTTAGCTTAAAGTTATTTAAAGAATATTGCCTCTCTTTGCATTTAATGGTCTTTAATTTTCTGTGTCCTTTATAACTTTCAAAACAAATTTAAATATATAAACATATAAATATTTTGTTGAACTAAAGTCTTTGTAAGAAACAGAAGTATTGCTTGTTCCTATCGTGTATATCATAGAGGCTTACCTGCTCAAAGAATACACATGAATATTTTACAGTTATAGTAGAATCCTACCTGGCCCTTAAGACTCAAATTAAACCCAGTATTTCTTTTACAGAAACCAATAGCATTTTTGTCTCCCTAATCTGATGTAAAGCTTTTTTGAGTGTGCATATACTTTCAGCAGTGCAATTTGCTTCTAGCTTAGGTTACAGAAGTATATGCATAGTGACACAGCAGAAACTCATCTGCCGTAGGCAACAAAACTATGATAAAGAAAGGTACATATTTGCTTCTCTTTGGAGAGAGCTTTTGCTGTTCTTTTGTTGAAATTAAGGTTATAAGTTTTATTGAGAAAAATGGAGTTCTGAATACAATATGCTAACCGGAATTTTTGTTGTTGTTTGCCTTTTTTTTTACTGTTTCCGTTGGCATAGACTAGGCATCAATAAATGATCAGGGATTTCTTCAGTATCTTCTATCCCTTTGTCTATCCACCCTCCATCTCCAACTTGTCTGTTGAGGAGCTGTTACCACCTGCATGCCTGGTGCTATACCCCAGATACTGGAAAGGTACTGTGTTGTCAGATGAATCAGGACCACAACAAACAAGTGGAGACAAGGAGTCAAAGACAGGAAGAACATTAAAACTCCTTCTCAAAAGAAGCTGTATACCATGGGTTCCCCCCTATCACATAGCCAAATAAGGCATGAGCAACAAGCAATCCCCAGCCTCCTCCCTTTCCAAACTCACATCACGCCGACATCCATATTCATCTGTTGTCAGAAGCCTGGGTGAATTCAGCCATGATGTTAATGAATGGATAGGCAGTGATGCAGTCTTTCCCTCTGAAAATGATACAGAACTGTACCAGGCTAATTGGAGAAAACAACAGTCCTCCTAGTCCCTCAGTAAATTCAAGCTTGCAAGGAGCTACATAACTTGCTATTTTTGATTTCAAGATAATTAAAATGCTCCCCACAGTCTTTGAGTTCCCCAGTGTCTCCCACAAGAAAAATAAAATAACCTTCCTTCCTTTTCATTTTTAAATGTCAATTGTTACACTACAGACATGGATCCAATACATCAAGTGGAATAACTAGGCCACTACTGAGGACACAATTGAGGTTACCATCCCTGGGGTTGACCTGTATTATAAAAAGCCTCACTGACAGCGACATTGTCCCACATCTACAAGACATACTATGTTTGCTTATAAAGCAACTACTGATGTGTAAAGCAAACCATAAGATTACAGTGTGAAATGAGATTTTTTTTTTTCCCAACAGATCACTTCTGAAATCCTGCAAATTTTATTCCTGCCAGCCGACTCTGAACTATAGGGAGAACAGCAAGAAGGATTCTCTGCCCCTTCCGAAGTTATTCTTAGGAACAAGTAGAAAACAACACCATTTGAATTTTCCGTGTTCTCAAAATAAATGTGGTTGAAATTGAATGAAATATGATATTCCAGGAGATTTTTAAATTTAAGGAAACAATGATTGTAATGGAATAAATCAATCATTTTTCCTGCTAATTTTAAGAACAATTGCACAAATATTAAGAAAAATATTTGTATTTATCTTCAAGAAGTTCAAGTATTCATGCCAAAGTTTTACAAGATCATGAGAAGAATGATAAACCAAGTATTTGCAGACTTTTCTAGTTTGGTTTTAATCACTCATGTTGTAAGCATATGTCTTATTCAAAATTTCATAGAAATATTGAATAAAATTAAGTTCAAGTCAGACCCCTGAGGAACTCAATTTGAAATACCCCCATGTGACTGATAGGCTACTGATAACTTCTCTCCTTTCTTCAATTGCCTATATAGTCAGTTTATCTCAGTTTTGCAGACTGTATTTCTCTAGTTTAAAGATACATCTAAGATTATATCCTTATAAGCAAAGATACACTACTGCTTGCTGCTATTAGCCTGCTAAAGAAGACAATTAGAAAAAAATATTCAGAATCAAAGGTGTCATGCATATAGTGTCTTTTTTAAAAAAAATATAATTACCATTCTCCTGCTTTCTTATGTACTGATAATTCATCTGGGGATCTTACCAGAAATCAATCTTTGGTTAAAAGATTTGTGGTTTGTCTTGCCTTCCCTCATTTATTTCATGGTTTACTTTCAATGAACTCGTATGTTCATCTATACCTCTGAATTTCCCCTCAATCTCTCCTTTTCCCCCCAAAGATAGTTGCTAGTGGATTGTAAATTGTTTTAGCTCTTCACATACATTTATCAAGACATCTCTGGTACATCGAACTTGATCTAATTTCTCAAGACCGTGTTAAGAATTGGGATAATGAATAAATGGAATCAATTTGGAAGGAGTTAATGTGTCTTCTCCTCTCCTGAAGTGAGTAGCCAAAACCCCTTGGATTTTTTTGAAGCACTGCACAACTATGAGGAAGTTCGATCCACCTGATATATTCTACTCAAATTTCCAAAAGGTTGTTGATGAATTACTTTCACAAAGGTTTTTAATGAAGTTTAAACAAATGTGGAATGAGAGAAAATGCCTTGACATGGTTAAATAAAATGTTAAAAGACAGTAAATAAAGGATAGAAGTAAATGGTCATGTTTCAGAAAGGAATAAGGTCACTAGTGATTCTTCACCTTGTTCCGTAATCTGAAAAAATAGGAGTATGGCTTCCTTATGATACAATTTCTTTTTCAGGCTAGTAAGTATAAAGAAAAAATGAAGAGCTGGTGAAAGAAAAAGTTTCATGAGTGACTAGACTAGACAGAACAACAGATAACCTTTGATGTAGATAAATGTACAATGAGACACGAGGGAAAAATCCAACCCCATCTTTAAATATAAAGAGATGGGTTTAGGAGAGACCACTACTGTTCAAGAGCAAGAATTAGGAGTTACAATACACGGTTCTCTGAAAACAGCAGATTTCAATAATCAAAAAGGAAATTGTATATTAGGAAATGAATAAAGAAGAAACAAGAAAACATCTAAGTCACAGCATAAATCCATAGTTTTCCCAGCCTTGAGTACTATGTGTGATTCTGATCCTCTCATCTCAAAGAGAACAACAGCTGAAGCAGGAAGGGTTGAGAATGACTACCTGGCATGATCAGAAACGCATGATGGCTTCCATATGAGGAACAGCTGAATATCCTAATACTCTTGCAAAAGACAAAACTTTTACTATTCATAAAAGAGAACTGAGGTGGCCTACAAGTCATGACTGACATAGGAATGGTCAGATAGGGACTGTTTACTGTGTCCTCCAACACAAGCCCTAAAGAAGCAAGCTGAAGAAAAATTCAAAAAAAAGATAAAGGAAGTAGCTTTTCATGCAAGAGGCCATAGACCTTCGAAACTGTTTGCTGAAAGGTGCTGAGGAAGAGAAGCTTATAGGGTGTGAAGAGCTACTGGACAAGAGCAACTGAAGGTGGAAGACAGCTCTGTTAGTTACTTCACAAACAACAACAGGGAATGCACCTACCCTGAAAACTGCTGAAGGCTGCAAAGCTATGTGGGAGCTGGTGTATGCAGGGAAGGGTTGTTTGCCCTATTCTTGTTTTCTCTCAGGGGTTGGTTGGGGAAGAGAATACTGGGCTGGCGGCACCCCAGCAGAGCTAGCTGATATACTGGGCCAACATGGCTGTGTTGTGTCAAGTTACAGCTACCCATTAGGTGAAAGTGGGAGCAGAAAATGTTTTAGTATTTCAGCCTCTTCCAGCTCTTTGCTTTGTGTTCACTTTCATTATTACATAATGGAACTAAAATTCCCCTTGCCATACTTTTAAGTTTAATATCTTTATACAATCCTTTATTGACGCTTCTTCTGTCCTTCCTTAGTTGTAATGCAGGTTCGGCTGCGGCCTGCAAGAGGCCTTCTATTGACTGCTAGATGCCAAATAATAGCTAAAAAATTGTCAAGTGTCACAAAGTATCTGACATGACATGGGGTAGTATGGTCATATGGAACAATTATTTTTTCAGTCAGTTCTCATACAGCAGTACAGTGGCCTTTCACGTCACATACGGCCTCGTACTCCTAAAAATGAGCCTGTTTATGTAAACCTACAGCAGTTGCGTCAAGCTATACTGTGGTAATATATGGATTCATTAGGCAGCAAACTGAGCAACTTCACCACAAGCATTGGAAAGTCCACATGACACATGAGAAAGTTAGGTATCTCTAGAGTGAAATTACACATGTAAAGAAGAATTAATAAAAATACTGAGTCTATTAATATATTTCTGAAATAATGGTAGCAATTAAACCTTTTCATCCAGAAGCCAGTTTTCCAAAAGGATGTTACTGATACATACTCATTCTCAGGTTAATTGAACTGTGTAAATCTAATATTGCAGTTTTCATGGCAAGAAACAGTATTAAACTGCAATTTACAATATAGTAATTAGAAAAAAATGACACAGCAGCAATAAAAGGTCCTAACAAATAAACGAATATTTGTAAAAAGAAATAATGACCAGATGGCCAAATTAGCCAAAGAAATAACAACATTAACTTAGAGACCTTATTTTGATGGCAACTGGATTAATATTAAATTGGGTTGTAAAATAATGTAGGTTTTACTAAATAAAATTAATTTTCTTCTTGGAAACAATTTTATTTTAAATATTTTCAGTAAAATAATGTCAAGATATTTTTCATATCTTGGAAGCATCATCTTGGTAAAACCTAAGTCATTCCAACCAGGTTGTATTAGACCATATCTGATGGTTTCCTGTGACACTAAACAAATACTGCATTACTGGATCAATGAGCTGTAGATGTTACAGTAAAAATGACACATCCCTCACAAAACGCATCTATAGTGGCTGTTCTCCATCTCAGTGGGCAGAATACTTCCACACTTCTGTGCCCCCGTTACGAATAACAGATTACCACAGGCTACAAGACAATTCACTGTGACAAGCTTAAAGAAGCTGCTGTGGATCCACAATACCTGTCAGCAGCTCCTCTGATGTATCTCCCTAGGCTGGAGTAAATCCAGACTCATTTCTGACTGAAGTCCCTGTCCTGCACTGGTGGAGTACCTTTATGATTCTTCTCATGGAGTAGATCAAGTGTGATAAACTTGAGTAACTATTGAATGACTGTAATAGCGCATAAAGGTAAGCATGTGTGAGAAGCTTTGCAGAATCAGGACCCAAGAGAAATTTACCTTTCTAGATGATAAATTTGATAGCTATCAGATATTAATTTAGGATTTAGAAGGCTGTCATTTTGGATGCATTGGTTTTTAATCTCAAATTTTCCCTATCCCAAATGGTTTCAAATATGGGAATTATTATTGACCCATTGTCCCCACTGTCAATAATTCCTGATTTTGTATCACACTTCATTAACTAAGTTTACAGACTTGACAATAAAAATCTAATTGAATTTCTGATCCACTTTGAAGCAAAAGCACCAGGACAGGCATGAAAAACAACAGTTTGAAAAACAGAAAACTAAGCATCTCAGCTACAAGAGCTGAGCAAAAAGCCATTGATTCCAATAGCGTAACACCAATTGAGAAGAAACACTTCTCTCCCCAAATCCCTGTCTCTTGTTAATATAGAGAAGTAAAAAAAGAATAACATTTGTCCTAGTCTTCTGAATAGCTAGTTTTTTTCTTTTATTGTCATTATCTTGAATACAATGTTTGCCTATCAAATGCACTTACATAAAACACATCAGATCCATTTAGCCTGTCTAAAACCAGCGTATTAAATGGTATCATTTAAATTGAGTAATAATACCCAGAGAGTATTACAATGGTGGGAAATCGGTAATTTGGACGGCCAGTTTGAAATGTCTAGGAGGGGCCTGATTTTCATATCTAAGCACATACCTTCTGAAATGCAGGTTGCTATGAAGGTATTTCAAGTTCAAAATCCTACCTGGAGAAATCCCGAATCACCAGTCACACTTGGAAGTCTTGTCCATGAGATTCCTTCCCAGCCTCAGAGCATCACTGTCCAGTAGCTGCTCAGAAGAGGCTGCTATTCCCCCTGCTCTTCTCTCAAACAGTTGTGATGATGTTACAGGACAGAAGAAAGCATGGAGTGTTACACACTGAGCAGATTCCTTCTCATGACAGTGTGGACTTAAGCTTTCAGAGAATCTTCACAGCAAGTATTTCCTTGATTGCCTAATCTTAATTAATAGAGCCTTTAGGCTTCTGATACACATCATGTCCTACAATATAAAGTGATGTAAAAAAGGAAGAAATTGAAGGAATTAATCTGCCTAGATGTCTTGGAGTACCTTGAGGGGGAAGTGACATTTCTAACTAACAACCAGTTGTATAAAGCAAAAAACCTAAAGTGAAAATATTTTAAAACTAATAAAACTGAGGAAAATGTATGTTACTATTTATTTCTCTATTCCTGGTAGACAGGCAAAAAAGGAATCTACATTTCATTTGTTTCCTTAAATTATTTGAGAAGAATTTAACCCTCCCTCATTTCCCCCAATTCTATTAGCATAGGTGAGAGCATCCAAGAACAGAAATAGGCTGTATGTGGGACAGTAGAAGGTTCCCATCTCATCTCATATTCCTGCTTCTGGTTTTGACTGGATCACTTCACCTCTCAAGTGCAAATTTCTGTTACATTTTATGCCTATATTGCCTCCTGTGGGGTCAAGCCCATAAAAGGTAGCATGGCAACTATCATGACTGGGGATATTTGCTAACGGAGCTTCAAAAGCTAAAAGATAAAGATAACACAGTCAGGTCTGGAGTATGTTAAGAAAGACAGCAGAGGATGGAAGTAAATTTGTATCGTCTTTAGCATAATATGATCCCAACCAAACCCATTTTTGTAGACAAAGTAGTACTATCTTGCTTTCTCATGCTTCATTTTCATCTGCTGGGGAACCTACCCCTTCCCATCTTCCCAGGGACTGGGGAGAAAGACAACTATTCAGTTGAACTACATAATAGAGAAACATGCTTCAGGCCCATATTTCTGGCTGGCAAACCTAGGAATGTTACCAGACACATAGAATCTATTCTGCGCAGGACACTAAGGTTCACCTGTAAATAGAAAGTGTACATCCTTAACAATTAATTTCTTTTTTTTTTTTTTTTTTTTACTCCAAGACTTCCAGCCATTTGCCAGCCTGGTCAGACTCTCGAGTAGATAAGGCACATTTTAAATTCATATCAGAGCTGCTTTAGATCTCCATTTTTTAAATATAACAGCAGTGAAGGACTACATAGCCAAGTGGCATGATATCCTGTTATACATTATGTTGATATTCACTTGACTGCAGAGGAATAGCAAGATAGAATTAAGAAAAAACAGGCTGTAGTGGAATAGAAGGCACATGAAAGATAAGGAAAATGTAAGTAAAGCTAAGAAGATTAGTAGTTTGCCAGCTCTTTCCATGATAAAACTTCTTTCAAGATGAGCTGCTAGACTTGTATATTAGTTTCATCAAATCCAGAAGTTTAAATCTCAACATAAATGAAGAAACGGTTCAGTGTACTTCTGTCCCTGTGCAACATTTAAAGTATCTATTGTTAACAGTGTTTTCTAGTAGCACAGGCATTGACAGTATTGCTTTTTAAACATTAGCAGCGAACAGTACTCTCCACTGGAGACCTAAAGTTTTTAAAACATCCCCCACATCTTGCAGAATTTTCAAAGGTCCTTTGTTTTAGGTATCATGAAGACCACCAAGATGATTTATGAACCACTAGCCTATATCAGGACTGAAAATGTGGAAATGGATAAAAATGTCCTCTAGAAAAGAGCTCAAGCAAAGAAAGACGGGAAGAAAAAGCCTCTCAAAACAAAGACAGGTGCTCGGAGAAATGAACAAGGGGTCGGAGATAGCACTAGGAAAGTTGCCAAATTATTTGTTTGACATTAACTTAATTTCTGATGATTCAGATGAAGTAATTATGTCTGGTAATTTCACCTCCTTTACTCCAGCTTAAAATGAAATAGTCTTACAGGGTGTAGTTTTCATGAAGTGCTAAATAGCAGAGGGGTTCGCACTCAGATGCATTATTAAGCATCCACATGAACCAAGAAAGAAAAGATGGATAAAATGTGCTATTGTACAGGTACAAGTATACTTGTACAGGTATACTGTTATAATAATGCCCCCTCCCCCCCCCCCCCCCCCCCAAAAAAAAAGAAAGAAAGAAAAAGAAAAATCAAAACATTCTTTGATTTAGCTTGTAACTATGCAACATGGTTTGACAAGCCCACATAGCAAATTACAGATAGCTCTGGAAATTATTTGTTGTTTAAGGTCCTAAAATACAAATAGTAGTATTGCACCATGTATGCCCAATGAATATATCCACAATACTTAGAGTAGACCTTTATTTCCAACTTCTTCAAGATATACACTACCTTGAGAATATTAAGTGAAAAATTCTTTTCTCCTTTGTGTTTCATCAAAAAATGTGACTTGTCTGATTTGTTTAATGAATCTATATCAATTACAAAGACTGCCCAGCAAAAAACTATTGAAATCTTGCTAAGATACACAACACTGAATTTAGAAATTCAGTATAAAAAAATTTTGAAGCTCTATGTTTTTTAAAAATTTGAGAAAAGTCCTTTAGTTGCTGGGCTTTCCTGTGAATAAAGAATGGAAATATTTCAGAAGAAAGGAGAACAGAACAGATAAACTGCATTTTTGACGAAGAAAGATACATTTGTAGCACAAGTGAAATAAAGAACTTGTATATTTATCATTAATATTTTGGAAAGCACTCTATAGAAATCAAGAATTTAAAAATAGAGATATTTTCTTGTTTAATGGATATCTGCTAAGATAGAATGCCAATACAAATGAAAGTAAAGAATAGTAAAGAAAAAGACTATAGTGGGCACATGCTATATATACCTCACTCCACACCAGTAACATCTTTCACATCCCCACATACACTCTTTGTTTACTGATGTTCAATGATGAGATTGCACAAGTAAATTTCAGCTTATTAGATGTTCCAAAATGTTAATTTTGACTACTCACAATTTATGATTGTTGAACTAAATTTCATAGTGATTAATTAGTTGAAATAAAAAAAAAAATTCTTAACATTTTCTCTTAAGAAAAGAAAAGAGAAAAACACCAAACTCTATGCTTGCTTCTTTTCCTAAACAAATAAACTTTATGACATGCATTTATGATAATTGAACTAAGTAGCAGTTTTCTTCTCCCAAAACACTTGGACAAAACAAGACAGCTGATTGAAAAAAAAAAAGTTTCTTAAAAGCTTAAACCCAAACTTGCTTTCATAACTGGGGAGGTGGGGATTGAATAGGTTGGAAAATGTTGTGGTGTCTTAGTTTTACTGGGTTTTAACCTGAGTTGCTCACTAGGAAATTACAATTATAATAACTGTCTTGCTTGTCCACACTTACTGCATTTTGGTTCACATTGCAGAGAAGTCTCAGGCTGCATGGACTGATTTTTTGTTTTGTTCTGTTTTTAATGAAACCAAATCAGAACATGCACTCTAGAAATGGGTCTGCTTCAGTTGCTACCTTCAGTTCATGGGGCCAGACTAGAGCTAGGTTGAGGTAAAACTCTAGCAGTGCATATGGTGTGACCATGACGCACTAGATGTTTTAACTCTGCAGATCTGCTCCATCTGGATGATATTCCTTACTAATGTAAACATAGCCACAGAGCATCAGAGGGGAAAACCAAAGGATTAATAGCTGTGAGCTCCAGCAACTCTTACCGTATTCTGGTTCACAGAGATATTACTGTGAAAGTTTACTTCTGTTGAAGGCTGACTTCTAAGGAGAAGATACAGAAGTATTGGTAACTGCAGTCCCTCATTATTCTTCAAAAAGGATAAATTGTTCATTCGCAGCTAAGCCTGAAAGCATTCCATAACAGCAAGTCAAAAGCAAGGCCCTTACAAAAAGAGATTCCTTACGCTAATGGAGACATAAGGGGGCTTATATTCTTTGAGTGTGAAAGATCAGCAATAAAGTCTCCACAGATACTCTCCAATATGTTCATCATTACTGTCATGAAATAAAAATTTAATAACCAAAGCATGAAGTGGCTGTCTGAAGACTTTAATTTATTTATTTTTTTAAAGCAAAAGCACTCCCTCAGATATCATGCCTATCTCCACATTCCCCAAACTGTTCCTTGAAAGTGAAAGTCTGGCCAGACAGCTTGCCATTCATTAAAGTTTTTAAGTACCTTAAAAGTTTTGCTAGTTTGCTGTATTACCTCTTCATAATCTTCTTTCTGTTTTGTAATTAGGTGTTTGGTTTTTATTTTGTTAAAATACCAGCAACATCTTAAAGTACACACACAAATGGTTGTGTTATTTGTGTTTGATTTCTTGTGAAGATGATATGTAGCACTCTTTTAAGGCCAAATAATGTTTATAAAAGTCTGCTGGCACCCACATACTAGCTGGTTAGTTCTTCCTACCACTGAGCAGACTGTACATACCATGGTTACATACCTTCTTCCTTTCCCTCCTGACTAGGACCAGCCTGATTACAATAAAGGCCACAAAAATAGCAAGTAATGTTCTTTGGCTATAGAGAACCAATATCCCTTTGAAAGTGGCTAAAGAGAAGAAATGTAACTTTGGACTACATATCATGTCCTGAAACATATATTCGGCAATTCTCTCACCTTCCATGGCAAGAGCCTCAAATGTTTTCCTGATTTCCCTTAGCAATAAGAATTGCAATTAGTGTGCTTTCCAACATGCAACTTCTTGAAAATCCCACATTGTCATCCAACTAAATTCCTTAGCATTCCCTGGAAACATCCTATAATCAGTATTGTTTGTTAGCAGGATGAGATATGCACGAGAAAAAAGTTTGCTCCTGTTGGCATGAGAAGGAGGGAATGAGAAAGAAGGGGCAGAATTAATCCTTTTAACTTCATGAACATGATAATGGACTAGTTTCAAAGTAAAGACTAAATACTCCTCAAAGGATGGGAATAAATGCCTTCCAAAGTTGACATAAAATGTAACTCAATTACTAATTACTTACACTGTGTCCCATATACAACATCCTCATTTGTAAAGATATGCTTTGTTATTCAAGAACTGCATCTCTGTAGATTTTTTAGCACACATGTCTTTGGTACAGGCAAGGTATAAACGGTCTCCATCTGTTTTCTTCTGTTCAACCAGGACACCTTCTCCTGAGGAGAAGTAAGAGGAAAACAACAATAATTACTGTGATGTTAAGAGACTAAAAAATGTTCTTAACTATTTTGGTTTATTCTTTCTAGCAATCAGGTTAAATTTTATTTTCCTGTCTCTTCCAGAGGGATCACACTACTTCCTTTTCCTCTTTAAGTTTCCTTTTTTTGTACTTTCACTTTAGGCTTATCTAAAGATGAACTGAACAAAAATCAACAGATGGGATGCACTTAAGTACACATCTCTCTTTTCTTTCATGGATTAGCCCCCCTATTAAAGGTTATTTCTTGAAATTGTACCTTTATACTACTACTGCTACTACTACTACTACTACTAAAACTATTCTTCTATGCTGGAGAAGCCCCAAGAATTTTTTTTTTTTTTTAGAGGTCATGGAGCATAAAAGAACTGTGAACATTTTAAAAAAAAGTACAGCAGGAAATACTACATGTTGTGAAATGGCTGTGTCTCTCAGTTACTGCACTCAAAGTGGCAACTGAGTCCTTTATCAAGTGACACAATGAGCTATGCTTTCCTCAGCTATGAATTCGTTTCAGGCCAATATCAAGGCAGAGGGCTGAAATGCAGATAATTCAAGCTTCTCCTCTTGTTTGGAAAGTCTTTGTTCCTTATTCACTCCAGTCATTAACTACAACAGCACATCCATCTTTCTGGTTTGCTCAGGATGTCTCTGTGGTTGGATGACCAAGAGTCTGTGCAGATCCACCTACCTTGGGCCAATAGATGCTGTCCTTTCTTTAGGCACTAGATGGCATGTGTCACATTCAGCATATGATGCATCTAATACTACTAATCCCATTATCCCTGTTAAAACAACGTCATTCCTTTCCAGGTCCCACCTCTATTTTCAACCCTGGCCTATTGTACTCTACAATTATGGTGAAAAAAACCCACAAACCCCCAAACTTTTTAAAGCAGCTTCGATACAAAACTTGTTATCTTTATTCCTGCTTGCTGTTACTCAGTGACCCTCAAGATCCTGTTACATCATAGTCAACTCTACAGTGAGTGCACATTTTATTCCTATTAAATTCTATGAGAAAGTCATCCAGTGCTACTAAGGTCCTTACCAATTTTGTTAGCCCTCATCTTTTTCTGTTGAAATATGTAGATACTATTCACCATGAGTAGAGAGGCTACATTTTGATGTCAGGAAATAAATACTCTTTACATGGTATAGTATTTGTCTTACTTGAGTCATGTGGGAAAAACTCTTATTGCAAGAGCTCCGCAGCATGCAATAGGCTTACTAAATCGTATGTCTGAAAACTGCAGTGTTTTGGACCTACTACAGAAGCTCCGGCTTTCCTTCTGATGAAACAAGATATATTCTAGCCAGGGATAGGGTATGCATGATGGTATGCATGAGTTTTTTCCAGCAAAATTTTGGTCAACTCTTTATTAGCTGAACACACTTATCCACCCTTAGATAAAAGACGACTGCAATACACAACTCAATCAGGAAATGCCTAGTGGAATTTTCAATGGATATGCACTTAATAAAAATGCATACCACCAGGTTCATCTCAGGCAAAAAAAAACAGGAACAGGCTTGCAATTGTCATCAAGAATTGCTTTCGTGACATTGACTTTACTCTCTAAAGCCATATATTCAAATCTCAGTAACCATGATTCTAGTGTTTGTGAACTCTCTAGCTTCAGCTTCTTAAGGATATTAAAACCTGGTTGCATTTTTAAAAAAACACTACAGCACAGAGGAACCATTTCATTTTACCATTATCCCTCAGTGTTCTGGAAAAATAATTTCCAATTAATAGCTATTGAACAGCTCAACTTTCTTTGACAACTCATTAAGCCATTGCAACTCTGCACTCTCATTTTTCTAAAACTAGACTCCTGAATAATTGTTTATAAAGGTCTTCATCTCTCTGCAATTTAGAAGACATTGCACATTCCTGTGCCACCTAGCATTATTTTCAAAACCCTGTTTTTCATCTTAACAGATGTCTGTCTTTTTCCTTCTAATTACATTGCTTAGCATCAGCAGCAAAGCTGTGTCTCTCTTATACTTAGGGAAGCAAGTAACTGTAGAGTCTAAGATATTACTGTATGGTGACAAGATAAATGCTGACATATTAATGGAAATTAGTGCAGATGTTTTTATCTGTGCTTCAAATGGGTTACTGTTAATGACAGCAAAATTAAATGTTCATTTCACCAAAGCAAAGAACATGTACATAGCTCTTTTGCACAGTGATCAGGCTGCTAACCTGAAAGAGGAGAAATTGAGGTCTCAGACCTGGTTCCAGAAACCATGCAGTTGAACAGTGCAAACTGAAATGGCATTGCGAAGGACAGCATCAAAGTGCCTCAGTCCTTCTCAGTATTCAGCAGCCTGAAAGTTCTCAGAAGAGTGATCAGCTAATGTTAAAATAACAGAAATTATTCATGACTTCTGGTCTTTCAGTTATTGTGAAAATGGACCTTTCATTATATTTTGAGACTGCTGGACACCAGACTCCATAAGCAATCTCTGTTTTCATTGCGGGACAAGTGAGAAGAAATATCACATCTTAAGAGTTTAAACTCATTTTTAAGTCCCTCACATCCCTCATCTTTCTTCCCAGATCAATAGTCCAATATAGTCCTAACTTTGCCTCTTATATGCTTCAAAAAAAGTTTGCTGATTCTTTCACCATCTTTCCTGTAAATACGATCAGCCATTTTCTGCCATTTCCTCCAAAACCCACCAGCATCCTGGTGTTACATATCCAAACATTTCTCTCAGCTCTTTACCCTCAGAGCAGGGTAAAGAACAGCCAGGTTAGATCATATCAAAGGTCCACCTAACTGGGTATTGTACCATGACACAAATGGCTGACAAAGGACAGATAAAATCTAGGGAAATAATTTACAATACCTGCCATTAATGACATTCCAGTCTCCCATGTACTTTTATGTCAAGGCTCTCCCAAGGCTTCCTCATTTAGCAGCCCTCAGAGGTCTCTTCTGTGGATATTTCAGGGATATAAATGCAAACGTATGCAATTTCTACCATCTACAGCATCCAGCAGCAAGGAGGCAACAGGCTACTGTGCCAATCTCTTTGGAATGTGACTGCTGCCAGTTCCTTCTACCCTCTAGTGCTTCAAAGGGGTTGGAGAGCGAGCCCTCTCCAAACATGGTTGGAGACCCTGTAGACAAAATATATGCTGTGCTATATACTGTACTATCTAAATCCAAGGACTTGATCTCACTAGGACGAGATTTACAGGCTAAATTTCAGGTACTTCTGTCTTCTCATGGTGTGTCATCTGTTGCACAGAAAGATCATTATGGGGGCCTAACCTGGGACTGAGCATACAATTAATCAGGCCTATTCCTAATAACTTTTATGTTGTCAAGTTTTTGAATGAAATATCAATACTAAATAAACCTTAAGATAAAGTAGGGGGCCTCTAAGAAGCAAAAGCCTTCCTGCCTGATCACATGAATTTGTCATTCCTCTGAAGGCTTATTCTATTCAAGTAGCAAGCTGTAGACTTTCAGCTGAGTAAGGTGCTAAGTGAAAGTCAAAGGCCTGACAGCTGCAGTTATTGTCATGAGCAGTAGGAAGGAATCACAAACTATCCAGCAAAATACCATTTGAAATGAGCTTTTTCCTGATTTTTGCACCAGGTCATGTTCCTCTATGCTCACACATACAGAAGAGGATTTATTTTAGCAAAAGGGAATTTTGTTCCCTCCCCAGGCAAATAAAATGGAAGTGAATCTACATGGGGTTTTTTCTGCGTTTTGTTCTTAAACCTGCTTCAGAAGCTTCTATAAATGGCAGTTGTATTACCACAGCACAGAGCTCAGAGGAACCAACATTTAGTAGTGTCTTATGCCCACAGACAATTACACTGAATTAATAAATCCTAGTTAACTTCTTATTAATGCAATAAGGGAAATCAGCCTACTTCTAATCATTTCAAGGCATCACAGGTATCATGGAGATGCTGATCACCACACTTGTGAAGAGATAAGAAGAGAGATGACTTTTGACATTTCCTGGGGAATTCATGCATGCCCATGCTATTCTGCTCCTACTCCCTTAACAAATGGGGCACAAGAGCTCCCAGCTATGGGACTTAATGTGATTGCATCCTCTTTCATGTCTGCATCATCACTTTCCTTTTCCAAACATACATTTTCCTTCTCCAGGAGACCATGAAACAGCACTAAAGATAGCATGTGATGAATAGAGTGATAGAGAAATACTGTGCTTATGAGACTGATCTAAGTTGCTTGCAATATTCTTTTTGTTTTCATCCTTCATCTTTGTTCCTTTAGAATGTTTTTCTTCTCTGTTTATTGATTTCTGCAGTGATCAGGCACTTCAAGTCCAACATTTTTTTCCATTTATTTCCATGTTGCACTCAATGTATTTCAGAAAGGAACAAATCTAGAGACACGTGAAGGTTTGTTTAGTAACAACTCCACTCCCTCTATGCAACTATTTCCCACACTCATCAGTTTTATTTTGAATACTGAAGACAGTGAACAGTAAATTCAGCACAGGTTTGAACCCTCTCACAAGGCTCTACTCACCTCTGTTGCAGGTAGGAAGTGTTCATTGTCTAAACTGCTGTTAAACAGTGGGAAGACTCCTACAACCCCCCTGTTGCTTAGCAGTATCATAGGTAAGCTCTCATTTTTGACAGTTGCAGGAGATTCCCTTGCTGGAGTTTGTTCTCCATCTGAAATATATTTCAGTTACATTCTTAGCTTTGGATTAGAGGGGAAAGACTACCAGGAAGACAGTCCTGTGCCACGGAAAACATTTTCATAGCTCGTTTTTGAATACAAGTAGGAAAATACAACTAAATAAGGCCTTAGGAAACAAGAAGAAGGGCAACCATTTTCAGTACTACTGTTGAAAAGACCCCTTCAAGCCCCCCCTTAAAATTCTTCTTCATAAAAGTGATTGTACAGGAATCAGTTCAGAGTAGTCAGGTAGCAGGCCAAGTCTGCAGCTTTTCACCTAACTAGTTTAGTATCATTATGTTCTCAGTTGGTTAATTTTCCTGTTGTTTCATCCTCTGAGAAGAATCAGCACTTCTGTGTTGTGGTCAGCTCAGTAAATAACATTGCAGGGTTAGAGAGGGGGATCTGCCAAGAATTAGCACAAAGTATCTAATTTGTTTCCACAAGAATATTAGCAGATTTTTTTTTTTAAAGGCAGAAGGAAAAAAAAAATCCAGTCAGGATGACCATGTTTGCAAGAAGAAAAAAAAAGTCAAAATATTATTCCAGATGGTCTGCATTTCTGCTACTTTTTATCTACTAATGCAAAGTTATGGATTACATGAAGAGCAGATGTTGAATTTCATAGTAACATGTGCAACTCCTCATTTCTTTTACCAGCTTTCCATCAAAGAGCAACACAAGATAGGTGATGAAATAGAAAATATGTCTATTACCAAATGCTGGGTAGAGATTCTAACACCTAATGAACATCCTGCTACTTAAAAAATACATGAAGACCATATAACAATTAAGTTCTGTTCGCAAGAGAGAAAGAAAGAACAAGCCACAAGTGATGAAATGGGAAGTTTCTCCCTACCATTATGTTTTACTCTTGACTTTGTCTAAGACTGCCAAAAATGTAAGAATGGGACCTGCAAGACACTTCATTTCACATAGCTGACACATCTCACTTAATTGGGGGGGGGGGGGGGGGGGGTCAGCTGGACAGAAGTAGAGACTACAGAGAAGGATATGAGTGTCAAGAAAAACAAAATAAAAATATCCATGCTCTCATTTAACAAAAGCAAAGCCACCTCAAAGAATGTATTTTTTCTTCTGGAAAATGTTTCTTTAGACAAAAAAAAGCAAAACAAGAACCATAATCTCAAAGAAAACACAATTTCCCAACTGACACTTGGTCTATTTATAGTTTTTCACATTTAAGGGTGCTGCATTTATGTGACATTTCTCTAGAGGAAGAATAAGGACTTTAATGATCGGTGTTAGAAGAGGAATAGTCCACATATACATTTGCATGTCTTCTGAAGCAAATTCCTTCCTCTTGTACAACGTATGCAGTTGTGTTTCCAGTAGTATTGCTCAGATGACTGTGGTAATTGTTATGATGCATTGGACTGACTAGGTACCTATAAGAGCACCCTGACAATGCAGTGAAGAGACAGGGACAGATGAAACCATTACAAGTAAAACAGCAGATATCTATTGCCCAACTTCTTCTATATTAGAAAACTTGTTAGTCATTTCTAGAAAGGGATTTGAAGGAATGAAGAAAAAGCTTCTCATCCTCACCTGAACTTCATATTTAAAAATGTTTAGACTAAGCATCAAATACTGTGTTTAGGAGGAAAACAATTATATCATGTATATTTGTTTTTCTGTTTAGTATCTGAAGGACATAGACCAGAAGTGCCCATTCAGTACTTTGTAGCTTTATGCTAAACTACACTTACTTGAAACATAAGGCAGTGGTTCAAGAAGCCAGCAGTAAAACTCAACTCCACTGACTTCAGTAGAGCAATGTTTTCATTTACAGTTTTCAGCTACTCTTATTGAAAAGAATATTAAATAAATATAAGAAGGGAATCAGTGGCCAAATGTGCTGAATTGTATATTCACCGTAGCTAAATGTGCTAAATGTTTGATGAAGTATATAAATAATTAGTAACACGCACATACATTTAAAAAGTTTCTTCTGCTGAGGCATGCATATATCTGACATCTGAGTTTGGAGTGCCACAATGTGCTTGCTTTGTTATTTCTCTTCCCTAGCACTTTATGTGGCTAACCAGGGAGCCACGTTCTTTTCCTGCGCCTACCAAAGAGGCAGTGGCCCATCATTTTACTGTGCGCTTTTTAATTCCCTCAACTATAGCAGGGAGTTACTGATGTTCATTGACTGCTCACTGGGACTTGTATGTAGTAGAACACGACATAATCCATTCATTCACATCTCTATTAATGTCATTCTTGCATAGGCATAACACCGTACACTTATTCCCCCAAGCCCTCTTCATTTGCCAGCTCACACTCTTCTAAGTCTTCTAAGCCACTTTTAATCACATCAGGCCTGAAATGGGAAAATATAAATAAATTCTTTTGATGATAAAAGAAGTATGTATGTGTCATGGTTTAACCCCAGCCAGCAACTAAGCACCACGCAGCCGCTCACTCACTCCCCCCACCCAGTGGGATGGGGGAGAAAATAGGGAAAAGAAATAAAACTTGTGGGTTGAGATAAGAACAGTTTAATAGAATATCTAAAGAAGAAACTAATAATGATAATGATAACACTAATAAAGTGACAGCAGTAATGATAAAAGGATCGGAATATACAAATGATGCACAGTGCAATTGCTCACCACCCACCAATTGCCCAGTTAGTCCCTGAGCGGCAATCCCCCCACCCCCACTCCCCCCAGTTTATATACTGGGCATGACATCACATGGTCTGGAATACCCCGTTGGCCAGTTTGGGTCAGGTGCCCTGGCTGTGTCCTGTGCCAACTTCTTGTGTCCCTCCAGCTTTCTCGCTGGCTGGGCATCAGAAGCTGAAAAATCCTTGACTTTAGTCTAAATATTACTTGGCAACAACTGAAACCATCAGTGTTATCAACATTCTTCACATACTGAACTCAAAACATAGCACTGTACCAGCTACTAGGAAGACAATTAACTATCCCAGCTGAAACCAGGACAGTATGTATGCACATATACACATACATACTTATAAAATTGGTATTGCAAAATTCACTACCACATGGCATGCAGATATCCTGAAAAAAAGCGTATTTTAAGGACTCATATGGAAGAGGACTGTAAACATGAAAATATTAAAGCCATGCTACAGTAAGCACAACTGCATGTGCTAAAAATAGGGAATCTACTGTATATTTAGTCTACCAACCTTCACATTCAACCTGCAATGCAAACACTAACTAAACTATAATAAACCTTCTAACATCTAAATACTCTAAAAGAGCTGCATATTTACCATAAGTTACCATCACCTTGATCTGGCAATGATTTTTTTAAAGACAAAAGGAGCCTACTTGAATAAGCTGGGGGTTTTTTTATTATTATTTTAACTCTTCCAGCAATTGCACTTGAAAGGAACTTTAAGAGTTCCAATAGACCTAGGCTTAAGAAAAGAACCCCAACCAATCTCTGAGCAATGAAATTTACTCAAAGTTCTCAAAATGAAAAAAAGAAATGTTCTTTTTCCTTCTTTTTGTTCTAGTGAGACGACAGAGTTGGGATGTACTCTGACTAAAAGACAAATAAGGAAATGCTATACAAAGGAGGTGTGATTGTTACCAGGAATGCTTGTTTCTTTCCCATTTATTTTGCTTGCCTACAGCTCAAGTAAGTTCCTCCATGTCAGTTAGACTACTCTAAAGGAACACTTCAGGTCCTGTAGAGCAAGGGAGGTTTTCTCTACAAGCAAAAAACCTAACACCTCCCCATCCCAAGTGCAAAATAATATTTTTTATGTCTACAGGGACCGTTATTAGAGAAGTCTCACTGTAGTATCATTCTATAGCAATGAAGTTTGTTACTGAAACCCATAGAGTTAGCGGGTCAGAGTTACTCTTTACAAATTTCCCAACCACAGAAAATGATTGGTCAGTCTATTAGGTGACTAAAGTGAAGTGAATGAAATACGATCAGTTCTATCAGCACTCTTGCACTTGGGGAAAAAAACAAAAAAAAACCTTAATTTTTATTCTTTTTCTGCCTGAACTCAAATGAAAAGCCAATCATGAAGTTTACAGTGATACACAGAATGCAATCACTACTTAGACGTGTGTGTGTGACCAGACATTAAATGTCAAAAGCTTTAGGAATGGTTAAAATTCCTCTGAAGATTTCTACCTCAATATGTAGATTTAAAAATCATAGCTCAAGGATGGATCATTTTATGATTTTAGATCATGAAAGAATGAAAAAGACTTTAAAAACAAAAATGCATCAGAAAGTGTACAGATGGATGAAAAAACTTATAGTAAGATTTGAAAGAACAGTCTAAATAAAGAAACATAATGAAAAAACTTTGGATGCATCACACCATCAGTTCCTTTATTAAAGAAGATAATGAAGACTAATAACAAAAAATTTTTTATCTCATTTAGTGAAGAAATCCTTTTCCAATGTGCAAAAAAGCAAGAATAACCTGCACTAAAATAGCAATTCCATAAAGAGTGCTAAGATGCAGAGGGTGGGGAGCGGGAGTGGGGGAAGAGTACCAGTGATCTGTTCTGATTTTAGCAGAGTACCTAATTTCTCATCAATGTCAGGTTGGTGTCTTTGTCTCAGGAACAGGCTCAGTACATTGAAAAGGTCATGGAGTTTGCTCATGCCTTAGGGAAGCCATTTCACATCTGAAGGACATTTGTGAAGATCAGAGGTGAATAAAGGACAAAATATGTCTATTTCCAGTCAGCCAGAACATATCAAAGTAAGCAGCAAAATTTCACATGAAGACTGCTGAGCAAGAAAAACATTGGGAAAAAGCAAAGAAGGTCATGTGCAAATACACATAAGCATCCAACTACCAAATTTCTAGCTTCCATCTATTTCTCACAGTGCAATGTATCCAAAGTATTTCTTTCTCTCCAACTCAAGAAGTGTGCGAGTTAACACAAAGGAAGCACAATAACAGGGATAATACTAAAATATAGCCAACAGTGTCTGTGATTTTCTCTGCCCTCTGGAGAGAATATACTGGAGCATTTCTCCTTATTCAGCTTAATCCATCCCTCCCTGATCCATGCCAAGTGGCTTGGGACCAACTTGAAGCAAACCCTCAGCCATTACTAGCAAAAAAAAGTTTAATACCACGGATGGAGTATCTTATTTACACCAGGGTGGCCACTCTGGGGCCTGGACATTCACACGGTGCAAACCAGACTCTAAGCTTAGCAAGACCATACACATCTCTTGGCTTCCAGACTTCCCAAACAGTAACATACTACAAAATGTCCCAAAGAGTATGTCCCAACCAGTAATATACGACATTACAGATGAGACTGTCAGAAACTTTCTACATCTTGATATTCATTCAAACAAGATGTCAGTATCTTTAGCATTCATAAAATGTTTTCTTCAAACCCTCTGAGAAATAAGTTGGTGAAAGGGAGTAAAAGAATTTTTCTATTGGCTCTTTCTCTGTGAAGTACACAGTAAAACCCAGAAAAGCCATCAGATATACATTAATGGGTTTCAGAGTGAAATAGCTACTACAGGAAAATAGTACCTCCCTTGCCCCACAGAAGAGTGAGAATCTTCCATGTTTTCTGATTTTATTTTCACCTCATGATTTTTGAGGTTTTTGAAGATAAGAAGAAACCCACTAATGCACAAATATATCCATTTCCATCTAGCAAGTATGCCACACTTACTAAAGAAAGGTATTTAATCTGTATGTGATACAAAATATCGCCCCAGCTTTGCAGATAGGCGTGCTCTCTGCTGACAATGTTTTAGCAGTGGTGCTCCAACACATTCCATCCATTTGAATTCTGTGAGAACACTTGCAAATGCACTTGTATCCTATTCATAGTCCTCAGGGGGGCAGAAAAATCCCTCAAGCTTTCACAATTTTATGAGGTCTTTTGAGTAACTTCAAGGACTTCTGACCTTACAAGCTTCTTTGGTTTCATGTAATCAGTTCAGGTATCACCTCATCTGAGCAAGGTTCTAAAAACACCTGAAGACCATGTTGCTACATGCATCTCAAACCACTATATTGAAATTTCTTATATTATCATGGGTACACAGTATATACATGGTAGTTAAAAAATACTGGATATTTTATATCTCACTGATACACTATCTTGGAGAGTCTTCCTCCTAATCCTTTGAAATAGTAACTCCAACCTTTCCCAGGACAGTGCCTTTGAAACACAGAGGAAGTTACACTTTCCCCCATAATTAGCATTCTAACTGCAATGTATGCAAATTCAAATGAGTTATGTGGCCTGACATCCTGCCTCCTGATAACATCAGATGAACTCAAAGACTAAAAAACAGATGCATACTGGAAGAAATTAACATAATTCTTCATCTGAGAATTTTTTAATAGATTGAAATGTATGCTTGAATGATCACTTGAAGCCCCTGGAAAAATACTGAATATATCTTGAATGCAATTTTTTCAAATGGACCCAAAAGTTAGGCTTCTCTTATCTGTTTATCTCTTTTTTCCCACTTTGAAACCCAAGACTTATTTCAGGTCTCTCTCATATGAACAAACCAAGTAATAAAGAAATTGTGACAATACTCATGATCACTGGATACGAGAACCCATGACTCATTGCTTTCTGAAAGCAGCTATATAGATATTCCTTTCACCTTTCAGGTGTGTTAGAACACTTAGCTCTTGGGGAATGTAAGCCAATCAGGTTGCATGGGAAAATCTGTGAGCTGAAGCATCCCCTTTAGTTCAAGCTCAAACATTAATATTTTAAGGACAATTTGCCTTCTATTTAAGATCCTGAACAACAGAAATAAAAAGCACAAGCAGCAAAACTTACTAAGACAAATTCCCCTATTATTAGTTGTGCTATTATTTAAGAATATATTGTCTCTTTCAACTTCACAAATACAGAGAAAAATACTGACTTCAACTTCCACAGTACTTATGATTCAATCAATACATTTTGTGTTATTTTTAAAAAGACCTGACATCTGCTTATTTTCTTCTGACATACATTCCAGTACTATTCATCCCACAGAACTTCATAAGGGTAATGCAAACTTGATTTCCTACTAAATTAGTTCCATTGTAATGTATCATTAATTTACACCCTTAGAGCCTGGAACTGCATTTCCAAAACTAAAGAAGTTTCATTGTCCATGGCTTCACAGATCTGCCCTGTACTGTCTTTCAGTATCTAATCATAAGTCACGAAGTTAACTTTTACCAGCACTACATTTTGTATCCCATATTTCTATTTCTATGTTCTGATTTCTGTTCATGACCTTTTTTCCTCCCTTTCAAGTCAGCATAGCTAGTCTAGGTAAATATTCCCCCATGCATACTTCTTCCATGCTCTTCACTTTTACTGATTTCCAAGGTCCCCAAATTAACAACCCATGACAAGGCAATTCTTTTGCACCATTAGCTCTGCAGGAGTTCCAAGCCTGTTATAGAGATTACTTGCCGAAACAAATAATGCAAATAATGTGCAGTACACCCATGTTGTTTGCCTCTAGTGACAGCGTAAGTCTCAGCTGTTCCTTCTCTGCAGCTTTTCTGTAAATCAGAATCTAATTTCTTTATCCTGTCCAAGGTTGTTTTCACAACTAGAGTAACCAAAAACCCCAGGGTTTTTAGAGCCACTCCCCGCCCCACCCACCCCCCACCCCACCCCCCACCCCCCGCCGCCCACAACCGTCACAAAAACCAGAGAACTGAAACACTGCCCTGATTTTTGGAGTTGTCAGCAGCCTGAAGTTGAATGAGAAATTATCATTGCATAACTGTTTTGTAAATTAAGCTGTGCTACTTATCACACACACAACTTCATAAACTGGCATGTAGTAAAATTACTACTGTGATCAGAAAAGAAATATTGTACACTGCTTTTTACATTTTTTACTTCTATTTTCCATCTTCACAAATAGTCACATAACATTCTTACCTGTCTTCCTCTTGCATTTCTCTGACTGGATCTTTTCTGTTTCTTTTAAACTTTTATTTGTTGTATGTTCTTCCTTGTTTCCCTCTCTTTTATTCTCTTTCTTCTTTACCAGTCCTTAATGCAGGTTTTCACAATCTATGTTATCATTATGTCAGCAAGAAACCCCAGCAGGAGGGTTGAAGCCAGCTACCATACCAGTCAGTTGCTCCCTTGACCAAAGCACCAGCATCCCATTTCTTGCCTTGCTTTTTCCTCCTGTTATTTTTTCCACCACAGTCGTCTCACTTAGTAGCAACATTAGGAAACTGCTGTTTCTAAAAGGCCATAAACATACCTTTTTCCAGAAGCCAGGGCAATGAAAAAAGGGATGAGAGAGGGGCCACATTCTGTTTGTGGCTTAAAAATTAAATGTAATAAATGTAAATAAAATTATGTATTTTATATCACACTACTCATACATAATTGACAAGGTAAAGAGATTAGAAGAAAGTATTTTGTAAGTTTCTCACGGTGTCCTTTTGCTATTAAAGAAGGGTTAGCATTTGGCCACTTCACATTATTGACATTACTGCTATGCTGTGTGCGCCAGCATGTGCTATGTAAAGTTCTTTACTGTCATACTGTCATCGTATTCGGTGTGTTATCTCAATAGTGGAAAGGACACATTCTTTCTTCCCATTCATACTTGTCAAGCTTATTAAATCATAGAAACTGCAACAGAGAAAGTAATTTCAGGTCTTTTTCATTATCATGATATAAAGCATTTGTTTCTGTCCATTGCCATAAAGGGGGAATTTATTTCTTATTCTTATGGATGGAAAACAGTTTATAGCCCCAAACCCACCAATTAAGAGAGAAAATCAAGACCATTTATTGCATATATTCAAGAATTCTGCTGACTGATACCTCTGAGATATTTTAGAGGCTCTGCTCTTTCCATTACATGGAAAAGACAGGATTTAATTATACTTTTAAGTGAGATGTGATTATATAACATCAATCTCACACCATGTGCTAAATAGAAAGATTGTGTAAGAGACAATTCCAGCTACATTTTTTGCGGGGCAGGGGGGGATGGTCTTGAAAAACACAGCAGTAATGATTTCCTTGAATATTAATGTGAGGGTTTGTATTGTACCAAGGAATGACAGCAGTTTAAGGAAATACGATGGCAGCAATTTTTAGCTCTCTGAATATTAATAGCCTTATTTTCAATTCATTGTCACTGTCACATTATGTAATTGTGGAGGCAGATTCTACCACCCACATCAAGCAGGCATATGCCGTCTTCACTGGAAAAGCAAATCCCGGGCATGTGTACTGACAGAGCTGGGAATAGTGTATGTTTAAGCAGGGCAGGAAAGAGAAAGGGACAACAATTTATTTAGCTGTACCATTTGACTATCACAAAATTCTCTGTGAACTTCCCCTTGACTGAAGAACCTTCTCAGACCTTTGTATGTGCTCTGGCATACATTTAAACTGCAATCCAGACTGCAGTTAAACAACTGTATTAAGTTGCCACAGACAGAGAACAGATGTCACCGGCAGATCATTTCCTGTTATCCTTTCAATAATAGCACTTCACATCAAATCAGGGTGCAGCCAGTTTGCTGAGGCTGCTCTACAGTGAACTTTCTAGATTGGTGCCAAAATAATGCTGCAGAAAACATTAAGTCAAATAGAAATACGACAGTCATAGTTCACAGGCTCTGGTCTGCAGCATCTGCAACTTATTAATCCAAGACTACAGGAAAATAGTTGGACACACTCGTACATAAAGCAAAGAAGAATAAAACATAATTAATCTTTTTGATTGTTTATTTGTTTGTTTTGTTTTATGGTATTCTAAAATGGGTGTTATTCTGAGTTCTTATTCCTGGAAATTAACTGCTGGTGTGTGTACTTTTTTCTACGGTTTCATTATCCAAGATTTCATAGCCTGTTACTGTTGTGCATTTAATGGGGAAAGAAAAGTTTTCAGAGACCCCAGAAGAAATAAAATTTACAAATCAAGTGCCCAGAATATACTGTTTGTGACTTAAAGTAAAGAATAATCTTCAATATTTTGTGAAAGAGGTATTGACGATGTTCAAAACATCAAACTCATAAACCACTGACCAGTTTATAATAGGCTGTTTCACACTGCCAGTATTCAATTTCCAAAACTTTTTGTTAGTATTGAAACAGAAAGACAACAATTAGAAAATTAAGAAATTGGGGAGTAAATGGCTCAGCTGGCTTGAGATTCCAGTTGACAGAGGTACACCTGTCTTCCTAGATTGGTAGAGCATCACTCAGCTTTACCTCTTTATCACTTATAGCTTGTACAAAGACTGTGATGTTTTAAGTACAGAAGCAAAGCCAGACAAAATAAATGCAGAATCAAAAGAAACATAAGAACATATCTACATCCTCTAAAACTGGCATGGGGAGACTCCTTGATATGCTGAATTTCCTAGAGTAAATCTTAACCTGAGTCTTACAGAAAAAACGGGTAAGCTGCTGTGCACCTACAGAGATTTGCCAATTAGGACGCAGTTTGCAACTGGGGACTTCAGTTTACAGCATCCTATCTTATGTGTTTACCATAGAAAATTTGAAAGCAACTAATCTCAGTCAAAGTGAAAGAGATTTACTTACACCAGGATTCATCTTCAAAGAAAATAAACAGGTAGCTCTTTTTCTGGAAGAAACTTCTGTTTTGGTTTCTCCGTTTCTCTGTTAGAAAAAGGAATTACGCTGAAAACTATTTGCAGTTATGTGCATGCTGTAAGAAAGTTTCTGAACTAGTAATTTCAGCATTACTAATAAGCACTATCCAAATAGCTGTCTACCTCATATGAATGATTAAAAGAAAATTACATGCAGGGGTATTTGCCATCACTCAGATTTCTCCTTTCATATGAAACAGGGTGATCACAGCCTCTGTAAGACTCTTACATGTTTGCTTGTAGGACTTCTTTAATAACTATTACTCAGGAAAGTATGCCCAACACAGAACCCAAGTATGTATTTGGCAACATGTTATTGGTCAGCTGTTTGTATAACTGTAGTACCCAAAAGCGACAGTCAGGGTCATAACATCCTAGATATCAGGAATCATATGAACAGATGAGCAAATCCTTCCTCAAAAGCTGAATCTGCAAAGTAGTGTCAAAAATCTAAGATACCTCAGTATATGATGACAACAACAGAAAGGCAGGCAAATGTATGCCAGGTAAACAAAAATAATAGTGTTCTGTGGAGATAGAGAAAACAATCTGATGGTTTTGTATATTCTTTATTTCTATTAATAGTAAACTTCCTTTTCTTTTGTATGAACACCTGGAAACCAGTTTTTGTTCCTACTGGTAAAAGGAAGATGAAAATGAAAGTAGGTAACACTAGAGTGTAAGTGTGGCACCCACATCTTTCAAGTAGCTGGGAGAAGGGGAAAGAATCAGTTTGGAGACAGCAGGGGAAAACAGGGTCATTCACATGGTGAAATGCAACCAACAGTCATTGCTGCTCACCCTTTCCTCACTCATACATAGAGGCCAGCGTATAATGATTGGCATACACAAGCACAAAAACCTTCAGTAAAGTTAGAGGGGAGGAATGCCAAGAAGTTCATAGACTACTGGCAATATGGGCAGAGGTTGGCTGTCAGATTTAATCTTAAATACAGCCTTGCTCACAGAAGCATCAAGACAAGCAGAAAACATATTAATCCTTATTTAAGTAGCAAACCCTGAAAATAAATGTAGGGTTTAGGGATTATTCCGTGCAGGGCCCGGACGATAGAACACCAATATGATGATTAAAGTCACCACTTTATTGAGCTTAACTGATCATTTTTATACAATTCTCTAAGTTGTTTAGAAACTTTGATTGGCTGCTGCATGCAAGCATTTGGTGTCCACGCGCACAAGCATAAGTGGTGATTGGTTACAACGATACTGTCCACGCACATAAGCATAAGATAAAGTTAGTTATACTCACTCTATACATGCGAATAAACACCAAACATAATTGGCTGTGTTAATTAGAGCATGCAAGACTTGTCTTAGTCCAATTGGTCAAGATAAGCCCCTGAATTGAGGTTGGTTGTGCCCAGTTCCCTTTATTGTGGAATGTGCACCTGTGTTTTTCTAATTGGGATCTTTCTTCTTCTATCTTCTTGTTTATTCTGTTCAAGGCCTTCTAAAGGTGTCTGGAATGCTCTTGCAACCATGAGCTACTTTCAGGCCCAATAACTAAATTCCATAACTGAACCCTACAATAAAAAAGAAATAAAAAATTTCCTCAGCCCAAGAGGAGAGTGTGATAGCACATCCAGTAAAAATGTTATGAGTAGCTGATATGCATTGAAGAATATCACATAATGTATTAGTCAAACCCAGCCTTTTTTCTAGTCTTCTTTTTCACTGAAATTTAAAAGATACTTAAAAAAACACATAGAATATTTCTGAGCTTTTTTCATAAGAAGAGTCTTATCTTGTTAAAACATGTTCAAACATATCCTTCTAATCATTTTACTACAATGCTACTTGCTAGAGCTCTAACACCATGTTTCCTGAAGAAATGAAAAGGCATCCAGAAACTCCCATTCATTGCAGCAAACAGAGGATGAGAACCTACAGAAACATTAACAAAAGATGTATTGGTACAATACACCACATAATACATCCATATTAATTAGAACTGAAGTGTGTTTACACTGTTCAATCAATTACTTTGTAATTAAAATTGCTCATTTAACTAGAAGCAAGAATTAAATGCCTGAATTGCTTAGTTATGAAACAGAAGGGAAAAGACTAATACATTTATTACTTACTAGCAATCCAAGACAATAAATTTAAACTGTAGGCCTCTTAAGATGTACTTGCATACATGTAACTGATGCAGTTAAAATACTCAGATTAATTATTTATGTCTAAGCTTGTAGCCGTTCTTCTACTCACATCCACACTTAGGCTGCATTTCTGCACAGGGAATGCAGTAGTTTTAGCTGCTGTCACTTTTTTTTCATGTAATTACATAGCATTTTCAGATAAGTACTTCAGTGTCATAGACATTTATATAGACTTCAATTTAATTATAGGGACAGAAATAATTTACATAACAAGGCCAAAATCTGGTTCAGACCCCATGGGCCTTTGAGACAAGAGGAAGTGGAGACTTCTCAAAGAGTGAGATGACAGCTCTTGGGAATCATCATTAAAATTGAAGTTTAACATTGATAGGAAGAAGTGGAAACAACCACACCTTGATTCAGAACCAATGAAAACACAAACTCACTGTTTGTGAAAACAGTGGATGCAAGCACAGTTCCTTCATTATGATCCCACCAGCAATCATGCCAACACAGTATTTATAAGGCAAAAGACACAAATTGTTCCCTGCCATTGCACAGGTCTATAGGTAGGAAATGCAGGTGAATGATTCCCAGAAGAAACACAAGACAATAAAGAAAGAAGCTGAAGGTGAGACTGGACTTTGAGGAAGCAATTACTGGAAGGTGAAATTTGAGATTTAGCTTCGGGCTTTTGCTTTCATTTCAGGTTCATTTCAGAGTGAAGACACATTGTCAATGGTTTTCAGATGCCCGAAGTACGGATACCTAGCAAAGCTTCCAAGAATAACATGAGTGTTGGGTAGCTAACCTAAGGGCTTTACATTTCAGTTCTTTGTGGTAAACTCACTAATTCAAAGCACTTTCACAAACCAAATGCAGGGCAATTTTATTAGCTTAGCAGCTTAGGCAGCAACAGACTACAACTCCTTCTCCCGAGCTCTTTTTAGCTTCAGTGGAGGAGACAGAGGCAGAATGCTGATAACATTACCACTAGATGAGAAAGCTAGGAAGCATGATGTTCACGCAAGAAACTGGATGACCATCAGATGGTGAAAGCAGCAGCCCAGTCTCCACCACAGCAGGGACTGAGTGCTTCAGAGAAGTATGCAGGTGTTGCCAGCACGTGTAGGAATGGAGAAAGGAAAGCCAATGCTTTCAAAGTTGAAACTAGCAATGGAGACGAATAGCAACTGTCATGGTTTAACCCCAGGCAGCAGCTAAGCACCATGCAGCCACTCACCCCCTCCCCCCCCAGTGGGACAGAGGAGAAAATAGGGAAAAGAAGTAAAACTAGTGGGTTGAGATAAGAACAGTTTAATAGAACAAAAAAAAAAGAAACTAATAATGATAATTATAATACTTATAAAATGGCAA
The DNA here is from genome assembly GCF_929443795.1 of Astur gentilis. Lineage (NCBI taxonomy): Eukaryota > Metazoa > Chordata > Aves > Accipitriformes > Accipitridae > Astur > Astur gentilis. Next base: position 27,406,981 of record NC_064899.1, read on the forward strand.
CAGTAATAGTAAAGGGATTGGTATATACAAATGATGCACAATGTGATTGCTCACCACCCGCCGATCGACGCCCAGTTAGTCCCCAAGCAGAGATCCCCCCTGCCAGGCCAACTCCCCCAGTTTATATACTGGGCATGATGTCACATGGTATGGAATATCCTGTTGGCCAGCTTGGGTCAGGTGCCCTGGCTGTGTCCTGTGCCAACTTCTTGTGCCCCTCGAGCTTTCTCGCTGGCTGGGCATCAGAAGCTGAAAAATCCTTGACTTTAGTCTAAACACTACTTAGCAACAACTGAAACCATCAGTGTTATCAACATTCTTCTCATACTGAACTCAAAACATAGCACTGTACCAGCTACTAGGAAGACAGTTAACTCTATCCCAGCTGAAACCAGGACAGTGACAAAAAAAGTAGAGTGCATGTGTGGTTAAAGGAAAGTTACACAGAGTGTGAGCCTATTGCCTAGTGGGGCAGGGGACCTAGTGAAAAGCAATAGGGAAAAAGCTGAGGTACTCGTGGAGCAGCCACAAAGGCAACCAGCTAAACATACTGACAAAGAAGGGTATCTCCTCAGTCAGGAGCCCTCATTCATCCCTGATAAGCTCAGTCAAAACCTCCTTTGAAGGGGAATAGTTGGCAGGAGAAAGAAACCTTGATGGGTGCAGGACAAAAAGTGTGACAAAAAAGTGACCTTCCAGGAAAAGAGGAGTCAGCAACAACCATACCAGAAACTGTTGTTCTATGCCTACTTATGTGTGTATACCAAAAGTAACTTGCTGCCTACATAAAATGAGCTTCTCTGAAAGATCTTCCATGCTTGAGATCTCCCAGGTAGACCAGATCCTTGCCAGGGACACCTAGCTGACTTTGGATTCTGTAATGCCAATCAATCATCTTTGAAGTTAGACTTTTCCATTGGTGATTAGCCCCACTCCTGGGAGTGGTTTGGCAAGTGTCACAACTGTAACACCTCACATAATATATTTATTGGCACGTGCACTGGTAAAGGTTCATAAACATGTATTTGCTTCACTAGTTGGAATTCTGCGCTAACTTGCAATATATATATATATTTGCTTTACTCTTGTAACATATACTTGCTTTCCTAGTGGTAATTTTGTACTGACTAATGTATATTTACTACTATTGGTAGTGTGTGTGTATACATGTTTTTACTAATAGTAAAAAATTAGTTTAATAGAAATTTGTAATAAAGAAATTCTCAGAAACCCAGACATCCATGTCCTTGTGTATTGCAGAATCCTGAGAAACCCATGCTCACGATCCAAACCTGCAGGTTGGGTAACCCTCATAGGCTGTGACTGTGACCGTGACTGCTACAGGTACTTCAATCCTTCTTTGCCTCAGTTTTCAATAGTAAGGCTGTCCTCAAGCAATGAAGCTTTACCCACAATAAAGGAAGAAAGATTTAGGGACCACTTAATCCACTTGGACATAGAGCAGACCAGATGGGATGCACCTGAGGGTGCTGAAGGAGCTGGCCACTGTCTATGGTCTTTGAAAGATCATGGGAGTTGGGGATGTTCCTGATGACTGGAAAAGGGCAGGAATCACACCCATCTTCAGGAAGGGCAAGAAGGGGAATTCAGGGAACTACGGGCCAGTCAGCCTCACGTCAATCCCTGGGAAGGTTATGAAGCAAATCCTGATAGAAACCATTTCTTAAACACATGAAAAGCAAAAAAAGTGATAGAAGTAGCATGGGTTTAACAGGAGGAAATAATGTTTGACCAACCTCCTTGCTTTCTGTGACAAGGCAACTGGTGGTGTGGTGTCATGGTTTAACCCCATCCAACAACTAAGCACCATGCAGCCACTTGCTCACTCTCTACCACCCAGTGGGATGGGGGAGAGAATCGGAAGAAAAAAGGTAAAACTTGTGGGTTGAGATAAGAACAGTTTAATAGAACAGAAAAAAGGAAACTAATAATGATAACAGTAACAATAATAAAATGACAATAATAATAATAAAAGGATTGAAATATACGAAACAACTGGTGCACAATGCAGTTGCCAACCACTCACCGACTGATGCCCAGTTAGTTCCGAAGCACCGATCCCCCCAGGCCAACTACCCCCAGTTTATATATTGGGCATGACATCACATGGTATGGAATACCCCTTTGGCCAGTTTAGGTCAGCTGTCCTGGCTGTGTCCCTTCCCAACTTCTCATGCCCCTCCAGCCTTCTTGCTGGCTGGGCATGAAAAGCTGAAAAATCCTTCACTTAGTATGAACACTACTTAACAACAACTGAAAACATCAGTGTGTTACCAACTTTCTTCTCATACTGAATCCAAAACGTAATACTATACCAGCTACCAGACAGAAAATTAACTCTATCCCAGCCAAAACCAGGACATGTGGATAAGGGGAGGGATGTGCATGTTGTGTACCTTGACTTACAAAGGCCTTTTACACATTCTTCTGTAGACTCTATCAACAAATTGGTGTGATATGGGCTGGATAAGTGGACAATCAATGAAAGATTGGCTGCACTGCCAGGTTCAAAGAGTTGCGATCAGTGGTCCAAAGTCCAGCAGCCAATAACCAGTAGGGCTCCTCAGATCAGTCCTGGGACTTCTGCTGTTAGTGTCATTAACAACTTTATAACTGCAGTGTTGCAAGGAAGGGATACAGACTCTTTAGGAAGGAAAGAATGGGACGATGAGGAGAGGGTGTTGCCTTTTATGTGAGATAAAAGTTGGATGTCCGGCAGCTTCAGGACAACTAAGTGTAACACTGATTCCAGTGTTCCCTAGTTGGGGATGTCGCAAATTAGGCACGGACTACCTGAGCATGTATATGAGTGCTTGAAGAAATATTTTTGAAGGGTCTAATCTTTTCTAATATTTCAAACTTTGATGAAAGATGGTTGCCTGAATTAATACAACAGCCATTAATATATCTGGAGAATCAGTAGTTTCACCCCCGACGATTCTCACAGATTTTGGATACGGCCTTCACAGTAGCTTGTTGCAATGTCCTTGAATCTCCTAATGCTTATCCTAAAAGGTTTCTCAAACTGTATTTGGGCATCTTTGTGGATTTTAAAAGCAGCTAGTGCTTTATTTGTCCTCAATTTTAGAGATAACAGAGAGGTCTCTAAATAGTTCATCATTTATTAAGTGATTTTTTTTCTCTCATTCATCTAGCATGAGAAATCTTTTCCAGTTCCACATCAGTGAAAAACCTTTGCAGTTTTTTTGTCTTTAAAAGTCACACTCAGCCATATTTATTCTGAATTCTTCATCAATATTTCAGACAAATGACAGCTTTAAAAGTTTTTGATACCTTAAAAACAATAAGTCCCATTCTCAACTCACTGCTATTTCTTTTGAAAGAGTGTCAGTTTATTTGAATATATTAGTCATTTACATTCTGTTGAGAAAAAAAAGGTAGGTCATGGAGAGGAAAAGCCAAGTGAAGTGAGAAATTGATGTTACTCTGTCATGGTTTCAGCCCAGCCGGTAATGAAGCACCACACAGCCGCTTGCTCACTACTCCGCCATACCCCCTGGCCTCCGTGGGATGAGGAGAAAATATAAAGAAACGCTCATGGGTCGAGACAAGGACAGGGAGGGATCATTCCCCACTTATGGTCACAAGACAGGCTCAACTTGGGGGAGAAACAAAATCAATGTAATCTGGTACCAGTCGAACCAAACCAAGGCTATTGGGACGTAACCCCCGACCCGAGAGCAGCTTCCCCCCCGCCCTCCCGCCTTCCCGCCTCAGCCCCACTCCCGGTTCTCTCTCCCTGGGGAACAGGGGACGGGGGCTGGGGTCGGTTCCTCACCCCTTGTCTCTGCCGCTCCTTCCTCCTCAGGGGGAGGAGGACTCCGCTCTCGGCCCCTGCTCCGCCATGGGCTCCGTCCCTCCCTCCCACGGGAGACAGCCCTTCACCAACTTCTCCAGCGTGGGTCCTTCCCGCGGGCTGCAGTTCCTCACAGACTCCTCCAGCGCGGGTCCCTTCCACAGACAGGGTGCAGTCCTTCCGTCACAGACTGCTCCAGCGCGGGAGCCGCGGCCATTTTGGGGGACATCCGCTCCCCCGCTCCCCTCCACGGGCTGGGGGGGACAGCCTGCCGCCTCCCCGCGGGCTGCGGGGGCATCCCCTCCTCCCCCGCTCCTCCTCCTTCCCTGACCTCGGGATCCGCAGAGGGGTTCCTCTCACGTCCCACTCCCCCGACTCCCTCACGGGGCGTTCCCCTTCGGAAATCTCTTCTCCCAGAGGCGCTACCGCCGTCGCTGAGGGGGTCGGCCTGGGCCAGCGGCGGGTCCGGCTCCGAGCCAGGGCAGCTTCCAGCAGCTTCCAGCAGCTTCCAGCAGAAGCCGGCCCAGCCGACCCTTACCCGGTAAACAAAAACCCCCATGCCACACAAACCTTAAAACATGCTCTCAGAAGAATTTTGCTGAAATAGTTTGCTCTGAAAATGGCAAGCTTTTTTCTTGGGTTGTATGATAGAATCTTTTTTTCATCTTTTTAAAATCTGCATTTTATTTAAAAATACTCAGAACATTTGTTGGGAAATATTTGATGATTTCCTTATGAAAAGCAGAGGGGTTTTCCCCCATAATTGGTCAAAGAAAAACATTTCAAAATTTTTTCAAGGAAAAAGATGTGTAAGTTCTTTCCATGCCTGCCTTGGTAAGTCAGGCGGTTTTGTACAGGAACATCTTTAGCTTGCAATGCCAACCTGTTCCTTTTAGCAAAAAGGGGCTTCCTACACCCAGTTGAAGCCTACAGCTCCTCAGACATCTCAGCCGACTGGTGGTTGTACAGGAGCAAGAGGTAAGATTGCAGATGGAGATTCACAAAGTGGAATATGTTTTTCATAGAATTATAGAATTGTAGAATAGGCCAGGTTGGAAGGGACCTCGAAAAATCATGTGGTCCAACCTCTTGTGGGAAAGGAACCCTGGATGAGATTATCTAGAACTCTGTCCAATTGCATCTTGAAAATCTCCAGTGATGAGGACACTACCACATCCCTGGGGAGGTTGTTCCTGTGAATGGTTGTTCTCACTGTAAAAAAAATTCTTTCTTATATTGAGATGAAACCACTCCTGGCTTTTGGAAAAGCCAAGTATATTTCTGACAGATGGGAGCATGCAGGCAAACAATGGTAAAACTATAAGGCAGGAAGGGATTAAAAAGCCTCATAGAAACAATGCACATCTGTGTCAGGAGTCTGTATTTCTTTAAACAGGAGGCTACCAACAGTCTAGGGCTATTTGTGATAATATTATCAGAGGTGCTGCTGAAAATAAAACAGATTCTGTCATGGTTATTTGTCTCCTCCATGCATCCTTATGAACCTACATTTAAACAACAAAAAAAAGATGAACTGCTGTAATCATTGTCTGCCAGCCTTGACGGCAACTCTGACTCAGAACCCTGAAGACCCAGCCCTTCTCCTCCTCTGTAGCTCTTAATTTATACACTATTAATTATCATAATCAGCCATTGTATTATTAGACAATATGAGGTTTTTCTCCTCAGAATGAAGATATTAGAGATTATGTTTGAAGGGACCAACATATTCAACCCATAAGGACAATTAAGATAAAGGCTACGTGGAGGTTATATATTTCCAGACAGAGTTTATTTTCACTGTCCTCATGGGTTCAATGTTGAGCAGCTATCACTGGGACCCACAGAACTATGAGAAGAGGAATATATTTTTTTGATCAGTGAAAAGCAGTCAGTTTGGGGCCAGTAAGAGAGAGAAGAAAAAGCCACAAAGTAGTTAATGAGTTCTTAAGCACATGTGTTACATAGGATGCATTGCTGATACTGTCTGAGAAACTGAAATGCTACTCATGGGGACTTCTTTTCTTAAATGCCTATCTATATTTTATATTTGTACTCCCACAAGACAGAGCAAAATTGAAATCTAGCAATGTATTTGTAGGCATACCACTTCATGGTACTTTTTTAAAGCCCAGAAGAAAAACATGTTACTTCTCTGGTTTTTGACTGAAGAAACAGAGGGAAAGTGGTGTGTGTATTACAACTTGAAGACAACGTTCTTTACAATTCACATGATGAACTCAGAAGTGCAGCTTGCAATGAAAGCAGTGAAACACAGCACTGAAAGATATGCTAATTAATGGCTATTTGCAACATTCAGAAAGCAAGATTTGTTTTCTTGTCTTTTATCGGCAATTATGAGGAGGTTATGTTTGCTTCAGAAAAAAAAAGAAAATCACAGTAGTGAAAGACCACATCATTAATTTCCTAGCTTTTAATCACAGTCCATAATACAGGTCAGACTGGAAGACTGAAATTTCAAGTTCACGATAAGTTAATATTTTTGATGTACCAGTAAGAGTGGAATGTGTATTTTATATGTATTTCTTTATATTAAAAATATCTACATAAATTATAAGCACAGACGTAGGTCACATCACTAATTATAGTTTATGTCTCACACATTCTCTTCAACCCAAATATCTTACTTCAGTTTAAATATAAATTAAAGATCAATATACTACCACTCTGTTTTACCATGGTAACTCTCTTACTCCTGAGCTTATGAAAAGTCATCATAAAGTTGCTAAAAAAGGAGGAAACAACAAAACATTTTTTTTTATTTCCAGTCAGCCAACTTAATTTACTTCTTCAAGCTGGTCATCTGAGCTAATAATGGTAAGGAAGTGTTTCATAGCAAGTAAAAAGCACCAGTCTGATTTGCCTTCCTTCAAAGTAGCTCTAAAAAGGAAATTCTCTAGCTCACTCCAGCCAAGTTTTTAAGATCTGTTCGTACACCCACTCATCAGAGCTGCTGTCAGCTTCTCACTTTTAAACAGTCCCTCCAGCTGCAGTCTGAGTGGAGCTGTGATACACCAAGTCTGGCTAAACCTATGCAGTGCATTAAAGATCTTGTAGCCAATTTAAGCTTTGTGCACCCCAGCCACTCTTTCCCATTTAACTGCTAGTACTGTTCCCACCCCTTGTCATTACCAGTTCATGATCCAGTGCATTTTCCGACCTGTCTTGTCATATTCTCTACAACAAAGCCATGTTTTTCTGATGGCTGTAACTTTCATGGTGTTTTGCTTTTGCAGGGCTGTAAGACCTAGGCTCGCTATAATAAAACCCTAAGGAAGTAATTGCAAAGTTTATTTATGCTGTATGTCACAAGTGAGTCTTCTTTCTCAAGTACAAGCTAAAAGCATGTCTCTTTGGATGCCATAGTTTCTAGCCCTGTAAATTATACTCAAAACCATTGTTGACTTATTGTGAGATAATTACATCTATCTATTCCAAATGTATGCAAATGAGTAGTTGGTTTAGTGAGGCACAGCTTTGTGCTCAGCTTTCTGCTTGCTAGGCTACCCCTAATACTTGAGGGATACTGGTGGTAAGGAAGCCTTGGGCACCTACAGAAAAATCAGAGTGACTGTCCCTGGAAAGAATTTCTACCATGACTTAGCTCTCTGTCAGACCCTTCCTAGAGAGGAAAGCTGCTTCAGCATTCCTGTTTCTTTCTAAGCAAAGTATGAAGGAAGTTCACCGAGCCAGACTTTTTTTTTTTGCAGGCTTTCCATTTTCAGTCATTGGAGGCTTCCAAAATCATTAGGGGTCAGTCAATGTCTAGTGTGGTATCTAAACATCCCCAAATGGCTGCTTTAATCTGGCTATAATCCTAGATTGTCATGACATCAGGTTCCTGGCAAGAAGCCTCTTGTCAAACAAGCAATCAACAGGCTAGCTCACTGCTCAAGAAGTCATCGCGTCCAGCTTTGAAAACAGTAAGATCACTGTAGGGCTAGGTTTGGGGCTTATTTTTGTAAGTCTTCTTGGCATGGAGGTCTGGCCTGAGGTCCTACTAAATTAATTTCTCATCATCTTGTGATGAATGTGAAAGGGAATAAGGTGTTCCTGTTTCAGACAGTGCTCTTGCAGTAGCTCTCCGTTTTCCCAAAGCTATACTTTCTGCTCTGAGGTATCTGCTGCCATAGGGACAATATCCATTTTTTATATCTGGTCTAGGTTCTAAAAAACACCAGTGTGCCTGGATTTTGTAAGTTTTGTAATATGTGTGACCACATTGCTGCCACACCAAAGACATATCAATACTGAATGCCAAGTTTGGTGCCAAAAATCAGATTTGTAATCAGTTGTTATTCCTTTTCCATCAAAGCATTATCTGCAGCAATTTGGATCAGCAGTAGCAAGGAATCCACAGAAGACTGCCCCCTCATTAGGACTACTTGTCCCAAGGGAGGATGAATAATGAGAGAGCTGATTCTCATATGTTTCTGGCTCCAATCAAACTACTGTCAAGGAAGGGCAGGCTAAAAGTTTGCCCTCCTCCCCATCATCTGGCCAAAACACTAATTCTTTAGGTAAAACTGCATAAAACCATAGCAGACTGAAACCTCTACTTTGGCACAGGATAAATTTTGTGTTCATTATCACAAACGTTTCTATCAATCTCTGAATTTTCTTTCATTCCATACATATTGGACTCGTTTCCCAAAAAAGGGGAAATTTTTGACAGGTTTATTACAATATGCATCACATGACCCCAAGCTCTGGGTTCTTAATCCTATGCTTGTGTTAGAGGTAGCATTTCAAAGAATTTACTGGTGGTGGAGAGTTTTGCTTTATTGTTTATTCATTTAGTGTTCCAGCTGAAATTATATTGCATTATTGCACAAGTTATATTTTCTGGTTGTGTATTGGTTTTGTGTGACAAGGTTTTGGTAGCAGAGGCGGTTACAGGGGTGGCTTCTGTAAGAAGCTGCTGGAAACTTCCCCTGTGTCGGACAGAGCCCATACCAGCCGGCTCTAAGACGGACCCGCTGCCGGCCAAGGCTGAGCCAATCAGCGATAGTGGTAACGCCTCTGCGATAACATTTTTAAGAAGGAAAAAAGTTGGGAGAGAGAGTAACAGCCGCCAGAGAGAGGAGAACATTTAAGAGAAACAACCCTGCGGACACCAAGGTCAGTGCAGAAGGATGGGGAGGAGATGCTCCAGGCGCCAGAGCAGAGATTCCCCTGCAGACCGTGGTGAAGACCATGGTGAGGCAGGCTGTCCCCCTGCAGCCCAGGAAGGTCCACGGCGGAGCAGATATCCGCCTGCAGCCTGGGGAGGACCCCATGCCGGAGCAGGGGGATGCCTGAAGGAAGCTGTGACCCCGTGGGAACCCCGCGCTGGAGCAAGCTCCTGGCAGGACCTGCGGATCCGTGGAGAGAGGAGCCCACGGAGCAGGTTTTCTAGCAGGACATGTGACCCCGTGGGGGACCCAAGCTGGAGCAGTGTGCTCCTGAAGGACTGCACACCGTGGAAAGGACCCACGCTGGAGCAGTTCATGAAGAACTGCAGCCCGTGGGAAGGGCCCATGTTGGAGAAGTTCGTGGAGGACTGTCTCCCGTGGGAGGGACCCCATGCTGGAGCAGGGGAAGAGTGTGATGAGCCCTCATCCTGAGGAGGTGAAGCGGCAGAAAATAACGTGTGATGACCGTAAACCCCATCCCTGTCCCCCTGTGCCACTGGGGGGGGGGGGGGGTGGTATAGAAATCCAGGAGTGAATTTGTGCCCGGGAAGAAGGGAGGGGTGGAGGGAAGGTGTTCTGAGATTTGGTTGTATTTCTCATTACCCTACTCTGGTTGATTTGTAATAAATTGAGTTAATTTTCCCCAAACTGAGTCTGTTTTGCCCGTGACGGCAATTGGTGAATGATCTCTCCTGTCCTTATCTCAACCCGCAAGCTCTTTGTTATATTTTTCTCTCCCCTGTCCAGCTGAGGAGGGGGAGTGATAGAACGGCTTTGGTGGGCACCTGGCATTCAGCCAGGGTCAACCCATCACAGTCTTGAACAAAAAGAAAATTTTTTTTCTTGATATTTCTATTCTTTTATCACTTTTTGCAGACATTTCAGCTATTTCAGGGCATTATTTCCAAAATTTATCTTCAGCATATCTATTTTCAGTATGAAAATGAGTCCTCATATAGAGAAATGTAACATTTCTACTTCATCCACCATATCCTGGAAGGAAACTATTTTTTATTGCCATGATGTTAAATATTTATATATTGATATAGTTTTCATCTTTTTTATGGTAATTTCTTGTAAATGTACTGCATGTCTATGAATAAAAACATATATTTAAGTAGTAATATGATTCAAGCATAACTCTTTATTTACATAAAAAGTAAGTTTAATTACATAAAAAGTAAGTGGAAGTGCCTGATTAAAAGTCAACTGATTTTCTGAACAGTGTGTTTTTCCTAAGCTATGGAAAATTAATAGAAACTTCCTCACAAAAGAATGTGGTGAACTGTTATATTTGTGGTTTTATAGTAAAAGATGTGAAGCATTCCTTTTGCTCAGCTACAATAATTTCAGATTTATTTCAAACTTAGCTTATTCATCACCTTGAAAAGTGCTGATAGGTTGTTGTTGGTATTTAAAGAAAAGCTATGAGTGTAGTTGTCATGCCAGCTATCTTTTGAACATTCTAACATAGAAATTACTTCTGATAAACTTTATAAATTTTAGACCTTTACTCTCTAGTGTTATCTGATGCTTTCCATGGCATGAAATCTGATCACTTTCCTGCTTTAAGGAGGAAAATGTCTTAAGATTTCCCATGCTTTTGAGGCTGTGATATTGGTTTAGTTTCAGCAGACTAGTAGCTTAGTTTCTGGCAGAGACTTTTCCTAAGTTACCTAAATCAGTGAGACACTGTGTGCCTGAGTTCCCCATCCCCATACTCTGTCTTCTACTGAGACAACAAATGCTTTTTGTGTGAACGTGCTGCTTCATGAAGGACAAAGCCCCAGACTCAGTTATATTCCTTGTATTCTTGTAGAGCAGCAGTCAGTCACCTTCTGTTTCTGTTTGAAAGTGCCTTCTAGCAGCTCCCTGGTCTATGACAGGTGGCTGTCAACTGCTACCACAGCACAAATAGTAAAGAATGAAAAATAAAAAAAATTACTAAAATAGTCAGTTTTAGCCTTTGTGCCTTACAATATTATGCTTAATGAACAACAGAAGCAAAATCTTTCTAGCTCCAATTCCCCCATTCTTTGAATCAATCATCTGAAATGCCTCAGGTGACCAATGGTATGTGTCTTCCAACCCTCCTTGATTTCTCAACGCAGAGTTACTATTAGTTTAATATGTCTCTATTTCCTAGGTTACCTGAACATAGCTAGTCTGTTTAGAATCAACTGTATTGCTGGTATACAGAGACAAAACACAAACCAATAATAACATTTCATTGGATTAGTAAGGGGGTTATCCCTGAGAGAGTTGCTCGAATTGAGGCCCCCTCGAGACATCAGAGTGAAAATATAACAGATATCCCAGTCTGAACTGGCAACTAGTCCCTTTCCAGTTTGGGCACCAACCAGACAGCAGTGAAGAAAGTCACGAAAGGGAGAAGGCAATTACATCTGCATGCCGGAGGTAGGGGACACGAAATGAGGCAGGCTCCACAAAATTGCAGACAGCTGGGGTTTTTGCACACATAGAATAGAAATGTTTGAATGCGCAGGATCTTTCATATGGAAAAATAAAATTCCAAAGAAATTAAGCAGATTCTTTTGTGTTTGTCTGGAAACAAGTATCTGCCTGAAAAATGTGCAAATGCCTTTATGGCTCTTACCATAAAAATTACAGCATGGGCATGAATTCAAGAGCAGAATTTCTCTTCCACTTCCACAACAGTTTTCAGATTTCAGCTACTGAATTTGCCTTCTCTACATATACACATACACGTACATTTATAATTACTTTTATTTTAACATAGCTAAGATAGAACTAAGATGTAGAACTAAGATACTCTGGGTTTAGCTGTGAAAACATCAAAAATTGCTTCTCACCCCTGAATTGTTATATGACAGGTTTTAACAAAGACGCTGGCCAGACACTGCATGATCTTCTTTTCCCCACAACTGTCCATATTCAGTGAATCAATCATAAGCCTTCCCAGGATCAAAGAAGCAATTACATTTTCTCTGTGAGTTTGTTTTTCATTTACATAAATAAGCAACATATCCCTTGACTCTATTGCTACAGTTTATTTATATTCATCCATCAGTACATATAGTAATATATTTAGCAAACTCTATCATACAAAATGAAGTTGTCTTTCCCAAAGAGAAATTATATACAATTCCAGCTACACAAATGCTGATGCTTGCTAAATTTTAAGCAAATTAACAAGGAAGTTGAAGGAAACTAATGTTCCTTGGACAAAAGAATGGCTGTTCTGGGTCAGACCACGAGTCCATCTAGTCCAGTACCATGTCTCTGACAACAGGCAAAAACAACATGGTTAAAGCCAGGGAAGCAATATAATACTCTCCCAAAGTCTTTGTTCACGGAATGTATATACTGAGCTTGATGTATTTGGTAACCTTTCTCTTCTATGACGGTGCTCAATATTCCTTTGAGCCCATGGAAACTTTTAATACCTATATCATCTAGCAAGCAGTTCCGCAGCAGTGAGAGCAAACCATGTGCAATGGTTAACAGACCTACACTGTGCCTAACTGGTGTAAGACTAAAATGCTCTCCAGGCTTTTTGTTACAGCATATTATTCAGAGCATGGCAAAATTTTTCAATTTTTTTCCCCGCCCATGGAAAATAGCCAGTTTTTACAGTGACTGAAAAGATTTGCCCAATACAGCTGAACTCATTCTTTTAAAATCCAAGTATTTTTACCCACTACTTCAAAAGAAAGATTCTTCCTCCCTAGTCCTAAAGCAAAATAAGGGTAAGCTCCTACAATCAAAGTCAAACCATTGTTTAACAATTTTTAGGGTCAATAATTTCATTTCTGTTGTGGATGTACCAAAACTTTCTTAATTGATTCACTTAAACTAAACCAACTAATTAATCAACTAGGCAGTTGTACAGCACTAGCCAAAATGACTAGTGAAACTTCAACTGTATGGTATACAGATAGGAAGCAACTAAGACTTTACACAAAGAGACAAATGACCAAACTTTCATTCTTGGTTCTCTTTGCAAGCATATAATTCTGGGTAAGTTTTTAGTGCTTGAATTTTGATTTCTTCATATACACCATGGATATAATGGTGCTTTTTTTCTATTATAAAAATAAGGGATGAAACCAGTCTGCTGGTCAGTATGCTTGCCTAGCCAATTGTAGCCTGGGCTGTGTAAAAAGCAATGTGGCCAGCAGTCTGAGGGAGGTGATTCTCCCTCCCTCTCTCCTGCACTCTCGTGAGACCTCACATGCAGTACTGCATCCAGCTCTGTGGTCCTCAGTACACGAAAGGCATGGACCTGCTAGAGTGGGTCGAGAAGAGGGTAATGAAAATGACCAGAGGGCTGGAACACCTCTCCTGTGAGGAAAGGCTGGGAGAGTTGGGGTTGTTCAGCCGGAAGAAGAAAAGGGTCTGGGGAGACCTTATTATGGCCTTTCAATACTTAAAGGGCTCTTATAAGAAAGACAGAGAGACTTTTACTAGGGCTTGTAGTGACAGGACAAGGGGAAATGATTTTAAAGTGAAAGAGGGTAGATTTAGTTTGGAATGAAGAAGAAATTCTTTAATATGAGGATATTGAGACACTGGACCAGGTTGCCCAGAGAAGTTGTGGATGCCCCGTCATTGGAATTGTTAAATGTCAGGTTGGACAGGGCTTTGAGCATCCTGATCCAGTGAAAGATGGCCCTGCCCACAGCAGGGAAGTTGGGACTAGATGAACTTTAAAAGTCCCTTCCTACCCAAACCATTCTGTGATTCTATGATCCTATATGTATGTGTTGTACGTGAGTGCTCTGTGTGTGCGCCTACTGGGAATGCACGCTCAACCCTGCAACTTGTTGGACTTCAGGGTGGGCAGCTGTGGCAGCATCGCGTCTCTTGGGCTGCCAGATCTGGCCCAATTCCCCTAACAGTTTTGTGATTTAGAAATCACACCAAAATTTATTGGACCTCTTCTTATAAATATGATCACAAGCTTCAGTGGGGGGACTGCAGAGTAACAAATATATACTGAGAAGTCATCTGAGATATTATGGCAGCCATTATACAATATTAATGCGCAGATGGACAGAATCACTGTAGTATTCTGAAGTGGGATAAATCAAGCAAAGTTAATAATAACTCTGATGAAATTTGTATTTAAAAAAACAGAGTGTTTTATCATCATTTTTACAGTACTAATCAATGTCCAGAGTACTGAATCATATTGAAAATGAGCTACTAAAGCAACTGGTTTAGGCCCTGGAGTAGCTCTTAACTTGACCTAAAAAAGGAGCACCCTACAGCTGTGGTCCATCAGGCCACATTTTTGATAGAGAGTGTTGGTTTTTCTTCCTTTTTAGTCCCAGTGTGGGATCTTTTTTTGTGGAAATGAACATGTTAAAAAAGTTTTGCTTTAAAAGAATCTTCTAAAAGTATTAAGTAACTTTTTTTTTTTTTTTTTTTTTTTAAATAATGAGTTCTCTGTTTCCATGATTCCATTAGCAGCAAAGGGTCAGTATATAAAATGTGATGTTATGTTTGGCTTCATTTCCAACACAAATACTGTTCATCTTCAATAGCCAAGGCTAGATTTTCAGAGAACACCTGCTGACAGCCAAGAGGAGAAAAAAAGAGAGGAACGACATACTGCATGTGCAGTTATTCCAGAAAGCTTTGTCTAAGAGAGAGTTGAAAGTTTCAGCTTTGAGAAATTAGAAGTAATATGGAAAAATTTACCTTGCTGATTCTTACTGCTTAAATCTGCAAGGTACCAAGCAATGCCTGCTGAACAACTTCAGCTATAACCGCTCTGCACTTTTCAGGAGTGGAGCCTCAATAAATAGGAAGGTGTGAACTTGTGGTGTGCCAGTCTGGTGCTTCTGTGAGCACTACATTGAATACGACCAACCAACTAGCTGAGAAAAACAGAAAGCTATCCTTTTATCAGTCCCTTGTGTATGGCCCCTGTTGCTCAAGGTACTGTAACCATTCTTGTACTCCAAGGTAGACTTCCATTTCACAATGAGTGTAATAAAAAACACCAGTGGTTTTTCTTCTTTACATCTCAAGCCCAGATATTTTCCCTTACTATGTGACCCTAAATAACTTCTCATGACAACTTCATAACAAGCTTCTCATGACTAGCTTTGAAATTCAAGAGCTTCCTGGATGGAGTTTGTGACTGAAGAACTGAAGAGCTGTTCATTTATATTTTCATATCAAAATCTAAAATAATCTGATCTCTAATGCTTAACAACACAAGCAAAGGTGGAAGAATGCCTATAATCTCTTGAAGACCATTGGACTGGTCACATAACAAACTCACCAGCATAAACAAATATTATAAAACAGTTGCAGGATCTTTTCTAAGCTACTACTACTTTTCATGTCTGATACCTCTTTGAAGTCAGTATCAGTCCTGAATCAGCTCTTCAGGTAATAGCTTCCACTAACCTTTGCATCTCTAATTGGAAACTACACAAAGTGTCATCTGAAAACAGCATCCATAAAGCTAAAGGATTTGTAAAAGACATTCACCCACAGACTGTGACACTTCTACTTAATAGATCCACAAAATTTACATCCTATCCCACCTAACAGTGCTGTTTCTCACGTATTTTTGTTTTCTGGGTGAACTTAGACTATTAAGGCACATACCTAATGGGTGTGAATGCAAAATATGTTCTTGTTGGAAAATAATATGCTATAATTGTAATAAAAGATCTGTATTTCCTGATAGTTACTTCAATACTGTATATATGCAGGCAGAATTCCCTTAAATACAATGAAATAGCTTCTGCCTTTTTATGTCAGCTTTGAATCATGCTTCTAAAAGCAACAACTATAGATATCGCTATTTACATTTCCCAGCTAACAGATTTTGTAGCCAGAAGTCATATGCGGAGTCTTTTCTGACCTTCTAGATAATGCAAAGATGTGCTTGGCAACTGATGCAGAAAGCTCTTAAATTCTGTTTAAGCCATTAGAAATATTTTAGAAAGAGATTCTTTAGCAGTTAAAGGCCTTCTATGATCAAGAATCCACCATGCTTTTACCCAGATTGTTTCACTGCTGAAGGTCAGTTAAAAAATGATAAGTATATCAGCAATGTATCAGAAAAATCAGGGAAGAAGGCTGAGCATGAAACTGTATTTTACAATTGTGCCTATATTTTCAGTATTGAAAACCTCTTTCATTCAAAACCATGAGTCATACTTCCTTCTTCCTCCACCCCAACCTGAAATAATGAGACTCGTTTAAAAATTATGAGATATTAACAATAAGAGGGTTTTTTTTTGTTATGCTGAATGGTTTATAAGTCTTAGGCTTCTCATTTTCAGGCTTTTTCTCTACAACTATGAAATCTAAGTGTTCACATTTTTTATAACGAAAGCTAAGATTGCTCAGCAATCTCATATCTTCAGGAGCCGAGGCTTTAAGAAAAAACAGCAAATGCTTCAAACCACATGTTAAAGTCACAGGAGTTGGCAACACTATATTTTAGTTGCTATCAATAAAAACACATTGAAAAATAGGTTTGTTTACAGTGGATTAAAACATGAGTGTTTACAGAAAAAGAATTAAGTTTACAGTAAAAAAAAGAATCAAATACTCATTCTGTGACTTTCCTTATCAGATGTATCAGATAGATTCTGCCTCTCAGTTGCTATATATGCAGCAACCTGTGAGCGATTAAGCTTGTGGCCTCTATTATAGAAGGCAAATTGCCACATCTCATTCCAGTTGTGTCTGTGGTAGCCAGAATTAATGACTGAGGTGAGGGCAGCGATATACCGAGAAGGGAAATGCTCTTAACTGACTTGGCTTTGAGTTCACACAGGACAGTTCTCTGCACAAAAAAGTACCTCCTTACAGATATAACACTCTTTGTCACTCTTAATGCATTCTTGTTCTAAACCATCTAGTATAAATCCCCTTTGGCCAGCTAAGTTTACTGCATCTGCAAAAAAACTGCTTCAGACACCATGAAGTTCTTTATCAAAATAAATTCTACCAATGCACACTGAAATATGCAATTTTAAGCAATCCAATAACCTGTTCTCATCAAGGTACTGTATCAATGATTGTGAAAGGCCTTTATCTCTAATATGCTTTGAGTATTGTGGGGCTGATACAGGTACAATCTTAGTTCATATAGCTGAATATTCCAAGGAAGAAGAATACCCTTTATATCAATGTTCTGATGCTAAGCTTTAGCAGAACAAAGGCTGCTTGAGAACAATGATTAGTGGCAGTACATTTTTAAGCAAGCTATGGTGTTAAACATGAGAATGTGAAAAGCAGCTTTATTTTTTTGCGTAAATATAAGCTCAATCTGCAAGCTGTCAAAGCCCCTTAGCTCTCAGCAACTTCAGATTTAAAACATGGGGGGGTTTATTTAAAATAAAATGTGTGCACAAAAAAACATGGAACCCCCAAACATGAAAATGAAAGAAGCTAACCAAACCTAAAATATAGTGCAGGAAGTATGGCATGAGATTGTTCTCCCTGATTACTCCACTTAGAAAGCCCTAAATAGAACAGGATCACAACCCATCCAATCATCAGATTTGCTTGTGTTTGTTCTTTTCCCCCACTGGACATTTTCTCTGCATGGTGGAAAGAGAGAATTTTGACCATTTGCCAAAGATGTTCAAAATTCCTTTGGGATCTGGCAGCCTGCTATGCTGAAACTCTAGATAAATCCTCTGAACCTGTACAGAGGAAATGCACCATCTATATAGAATACGTATTTCACATATGGACCTGTTTGTGAACAGAGAGGGACTTGTGGGTACTGTGATGGTTGGAGGCTGTCTTGGGCATAGCGATCACAAAATGATAGAGTTTTTGATGCTGGCAGAAGTAAGGAGGGGGGTCAGCAGAACTGCTACCTTGAACTTCTGGAGGGCAGACTTTGGCCTGTTTAAAGGCCTGGTTGACAGAGTCCCCTGGGAGGCAGTCCTGAAGTGCAATGTAGTCCACGAAGGCTGGACGTTCTTCAAGAAAGAAATCTTAAAACACAGGAGCAGGCCATCCCCATGTGCCAAAAGACGTGCCAGTGGGGAAGACGACCAACCTGGTTGAATGGAGAGCTTTGGCTGGAACTCAGGAAAAAAAGGAGAGTTTATGACCTTTGCAAGAAGGGGCAGTCAGCTCAGGAGGACTACAAGGAAGTCATGAAGCTATGCAGGGAGAGAACTATAAGGCCCAAAGCCCAACTAGAACTTAATCTGGCTACTGTCATAAAAGACAACAAAAAAATGTTTCTGTAAACACATAAGAAACAAAAGAAGGGCTAAGGAAAATCTGCCTCCTTTACTGGATGAGGGGGGAAACATAGTGATAAGAACGGTTTAATAACTAAAAATAAAATAACAATAATAATAACAACAACAACAATAGTAGTAGTAGTAATGAAAGGGAATATAACAAAAAGGGAGAGAAATAAAACACAAGAAAAGACAAGTGATGCACAAGGCAATTGCTCACCACCTGCTGACCGATGCCTGAGCAACAATCTGCCCCTCCTGGCCAACTCCACCCAGTTTATATACTGAGCATGACATTCTATGGTATAGAATATCCCTTTGGCTAGTTCAGGTCAGCTGTCCTGGCCATGCTCCCTCCCAGCTTCTTGTATATCTGCTTGCTGGCAGGGCATGGGAAAATGAAAAATCCTTAACTTAGGGTAAGCATTACTTAGCAAGAACTAAACCATCAGTGTGTTATCAGCGTTATTCTCACACTAAATCCAAAACACTGTACCAGCTACTAAGATGAAAATTAACTCTATCCCTGCAGAAACCAGGACAATGGCTGGGGACAAAATGTTGTGGTGAATGGAGTTAAATCCAGTTGGCGGTCAGTCACAAGTGGTGTTCCCCAGGGCTCAGTACTGGGGCCAGTTCTGTTTAATAACTTTATCAATGATCTGGACAAGGGGATCAAGTGCACCCTCAGTAAGTTTGCAGGTGACACCAAGTTGGGCGAGAGTGTTGATCTGCTTGAGGCATTCCTCTTCAGAGGGATCTGCACAGGTTGGATCAATGGGCCAAGGCCAATTGTGTGAGATTCAACAAGGCCAAGTGCCGGGTCCTGCACTTGGGTCACAACAACCCCATGCAGCGCTACAGGCTTGGGGAAGAGTGGCTGGAAAGCTGCCTGGTGGAAAAGGACCTGGGGGTGCTGGCTGACAGCTGGCTGAATATGAGCCATGTTGGAGAAGTTTGTGGAGGACTGTCTCCTGTGGGAGTGACCCCACGCTGGAGCAGGGGAAGATTGAGGAATCCTGTCACTGAGGAGGAAGGAGCGGCAGAGATAACGTGTGACGAGGTGACGCCAACCCCTATTCCCTGTCCTCCTGCACTGCTGGGGGGTGATAGGTAGAGAATTTGGGAGTGAAGCTGTGCCTGGGAGGAAGGGAGGGGTGGAGGGAAGGTGTTTTGAGATTTGGTTTTATTTCTCATTACCCTGCTCTGGTTTGATTGGCAATAAATCAAGTTAATTTTCCCCAAGTTGAGTCTGTTTTGCCCGTGACGGTAATTGGTTGAGTGATCCTTCCCTGTCCTTATCTCTACCCATGAGCCTTTTGTCATATTTTCTCTCCCCTGTCCAGCTGCAGGGGGAGTGATAGAGCTTAGTGGTGCTTAGTTGCTAGCTGGGGTTAAACCAAAACAGGGCCTTATCTTCTTCTTCAGGAGACACAGGTGGCTTGGGGCAGCTCATGGGTATGTTTCTGTTGTATCTGAAGGAGCAGTCAGAAAAATCTCAGCCTCACACATGCAATTCTGAATAAAAATCACAGAATATAATGAAGGCCAGTTGAGAATCCTTATATTATTTGGCCTGGAAAGATGCAAGAGAATTACTGTCCTGCAGAACTGAAAAAGCAAAGTGTATGCTGGACTTTTAGTGAAGCCCTATGGCCTGCTAAGTATACTGAGGGTAGGGATTAGTCGAAGTGCCCACTTACTAGGAGTATTTGACATTCCAACCAAGAGAAGGTGTGAAGTAGACCAGAAGACAAAGAGCTCCTGAGAGCTGAAAAACAGCAAATAGCCTTTCCCATGGAGAGCTTTCATCAATAAATGAAGACTTTTCAAACCTTTTATAAAGAATGGCAATCAATTTAAAAGAAAAACAAGAAAACTCAGTGATGTACTTACTTGGACCAGACCAATTCATCTGACTGTAGGGTTGTTTTAATGGCCCATTAATTTTAATGGCTCATTCATTACAGCAAGTACAGTGGAGGAGGGAGCAGCTGAAGAGACAATTTTAAAGGTTTAGAAAGAACTCATTTGTCCTACTGTATTTGAAGGAACAAGGTACATACTTTCATCTTTCAAATCAGGCAACTTACAGTTTTAGGATTAATACCTAGAGTATATGTCTCCAACATGGCAAAAAAGAAGTGCATATAGGAAATATCCTTGTTGGTATAGAATGAAGTACCTGGATAAAAAACCAGCTGTATAATGGTGGGCTTTGGAACAGTTGCTATGAAATTGTGCTATATTACCCATTTGATCAGTAATAAATATGTAAAAAATCTTTAGTGATTCAGGGATTTACAAATGTCATAATTAGTTTCTGTATGCTCACAAAGCAACTTACCTGTATTCAACACAGGGCTTCAAAATTTAGGAGTTACAGGCATTTAGTATCAAAGTAAGTATATAGCCCATGAAATAAAGTGCTAAAAATGCACTGTTAGACAGATATACTCATGTTTGCTTTGGTAAAAGCAGATATTTTTTGTTCCTCATGGTCATAGAATCACAGAACAGTTTGGGTTGGAAGGGACCTCTAAAGATGCATTGTGCCAGAGGGTTACTAGGATAGAAGTGGTACTGATGTGAGACTGGCTTGGGCTCTCGTCTCTTCAGGATCCCTCTGATTATCCTATCAACCTCTCTTTCATTTTCCCTGACACTGTGTAGTGTGCTCACCTCCTTCCGGAGTTTCTTGGCCACACAGCTCCTCAACCAGCTCATACCTCCTGCAGGCAAGATTCAAAATTCAAGATTCGACTTTTGGAGTTTATGCCATGTTATCATTTTTCCTCCTTTTCTACTTCTCTCTGCACCATGCAGCATGAAAGAACTCAGAGCCTTTAAAGATTACTTAATAAAATATGGTGCATATTCTCTCCTTGAGGTGTTCGTTTCAAGGGAGAAATAAGTCCTATGGTAGCTAGACAAGAAAGTTACACAAATAGTAGAAAATTGGACATCTGGGACTTCAGGTAGAGCATATTCTGATTTTACAGAGGTGAAAATCACATCATCTTCTATGATATAACTCCTGATTTATGCTGCAATAACTGCCAGGCAAATTCGACCTATATTGTAATTTACAAGCAATCTAGTGAAACTGGTTAGAGCACAGCAATGGCTGGCTGCTCATTACGGGACAGGGACCTGAGGGCCAAGCATGAAGATGTGAACAGCAGGACACGGGCCTCATCTGCCAGGGCCCCATCCCAAAGCCCCCAGGGTGAAACAAGCAAGGAAGGCCCAAGGGGGGCAGCCATTGCTGGCCAAGAGTCCAGGTTGCCAGAGAAGTCTGTGGTGACAGGGCACAGCTGAGATCAAGCTGGGTCATCAGTCTGCTGGTCATGGCTTGGAACGATGAAGGCATGGCTGTGGGTCAGCTGGAGACCAGCACTGCTACAGCATTAGTAGGACAGGGACTAACAGCCCCAGGCTGAGCGGAGCCAAAATGGCTGCCCTGGCCCATGGGTACACATGGTGAGAGGCCCCGGGTAAGGTTGGTCAGGCCAGAAGGCCTACTGGTGCACTCAGGGCCCTGACAAAAGCAATAAATCCTATGTATGGTATTTTAGGTTGCGAGGCTGCAGGAAGTAAGATTACATGGTCATAACGGCGACTTCTGAATCTAAAATCTGTGGCAAGAACATCCCTCTCAAATGCGTGCCAAAATGCTCTCAACTACAGCAGAGGAAATACTGAAGCAATTTCAGTGTCTCTCTGGCAAGTGGACATAACACATGGGTCTAGTTCAAACTATGCAATTTTCCAAACTAATTATAGCATCTAATTAAGATTTCATCAATAATCCAAAATACTAATTTAAAAGAATGCAGAAGGGTCTAATTGTTCTTTATTAAATTTCCTTGCCTACTCGATTTATAATAAGAAATTTCAGGGACATATGTGTTGGATCAGGCAGAGATTTTTGAATATATGAGCTACAAGAGAACCCACTCTTCCATCTTCAATAATTAGCATTGCTCTTCCTGGGCCCAGTCATTTCCCAGTAGCCGAGAGAATGATTAGGCCTTCACTACTCAACTAGGTCACCTTATATCTTCCTCGTCCACGTGGCAAATGGCAGAGCATGATATGCATCCACATGGTTAAACTTTCCTTTCACCCACAAAAGGGAAACCTCATCTGTTTTGCCTATTAGGAGCAGTCTTTGGACCAACAGTATCCTCTGAATGTTGCTTGAGAGTATGCTAGGTGGTATAGATCAAATCATGCCAGGGAGAGCAAAAGCAATTAAGCAACAGGGCTGTTCATATGACAATGCTTCAGGTCATGCCCTGGCCTTTTTCAGTTGATTAGTGTGGATATAAACTTTGAGTCCATAGAAAGCATTTGATTTTCTCTGGAGCTTGGTGTTTCACTTTGCTCCCTGCTTCTACCATGCTGAAGGATGCCCAAATCTGTAGATATATGGCAGGTTTCTTCCCTGTCTGTTGAAGCCCCTTTCAGCCACACATATTCAGATGCTCTCAATTGGCATAATCCCATCTTTTTTCAGTCCTCCTACCTTGATGAGAGCATAAAGTAGTCAGGCTTCTTCTCAGGTGCCCAGAAACACACCTGTTACCACTAGACAAAGAAATATGAAACAGCATACATATTTTTACTACTCATCCTGACACTTACTTACATTTAATTCAATTTGGGTGGGCAGGAAAGTGTTAAAGAAGAAGCTGCTCATTTTAAACTTCTTGGCTGTGCTCCTTCACACGCAGACTCAGACATTTGTATTAACCTAAGAGATTTAATTGCCAAGGCCCTCACCACCCAGTGCAATATTTTCACAGACTGCATCAGCTTGTGAATCAAGCAGCAGCTGTGTTATTCCCACAGAGGGTAACTAGTGAATTCATATAAAAAAAACTGGCAAAGTGTTGGAATTGAGGGCAGCACCCACCAGCTACTAATACTGCTGTTACAGAGAGCTAAAGATAGCATGGAAGGTTGTGGTTTTCTCCTAAGAAACATCTGTCATGGGGACTGCATGGGGACTCCTGCTCCCTGTACAAAAGGATATTTTTGTGTACAGTTTGTCAAAACCTAAACATTTGTGTGTTTTCTTTGTTTGTTTTTAACATATTCTGAAGTGTTTACTTTGTTTTCTTCAGTTACTTTCTTCATCTAGACTCAAAAAAAATGAAGGGCCTTCATCAAAGACATTTTTATCATTCTTATCACTAATAACAGGAGTTGCTGTAAGCCTTACATGCTCTCCATACTATTTCTTGGAGTTCTCCTGTGCTAGTAGATAGAGTACATGCAGAGTAGCCAGTGGCTGGGTACACAGGCACGTATGCTCTAGTTGAGCCTGGGCAGGTCTGAAATACCTGTCTCATTTTTCAGAGCAGTCACGTTGCTACTGTGTAGCTGTAGTCATGGAGTTAGAGTGTCTCTAATAGCACTGGGAGGAAAAATCTAGATAGCTGTGAGAGTCTTAGTAGTATTTCTGTAAAGAAAAACAATATAACTTTTTTAATCTGCAAGCTTTTGCTTCCTCCCCACTTCTTTAAAAGTTACTTATCCGTCTAAGTCATGAAGCAAAATAATTACTGAAAGTATTCAAGTAAATATTCCTTGTAATTGGTTATATATTTTTGTATTTACAGGGAAAAAAAAAGAAACGGACGGAGGTTTCAATGTAGCCAACTGGAACATGATATAAATATTGTCACTAAATAAAAATGCCTTTAAAACCAACAGCAGCCAGTTGGCCTTTTATATAGCGTTACGCTAACATAAATCATGTTAGCCTTATGCTAACATAAAACAGAAGATTAATGCTGGAAAAGGAAATAGTAGCATGGATGCCCAACACATATAGAAAATGTTTGTATCAAACCATTAATACCCAGAAAGCTGAGGCTGCAAGAAGGGATCTGAGATGAGGCCACGGAAAGCTGTTACAGAGTCAGTGCATGCAGGCTCAGGAGAGTACTGCAGCTCAATCGCTGTGGCTGTGGCAAAGTCCGAGATCCTGGGGAGAGCTATGAAGGTGAAGATATTCCCCAAAACCTGAGTTTAAACAAGAATGGCTGAGCCTATCCCCTGCATATCATGCATGGTCACACTGACCACAAATCTCAAAGGCAAGTACCATCACCTGTTATTAGCTTTCTATGAAATCTTACTGAATGCAAAAGGATAGGATGCCCTAGAGCCTGACGTCTTCTTATGTGCAAGTTACCGAACAGCCAGCTGCAAAGCAAGCTGCTCCTCAGTCACCCTTCCACCACATTTCAGCTATGGCTACAGCCCAGTGTAACTGAAGCGTGAGCTCCTGTTGTGGTACACTGTCATTGAGAAATTGAACTGCATTGTTTGCTAATTGGTTCACATAAACTGTTATTTTTCAAGGAGCTCTTTAATCCTGTTTCCTCAGTGTCACCGGCAGTAAAACAGAGAGGGAGAATCTGTTCTCTAGATCTTTAATTTTTTGTTTGTTTGTTTTAAAGCTATTTGGTTGAGTGTAAGGGTACACTGTGGAGGACAGCCATATCCTTTGGTTATTCATTTCATTACAGCTGCCTCCATGCCACAAAAGAATCACTATTTCATTACTGTTTCATAGCTGCTCCATAGTTTCCTAAACTGCACAGAAGATTAGCAACCCCCTCAAGAACAAAAGCTTGGTACCATGCCCTAAACTGTCAATCCCAACTCGAAGCATACAAAGACAGGTCCCTGGAAAAAAGTCTTCTAAATTAGCATAATGGTTTTTATGAAGAACAACTTTGGAATCAGATTTTTGCTCTGTTATTGGAGCTTAAGTTTTCCTGCTTTATTTAGTCTGTGATTATGGAAGAACAACAAAAAAAAAAACCTCACCAAAAAAACCCCAAGAAGAAATGGGGTGAGGAGTTGGCTAATGGAGGTAAGGGTATTTTTAATGAGAGCTGAAATAGCCATAGTTTGATGTGACTGAGCAGTTCACAACATAACACCGAGTCACTTCCTCCTGCTGAAGTTTTTGAGTCCAGTTACAGAACCATAGCACCACAGAAGGGTTGACATTGGAAGAGGATGTCTGGAATTAATCTCATCCAACCCCCCACTCAGGCTGGGCCACCTAGAGCCATTTGCCCAGGAACATGTCCAGATGTCTTTTTAATATCTCCAAGGATGGAGACAACTAGTGCCAGTGCTCAGTCACCCTTACGCTAAAAAAGTGTATCTCTTGTACTGGGGAGCCCAGAACTGGACACAGTACTCCAGGTGTGGAGTGCAATTCTGTTTGCAGTTTCTGTAGTGTAGATGAGTAACTCTAAACTCATTCAGCTTGCAAGTATACATGGCATTAGAAAACTGTATTTGACTTAAATCTATGCCTTTCAGAGAGCTTAATGCCAGGTGATACTTATCTCATGCTTGGGTGTGCATTTTGTTTTAGCTCTTCATGGGCAGCACACACAATATAATGAGACATGTGACAGATTGTCTGTTAAAGTGTTTTCCTAAATTACTGCATCCTTCTACCTGCTTTCCAACACCACTTCAGTTTTGGTGATCTCACAGTCACACTTACTTTTCTGTCAGTCTACACTTCTATCTATTTCAATAATGTTTTCTTGCTTTATTCTTAAAACTAACATGGGATTTTTGACAGCAACTTCCACCTTTTAGCAATCACACTGAAAGGAAGGATGAATATAGATTATAGCTTAAGGTATATAGACTGATATACACCATATATATACCCCTACAGATGTTTGTTCTTAACCCCATCTGTAAGCAATGGTCTAAACATATTTTGTGTGACTAAAAAAAATGTAAAATCCTAGAGAGAAGTATGTTTTCTGAAGGCTTGGGTCAGAATATGTGCCTCATAATCAAGATAGCATATTATGGAGGGATAAATTGCACTATTTCTGTTACCTTCTTGGACCAAGAATACCCACTGTTCATGGTACTCTGAACTGAGCCACTTGTGTCTTCCATATGCCAGTTTGTGTCTATTCCTCAGCGTAAAATTAGTGAAAAATGTTTGGCTACCTAATATTCCTCTCATCAGTGAGGATCGAACCTTGAGATTTCCATTTCAAAAGTACATTTTATTGCTACAGTGAATAGTTTAGCTCAACTAGGGAGCAAGTAAGTTTTATTTCCCCACAGTAGCCACTAGAAAGGGTGATGTCTGAGGAGAAACATGACTGTGATCCACCAGGAACTGCTGGGAAAAGGCCCATTTCTCTGCTGCAGGGAGATTATAGCAGCAGTAAATCCTCAGGATGAAGAAAAATCTGCAGGTGTTAATACGCCAGCGTGCTGCCTAAGGTCAGATGAGCCTGCTCAGGATGTGAACATAGTTTCTTATCCCATACATAGCTTTGCAGTATGTGGCAAAATCTCTTCTCAACCATTGGTTTACAACTACAAATGCTGGAGCAGTTATTGCTGCTTAAGATAAACAAATCTCCCAAAGAGGAATATCTTTTTTCCAAAAGACCTTAACTTTCTGCATTACCAATGAAAGTGCTTTCTGCAACTGGCTTGGAAGGCTGTAGCAAGTGCTGCCATAGGAAAGCCCTAAGGATTGTGTTATTCAGCATATAGCTTCACTGCAACCTGCTTAGGACAAGGGTGACAGAGGAGGTAGGGAAGAGAGTCAACAGCCATCTGGTCATTTCCTTCCTCTGCCAGCAGCCAGGCTGAATGCCTGCTTCAGCTTCCTAGACCTCTGAGATGAGACAGCTTATAACCCTTCTAAAAACCTCACCTCTCAGACTGCAGAAAAGTTCAGTATGTCAAGCCTGAGCAAAGTGAAAATATCTTCCTTCCCAGAAAGGGAAAACATCAGAGAAGCAAAAAGCAACCAGACACTGCACCAAGAGTCCTCATGTCCAAGAGCAGATTTTTGTCTCTGCCACATGAACCCATGTGGATCCTGCAGGTGTCCAATTCTTGTATCGTCTCCCTCCTTCCCTGCCTTCCTGGTATGGAGTTTACCAAAAAGGGGCAGAGTTGAACCAGCAATAACACAATAAATTATAATACATTCTGACAGTGTTTATATTCCACTTCTTGCTCCTAGTTTAAAATTTAAGTTCTCGTGAAAACATAGATAATGCCAATTCTGAAGGACTCTTATTGCTTGAATCATTGCTTCATTAGTGTATGTATGGGGTAAAGAAGCCTGAGTCACAGGACTAGATATTTAGCTGGTGGCTATCTTTACAGCTCCACTTCCATCAGATGAATACTGTCTATTTACAGCCGCCTTGGATAACACAAAGGCACTCTCAAGCTCTGTCCTTGTATTTGCAACTTAGACAAATTTATCACGTACCATGATACCCTCAGTTTTGCATATACAAAATGGTTTAATTTTCACAGATACCATCAACCCCATTGTCTTGGATTCTTGAAATAGTGTTGCTAGTTGTAGCGATCCTGACAGCAGCGATCCTCCATGGAGGAGCTGGTGAGCCACGCGGCAGTTCCCACGGGCAGGCGCTGGCCTGCGCCGCGCTGCGCTCTGCGTGTCCCTGTGGGGCTGGGGGGTCACCTCATCCAGCGTGTCACAGCAGAGGGGCCGGCACCGGCCGCTGCTCCACCTCCACATCCTTGCCTTTAGCTGAAACTGCAGCCAGACATTCTCATGGGAACATCCCTTTCATTTAAAATGGTTGCTAGAGCTCTTTTCTATAAGAAAATCCTGTAAGATCTTGAATGACCAAAATGGTCAACCTTTCCATGGACAAGATCTGCACGGTGTGCTGCAGCCTCATCGGAGGCTTGGGCATCGCTGCCCAGCTCAGGGTTCCCAATCCTCTCCTCCTTTATAGTTTTAGCTCTAATAAATGGCATTTTAAGCAATACTTTACACTGCCTGAGTGCTTTTCTTAATAGGATCATAACAAAACATCCGCTACTGGTGCAAGAGACTAAAACAGTGTTTTAGTTTCCTGAATAACAATACCATTCAATGTTACTCACTTATTAAAAGGATGTTTTTCCAGACAGAAATGTTAGCAAGAGTACCAATTTTATTATTTAGAAGCCACCTACTTTGGCTGAGTATCTTATCTGTAGAAATAATTTGTGTTAAAATACTGTAATTAAACTCATCTTTAATCTAGAGCAGTAGTTCACCTGAAAAGATTTCACAATTCATCACTTAATTTTTTTCCATTCCAGAATTAAAACTGAACCTGTTTCTATGCCACGTTGAGAAATTGGTGGGGGTATGGTGTTTTGAAGCAATTTTTGTCAAATGCCTAAAGCATTACTACAGCAAGAAAAAAATACTTTCTGGAAGTGACATCTTGACATTAATTTTTATTAAAGTATCCCAAGGCCTGTAGCAGCTCAGTTCAACATGCACCGAAAATTTTCTGCATCTGAAACACCGAGAACACAAAATACTGCTTAAGCAGTGCTTCTGAACTTCATGGTTAGGTGCTTAAATACAAGATCAGGTTTTCTAATTGTTTCCAGGTTCTACAGCTTTGTGAAACCAGCTGTCAGCAGATCTTTTGCCCTCAATACTACTGCATTTACTAATGATACACTAGTACAGATGGGGTGGAGGCTGGGCTGTGAATGCACACCACATAAAAAAACTCCAGTTGTCATTAATCATTCTCTAGAGCACTGTACTCACATGTAATATGGCTCTAAGTAATGACCATTATTCTGAGAAAGCACTAAATCAGCTGGGTGGGGTCTTAAAAAATGTCATTACAGCTTGTCATAAGCGCTAAGAAATCTCAACCAATATTCTTTAATTCCGGATGACCTCTCTGGTGGGGTAGTAGTAATCTGAAGAACAACACTCTTCCCCAGAGAAGGGCCCAGAGGATTCAGTTTGCCAGATGGTGGGGTGAAGGAGAAGCTGTTTTCTGGGTGACTGGGTCAGTGACCCACCCCTGGAATTAGATTTATACCCCGAAGTTGCCATCTTCTCCAATACATATGCCACCAGAAGGGCTGAACTAGAGCCGCTGGGGCCAGGTATAAGAGCATGGGATCTGCAAGAAGGCATGGCAAATTCTGGTGCTTCGTCTTCATCCCTCTTTTATAACAGTGCAGTTGAAATATTTATTGAATGCATGGTGGTCACAGAAGCAGAATAAAAAATGGTTGTAGCCATTAGGAGGAATTGGAGTTTCACAGGTTTGATCGTCTGTGGTTTGGACAGAAAGAGAGTGAAGCAGCAGCCCATCAAGGCAACTTAGAGGAATCACAAGATTAACAAGAAAAAGGCAAATATGGAGGAAAATAAAGTCTCTGTAAGGTTTAAGGGGGGGAGCACTAAAAAAGCAATATTGCAAGTATACATATTATACACACAAAATTCTCTATTTTGAAATGAAGTCAAAATAAGAACTGAAGAGCTCACCTGGGTGGTTCAGAAGAAAGAGTCAGGGATTCTCCCACCCTTCCTGCAGAGACAGGGAGCTTTGGGCTAGGGGCAGACATGAATAAACTCCTGCCAGCATGGCTAGAGTCCAAACTGGAATGGTTCAGAGTATTTCCATCCACCATTGTCATCAGAAAATTATAGATTTCAAAGATAAGTAGCTCTTCTGATAGTTTAACTGCCAGCAGTCTAGTACAAGAATTCTGCTGGTGGCCCAGTTCAGCACATAGCAACACTTCAATATCTTAGTTTTACTATTTATCATGCAGCATTCAAATAATAAATAAATTAAATCAAAGTGTAAATATTTTATTATTAAGTCTAAAAGAATTCAAATTGTACCTATTTATCATATTTTCTGTGTAAAAAAAATATATAAATAGCTATATGTACCTAGTGACAGCAACTTTTATTAGAAGCTTCCCGAATTTTTTATTAAAATTTTCCCCTAGCCAGAGCTATAATTACTGATGATGAAAAAAATATCAATTTTTATTTGATGATTTGCCAGATAAATAGCTAATAGCAATTATCACTTCTTTCTCATGAGCATGAGTGGAGCATTTTTTTGAAAAAATTTCTTCAAATTTGACTTTTTCTGTATCCAGCTGAGTCAAGCACATACAAAACTGGATGGAAATCTGGAGACCCAGGTTATCAATTTTATTTTAGTATTCAGGGGAGATAACTGTTATCAATATATGAACACATTCCAGCCTAAAATTCTATACAGCATCAGAGATCTGTCCATGTACAGGGAATAATACAATGTCCAGGACATCTACCTAAGGATTCCTCTAATGTGAATTGGTGTTTATAATTTAGCTAAAAAAGCCTCAAATAATCTGAACAATTATTTTAAAGTGAACTGGAAATCTTAATTTGGGCAAGATGGTATCAAGAGCGTATAGACAAAAATACAGCCTCCTGAATCATAGTTAGAACAAAGCTCATTTCTCTGGCCAACTTTTCTATTTTTCAATTTTCAATTTTACAGAATACTATCAGATAACATATTATCAACTCTCCATAGGAAATACATTTTAGATAGATGTTTGGGAATCTACCAGTATTCCCAAGATACTGGAAATATTTTTTAAATGCGGTATTCTCTCCCTAAGTCTACTAAAAATACAGCAAGTAACTAAAGAAAACAAAACTAAATACCTAACAAGTGACACCAACTCTTCATAATAATTTCCTTATATGCTCTATATAACATCTATTAAGTTATATATTAATATAACATATGTCTGAATCAGCAATATATTTTAGATTTTGCATTGATGAAATATCTCTTCTGTGCAGCTCTGGAGAATACAGTACAGTGTGGAGAATGTATTTTTAGTATAAAACTTTTTTTTTTTTTTTTTTTTTTAAACCAGTGGTAGTAACCAATGTAGATTTCTAAAAAGAATCACTAAAAAGTAGATAAAATGGGAAGTAGATAAATATTTCACAGAAATTATTTTATTTGATAATTTTCACCCATCTGCAGTTTCCATGCGTGATTAATTTTAAAGTTAACGAAAGCACTTTTACCATTATTTTTGACAGTGATGACCTCTATGTATCCAAGAAATATTCACCAACTTAACAAGGCACAAATTTAATTCTAATAGATTTTCATGCTTGCTTTTTTTCAGTTGACCCATTTAATAAGAGCAGTAAATCTGTCTATTCTTCAGTTCTTTTATACTTCTTAATTTACTGTTCTATAGCAAATAGGCTTTCTTCTTTTTTTTTTTCCTTGCATTCATCTCAGACTACATTCTTGAAGAAAATCCTTGCACTGACTTTTCTTTAATGCACCAGCCAATTTTTGAAAAAATTAGAAAAAACATTCCACTTGAGAACAATCAAAAACATGTTCTGTTTGTTTCATTAACCAAAATAGTAGAAGTTTCTTTTGTTCGGCTGTTTGTATTTACTTTTATCTAAAACCCCAAATGTTGCTCCTACAGGAAGATTCTTTAAAAAAAAAAATGAAATCTTTTGTTTAGAAAACACTGATTTTAGTTTTTCTGTCTTTATATTTTCAAACTGTTTCTCTACATGCACTCAAATTCATCAATACTGATCCAAAAGCATGCTAGCTGGCAAATCTACTCATATAAAATCTGTACTCATCCCTAGTTTCATCCTGACATAAACACATTCCTGTTAAAAATATTTTTTGTTACAAATAACTCAGATAGGATAGATGTAATGTATAAACACTTAGTGGAAATTCAAGTTCTTTATTATCCTAGTTTGTGCCTCTTTACTCAGACCTCTCTTCTGTAAATGCCTGGTAAACCACATTTCAACAAGTTCAATGGGAAGTAAAGTGAACTCTAAAAGTTTGCTGAGTGGGAGATGCTTCAAAGTCACAGGCTTGGTAAAGCTCTCTTCACCTAATTCTCATCATCCTACTGTGTTTGGGCAACAAGAAGTAAGATGTATATGTCAGAAGCATCTCTTACTCTGAATAGTCCACAGTACTATTTCTAGTAGCATCAGATTTCTGCTACACTTCACCACTTGGAAACACTACAGTGAAAATTAACAGACTGTTTTGTTTTGTTTTGTTTTGTTTTTTGTAAAGGGACTCCAAGGTAACTGTTCTTTAGAAAAAGGACAAGAAGAAGAGAGAAACATCTAATTAATTTACTTGCAGTGAGAGGGTTTAGAACAGGAAATTCAAAGAAGTACCTTTTCCCCTTCACTTGCCTGCAGAACATCTTTTCTGGACTATGGCATCTCTCTCCACTCACAGTGCAGAGGTAGACTCTTGCTACATGGGCAAGGAAACTAGTATCTAGTGAGAGACTATTATTTCTTTTATATAGTACAATTTCCATTCTAAGATGATGTTCCCGGTTGGTTTCCGCAAAAAAATGGCATAATTTTGACAATACCTAGCTACTTGTCTGAAGCAAATATTCCACAAGAATTAAAAAAAAATCACTAAATTTAGGGAATTTCTACTCTTAGCTGTGTGGCATCATCTTAAGGATTTTGGGGGGGCAGCAAAGAAAATGGTAGAGAAGGAAAATGAACCTCATATTTAAAATAGATACTGCATTCTGACACAGTTTCACACAAACATAGCTCAGAATCAAAGAGACTGAACAGCTACTTAGAAACATGGTCTTCAGCTCATCTCAGGTTGCTTCACAGCACCATGAGTTTTTCTTCCTTGAATCTGTCCATGAATCCTTGGAAAGTTTTAGCACTCACAGTTCCATGTGTCAAAAGTTTCCACAGTTGAGTTATACACTGTGTGAACTGACACAGTTTCTTTAGTTTTAAACCTGCTAACTACTAAGATGATTTGATTCATTTATTAGCATTCCTCTGATAACTTTAGTTATTCTAAAAACTCTTAGAGATGTTGAGAAATTCTGTTACATAAAGTGTGCTGTCAACTAAGTCTAATTCTGAAGGACTTCAGAAACTGCTGCAGACCCATGGATAACTTCACTCATCTCTGAAATGCACGTTACCTTTGGAATTGCATTAGACCCCTGTGTCATAAACCATGTTATTTTTAAGGAAATGAAGGATAACATGATCCATAATTTAAGTTTTAAGGGAAGACAGGTATGCAGACAGCATTTGTCTTATGATTGTGGTTTATTTCCTACCAAAACGGCCCAGGGAGTTCTGAAAAATAATTATTTTCCTATGACAAAAATATCCAGCACATCTAAAACACTGTCCACATCTAAAACACTGTCATAAGTGTACATCAATATGTTTTCCAATGTATCCATTGATTCATATCCACTGATTCTAAGCTGCAGAGTGATTAAATCACTTCTAATGGTCGCGCAGAGAAGCTAGAATAGAAATCCAGTCTCCTGAAATACAGCCAGATACCCCTTCGATGAGAGAATTACAGTCAAGATTTTAACCCTAATGACAGCACAGTGATCACTGATAGATAGGACTGCAAGCAGGTTCAGAAAAGCATGAAAATGTTCTTCAACAGCATGACAATATCTTCACTCTCCCTCAATGTTTTTCTGAAAATCTCCTGTTCAGTTCCTGATCCAGACAGAGCAGACTGAGATTGTATACCAAGAGGAACAAGAAAGCACCAAGTTTGCAGACCTAAGTTCACTCAAACCTTCTGTTTAAAATTTAAATACTGATTTTCCTGCTGCTGGGGCATGCTGTTTTAAAAAATGCATAAACCTCTGAAAAACAATAACATGCCCAGTAATGGATGAAGTAATGTGCAAAACCCTGCTGCACAGTATTCTGTTATTCCTTTCTCTCTAAGTAAGAATGTGGGCCATGTACAAAGGAAATAAAATATAATAAATGCATAAGAATAAATAAACCAATGCTGATTAACCTGGAAGTATGCACTTGCCTTTTGTTCCTTTCTCCACCTCTTTATTTGCTTGCATCTTCTTCCTCTCTCCCTTCATTCTTTTGTTCATTCTATCCTTCTCTGGCTTAATTTTCCTTTCATATATGGTCCCTCTTTCCATGCATAGTTTTTACATTGTCATGTCCTTCCTGCCATGGTAGACCAAAATCGGCCTTCTTGCTTCACCAAAGAGTTATACTGTCATTCTTGATTTATCCTCCTAAGTGGCTTTCGCTACATCTGAGTAGCAGAAATGGGTCTAGCAATACTCTTTGCCTGAGGCCACACGGCATGACATGGCCCATGTTTATACACTTGAACTCTCCTTCCTTCAAAACACAGTGGCTGCATAGCAACTGCAAGGTGGTGGCAAAGCCCTGACTCGGACTGCATCCTACAGGCCTTTGCATCTTTCTACTTGTTGTTTTCCTAACCTAATATACATGCCACACTCTCCTCACCTCTACTCCATGCACTATACTCCACATACCTACAACAAAACAGGTTATTGCATCCTATCCCTCCCACCCAAGTCATTCAGCCTCCATGGAGAGTGCTAGGTGCTCCTGCATGTCACCTGCAGCTCCTGCCACAGTCCCAAATTTGGTGGCTCCTGGCACCTCTCCTGCTTCTACTTCCGCTGCTTGTGTTGGTGCCAGACAGCCTTTGACATCCTCTGAACCCATCTTTAGTCTAGGGATAGTAGAATATAGCACAAGCATGCTAGCACAGCATACAACTACTTATGACATGCATAATGTCGGAAAAAGGCTCATTGGCAAACCTCTTATTGCAAACCTTCCTCGCCAACCCTCAAAAAAGCCAAGATAAGGTTTCAACCACATGGATGGGGAAGAGGATGCCGCAGCATGGCTTGCTGGTGTATACGCAGGCCAACAGTTTAACAGGATAATGGTAGATGACTGGACCCAAGGAAGCCTACCAAATGGGCAGAGCCTTTACTAAGAAGGCCCATGCCATTCCCCAGACTGTGCCTGGGGATTGCTTTGGAGACCCTGGCTAGCTTGGACTAGAACCATGCTGGAAACTATGCCAGCAGTTTAACAGTGTTGGACAACTGCGTATCAGTGTTCAAAAATCTGTTGTGGCTTGCTTTAGTTTATAAGCGTAGGCATAGCCTTTTAGATTTGACTCATATGAATTGCGTAGAGAGTGAATGAAGTGTCCTCAAATTAGGTCATGTTCTGAACTAGTAGAATTCATGGGTTTTTAGAAGATAAAATCAAATAGGTGGAGGGGTTTTTTTTTAGAGCCGCACATTGAGTTGGATGTCTTATTCCTATTCATTTTAATTAGGCATCTGAAGCTGTTAAGTGGTTTTGAAAATCAAAGCCAATTTGTTCAGTGTGGCACTAGAGATAGCTTCCCGTTCCTCATTAGAAATGTGATGTATTGTGTTTATATGTAAATGAGAGGTTTTCAAAGAAAAGTTTGCATGATGCTTCAATTATGGGAAGTAACAGGCAACTTAATATGAAATCTGTCATCATTTCCCCCTGCAGTCAAAGTCTATTTGTTCTTTTTCACTCAATTTTCTCCTCCTTTTTTAATTATTTGTAGGTATTTACTTGAAAAAAATGCTGTGGAAAAATAAAAAATGGATTTTTTATTTTAACAGAGCATCAGCGTGTTAATGCAGGTACCTACCAAATCTCATGCATTATCATGCTAACTGTATGTTAGACATCATCACCTGTGAACCGATATTAAATGGTAACCAGATCCTGTGAATGTCCTTTTTCCCCTCTACACCTTTGTTCAATGTGCCAGTCAGTGTCTGGTGCTCTTCACCTTTGCCGGGATCAGATCAAACTGCTGTCTTCAGTCAGCTGCTGAGCCAGCCTTCAAGGAACCGGAGAGTACTCCTTACAAGACCAGTCTGGTGGAACATGTCTGACCAGAAGTTTGTTCCTGCAAGAGACAGACCAAAGAAGTGTTATGCAGAATCCATTTTGATGCTTCAAGAGCAAGACTACAGGAAATGGTATTTTTTATGTAAAGCATTGCTATCATGCCAGTGTGCCAGGATCTGAGAGATCTACATTGAAATCCCAACTGAATCCCAGGTTGAGGCATTCTTTCATTTCATTTATATCTGGTATCAGTTCATTGCCTTCCTAAATCTGATTCCAGCTCATTCCTTTGCTGTTCCAGAAGCTCAACATGAGCCAGCAATTTTGTGTTTGCACCCCAGAAAGCCAACTGTATCCTGGGCTGCATCAAAAGAAGCATGACTAGCCGGTCAAGGGAGGTGATTGTCCCTCTCTACTCCACTCTGGTGAGACCCCACATGGAGTACTGCGTCCAGCTCTGGGGCCCTCAGCACCAGAAAGACATGGACCTGCTAGAGCAGATCCAGAGGAGGGCCACGAAAATGGTCAGAGGGCTGGAACACCTCTCCTATGAAGACAGGCTGAGAGAGTTGGGGTTGTTCAGCCTGGAGAAGGCTCTGGGGAGACCCTATAGCAGCTTTCTGGTCCTGAAAGGGGGCCTACAGGAAAGATGGGGAGGGACTCTTTAACAGGGAGTGTAGCGATAGGATGAGGGGTAACAGTTTTAAACTGAAACAGGGTAGATTTAGATTAGATATTAGGAAGAAAGTTTACTGTAAGGATGGTGAGGCACTGGAACAGGTTTCCCAGAGAAATTGTGGCTGCCCCATCCCTGGCAGTGTCCAAGGCCAGGTTGGATGGGGCTTTGAGCAACGTGGTCTAGTGGAAGGTGTACCTGCCCATGGCAGGGGGGTTGGAACTAGATGATTTTTAAGGTCCCTTCCAGACCAAACCATTCTATGATTCTATGATAATTGCCAGCTTTTTTCAGGTTGCTTACTTCCAAGTGCCAGTGTCCCTGGTTTAGTGGAGAACTGAAATCCTGTGAGTGCAATGATTGCTGACATAGGTATGTGCTACTGAGACACACCAACATCTACTGGAGATACTGTTTCTAGACCTTACCTAGCTTCTCAGACAGTTAACAGCTGCCTTTTTGATATCAGACAAGAAGATAGCTCTTCCACAATTTCCTTCAACAGCTCAGTCACTATAAAATCGTGTGCCAGAAGGTCTAATCCTGATGAGGGGAACCATTTTTTGGTCTGTCAATATTTATTGTCATAACATTTGCTTGCATGTCTTACTTGAGACTGCTGAAATGGCAAGGTGAGTAAGACAGCTACTAAATGCAAGAACTGAGCTGTGAAAATGTGGTTACAGAACATAGCAGGCATCATAGATCTTCTGCAGCACTTAAGACATTTTAAAGATGGCTACCGTGCATTAGAGGCACAACGAGGGTTTGTCCTAAGTCTTTCTGTATCCCCACTGCAAAATGCTAGCTTTCATGCATATGCATGTAATATGTGCATCTGATTGCTTTCTGCCTACTGAGCAGGCCTGAAAATATCAGTCACAGTCAGTATTATAAAATTATATTGAGTCATACCATGTGCTATATATGTACTATATGCTACATGTAGCATATGCCATGTTATACATAAAAAAAAAACCCAAACCCACATTGCAAGAAGGGGGAATCGCTGTCATAAGAGAAGAAAGGAGGGATTCTGAAATATAGATTAAGGTGGTCAATTTTTTACCATACACAGGATTCTTCCTGTCTGTTTTTTTTATTCTCTTCACACTCCTATTATTTTCAGTCACTGTTGAAATCTGGCAGAAGGAATGTCTTCTTTTTTGTCTTATGAAACTCTGTTAGTATTTTATCAAAAGGCAAAATGACAGGAACAACTATTTTCCAGAAAGCACTTTCAGATTCTGAGCAATGTGTATTTATTTTTTATAAGCTATATTTGAATTTTACATTAGTTCATTAAAAATGATTCATTAATAGCTTAAATTCAGGATTTAACTGTAAGACTGCATAATGCAATATACTGACTTAAAGCTAAACATAAGAACAGAATTTATAATGCACACAATTCTAGAGGTTATGTGAAATGGAGCCTACTCCCCCAAGAGTATTATAGGGGAAATTATAGCATAAATGAGAAAGGGAGTGCAAATATACATATGTTTCCTCAAATACAGATGCAAAATCTTCCACAAACCACCG
The DNA here is from genome assembly GCF_929443795.1 of Astur gentilis. Classification (NCBI taxonomy): domain Eukaryota; kingdom Metazoa; phylum Chordata; class Aves; order Accipitriformes; family Accipitridae; genus Astur; species Astur gentilis. The sequence goes on from NC_064899.1 coordinate 27,445,079, forward strand.
GAGGAGTGATTCTCATTGGTTCTGAAAAAGAAGCCAAGATTACCTTATGCTGTGGGAGGCAGGTGGAACACAGTTGAGATTTTTGATCAGAGAGAAGGGAAATGCAGATGGTGTGCATATGAAAGTCCTACTTACCTTGCTTTAAATGGTATGTTGAGCAAAGGAGCTGCTAAATGCCAGAATCTGGCTTTAGAAAACAGGGGTTCCAGAGTCACCCTTTTGAGTTGTGAAGGTCCAAAAGTTAAGATCTGATAAATAAATAAAATACATATATATGTGTGTATATACATGTATAGAAAAGATTTGAAATCTGAAACTCATTTTAAAAAGGAAAGTGAAAAGAATGTGTTATTTACTCTCAAACTCCAAGAGGGTAGCACATAAAAAAGTCAAGAAAATAAGAAATAGTTTATTAAGGTGATGCGGAGCCTGAGACAGATTGAGAAGTGGGAGAGAAGGGCTAGGATGAACTCTGGGGCACAAGGCAGGCTGGAGGGTGCCAACTTGGGGTATAAGGTTCCCAAAAAAACATGAGGAGGACTAATTAAGAGCTATTGGACTGTGGCACACCTAAAAAAGCAGGGTGAAGCCATCCACATGAACCTGAGATGTGGAGGGAAAGCAGAAGGATAAATGAAAGCTGTGGTGGTGGTGAAGGCTCTGAAGCAGAGAGAGAATATACAGTTAAGGAAGAAAAATGGAAAAGCAGAAAATGCAGATCTTGTCCTCATCCTTCTTTCTTTCAACTCTCTCATTATACTTTTTCTCAATAAATGCATTCATTGATACTAAATTTACGGATTATGAATTAATGCATGTTAAATTTAACACACACTTATGGACGTTTCTCCCCAAGCAGGAGGAGCAATATGTGTTCAAGGAGCTCAGAAAAAAATATTCTTTTTTGCATGGTAGGGTCCTGAATTTCAGGTAACTGCCAGCCAAAAGTTACCACCTGCTAATATATGAGGCTAAGGCCCATATGTGGCAGTGCTATTTTGGCATTACAGTCATCTCAGTTCTAACCCTCTTGAAGCTCTTTGTCTATGTTTCTTTTATCAGATAATGTCAACTGCTTGAATTATGCAAATGCATTTTCCACAACATCTCTCTTAGCTTTGTCTGGCTCTGGAAGTCTGTCTGCAAGACACAGTTGAAAGATGCCCAGATTGCTTTTACTCATAATGCCTGAACTAGCTCACTGACAGGCAGCCTAAGCATCTCTGCAGGGTCGTGTCACAAGTCTACCCTAAGTTCCTTTGCTATTAGGACTTACTGCCCTACTTCTGCACCTAAAGTAAAATGGTAACAGGGAAGAGAACATTCACAAGGTTTAAACATATTGCTCATCGCAAACCAGTAAAATCAATAAAGCGAAAGCAAATACTATAAAAATAATTTCTAGATACCATTATAAGGCTGCTTACTGTGTTTTTGTTGAACAGTGGTGGCTCTCAGCCTGAAATGTTGAAGAACTGTGTGGCCCAAACCCACCTCCCTACTCCCCACTCACTTCTCATGGCACCAGGAATAAATCAGCTGGTATCCAGTTTCATAACTACATCCTCTGTCTGTATTACTTTACACAACTAAAGGCTTTCTCATTTTATCTCGCCTTATGCCATTTTCCCATGTAAATTTAAAAACTGTGCCCTTTCCAAAAGTGTGATAAACAGCTTTGCTGAATGCTGCATCAGTTTAAAATAAAATAGACTCAATTGAGCGATACAAATAATGACTAATGTTACTCTCAAGGTTGATGATCATGACAAAGAGAAGTATCTAAAAAGATAATTGACTTGCAGGCTATTTTTCCTCTCCACATTCCCCCATCAGATTGTTGCTTACACAGTGGTTGTTTGGCAGACATGTCTCAACCTACAACCTGTGCACTCAGGTAGGACTCCTGGCTTATCTTGCCACCTCTTCTATTGATTTAATCTCTTGCTTCTGCTTACAATCTAGTCGAAATCAGTGGGAATGGAAGATCCATTAGTGTTGCTACTAGCACAGAACTGCACATGCCTGCACAACCTACTTGTGGAGTGCTGTTTGCTTCCACTGGCCAATTAATAAAATGGACTTTCCATGCATATTACATATGTTTCACTCCCCAAAGAAAGCCTTCAGCTGTCAACAGGTTAAAGGCAACTTCTCTTCATGGCAGTTATCACAGCTAGAAACATTCTCTCCTCTGTCTCCCTACTCTGCCACCCTACAGTGACTGCAGTCCATCCATCCAAGGCTGCAGCAGTTCTGTGGAGGCAGTTCTTCTTATGAATTAACCACAAACACATGAAGAAAAATGCTGCCAATTGTTTGGATTTGTCAAAATTAGCTTCTTCACTTGTAAGGCTGTTAAATTGTTACCAAATAATTTTTCTCTCCACATGTCTGTGAAAACCTGCTACATATCTATTATGCTCATCTCTAAGTTAGTATAAGGTACATATACAGATATACACACACACACACTTATACAAACGTGCACAAGTAAAAAGCAGGAAAAGACCTTCCAGGCTCAATTGCAATAACTGGCACCTATTTATTTCTATTTAATTTACAAAAACATGATTCTTACATCTTCTAAACTTACAGCCAAGATGGGCGGGAAGCTGGAAACAGAGGAGGAAAACAGAAAAAAAAACCAAAAACCAAACAAACAAAAAACAAACCAAAAAACAACAATAAAACCAAACCACAAAAAAAGTAAAAAGATGCAACCTGTGAGAACTTGACTTCTCACTGCCATTAGTTCATCAGCTGTCCTTTTCCCTCCCGATTGTCTATTGTTCAAATAGAAGGCCCAGAGATTTAAATGGATGGATCTTACAGTGCAAAATGAAGGTCACCAAATCAGTTTTTGACATGTCAAGAAGGGAAGAGATTTCCTCAGGTAATTGTTCCTCAGCTTTTATATGCTAATGGACACATTTCTATTTAAAAATTGACCACTAATTTAAATACTACAGAAGACCCAGATTTGCTAGAGAGGCTCACAGATGGTTGCAGAACAGCTTTAGAAAACTTACAACTCTATAGACAGATCTCTGCTGCCTAGTTTTTGGCTTTGTTGCCTAATCACATTGGCAATAAACACTGAGAAATCTTTCTTGAAGTGCTGTAAACAAATAGCCTTTCAAACAGACAGAGTAACACCGGGGATCCATTGAAATGCTCTATGGAGACATATTTCGTTTTGAACTATTAGACACTGTGACAATCCCTGTCACTTGGAGACAGAGAAAGACACCTTTGCATTCTCAGCCTGAAGTTTGATATCTGTCTCATCTCTAAATGATGACTGCTGACCATGTTATTCAGTCCTGATGGATATAAAATAGGCTTTACAACTCCAGAGAGCCTTCAAGCTGCTGGACAAGTTGTCAGTAGATACTAGACTTCAGCAGTAAGCAATAAGAGCTATTGGGAGTGTGTGGTAAAAGTATGGAGATTTCAATGGTAACAGCGTGCACTAAATTTAGGGAGCTAATGTTAACAGGCAGCACAATCCACTTTTCCTAAGGAAGTTATTCTTAAATATTTCAAAAATACTCAAAAAATGGAAAAGCTAACTTCCTCAATATTGATAGTGTCTGATTTATAATAGATGCTGCAAACATTTCAAAAATGGAAAGCTGCCATGGTTTTGTTTCTCAGCAGAGTGCTTATTACAGATTACCCCTGGGCAGGAATTTGGGCATTTAACTGAACAACTTTATTCAAAAAAGATTTGATATTTAAAATCAGGACAACTGCCAATTTTTATGCTCCTTCAAAAAGACAGAAGACATTGAATAATAGTGACTAACCATGTAACGTGAATGATGCCTTACACTTGGGTCTAAGCTTAAGAGACACTAGGTATTCGGTCAATCGTTGGAGAGGAAAAGACAACTCTGGCAGGCAGTTCACAATAATTGTGAGTGGCTCCTGCACTGAACAGACTCTTGGAAGGACCTCTCCCTGACTGCATCCTCCTAAATGGGAACACTGAGAAACCAGCTTGCAAATGGTGGTCAACAGATGGGTAGGATAATTATCTGTTTGTCTTTGTTTATAAAAAGTACTCCTAGGAGAGTTTATGGAGGCTGGGGAAACAGGGAGTGTTGTGTGTTCTTTGGACCACATATCTGCTGTGCGCCCTTCAACCAATGCTAAACCTCACTCCCAGACTGCCCAGAATTAACCCTCCCACACCCCAGAGTGACAGGCACAATTTGTGCACGGGCACTAAGCTGTTCGCTGTGCGGCTCAGTTAGATTGCATCTTGTGGTGATATTACATTTGTTATAGATTTGTGTATTTGGCTTCTTCCATTGCTTTATCATGTATTTAAAAACAAAGAAACACAAGAGTTCAAGAGTTGTAAATATTACAATCATTCCCGTAATGCACAGTAAATGCACACTGTCGTATGCATTATTGTACACTACATATAATAAATACACAATGTACGCTGGCCTGTTGATGCATACATAGAATGACATTTTCATGTTATGCATGGTAACTGAGAGCCGTTATGAGGAATTTTCATTACTGAGGAATCCCTCTCCATTGATAATGTATGTGAAACTACAAGTGTGATGTGATCTCCCAGTTCCTCTCCAGATCCCAGCCTTCTTTATCACATGTTGCTGGAAACATTCAAATACAACAAACTAATCCCCATCCAAATAATGAGCACATTTGGGGAATATCACCTTTAAAGCAGGATTAGAGTTGCCTAATTCAGGGCAAAAGAATTTTTTTTTCTGTCATTTTTTCCCCTTCTCTCTGTTAATCTATAAGCACATGCCCTGTAGATTACAGTAGAATAGTTCAGTAAAATGAGATCTAGCCCTTATGGTAGTGTAAGACATGCTAGCACCAGGATGCAACCAAGCCTCTACATGAATGCACATGTATCCATGTGAGATGCATTAAATATAGTATATCCTGATTGCACACACAATCCTTTGGCAGTGAAGAGGTAGAACAAGCTGCCAAATCAAAATTAAATTTCAAACAAATAGAATGAGGCATCTTAAGTCTCTGTAGGTTTTTTTTCTCCTTCTGGGCTTTCATACAGTACATCAGACCACTTTAAGCACCCAGTTAGGAGTATTTTAACGAACTGTTAATAAAATATTTAGAAAACACCAGAAGTCAAATGCTAAAGTTTGTTGTTGTTGTTGTTTAACTTTACTTGGGACTTCTTCAGGAAAAAAAAATCCAACCACAAGCAAACTCTGCACTCAGTGAAAGATTTTTCTGAGCAGAAACATAGAAAAGTGAGTCTGGACATCAAGCCTCAGCTCCAGAAAAACAAATGGAACATGAGGATGGGCAAGGAGAAGCAGGATCATATGAAAGAAATCTTTTTCCCTCCATGCAAACTAGGGAGCACAAGGTTTATTCCAGTCTGTCATCCTTACAGACCTCAGATTCCCTAAGGCTATATTTAAGCAGTATTTGGTAGGACCTCAGTGTCCAGGCCAAGTCGCATCCACACGGCAGAGGGTTCAGGGTCTATTCAAAATCAGAATTTGCACATAGTTAAAGGAATCAAGTACTTCTGCATGCCTAAATCACCTCAGGAATAGAAAATTCCATAATCGGTCCATTCATCCTTCCTCCCTTTCCTCACACTCTCTAGGAATACCTTGGCTGCTTTTACCCTTTCGCCTCCTACCCCATTTTCAATGCATACACTCAAATGCAGGTCCCTGTTTTGTCTTCCAGCTCAATTTAAAACAACTCCCATTACCCTCACAAAAATGTATGTTCAACTCACATTCATGATAGATCTTAGCCTAAAAGCAACATTTAATTTTGTCAGCACTGTAGGATCCAGTTTCTAAAATATGAAATTTTCCACTCATTCAAGAAACCCCAACTCTCAATGCTTCCTTTAGCTTTGCTCTTTTTGGCTGGCCTATCAGATACATGCTGGCCTTGTCGAAACACCACAGCTGTGCTAGACAAGGCAACTTTCAAGCCATTAAGAAGCTGTTAGGTAGAGCTTATCTCTGGGGCAAGCAGTTTGTTGCAATACTAATAAGTGAAGAGAGCTCTCCCAGATTACACAAGGATTGTTTAACCTCTTGAAGCATTTCAGTTATAAAATAGAAGAACAGTAAATGGTTTCCTTTGTTAATTCTTGCAAGTGCATACTCACACACGTCAAAATATTTGTCTTTATGGGACAGATTACAAAACCAGTGTATATACTGTTTTGCAGTTAATCAAAGCATTAAAAAATCAGCAACTGCAAACACTGAAATTCTTATAGCAATATGATTTGGAAATTGGCATTATTACTTTAGCAGTGTGTTAAAGATTTTAACATACAAAGGTACACAGATCTGCCTGGGCAGAAAGGCTATCGTCACCTTTTTAGGGATTCCCTGGAGTTCCAGTTTCCTGCAAGGAACATTGACCATATCAAAATTATTGATCCGTGCAGTCTCCACATCCATTAAAGCAGGCCTGTATGTGCCCTGAAAGCTGACCAAATTCATCATTACAGCAGAACCAACTGACCTTGAAATCAAAATGTGATTTTTTTCCAACTTAAAAGAGAATTTGACCTGATTTTCAAGAACTGAAATGGATCCAGAATGAAAAATTGGATAAAAATTATGTACGGAATATATAGACCTTCTATACAAGAAAACAAACTCATTGATTTCTACATGATTATGAACTGTCTTATAGTATAATCATGTGTACATTATTGGAACAACATACAGTTGCATATTTGAATCATTCATATTTTAACTCTGGTCCTGTACAATAAAGCAGCTAGACCCAAGATCGCAAACACAACAAGAGATTAAAAAGGAGGGCAGTATTATTAAAGGATCAAGTTTTGTCTATATCTGTAGGAATCAGGTCATGGCTGATTTTTTTCCAACTCTTGCAAATATTTTCAGTTCAATAGCTTTGATCATAGATCTCCTGCTTTAGTATTGAATGATGATGACAGAAGGGTGAGAGTGTCTGTCTTAGGACGGCATATCCAAATGCTCATGGAAGCACCTATTCCTCTCCATTCTAGCTCAGTGAAATGCATTATGGGATAGATAGTTCTTGTAATAAGAATTCCTAATGAAGATTTATAGCATACAATATTTAAGTAATCAAAGCATATTTTGTTACTATAGTAACTGTAGTCTTCTGCACACAACATGTAAAGTAATTTGTCTAAAATAATGCATGCTATGTTCATTCTAGATGCTGACAGGTAATATTCTCAATCTTCTTGTTCTTGTGTTCAGAAGAATTTTCTGTCAATTCTTTAAAGCAGCATGTCCTTTAGAGGAGGTGACAGCGACTGCTTGTTTTGCTATAACATCACTGTATGATGCTGTGTGCTTACTCAACTGGCTAATGAAATTCAGTAACAACTTGGACTGAGAGCATATCAGAACTTGAAAGAAACTTTGTGTGACTTGTTACGTCAGCTATACAATGTCCAGAGCCTAAGTTGTTGTTTCTAATGTTCTTTTCAGTGTTATAGTGTCTTTTCAGTGTTATAATGGTGCATTGACGGAAAAAATAGAAAGCATCAAGAGCAAATGACTGTGTTTCATCAAGCACACTTGGCATTTTCTCAGAAGCATAAGAGAATTAGGAGCTCCCACTGGAAGAAAATGGTGCTTTACATAAGGGGAGACTACTGGGAAATTGGTGAGATTCTGAATTTAAAATGCTATAGCAATTCCACAATAATTCCCTGCGTGAATATTCTTATTTTACATTAAGGGTGCTAAAGACATTCAACAGAAGTGCAATGCCACACTGAGATGCTTTAAAACTCTGTCTATACTGCTCCCCTTATGCAACATTAGCAAGAAGAAGCCATCACAGAGAGTCCTTAGTGGGGTTGGAAAACCTGGGAACATGAAAGGTCACAAACTTTTAACTTCAAGACCCCAGTCTAAATTGTGCCTTGGCTCTCACTCATGTCCTAGATCAGTGGTCTCCAAAGTGGGGTGCACACAACCCCGGGAGTGTGCAAGAAAATCCATTGGTGTGTGGGAAGAAAACATTTGTTGCACCATTAAAAAAAATAATTAAAAAAAGTAAAAATTTTAAATACAGTTTAGTTAAAATTTATCTCATCCTTATAAATTTCTATTTTTGTGTATGTTCTAAAATGTACATGACATATTAGTACAGTAGTACATGTGTATAATTTATAAATACATATATTGGAGGTGCTCATAGGGATGTACAATAAAAAAAGTGTGGAGACCACTGTCCTAGACTACACAAATTTTCAAATGTAACATAGCAAAACAATGTTTTAAAGTGACCCAATATGATTCAGAGGCAGACTGAAGAAGAGATCCTTGTTTCTTCACACCACTTCCAACTGCTCTGACAGGACTATTCTCTGTTCAAGCACAGTCCTGGAAAGTCCTTGGGGCTATTTAAAAACAACAGACAAAACCAGGTGGACTTACTTCATCTGAAAGATCTGTTTATCCTTATGAAATGCTTTTTCTGCAGGAGGCCAACATAAAATCTGTGTGTCACAAAAATTGCAGGGATGCAAAGCTGCAAGGGTTTAAGAGGATCTCACAAGCTATGTACTTACTATGCTTAAGAACTACCTGCCTAATAGTGAAATTTCTCAAGTAAACATTAACTTATAACTCTACAGAACAGATACTTGAGAAAGTAAATAGTGCCAATAGTTTGCATATTTTTGCTTAGCCAATTTAGTTATATAATTCTATGTTTCAGAAACATTGTTTGAACACAATCTTGCCATTGGTAAGTAGGTAACTACTTTGGGAAACCGGATTCTGAACTTTTATCTTATTTGAGCATCAGGCCTCAAATAAGGTATGAGAAAGCTGTACTAGAATGGGATGACTTTTTCACAAATACTAAAACTGTTGAAAAATTGAGTTTTGGAGGAACAGAGATTTTGTAAGAAATCAGATCAAAGATTGCAAATACTCTTGGACAAAAAATTCAAAGATGTTAAAATGTTTGATTTCATTATGTCTTCAGTAACACTTTGTTCTGTAGGTCATTTTGAACCAAATGAAGCCCCCCCCCCCCCCCCCCCCTTTTTAGCCTGCCATTTCAGAATAATGGCTTTTATTTCAAAATAGTCTTACAATTTAAAAGAATGTTTTCCAAAACTAAATAATTTTTTAAAAAGACATATTTAATACCAAGTTGGAATTATTTTTTAATAGACACAAGTGCATAAATATTCACATTATTAAAATTCTGCTTAGTTCAGCTTAAACCTTATCACAAATTCCCTGCAAATTCTCAACATGGCCACAATCACTCACCTCTAATATGTACAAAAAACCGCCCCATTTAATTAGTATTCACAGAAGTTAAATGGGCTATAAATAAAATTCAGCAAGCCATTAGTTTTGCAGTAGATGGTATTCACACACAAACTTGTTTGAGTGGTCTCATGGGACTCAAAAGAATCCTTCTCAATGGATATGTGCTTCTTGTTGTGATTAATAATTGCAGAACTGAACTAATTTTATATGGGTCTCGAACAAATTCCTGAACAAAAAATTAATCTCTGGAGAACTTCCCATATGACACATAAAAGAGCCTTCAAAAAAATGGAAAATGTGTAATTCTTACTGTCAAATGAAATATCTTCTGCCTTTTCTTATCCTTGGCCATGAAAACACCTTGGATTTTCGTAGTTTCATAGCACAGATGAATACTGATGACAGGATAAATGAGCCCCATCAACATAATGGTATTTATGGGAGTATGGGAGTCTCCGATGGGCCCTTGAAGAAATTCTCTGCAAGTATAGTGGCTTTGAGAAAAGCAATTGCACCCTGAGGCAACTCAGCAACCCCAGCTACTCTCTCTTACCTGGAGGGCTCCCTGGAAATTCTTCCTTTCAACAATCCATCATAATCCATGCATATATGAAACTTTCAAACAGATTTTAGTAATTTTTCATTCTGCATAGGCCAGCAAACTTGTGTGTGTGTGTGTGTGTGTGTGTGTGTGTGTGTGCTGCTTAAAGCATCTTAGTAATTGTTATTAGCAGAATTGTTTGAATATTCATTGGGTTAGGGGTGGTTCTGGTGCTCTTAGCTTGACCTAAACTTTATTAATCACAGTCCTCAGTACAAGTTTGATCTTCAAAGCAACCTCGGGAAAAGAAAATTTTAAAAAAAGTCATTATAAATATTTTAACTATACAAGGTATTGATGTTTTAAGATATGCTCTAATTCTGGTCTTTTCATGTGGACAAAAGCTGTTCTGCATCCCATGGTCTCAGGTGGAGCCCATATGGAGGAAGGACATATTATCTTGCAGCTCTTGCTTCACCTAAGCTTCTCCCAAGGTGTTCAGAATGGGGACAGAAGATGATTGTGAGGGAAGAGAGGGCTCCAGCCTTCTGTCACCAACACGCCTAACCCCTAAGGGTGCAGAGGCACGCCGAGTCTCTCCAAAAGGCACTGCAATATATACAACTCTGTGGAGGCTTCTGGTTCTGTGGTGTAGCAGAAAGTGGTGATGGTGGTGGGGAAGAATACAGAGTACAGCTGGATCTATGGGGCACAAAGTCTTACTTAATTTAATGCACCCACAGAGCATTAACAGCATTTACTCTGTCTGTGTAAATTGGAAATAAAAGTTATTGGAAATTACAAGCCACAGGCTTTTCCATTTACATCTGTGGAAACCAAGCATACTTCCAAAGTAAACAAACATCATAATCAGTGTACATAAGTGATTACAGGACTGAAGGCTGACCTTAAATGTCCACTTTGATTAACATTTTTTTGCATTCAGTAATATGATAGTGAAGTTTCTCTGTGTAATTAGGAATCTATTGGAAGACATTAGTGGTGAGATCCTTAATGAGTTTTCAATGGGATAAAAATAACCTCAAAATGCATGCTTACAAATAATGTCTTGCCCTCAGTTGCTAATTCATGAAATAATTCTAAATGCCTACTGATACAGATAGAGAAAAAAATGCATTTAGGAAGGTGACAAAGGAGGAGGTGGTAGTGGAGGTGAGAAGATCATGCTGTTTCCTTTGCTTGTATTGTGTAAGAACAAGAAAAAAAAGTTCTTCTAAAATCTATGAAAGTATAGGGAGGGTCAGCAGCTCATGGTACAGTGTGATAATCCTGAGCCACTTGTCAACACAGAGTTCCCAAAGGTCCTCTTGTTTTGGTCTGTCATTAAATCTGATGTGGTACATTTTGATTCTGATTTAGTTCTCCAAAGTCACAATGATTTTGCCTTATTTTACCTGTGAGTATCAGTTGGGATTGTATCTAAGCAGTGTTAAAGGAGAAAGGTATGGAACAAAGTCACAGTCTTTTAAAAGACTACACAATAATAGCTGAATCACAGTCTGGAGTGTAGCTTCTCTAGTTAATCAATATGAAATTCCAAGGCCAGATTGTGTAGGAAAGCTGGAAAACTGGTGGGACAACAGACATATAACAAAAAAACCCACAAAATGACATGACTAATTCTATTTGCTTATTTGTCAACAAGTTTTATTAAATATGGCTCATTATTTTCCATCCATAAGGAGAAACTCTTGGAAATTAATTGCTACTTGAAAAGAATATATGTCCTTCTGCTTCTTCTGTCATTGCTACAGGGTATATTCTTCACATGGAGCCTCCTGAATTAACTTAAATAAGATTAGAAATCTCAGCTAAGTAAATATTATATGACTTGTATGCATCCCTTACTAAAATCATACACATTCTCAAAGAGACCTTTACACCTTGCACAAGATACTAAGATTTTAGCTTTAGGGGAACATAACCTATAGAAACAACATGTATTCCAGGAAAAGATAAAACATAGCCTAAAAGATTGGCCTGCATCCTTAGGAAAAAAACTGCAGTTCAGAAAAAAAGACTGGCACAACCTATTTCTCCTTAGTCGGGAGAAAAGCACCAGGCTAATCTACAGGCATAATCTGAATCCTGGGGCAACACACAAGAGTGGCCTCTAATTTAAACACTAAGTCTATGAAATATGCTTTATTACTGCTTTTTGACCATTTAGTTAGTAAGATGCTAAGCAGCAACTTCAGACTGATTTAACTTTGCTCCCAGCTATGTCTTGAAAGGAGAGACACATGCTATGCTTCCACTCCCCACGGAGCCCTTCCATTTTATCACTGACCAGGGTCCAAGACTCCAACATCAAAGTTCAACAAGCACAAATAACATGATGCTCATAGATTGCATGCAAATTGTATAAGTAAAATAGACTACAAAACTAATAATATTTAGTTTCCCTTTCCAAAAGTTTCCCTGACGAATGACTTCTGCTTCACTGAGCCATTAAGGCTGACTATGCCCCTCCTTGTGAAAAGAAAACAAATGCATTTCTTAAAATTACTTTTAACTCTATCCTTCTTCAAGAGCAATACCCATTAAGTTTCTTCTACATATGCATGAGGGACATCTCATCATAAACAAAATAATACACCAAATACTACCAACATCCTTGCTTGTCTGTTGTAGAAAGATGTAATAGAGCTCATGCTGCAGTAATCTGACACAAAATACTCAGTTTTGCCTAGTGTCATAAAGCAGAGGTGTGGGATGGAAAAAAATTGCATTAATAAACTGCCCACAGATATTGCATGATGTCCCTGGTGATTAAACACTTAGGATTCCTTCTTATTATCAACAAAAAAATGAGTACATATATGTATTGGATAATTGTCGACACACATACACAAAGCTTTTGTAAAAAAGAAACATTTCTCAGGAAATGTTCCTTTCGTACAGGTATCTCCTTTCCTTAGTATTCCTAAGACTGGATATTTTTTAACAAAGTCATCATTTAATCACTACAATCTTTGTGCCTTTGAATGTTCCTAAAGAAAATTATCTCATCTGAGAAAAGATAGGAGAAACCAATGCACATTTCCACAAGACAAGCAGATACAATTTCAAAACTACATATAAATTAAGGATATTTTTGTGACAACAGCTAAACCAATGCAGCAGACTAAGCTGATTTAAGTGTCCTATTATGCAAAATTGTACCCATTATAAAAGAGAAATCAAAGACAGTTGCTAACGTGATTAAGCTATGGTTCTCTAGAGTCAGAAAATAGTGATGCATGAGCAGTTTTCAAATGATAATTAAACAGGCAGGATGTCGAAAGACACTATTGAATTGAATTTAAAGTGTCTAGTACTAGAACTGTAGTGACTTAGGTACTGATCCCAAACTGCTGAATCTATTCCTCAATTACAACTTGCAAACTCCATTCTATGCACTATGCATCTGATACAGCAAAACACTTGCTTCATTTCAAATATATGGTCATCTTCCCTGAGGTCAATAGACTACTCATTTCACAGGTGCTTTTCTAAATTAGTCCCGGAGGATTGGGCCCTTGGCCTAATCTAATATCTAAATATTTTCCTAATAGTTTATCACTAGTCAAGCAAATCTCTGTTCACTTTCATGGTAACAATTACACATATAAAATGGTTTGGTACTGAGGATATAATTTTCACTACATTGCCTGATCTCATACCTTTTGTCCTTTCTATCACTAGTTACCTATGTATGCTGTGTAAATATGATAAAATGCTTTTTTGGCTGCAAGTCAGAAAGTAAAAATGTAACTTCTAAGTTTCATTGCATGAAGTGAAATGAGTATCTGATCTAGAAAATGAAGCCCAACTTTAAGGTTAAAATTTTCAAATTTATTCAGTATTGGTCCAATTCTGCTTACTCTTTAAAAAATGAAATAGAAAAAATGTTGTGATTTTCCCATACTTTGCATAACTTCATAAAAATTAGCTTATAGTGTATCTTATGTTGAATGCTTTGTGAACAGAGATGTCTGATTAAGTTGATTCCTGCCAGAAACAGAGAGCATTGAAAGTACAACCATACAATCTACGTTTCAATTCTACTACCATGATTCTAGATTAACTATTTCCTCTGTGCAGTTCTCAGTCCTACCCAGCCTTGCCCCTTTCTTAACTGTCCAGAGAAAGAGTTTAAATGTAATTAAAGGCACAAGAAAAGGGTGTACCTCCTTCTTAGAAACCTTTAGCAATTCTGTAAATGGTTGCTTCCAGATCCTACTGTTTGACTAGATTCTTCAAAATTCATCAACAGTTTGGAGATTGAATTCATATTTATTACAGTCTTATTTAAGGACCAAACCTTGACCATTCCTCAATGTAGGGTTTGGAGTTGGGAAGATCTCATGATGTCATGGAAAGATGGAGGGTTAGTCGCAGCCCTATGACACATCTGTAATCCCGCCTACCCTTGTTAGTATAAAAGGAATTAACTGCAATAAAAGGCAGAAGTTGGCGCTCACACTGTCTGTGTTATCTGTCTCTTTCCCTGGTCTGGGCCGACCAGTGATCTAATTGCGGCACCTTGATATGTAGTGGTGACCCCGACGTGATCGGTTGCACAGGCGACAATGGAACTTGTGCGAGTGATTAAGATATTAAAGGTATTGGCTGATGAGGTGGGTGCCCACGGTTCAATTAGCAAGGGCCCCACGGGCGAATGCATCCAATAGATGCTGCGCCGGGGAGTCATTGGGTCTCCTAGAGAAGTTTTAAGCCCTCCCAAATGGGGAGAGATTCGGGAGTCTTTGCTACATTCTGCGCTCATGGGTGAGCACAGAGCTGCTGAACGATTGCAAAGTTGGGGAAAGGTGGAGAAGGTGGTCACGGCAGGATGGAAGGCTGGGGCGTGCTGGTTGGCGATGCGAGCTGCTATGTTTGCGGATGAAGCGCCGCCTCAGAAACAGCTGGAGATAGCACCCTTGGGGACAGTGAGTCAGACTCAGACGGAGTGGGCAGCCGTAGAGCGGGGTTCACAGAGTGGTCCATCTCTGACTGAGGGCATGGACACGGAGGGTACGGCAGAGATGGAGGTTTTTCCTGTAGGGACGGCACCAGCGGGGCCAGATGTGCCTCCTCCGCAGTATCCAATGGGAGGAGTTGTGGCGGGTGGTTCAGAAGGACTTAGAGGAATGCCTCTTGGACTGGGTTCCAGGCAAGGATGTCAAGGGAGATTTATACCGTCAGTTGAGAGAGTGGGAGGAACAGCCACCCGCGGAGGTGATAACTGGGAGGCAGCGGGGGTTGGAGACTGTGGCAGAGGAGGAAACACTCCCCCCGCAGGGGAAATCAGGAGCCCTTGCCGGGAGAGTGGACTGAGCCTCCTGAGCCTTTGCCTGAGTCTATGCCTGCTGAGCCATCATCTGCACCTCCTCCGGCGCTTCCTCCGGCCCCTCCCTCGGCCCCTCCCTTTCCGTCCCCCCCTCCGCCCACTTGCAGCGATGCATGTCAGCCGGCCATGGAGTGGCCACCGCCAGCCATGGCCGGCCCCCGGGCAGAACCATCCGCGCGCCCGCCGCCACCCGTTAATCCATCCCGCCTCTCGGGGCCAGAGACGGTGACACCAACGGCGCCCGCGATAGACGCGGAGCCGCCTGGAGTAGCCGCTGCAGACGAGTGGGAGAGGCATTGGAGGGGAGTAATAAAAAATGCCCTTGTGGACGGGACTATGCTCCAAGCATTCCCAGTTGTTATACAAAAAGGATGGGAGGCGTTTCACTGGAAAGTCCTTGAGAAGTTAAAGACTGCTGTGAGTCAGTATGGAATTCGCTTATTCATAAAGCCAGTAAGAAACCCTCAGTCAAGTGTTTTAATTGTGGTAAACTTGGACACATCAAGAGCCAATGTAAAGTTTCTGCTAACAAAAAGACAGTGCAACAGTTGTAAGAAAGACAACCATACCACCAAGAATACTGGAAGAAGGGAAACTTCACACCAAGCGCTAAGGCCCCTCGCACGACGACACAAATGCAAGGGGCTTGGGCTGCTGGCTCTCAGGCAGCCTCACAACTACCAGATCCTCCACTGCAGGAAGCTCCGGAGTGGACGTGGAAACCGCAGTACACATTCAACATAAAGGGACCACTGGGGTTTGGGCTTAGTGCATTTAATGGGGCGATCTTCAACAGCTCTAAAAGGAATTCTGGTAGTCCCAGGGCTTATTGATGCAGATTATTGGGGGACTGTGAAAATTATGATTCATGTTTTAATCCCTCCTGTTTCTATTCCGAAAGGTACCAGAATAGCACAATTAGTTCTATTCAGGTCGTGTGTTCCGAACCCAGGTGAAGTACAACGTGGAGATGGTGGATTCGGCTCCACAGAGAAACCGCAGGTATACTTTGCCATGGACATAACAAGAGGTAAACCAGAAAAGATAGTGCAATTGGAAGGGCTTGACAGAGTTATCATCAAGAAACCAATGACAATCAATACAGTAGCTGATGTTACGATTATTTCACGATGTATTTGGCCTCCATCATGGCCATTGATCAATTCAAATTTTGGCATTGCAGGGATAGGGGGCACACAAGCCACCTTAGTAAGTAAAATTAGCTGGAAAAGAGATGAGCCTGTTTGGATTGATCAGTAGCCACTAAATTCTGAAAGGCTGCTAAAAATACAAGAGTTAGTTGAGGACCAGTTGAGAGCGGGACACATTGTTCCTTCTACTAGTCCATGGAATACACCAATATTTACCATTCCCAAGGAAAGTGGGAAATGGAGACTGTTACATGACCTCAGAGCTGTGAATGCAGTGATGCACAGTATGGGAGCCCTGCAGCCGGGTTTGCCATCTCCAGTTATGCTTCCAGAAGAATGGGATTTGTTAATTATAGATCTAAAGGATTGTTTTTTCACCATTACCTTGCACCCAGATGACTTGTGCAAAGCATTTGACACTGTCCCGCACAACATCCTTCTCTCTAAATTGGAGACACATGGATTCAGACTGCTCTCATCCAGACACCAGGTTGATAATTCATTTCCTTCATGAGATTTACAACATGTCCTGCATTTAAATGGCTCATAAATTTCTGCTAATGCATTTCCACAGTCCATGCAGACATGCAGCTTAAATGATTTTGACCCTACACAGTTCAGGTACAGTGTTCAGGGGCTGTACACAAACTCTCCTTTGAGAAATCTGAGAAGCACCTGTTGAACCTCAGTACGAAAGGTCTTTCCCTCCCAGAAGGCAGAAATGCAATTTTAATGAGCTCTTAGTCCAAATAGAATATGACACAAAATGATTTTCAACTGCTATTATTCAAAATTGTCAGGTTGTGTAAGGATGAAAAGAAATTTACTCTTTAGAACTACCAATCAGGCCAGTTTTGAGGTTAGGGCTCCTGGGAAATTTGAGAAGTGATTCAGCTTCCAAAAGCATTTATACCTGCCTTCCTTTGAACTAAGTATTTGCTAAATAGTACAGGAGTGTTATTGTCCACTGGGGAGCATGCTAGGACTGTCTAATTAATTTCTCTAGTAACCTAGACTAGATCTGGGTCCTTAGAGATGCAAGCAAATAAAAGTCAAACAATGTGATCTCTCTCTTTCTCTCTCTCTCTGCCTCCTTTTTTAGAGAAATTATTTAAATTATGAGAGACTATTTTAGGTCACTGATGGAAAGCTAAATGTGATCTTCACAGTTAAGAATCCTTCCATTAATCCCCTTGACAACGCATGTTTTTAGCTTGCCTCAATTTAATAAAAAAAAAAAAAGCCTCTAATTGCTAACTTATGCAAATGTTCTGCAGTCTGAGTTTAGTACAGATTTTGCTAATTTTGATGTTCAACTAAAACTAGCAGCTTGATAAACTTGTAAAAGAAAATGTGTTAAACTTTCTAACCTCCCAGTTGTTCTTTTTTTGTTGAGAGTAAAAATTTATCATAAAAGAAAATGAAGTTTGCTTTCATCTGGAATAGAGTATTGTTTGGAAACGTGGTCAGGTTTTTTTAATTGCTAGTGTGATGCACTGATCTGTATGAAATTTGGAAAAACAAAATTCATATTAAGACACTCTATCTTTTTTGTAGCTCAAACCCATCATGTTTATGCTAAAGGCTAGATCACACATCAAAAAAATTGTGAGAATTGCCTGAAGAGGTCCAAAAAACATATGCCAAAATATAGGCCTTCCCAAACACTACTGACTGATAATTTCAGATCCTTTGCAATTCTGCACAGCTGTTTCCATAGGCCCCTGTTTCATCCAGGGCAGCTCCACCACCTGGCTGATTTACCCAGATTAGGATCAGAGACATGCTATATTTATTTCATAGGAAGAGGAGCATCTCCAGAAAGTGATGCAGACGGAGAGTTGACTAACAAGATCACCACTGTATACAGCAGTGCCTGGGCAGCCAAGCTGCTTGTGAATCAGCTATTGAAGCTGATCACTTCTCTTGAAAATCAGCTAAACATTTTTATTTTCGCACAACTGCAAGTCTATTTAATTTTACACTAGCACAGAAACAGAGGAAATAGGAGAACAGTGTAATAAAAATTTCTTTTGGCAGTATCTCCTGCATGAACCTCCAAGAGGCAGTCCTGAAGGGCAAAGGAGCCCAGGAAGGCTGGACATTCTTCAAGAACAAAATCTTAAAGGCGCAGGAGCAGACCATCCCCATGCGCTGAAAGATGAGCTGGCAGGGAAGAAGGCTGGCCTGACTGAACAGGGAGCTTCGGCTGGAACCCAGGGAATAAAAGAGTTTATGAACTTTGGAAGAAGAGGCAGGCAACTCAGGAGGACTACAAGGATGTCGAGAACTATGCAGGGAGACAATTACAAGGACCAAAGCCCAACTAGAACTTAAATCTGGCTACCACCATAAAAGACAATAAAAAAATGTTTCTATATATACATCCACAGCCTTTCCCTCATCCACTAAGCATGTCATGGAAGGGGAGCAGGTTATTCAAGCAGGACCTGCGTTTCATAAACCCATCCTGACTGGAGCTGATCAGCTGGTTGTCCTGTATGTGCCATGTGATCTGAAGCCAGTAACTCCTGCTCCTTCCCCCAAGTTGGGCGGGAGTGTTGATCTGCTTGAGGGTGGAAAGGGTCTACAGAGGGATCTGGACAGTCTGGATCGATGGGCCAAGGCCAATTGTACAAGGTTCAACAAGGCCAAGTGCCGGGTCCTGCACTTGGGTCACAACAACCCCATGCAGTGCTACAGGCTTGGGGAAGAGTGGCTAGAAAGCTGCCCGGTGGAAAAAGACCTGGGGGTGCTGGTTGACGGACGGCTGAATATGAGCCAGCAGCGTGCCCAGGTGGCCAAGAAGGCCAACGGCATCCTGGCCTGTATCAGAAATCGTGTGGCCAGCAGGAGCAGGGAGGTGACCGTCCCCCTGTACTTGGCACTGGTGAGGCCGCACCTCAAGTCCTGTGTTCAGTTTTGGGCCCCTCACTGCAGGAAAGACCTTGAGGTGTTGGAGCGTGTCCAGAGAAGGGCAACCAAGCTGGTGAGGGGCCCGGAGCACAAGTCTTGTGAGAGGCGGCTGAGGGAATTGGGGTTGTTTACTCTGGAGAAGAGGAGGCTGAGGGGAGACCTGGTCGCTCTCTGAAAGGGGGTTGTAGTGAGGTGGGTGTTGGTCTCTTCTGTCAAGTAACCAGTGACAGGATGAGAGGAAATGGCCTCAAGTTGTGGCAGGGGACACTTAGATTGGATATTAGGAAAAAATTTCTTCACCAAAAGGCATATCAAGCATTGGACCAGGCTGCCCAGGAAAGTGGTTGAGTCACCATCCCTGGAGGTATTTAAAAGGAATGTAGATGTGGTACTTGGGGACATTCATTAGTAGTGGACTTGGTAGTGTTAGGTTAATGGTTGGAACTGAAGATCTTAAGGGTCTTTTCCAACCTAAATGATTCTATGATCCTAAGATCATAGTGTGTATTTCAGTGGGATAAAAATTATATGCAGAAGGATCTCTTATGAATTTTCAGGTTCCTACCACATAATGATGAGCAACTGGTATTAGGTATAATTGCATTCAAGCAAAACAGACTCCACACTAAAGAGTAATGGTGCCATTACAAAACAGGAACGTTCTCAAATCATCAAAGTCATCAGATAGTACTAACCAAGAGCTCTACCCCAGGAGCAACTATTACTTTTCCCTGTCACTACTGCTGTAGCAGCAAGAGTAACAGAGGCCTTGCTCAGCTTTTAGTCAATGATGGTGCAGCTATTCCCCCTCTCTAAGAAAAAGAGAGATGACTAGAAACATGTTGCGAACCAACGCCTGGCTTCTGTCTATTTTTTGTAGATTATTGTATCATCCTTCTTCCCACACTTTCTGAAAAAATGGATAAGTAATATAAATAGTATTTATTACATGGATTCTGAATATTTTTTCTCCCTAGCCAGTATGCAAAGAATCATATACATGCAAAATTAGTTACCGTATGTATGCACTTCTATATGTATATTCATGTTACAAGATACAAAATTAGATCTGCTAGCTTTGTTCCCAGAGAAAAATATAATCGGATTACTGGTGACTGTCAGCTCTTGGGAGGAATTAATTTCCTGGTCTTGGCCCCTGCCCTCGCCAAGCTCTATCAGCAGCATGGAGGAGCTGTCCTCTTGCTGCATGCCTATGTCATACAAACTAGAAAACAGTAGGATACTTTTTTATCTAAGAATGCAATGAGACGGAAATTACAGTTGCACAGGAACTTCTTCCTAGTAATATAAAAATGGCTATTCTGGATCAGACTGAGTCTTTTTTTAGACACTCTATGTCTGATCACCCAGATGAGATTCTTAGGAGGAAAAAAAACCAACACAAAACCCCACCAAACCAAAAAATCAAGATGTGAAAACAAGGCAAGCATAGAGCAACATTTTTTCCTCTACCTTCCCTGCATCCATTAAGGATTGGAAACTCCTGAGCCAGAGTCATACTGGGACCATTGTTTCTCATGGAGAAGAACTTGAAGAATTTCATCCTCTACAAACTTGTCTTGTGATATGCAAGAAATTGTAAAAATCATTCCCTTCTTAATTTTTCAATGCCTTTAAAGATCTCTCTCCTTCCTCAGCTGTTTCTTTTCCAAAGCACAAGTCCTAATTTATTTCATCTCTACCAGTAAAGATACTGGTTTTGATCTCTGTTTGTCCTGACCACCTGCCTCTGGTTTTTTTTTTTCTTCAGCTAATATATGTGATTTAAGACAATTGACCAAAATGGCACAAAGTGTTTAAGAAGTAGAGCATCATAAACCTACAGAAAAGGATGATATTTCCTATTTTTTCTCAATTAATTACCAAAGATATTTTCACATCTAGCTAAAATTGGCTATGATTTTAAAAATCTCTCTCCTGAGGGTAGTAACTCATCTAAAAACCATTTCCACACACTTTTGTATTTTTTCTATGTCTATAACTATGCCTTTACCATTAGTTGCTAAAATAGAGGTACACAGCACACTGGAGATGCTTTGCCTCCAGCTGCCTGTTTGGAAGGATACAGAGCTCCTGAAAGTCATATGGAAAATGTACCAGCCATGTGTGGATGTCTCAGACACAAAAGAGAGCCTCAAATGGCACAAGACATCCATGTTTTGGCAACCGAACTGAGTCATTACTACCATGCAAACCTGCTGCCACTCCTCGTACTCAGTTTCAGCTGTGACTAAATAACTGCATAATGTCAGCAAAATTTGATACCTAACTGTTCAGCTCCCATTCAACCGACCATTCGCAAGTCCCAGAATGGATCAGCCATGTGGGAATCCACTCCCTGGCTGTGCTGCTCCTGGCTGGGGCGGTGGAATAGGCTCTGGCTGCCAGACCCTGCCCTGCTGTGCTCCTGGGCCCTGGGACCTTCGCAGCCCTTGCAGCACCTCGACACCTGGAGTCAGGAGGGAATTGGACTGTGCGACTTCCTTAAGAGCCCTCAGTCACTCTGCGACTCATTTTCAGCTGCTTGTGGCTTTTTCCTAGCCATCTTCTGAAATGTCAGCTTGCCCTTTCAGAAAGCAAAAGGGTTAGTTGGTCTAACATACCATTGCAGGGAAAAAAAAGAGAAATACATTAGACTCACAATTACACATTTGACGGATACGTTATGAATAAAAAGCTTTCATCACTCCCTCTTATAATTACATTTTTAGCTGCTCATGTTCAGTACGGTAATGTCAACAGATGGCTTGCTAACAGCACAGCTTGTTCAGCTTGTTGTGTTGGAGACAATCAGGTCAAAACCTCATCTTTTGCTCTTCAGTTTTGCAAGTGTCCCTCAATACTTTCTAGCTGATTTGAAAAGGAATTTGGTTTGCTTATTGGAAACCTATAGAACTCCAGCTGCCATGCTGGATTTCATCTAGAAAAATGTATGTGCTTCTGGCTAGTTTAAAATTTAAAGGTGATCTAATATGAGGATTTCCCTAACCTCATCAGTGAAGATGCAGAAATCAAACACTCCATGATATTATAGACCTTCTTCCAACAGATTCCCAAATATGCATTTTGTGGCTATACAGCGAGCAAGGAAACACAGAGAATATCGAAAATCAAGAATGCATAAGGCTGAGGTGATATTCTTTCAGGGATGTTTCACTTATCACAAACAATATACACCCTGCTGTGAGAGTTGAAGGTTTTAAACAAAAACTAAAAATAACTGAAGGCCTAAATACCATCTCACAAATTGCATTTATTCCAGTATTGTGATGTAATTTGAAATATTTACAACCAAACTAAAACATAATCAGCTGTACTATTCAAATTCTTTTTGTTTCACCCTATGCCACCAAATTCATTCTAGTGTCAGTGCACAGTACAAAATTTCCCCATTATGTTCCCAGAATCTCCTTCCCTCTTTCATTAAACAAATTACTCCATATTGCTTTATTTCTGGGTGGTTGTCAAAGATCAGCTGAACCACTGAAGAACATAAAAATGGATTGCAGAGTATCCAGATTCAGATTGGTGTCCTACATCACCAGGCTGAAAGGGGGTGCAGTACAGAAGAGAAGGCACAGCCTTGGGCGGGTATTGAGAGAGTTATCATGCTTTGTTGGTCTGAGTCTTTTATTTGGGGTTGGAAATGGCTAAACAATGAAAATGGGGACTATTAAAAGTGATTAATCAGACTAACATTACCATATCAATCACACTAATATACAACAACAGTTATTCATTTTTACATAGCTCTGACAGTTGATTTCAAAGCACATTACAAAAGAAGTTAGTCTCATGTTCCCCTTCAACAAATGGAGAAATTGAAGCAATTTTGGTTACATTTTGGTCTAATATCAGAATCAATAATAAAATCATATTTCATGAATAATATGGTAGGGACCCACACCCTGAGCCACTCCTCCCCACGGACCGGGAAGACACCCTTTGAAACCTCACAGCTTTCCAGATAAATTGGTGCTACTACAAATTTATTAAGGATTTAATGTATTCATAATCACTTCATGTTAAAGTTCTTTTCTGGATATCTTCAAGTCTAAACCCAAGGATTGCCAACCACAAAGAAAATCTCAGCCTCTCATACAGGGGTCATGGTGCCAGAAGGGACGGGAACAAGGACAGAACTTGAATCTTGCCATGCTAGATAAACTGCCTGGAAAAAAATATACAATTCAGTAAGGGCAAGAACAAGTTTCTATAGTAAGTGCCACAGCAAAACAGGTAGCACATGCTTGGCTAACAGTTCTGCAGTTCTTTTGGATGCCATGCTTCCGAAAAGATGTGCAACAGCCATAAGGAGTCCAGAGAGAACAGGAATGGCTGTGTATGAGAAAAGGCTGAAGAACTGCAGTTGTTTAGCCTATAAGAGGTCTGATAAGTTCTTGAACTCCTATCTTAAGGAGCTGTTCTTCTTTTAGCATTGTCTTTCATAGCAACAGAGAAAAACTACCATTTTTTCTATGTCTATGTGGGTAAGAAATGGTGAGCTTAAAGTGCAGGATGTTCTGATGTTATGAAGACAGTTTATAACAGTAAGCACAATGAAGCAATTGAATAAGCTCTCTGTAGAGGAAATTTCTGCAGAATTTTCTATAACTGCAGAAAATCTTGGAAAAAGGTTTTCGCTGAGGAAAAAACTTAGACACATGCCACAATGACATAGGTATACATCACTGAAAATGACCAGTGCTGAAGTTAATAAGTTACCAGTAAACCTGAAGCTGACAGGTTGCAAAGTCAACCAAAATATGACTGAAACTAATCAATCTTCACAGTGCTTCTCAAGCCACCTCCACACAATTCTCGAAGAGAGCTGACTGCTGCTGAATCTTCACTGATGGTTTTGTAGACTGGAAAACTCTTATGATTTAAAATTATTTAGGAAGCGTACAATTAGCCAAGGTTATATTTAACACAAGAGTAATAATGAAATTGGCGAGAAATGATTCAACATAAATAGAATCAGCTACAGACGGCTGTGGCTGTAAACACAGCAGAGACTGTAAATTAAATGCCAAATACAGAAGCTTTATAAAACACATCTCCACAACTATAAAAGCCTCAACAGAAAGTGGTGAATAGTGGGCTTATTTACAGACCCTGCAGAGCTCTCTGTGTGACCTCTGATAACCTCTTTTCCAGTCTGAGAGCTTCTTTTTCTTTTTCTGCACTGCTTCATGCAAGAGTGCCTGAGTGGGCTTGCTATGTTCAGGTTATTAATTTAAGTAAATCAGAGTGTACAGAGTATTGCAGCTGGCTTCCTCAGCCACCTGACCTACTTAAGACTCATCAATTTGTAAAGAAGAGGGAACAGTAAATGTGGCATGAAATGAAAAGGTGTCTAGAGCAAATCTCTAATTTATTGGGCATGAGTGAGGTGATGTATGAGTCTCTGTTCCTAATCCTAACTTACAATTTTTGAAAAAGAAGTCAACACTATAACACAGCAGCTTTAATGCCACTGATTGGATATTATGCTCCACTTTACCTGACAATTTTTCCATCTATGCTTTCTCCATTCCTATTCAGTAGCTTATCTGATATTCAAAGTTGGATGGCTAAATGAAGGCCTTAATCAAGATGTCAGAGGAGTGTTAGATATTTGTCTGTCTGACAAAAAAAGACACATAAAAGACCCTCTGTTTTATAGCTTGCCTGAAGGAACAGAAAACACCAATTTAAGGGAGTCTTGTACATTTCCAGTACTACAATAGATAGATCTGGCTCACTTTATTTGAATTTTCTGGCTTATTAGATAAACTAAGCTTTAGGAACCACTTATCTCAAAGTCTTTCTCAATTTAAACTGTCCATCCACATTTTGTCTTGCTAAAAGTAGAGACAGCTACCAGGAAGACAATCTATAATGGTGTCTGGCTGCCCCAAGGAAGATTGCTCTGTACAGCTGGTTATCCATCTGAACAATTAGTCATACAATATGAGATAAGTGATGAACATTTTAGGGAGAACAATGGGCTTAACACTTAAACCAGGATTTTTCTATGGGGAATACACTCACCACAGGATGAAGAAGATCAGAAATAAGTTGCATGACAGGAAGAGATACTGAAACCTTATGACGTGCTTTTGTTACACTCAAAATCTTCTTGTGGGTAAAAAAGAAACACACCTCGTATATAAAGGCAAGAACTTAGTGTAATTGCAATGTTAGCAGTCCAATAAAAACACTATTATTATTATTAATGTTATTGATTATTATTGTTGTTGTTGCGGGTCTAGTTATTACATAAAGTGAATGCAAAAGATAACGAACAATATCACTATTCGTAAAAATTCTCAGTCATAATAAACTTTTTATACCCACACTTCACAGTATTTTCCCTTCATTTAGTATCAGTTAAATTAATCATCTGGACAGAGCAAAGCCTGCCCTTCCCTGCCCCCTGCCCGCAAGGTCAAGAGCACTAGTCTGAATGGGGTTGCAAGCACAGCTTCAGTCTGTCCCAGGGGGTGGAGGGTACAGCAAGTTAACGGCACCTCAAGTCCTTCGCTGGGGCTGCTGATGGCAGTATGCTGATGGCTTCTTCTTCCTCAATGTACAGTCTCCTTAGGGTTGCTTTAAAATGTTTGGCAGCATGCTCTTACACCTTTCTCTTTCTTTTTTGATTTGCAAATTCACATCACATATGAATTTACTATTTATGGTGGATTTTATGTGCGCTAGATGCTTCTAATTTGTTCTCCTTGGTACCCCTGAAACTGGCTTAGCTCCAGATCTGCGTTTCTTTCACTGACTCTTGGCAAGTTGTTTATAGCTGTGAGGTCGCCAGTGTCAGCCTGTGTCTCATTTCTTATCATCCCACCTGTACTCCTCTGTTCTGCATCTTGTGTCACCACCTTTCAAGGCTTCTGCTGTCATACCAAACCTGTATTTCTCTATATTGCATTGTTATGCTGGAGTCATCAATATCTCTGTTGGCGTCTACAGCTTTGTGTCTACATTCGTGTTTTTATGGGATAGGGAACCAGAGTATTTTACCATTTCAGTATTTTAGGATAAATAAAAATAGTGAATAACTTAAACAAAAGGAAAAAATACTGCTAGTTCCTGTACCAACTGCAAGAAAGTTTCTACAGTTTCAGAAATAAATTAAATCTTTAAATAAAAGCAATATATTCCCAGGAGTATTCCAAGTCAGAGCATTTTTTGATCTTTCGCATGTCATGCAGAAGTTAACATTAGGTAAAATATCTTACTCTAATTCTCTCGCACCAGTCTGTAAACACAAAATGCTGCAACTAAAAGAAATAATTGTTGTGCCTTGATTTACAAGCCTACTAACCAATTTTTGTGAGGAAATCATCACAAACTGTACTTTTCAACAAACTTAATGTGTTCCATTACTAAGAATAGTTTCATCACAGCTTTTGTGTGTGCTGAATATATTCAAGAACATGTATTATGTCATCCTTAATGCCAGAGTGAAAAAAAGTTTGGGTTTTTTTCTGGGGCGGAGGGAGGCAGCCACAACTATCAGTCAAGGAGCCAACTGCACAGACATTTCTGTACCAGAAATGTTTGATACAGAAGGAGAATCTTACTATGCTATCACCCGTTTTGCACTTTCACTACTATCACAACCAGTAAAGAGAAATATTTTCTGTACATCGTCTGAATATCACTTTTGTGAACTAGGTAGGTGGCTTTTGCACTGCATATATTTTCTACCCGTAAAAACACACCAAACCTCATAAAGAAAGGGTATTTTTAAAAAGTACCTTGGCAAATCTTAAAGTATACACTTTTTAGAATGTCATCAAAAGTGCTTAAAAGCTATACTGCTTTTCCAAATCAAGTCTGATCTTGGTCTCAATTTGCACTTAAAGCGAAGCAAACATAACAAGTTAACTTAGAGGATATATAAACCCACTGTGGAACAGATGCAATTAAATGTGAGCCACCCAAGACACAAACTAATCCTTTCTTGCAATTCAAATAACATTGTCATTTTTATTTTTATTAGCATAATTGATTAGCTTAATTTGGGCCATGACCAGTGCTGGGATTGGGAAGGATTCCTTTTCAGGTGCAAAAACGTTAGTCTCGCTGTCTTTTAAGGATTTCTTACATGCATAACCTATCCACACACTTTCACAGTTACCTTCTCACTTCTCTCTTTCATTCAAATACACACACCCTGATGAATATGTATATATATTTATAAATATTTTGGCTCATGAAAGAAGGCTAAGTGGAGGCAAGTTTACAAATAGGGAAAGGCCATAGAGATTTTCTAGAGAGTTCAAGGAGGTTATCAGAGAAACAACTAGGTAGGAAACCTTGTGTGAACCCAGTGAAATAATTCCTTCGTATAATTACAACAGGAGAGAGAAGAAAAATCTCATCTAATAAAAGACAGCAAAGAAGCAAAAAGAGCAAAAATCTTTGAAAGCCCTACCTGTAAACACTGTAACTTGGGTTTTGCCTAGTTATTTGGTTGGGAACACAAACATGCAATTTATGCATGTAGATGTTTGGCTGTGGTAGTCCAAGTCTGATCATTCCGATGGCTTTCTCAGCAAATCTTGAAGAAAACACATATCCTAGAGGCAAGTTAATCACTAATATCCCTTTTAGCTTGAAAAAGTCATTTTATAACGTACTGTGTTGCATGCCTGACTAATCCCAAGGGCTGAATAATTCATGGTCATATGAGATGGACCCTTTAAAACTCCTGGAGTTCTACATTAGCATCAAGCATCACAGCCACTTCACAGATAATTTTTTTCAGCTAAAAATAATCCAATGTTATGTCTTCAAAGTAAGGTGTTTTTATTTGTATCACAGTGGTCATTATTCCATCTACTGAAACCTAACATTATAGCTCAGCTAGAGACATTTTCAGTTAACCAAGGAAGTGCTGGAAATAACAAAGCTTAACTGGACAAAACAGTCCTGCCACTTCAGCTTCTCTGAAACCCTAAAAATCTCTGTTCTTCAGTGCTGTGACACTGAACAGTAACATGTTAACCAAAGGGTGCTAACCCTGCCACCTACAGAGTTTGTAGCCATCCATAAGTAATATTCTCCATTTGGAAGCTGTAATAGCTGAAGATACATTAGCATAAGCAAAATGAAAAAGGGTAATTGGAGGAAAAAATAGGTTAATTTAAAATTCCTTTACTTAGCGTGAAGGACCCAGAAAAATTAGAGGTAGAAAAAGATTGTTAGATTGTGCATTCATTTCACTCCTATGTAACATTCTCTAATGAATTGTCCAGCCAAAATTTTAATGAATATCCACAACTCTTCTATTTTTTCACATATAAAAAAAATCTTGATAGAAATTTTCTGCATATTCAATATATTCTACTTTCTTAATTGTATCCCCTTACTCCTGCTCTTACTGCCATAGAATAGCATAAAGTTCTCCATTCCTGGGATCAGTTTTATTTATAAAGAATAGCCCATTACCTTACAGAGAGTTCTATTAAAATAAATAGAACTAGTTCTGAAGTAAGACAACCCCATAATTAGATGTTTATTGAGTGCTTCAAATCCTACCATTAATATTAAAAAGCAAGGACACAAAACTGGAGAAAAGGGGCAGAAGCATCTGACTGCCATGCAAATAATGACATTTTCTCCCCACTTTTTCCTCCCAACTCCTCATGCATGCAGTTTCTTCTGTTTCTTTACAGTGAACATGCCAGTGAACTAGTCAACAATAGTATCTTCTGCTCACTGCATTTGAGGACTTGCAGATGAAGTCTTCCTGGGGCAATGGGTAATTCCAGATTCCAAAATAGTTAAACTTGGTAAAAAAAAAATAATGTCTAGCAATTAGAGCAGGAATGTCAGACAACCTTTATAACAGGCAGGCCTATCAATCAGCTCCATTTCCTGTATTACTGCCTAATGACAGGTCTTACCAAGATGTGTTATCTGCATAGGTATAAACACTGCATAATCCTGAGCTACAACAAAAATTATATAAAGAATCTAAGGGACTAGATTAAAAAAGTAAGTTCTAGTGAATCTTATAATATTATTGACTACATTTTATGCAATTTATGTCATTGACCTAACTCTGTTATTATATTTTTAATTTTAAATCAGTCATTAATTTTTCAGACACAGCACTTGATATCTTGCAGCACTCTAAATAATCTGCCACATCTAGTGATGAAGGCTTTGAGAATAAAATGTTATTCCTATGAATAAAGTCTATGCATTCTGACTCGTATTAATAACACACCATAATGGTCTCAAAACACATTCATTAAAGCTTTTGTTCAGTTGATGAGTTGAAAGTCTATTTTGACTTCTTAATTACCACCACTAAAGACCTTTGGTGAGGATAAAATAATGTACAGTTTATGTCTAGCAGTACACTTATCTGTCAGTAGCATGTTCGATTCTCAGGCAAGTTTAATTATATTAACAATCTTTTCCTACTGATAAACACATAAGAATGTATTTCCCATCAGCAAGCATAACTGAATATCCTTTCTAATACAAAACAATAGTAGCCATGGATCCTTTGATGCTGGACAACTCACTATATAGAATTCAAGCTGAAGTTAATTTGTTTATAAACCAAATGACATGACTTTTTACAGCTACATCCCTAATACACCTCAAGATCAGCTGGGTATCTTCATAACACATCTTCTAAAAGAATATGAAGAAAAACAGCTTTTGAAGTCCTGTATCTTTACAAAAACTCAGTGATCCACCTGGATCATGAAATAGGCCCACTGGTGCCTCTCTGCATTTGCATCTTTCTGTTGCTTAAGCGAAGAAGCAGAAAGCAGTCACACCCTAAGTGATGCGACCCACCTAGGAAGCCCAGAGTGAGGATACAAGGATTAGAGGCAGAAAGCAAATACTAATATCAAACTTGTATATGCACATAAAGGATCACGTACCCTGGAAAAAACCTGAATGATAGCAAAAACTAATCTGCAGATGTTCTGAAAACCATGACAAGTAGGAGAGAATGGCAAACTGATGATCAACTGCCTGTGGCAGATCTGATAAAGCCTTGATTAGAAAAAAGAAATCAGTTAATCTGCATAGCATCTAAGAGACTATAACAAGTGACTGGTGAGGTGGTGGAGTGAAGAGAAGAAAATAATGAAAGGTCATACCCTACCTTCATCAAGGAGCAGCATAACATCAAGAAACATCAGGAAAGCACTAGAACTAAGAAGGTCCTACAGGGAGGTTTAAGTTCCAATAAAATCTTGCTTAACAGTGGCTTAGTTTATGGTAGCAGGCATGCTTAACTGGTACATCTTGTAGCTGATGATAATGAACTCACAAATTAAGTGACAAAGCCTGTTGCTCTGTTCATGTCTTGAAGTAGCATGTATGTCACTGTCCACCTCTTTGAAGAACAAACTAGTGAGAATATTAAATGTATTCCTTCATGGCACCAGCTGAACTGGTGAGTGGAAGCAGTGTCAATATGTGACAGCCAACAATTAGATATTGACAGTTTGGCCTTTGTCATAACATCCTCTGGAAAATTCATTAGAATAATATTAAAAGAATTTTTGCTTGATTTTTGCCTCTCTTCATAAGATGAAACATTTTGTGGAATGTTTTTAAGAATGGTTACCCATTCAAAATAAATCTAGTTGAATCTTGTTAAATTTTAAACCAACACTATTGTGAACACAAATGAAAATTATTCAGATGACTATTTATTTTTTTAATGTTTAAAATTAAAATAAAAAATCTTTTTTTTTTTTTTTTTTTTTTACATGACAAAACTAAACCTTCATTTTTTCTCCCACATCTGTGCTATCCTAATTCTTTAGTCAGATACCTTTTGGAAAATCCTACATTTGAGAATAGTTTCAATGGTGTACATCTGATTATCAATATGGATTTTTTCATTTTTACTTTCTTCTCCCTTTCTCTGATCAGTACTTACCCTGGCATTTGTATGTTACCATCAGATTCTCTTGATCTTTGTGGTTTTAATTAATATTCTGGAAGGTAAACATTCCCTATTAAAATTCTAAACATTATTGATAATTGCTAGACATTTATTTTTTGTCCTTTTGTTAGGTGACATCAAGTTGCCAGACAAGGTATTTCCATTAAAAAAAATATATGCTTTGCACTCCTCTTTAGCATGAATGATTTGATTCTCTGGAGAAAATCTTTGCCACTACATTTTTTTTTACATTTATAGCTGAAATGAATATTTGAAGTAGCAGATGTTTAAAACGTGTGTGTCCCATTAAACTCTCTTGATCCTTTCTTTTAAATTAATTATCAAAAACATATTTCAATTCCCTGTTTCATCCTGCTATTTTCCATCCTGTTCCTATGTTTCCATCCTGCTATTATCAAACCTTTGAATAATAGCTAGCAGGAACCATGGCTGGACCAACAAGTGCTGCAGAACATCAAGCATTAGGCTGGGAAATAGAAGATAATAGAATAAGCCTCTCATCTCGGCTCCCTTTCCCATTAAAGGCTGGACCAGATGATCTTTCCAGGTCCTTTCCAACCTCGGCTGTGCTATGATTCTAAGTCTCTGTGATAACACATTGAACCCATACAGTGTCTGTGTCATCATACAGAGCAAGGTTTTTAACTGGTGTGCTTCCACTGACTTCCAGTGGAGATAATGAGGCAAAGTAAGCTCTTTAGGAATAAAAAATGCTTCATATGTACAGGAACTACTGGATCCTGCTCCATGACTGGGACTCCAAAGCCCAATTTCAATGCAGACAACAGTCACAGCAATCACTAGTATTATTGTTACTATATAAGAAGAGAGGCAAAATAAAAAAATGCATGCGTGCTGTATCTCCTTTTTACAACTTCTGCACCCCTTTAGCTCGCCTTCCTGTTTTTTTTTTTTTAAATAATCCAGATAGAGAACTACTTAATTCTCCAGCATGAAGAGTACTTTAAACAATTTTAAAATTGATTTTACTCATGCTTAAATCCCTGATACAGCATATCTGTACCTATACGCACTTATATTTTCAATTTCTTTAGAATTCATTTTCAGTTGAATTTTGCCTTTCCACTCAAGCATCCAAACCTGTATCATATTGTTGTCTCTGAGTATGTCAATAAAGATTAAAACTAAAGCTGACTGGGGAAAACAAAAAGATAATGGCAATTCAGTGATTTCTTCCTTTTTCAATTTTGTTTGTTTTGGTTGCTTTTTTTTCCCCCCCAAAATAACATTGAACTTTAAAGCAGAACACATAGAAAGTTTTTGAAAACACGTCAGAGCTTTTCAGATTTGGTTTTAATTTCAAAATAGTATTACGTTTTTAAACAAGGTCTAGTAGAAATCTTCAGCTCTAAGGAAATCAAAATCACTAGCTTACATTAAGTAGAGGCCAGCAGAGCCTTGATCAGTTAAAGGTTTAATGCTCTGAACTGAACAAATTAAAATAAGTGCTATCCAAGTGCAGAGAAGTATTATTTAAATCATGGCTATTAGGCTCAGCTTTCTGCAGTTTTTTCCAACATTTGAAACTGGTCCCTATGCTGATAATTTCCACACAATAAATAAACATATATCCAGGGGTACGTCAGCTGGCCTACCTGACTAAGAAAAGGTTTCTTTTATTACCCTTAACCCCTTTTTCTTCCTGGAGAAAGATGAACAAATGCCTTGAGTGAGATCACACTGCAATATTACTTTTTTGCTAACACCATTTGCCACAGTAACTGCCAATTTACTACAGTGAGTTTGCAGATAATCTAGAAATTGCTCCCTTTCTCTGCACACACGCCCCCACCCCCACCCCACCCCCCCCCGCTAAATCAAAGTTGGTCATGTCAATCAAGCTTATTTTTATTGGTTGGAATTAAGGCAGTAGCAGGTTAAAGAGCTTAAAAGGGACAAAAATAGAAAAGATTTTGGTGGTTGAAAAATGCTCCTCTCAATTTGCAGCTTAGCGCATAGAGGGTTTTAACATGGGAAAACCCTCACACTGGGTGGTTGGGCAGCATAACAGCTGGCTTAGAGCACTGTAATTGTGCTCTTCAGAGAAAACACAAATAACAGTTATACGAATAGCCTAGGATAACATGATTTTGAGAGATCTTTACATCCCAAAATATGAAAATAATTCCAAAATTGATTTACTAGCATGATTTAATTCCATTAAAATCCATACATCTGCCTAGTTTTATAATAGTTACTTCTCAGAATAGAAAACACTTCACAATTTCGACTTGGTTTTAAGCTTTTAAAAATATCTTTCTATATATATCATAATCTCTTCATACTCATATTTATCTGGCATAGTTTTTTGAGACATAGCTGCTCCATTTTTTGCTGCTCTATATTCACTACACTTGCTGTAAGTTTGCCAATGGATGAGATAAATTTTAGTGCATTAGGTTATCATTTTTCTATCTGATCTTTGCTAGAAGTTGCCTAAAACAAAACTACATTTAAGCTCCTATGAGATTAAATAAGTAGACTAAAGTGCCATCTAGAGGTGACAGAAAAATGGCTCGTTTTGCAGTACTGATAAAGACTACGTTGAACCACCATCCAGATTTTTAGTTCAGATTTCTAGAACGTGTAGAGCAAGAATAAATCTCTCAAAAGAATGCTCTTGATGATTGGATATGACAGCAAAGTATCTTATGTCATTTTTAACATCAGAGCTGGATCATCCGGAATAAAATTAGATAATGAAACTAAGTAGAGCTAGATGAACAAAGTAAATGAGTAGAACCAGACATGCATCTCAGACCCAGTTCCCCAAATTAAATATGATGTAAACCCCACATTTTCTAACAGAAGAATCATGACTGCCAAGACATTAGAAATATTTTGCTATATTCTTCCTCCATCATGAAACATATTTGTTTTCTTAATCAGTATTAATTAATTAGTGTACAACAATCTTCTTATAAAAGAACAAAAGTGAGCAAGAGATGATACATTGTCATTTAAATCAATATTAAGCACACTAATATTTGACATAACAAGTATTTTCCCATATGAAGAACAGGAAAAAATGTCACACTATGCACATTCCTGTAGTACCATGCAACATCTCTTAATAGCAGCAGCTCTTGATTTTCAGAATTACAATAGCCATTCTTTGAATTCTTAATAGACACTACCCTTATGTAAGGTTGATATATGGAAGGAGCAATAGTTACTGGCTTCAGATCACATGGCCTTTCTTCTAGACCGTAATATCTTAGTTCCAAGCCAAAAGTGTATTCACAATGGCATGATATTGCTGTCTTTGGTCTTTTGTCTATCTATCTGATTCAAAAGCAGTTATATCATTCACTGACATTGGATTATTTACTCCCAGGACAGAGGAGCATGGAGGCCAAGGCTTGGGGAAATACAGGTGTGCACTCAACTTCTTCCAGAGTGTTATAAAGAACCAGAAGTAGGAAAACACTGCAGAAGGGAAGAAATGCTTCATCAAGAATGCTCTACCTTCTCTTTTCCAGCTCAGGAGCTTTTCCAGCCATCAACAGCAACAGCATAATACAAAATTAACCTTAATTTTGCAGGTGTTGCTAAACCAGTCTTGTACAAGAAACCAAAGACACTTAGGAAAACCACCAAAATCTCATACTATTTTTCCCTGTAAGAAATATCACACTGTGATATGAAACTCCCTAAGTCTATATAGAAGATCTTACAGACTATGATGGGTTTTGAGGTGATGGGTTTTGAGGTAATGGTTTTAGTAGCACTGGTTATAGATTCCTGAATGTTCAAAATAACTACCCTAGAACATCTTTCCTTTTTTGCCCCCTCACAGTCCTAAAGCAGGAATATATTTTTCATAGTATTTACATACTCACACATACAAACATATTCCTGTTCTTCCCATGTCACAGTCTGATAATGTCCATCAGTGTTGATATAATTCTCATTGATGTGAACATAATGATGAACTATAGGTTCAATAACAGATTCAGTGAAGTATGAGCAAAGCATTTTTCTACTGCAAATATCATAACTGAACTTGTAATAGCTTATGATAAATACATTTTTTTAAGAAATTGTTTATTTTGAAGCCAAATCCAGTGTCACTTGCTTACTGTAGTGAGCCAAGCAGCATATAACTCAGTCCCTTGCTCCAGAACTCCTTCACAGTTCTCTGGCCACCCCCTAGGCCTACATACATGCTCACCCATCCCTAGTTTCCAAATCACTCTTACCAGAATATTCTGTACCTGTTCCCATGCTAGCTGGCATAACTTTGTCAGTGTGTGACTGCTTAATACTGAGAAGAGAGTCATCTAGAATTTCGCAAAATTACATTTTTAGTAATCAGAACAACTTCCCCTGCAAAAATTTTTTTTTTAAAAAATATCCAGCCAAGTACAAAAATTCCACATGGGCAAGGATTTTTCTTTTCCAATTTATGTTGTATTTAAATCAATCAGTTGTTTCTGTCTCTACACAAGTTTTTGGGCGCCAACAGAAACCAAAACATAAAGCTATAAAGCTGTCCAAGTATTCATAAACAGATGAGTTTAAAAAGAAGCTACTTAATAACAGCAAATAGATATCACGAAAATGCATTTCACTTTTTTGCATTGGCTAATTGGGCAATTGCTGATATAAAGAGTTTGCAGTTCTGTGATTTTAGAAGCTTTCAGATCTTCAGATCACTTTCTCAGATCCAACCTGGCTTCTCTACAACTTGGAAATTATTGCTGTAGAGTTTGTAACAGGGACAAACCCTGAAAAAGACCATGGAAGCTAATACAGTATCAGTTTATTAACTGCTCCATGTATGTATCTTTTTACTCTTTTATTTGTTTGTTTTTAAGAGTTGTAAAAATTAACATATTCTTCAGAACCATCATACATAACATACGCTAAAACTTGTTGAAAATGAGGAGGAAAGATGTTAATACTTCCCTGGTTAAGTAAATTCACTTGCTTGTGGAGAGCCAGTCTTTCTGAAAAATCATCATATCTAATCTAAGATTAACCCCTATCCTTCAGTTCAGCTACAGTTTTGGTCAAATTCGTTCATAGTCTGAAGTCTCCATAACCAATAGACTTGCATCATGAATGAATTGTGGATATTATCTGTCCTTGCCTATATAATCTCCTTTGAAATTTGAAAAATACACTGAGAACAGCAGAGACCATTGCAGATATTGGTTCATTCATGACAATAACAACACATCTAATTATCTCTACAGACTTCCCCCTGCACCCAATTCACAGAAAATAGCACTATTTCAATGAAATGTGTTTTGGAACAGCAGCCTCCCGATATTTCATGTTCTTATTTAAAGAGCTTCCTGTCTTTCTTATCTGTATGTTAAAACAGAAGAAAACTCATTGAAATGGAAATAATCCTGAACATCTGATTATGTGCAATGTACTTTGAAATTATACACACAAACATTTATGCTACAATAGAAGCCCTACACTAATTAATAATTATGTTTGATTACTCAGCCCTTGTGAGGATTGCTCAGAGACCTGATTCTCCACAACCGTTAAGATATTTGTAACCAGAATCCTAATGCAGTGTGATGAAAATTAGATAAGAAAGTTCTTTTGCCACATTATTAGCCTGTGTCATTAGGTGAGGCACCAGGACGGCATTAAATGAGAGCAAAGAAACAAAAATAGCATGAGAAAGAAAACATTAAGTAAAGACAGTGACAAGAAGAGACAAGCTTTGCCCAGCAAGCCTGAAAATATCAATGTCATGTTTAGCCAAATAGTACTCAAAGGCAAACCAAACTCTCTTGCAACTATTGCCTAATGCTTTTCTCAAACTTCCTTGGTAATGATTAATAGCCTATGCCAATCAAGAAAAAATGTCCTGATTTTGTGAAATGCAGTTGCTGAATGTCAAATGGATATATTTTTACTGCAACAGATACTAGAATAAGCAGATGCTAAAAATGGAAAATTCAATCATATTTGCCACCAGCAGACACAAATAAACATATTCAGAGAGCTACTTTTCTTATAATAACTCTTCTGTAATTGCTACTGGCTTACACCACGAAGTGAATTAATGATTCATTAATATGAATCAGTGTTAGCATAAGAAATGAAGAGAAAAACAGGTAAATCTAAACATTGCCTATGTAAACAGCTAGTCATGCAGACTTTCTCAGGGCCATACCATGTACAACTCAAGAGCACCAGTATTTCACCAAAGGATACAATAAGAAATATAAGTTTGATAATACTCAAAACAGGGAGCACTGCACTCCCTGCATACAGCTATATATCTTGCTCATTCAATAAACCAGTTAAGGAGACTTTGGGACAGCTTGCTTTAAGCAGAATTACAAGCATATATACCTGCTGAGAGCCTGGTTCAGCTGGCTCTGATCCTGCACTTCTTTAGACCTTCAAATGTGGTTACTTTCAAAGAAATCATACTGCACTACAGAAGCAGCATTTGTCCAGCTCTCACCACCAACATTATCACTGTGCCACCAACTTCCCAGGCTCTCTCGGACATCTTGAGACATATTAGATGAGAAGGAACTGTAACATTGTAAAGACTAACAGGTCTGACCAGGGCAGATTATGTCAGGCATCTTAGAGAGCAAGAAAGTTCTTCTGCATAACTAAAGGGGTGTGATGATCTTACCGGGAACATAACAGCAATGCCAATACCTCTTGTACTATCAGTTTTTCTCTCTTGGCCCAAAACATTATATAAAGACAGACAGAATTGTCATCTTTGTTTTATAGACTAAGGCATATAGAGATTATTTGTCCAACATCAACCAGCAGATGAATGGTATCATCAAGATTTTGAGGGTCACAATCCTTGATTCAGAGTGATCCCAATGTGTAGTCAACGAAGAGGAGCTTCCAACAGAAGTGGAAGGAAAGCAGACAGACAATATATATTCATATGGATTTCTTACTGCATGTCTTTCGCCCAAAGTCTCTCATGCAGTTT
This sequence comes from Astur gentilis, assembly GCF_929443795.1. Taxonomy (NCBI): domain Eukaryota; kingdom Metazoa; phylum Chordata; class Aves; order Accipitriformes; family Accipitridae; genus Astur; species Astur gentilis. The sequence continues at coordinate 27,483,280 of NC_064899.1, forward strand.
GTTCAGTGTCCCACCAACAACTTAAGTATACTCATTCATACCTTCCAGCAGAGGAGAAGTGCAACTTCCAAGATCTACCTTTCTCCTGGAATCTCACAAGGAAAAATCCCTCAGGAATGAACCCTGAAACTGAAACTGGTTAGTTTAGCATACTGCAAAATACTGTTAGTCTCAGGACTACAGAAAGTAGCATTTGCTATGACAGATTTGACTCTTTGGTACTCACTACAGCCTGAGGACTACCACAGGGAAGAGGATTGTACAGGGAAGAGGACTTAAGTGCAAAGACAAAAAGGGCTGTAGGACAATTCTTTTCCCAGTTAATGCTGTGGATTAACTAGTAACCATACCTAGACCATTTTCTTCTGTTTCTCCTATTAGAGTAAGAAGAAATAACAAGAAGTCATTTGGTCTTTCTTCCAAAACAATACTGGCCATAGTTCTCCAAAGAGATGAAAAGAATTTTGAGTCATTGATGGTATTGATCCCGAGGGGTCAGCTTCCAGGATTTATTATTGGAATTATCTCATCTTAGGTGGTGTTATCCAGCAAAACTAAAGAATGTTTGAAGGTGATATATCTTTTAACAAAATATACATCCATGGAAAAAGACCATAAACTAAAACACTTTTTCATCTCTTAAAGTTCCCCCTCCTACTCAAAAAAAAAAAAAAAAAAAAAAAAGAGTAGAATCTTCCTATTGGCAGGATAACTCATGCATTTATGTGAATGTTGGTAAAGATCTTACTGGAGACTTCTCTGTCACAAGTTTGATTTCAACAACTTCCAAAATCCTAAGTCAAGCAATTCCACGTGTGTAGGTAAAAAATAAAACAACACAAACAAAAAACCCAACCAACTAACCACACAAATGCATACACTACCACCAGCACCCCATTTGCGCACTTTTCTTTGCACATTAATCACACTGCCAGCCTGAACTGTGGGCAATTAAGACAGCAGCTCCTACTTCAAAGAGGATCAAATCCTCTTAAAGTTGCATATGGCCCTTTAATCTAAGTGCTCTGTGCAGAGGACTTAGTTCTAGTACTCACCCCACATGAATCAGCTCAAACTCTGTAACTGACCTCATTTGGCAGCTGTCAGAAACTAAAAGCAATAGCACCCAGCTGTTCACTTTAGTAAAACATACAATTGCATAAATAAAATATAAAACTATAAATTTAACTCAAAACCTTTGGAAACTCAGCGCTACTCAGTGGCAAAAATACAGCTGTTAGCCCTTTTTAACTCTGGGATTTTAATATCTTCTGAATGAACCCTCTCCAGTTCCAATTCCTGCTCCAAAGATCTTCTGCTGCGTTTTCTCATTCTGTACTAAGACTCAGTCGTGGCATGTGGGATCCTTTTCTACCCTAAAATAGAGTCCTTTTCTCAGGGTGAAAGAGCATTTTCAATGTCACTTATCATCACTGAGAAAAACATTCAGCAAGCTGTTTACCAAGATTAGAAAAGGGACTTTAGCCCTTTATACCATTTCTTAAAAGCTGCAGTTCCTCTAACCTATCCAGGAATGGTACTTGTCTTCATCTATTACATGAAGCACTGGTCAAGAAAAAAATGATATAAAGGTCTACCACTCTTGCCCTACTCCTGGAAGGAGTCTTCACAGCTTCAGCAAGGAGCCAGGTATTTCCCACTGTAAATAATGGCAGTAGAATATGCTATCAAAATTTATATTTTTAAGCATTAAGAGAGACGATTACATCAGAAGAAAAGATTAGGGTGGAGATAGAGAGGGGTGCAAAGACTGTACCGGGGAAAAGAAAATATAACAGATGATCATACTGCTGAGGGAAGTCTGCGTCCTTCTCTGCAACAACGGCATCTGGCTGCTTCTGGCTGCAAATGAATTAGACACTTCCATCGGTACCCAGACAGGTCCACAGAAGGAAACCACATATTTCAGATACTGGGAGAGGACTAAGGGTGTTGTACAGACAGGCTGGTGGTTGGAGGAAGAAAATAAGGGGCAAAAAGATAGGAATTCATGAAGGGAAAGATGCTAGGTAGCAGAAGAGGACGGAGGTCGCTGCTGGCCAGAGACTGCCTATCAGAGACTGATAGGGCAAGATGGATGAGAAGGAGGGAAGGCAGTAACAAGGAACTGAGGTTTTAAAAGAGAAGGAGGAGAATGAACAAGCCCCCAAATGACAATTAGTTAAGAAGGAAACTTGGAATGATTTGGCAAGTCCACTAAGTAGACTTTGAAAAGTAAACTGGGTTAAGAGGCCAGCAGTAGGACAGAGACAGGACTGAGGCAGAAAAGCCTTTGGCAAGAAATGGCAGGACAACAACAAAGTCCATCCTTAAAAAAATCTACAGCTAACTACTTACTCTTCAGAGTGCAAAAAAAAAAGATCAGAAATTCCTACATCTCCTGCCCATATATCTCTGTGAAACCACTGAAGAAGCATGCCATTTATTGTTAGTCCACATTGAGAATTTCTATTAGGTATAACTAAACATCATATGCTCAGCTCAAGTAGTAGGAATTTGTTGATTCAGTTTAAGGGTGCCAAATCTTCTGAAGAACCATGAAGAAAGAACTCATTGGTAACATATAATGGAGAAAGTGGAGAGTGATAGATTGTTTTTTTGCAGTGCAGAAAATCATACAGAAAAAAATAATACAAAAAAATGAGTGTGTATCTTATAGTACACTAAAAAAAGAACATAACCACAGTTGTAGACAAATGCTTTTGAAGACTATAAAATGCTAGAACCCTTAAAGCAGTGTCTTTGTTAATATTAAGTCATTGCATATCATATTTTTGCATAGCATTCCTGCCAATGTCTTACACAGAATGGGTTCCCTGACTCCTGTGATACTGCTGTAATATCCTAGCAAGTTTAAAAAATGGTGTCTGTATTTTTGATATGTAAATGTAAGCATTTATTTTTAGCTATTAAGCTATTGCCACAGGGAAGTAGAACATGAGAAAACATTTACTTTACATATTACAAGTTACACATACTTACACCAGAAGTATCTCTGCAACTCATTATACGTTTATACTTTATTTATACTTTTATATGTTTATACTTTATTTTCAGTGCCCCATGTGAAAAAATAAAATAAGAGTTGAATCACAAAAAGTGGACTAAAAATAGACTGGTTCACCAGGTTCTGATAATATCAAACATAAAATCAAATTTACTTGTAAGTAAATAAGGAATGTTTTACTTGGGAAATCCCCTAAAAATCATGCAGATAAACTGACATCATTAGTTTAATTCAGTTTACCCATGCTGTTTTGGTGTATTTTTTTAGTCATGGTGTGGCTAACAGAATATAAAATATTCAGTTATACTTTCATTATCCAATGAAGTTGCAAAGGAAGAGAGGCACTGTTGTCCTGGTTTCAGCTGGGATAGAGTTGATTGTCTTCCTAGTAGCTGGTACAGTGCTATGTTTTGAGTTCAATATGAGAAGAATGTTGATAACACTGATGTTTTCAGTTGTGGCTAAGTAGTGTTTAGTCTAACGTCAAGGGGTTTTCAAATTAGTACAGGACACAGCCAGGGTACCTGACCCAAACTGGCCAACAAGGTATTCCATACCGCGATGTCCCATCTAGTATAGGAACTGGGGGGAATGGGGGCGGGGGAATCGCTGCTCAGGGACTAACTGGGTGCCGATGGGTGGGTGGTGAGCAATTACACTGCACATCATCTGTACATTCCAATCCTTTTATTATTACTGTTGTCATTTTATTAGCGTTATCATTATTAGTTTCTTCTTTCCTGTTCTATTAAACCATTCTTATCTCAACCCACGAGTTTTACTTCTTTTCCCAATTTTCTCCCCCATCCCGCTGGGTGGGAGAGGGGCGTGAGTGAGAGGCTGCGTGGTGCTTAGCTGCTGGCTGGGGTTAAACCACGACAACTGTGAGCACAGAAATACCCACAGAGAGGTTTCCCTAGCAACAGGGAGCAGGAATGTGCTGACAACTTTCCAAACCTTCACCAAATTACTGGCAGATCACCACCACAGTCCATAGATGAGAAACCTATTGCACTGATAAAAGAGTCTCATTTAAAATGTAGCTGATGTTGTTTCCCAGCCATATGTTCCTTCTCAAATCTTTAAGAAAACACTCTTTGAGAATGGTTGTGTGTCTGGGTGAAGATGTTTCAAGGGGCAAAATCTTTCAGAAAAAGTCTGATTTATTTACTTGCAGAAAGTCGGACCTTGCCTAAGCTTCCAACTTGGTTGTCAAAAGTTGTGGAGCCACCACACATCACTCACTGAGGTTCTCCATGGCATAATGCAGACAGGTCTGAAGGCACTCCACTTTGGCCACAATGCAGACCAAGTGCATCAACTGCACTGAGCACAATGCCAAGCTAGAACAAGTAAGTATCGTTCAAATGCCAGATGTATTAGCTTGGCTTCTGTGTCTCTTAAAGGCAATCCCATAGTTTTTAAATCACAGCTGGCTTGCACGGGACCAGGTTGGAGTGAAAAACAGAAAATAATTTGGGGGTTCTAAGGTATTAAGTTGTTACAGTGAATTCTTCTTACTCTTCCTATGTATACCTGCAAAGGGGGCAACACTTCCTTCTGAGTTGATCTATACCCATCTATTAATTTATATTGTTCCCATCACTGTTTCAAGGGAGCCTCACAACATCTCTAGGATCTAGAGAGGTCTTATCCTAAAGAATCTACAGAAAATGGATATACACCCAAAGTACTTATCAGAAACAGCCATCCATTGCCAAACAGTTCTAACATTTTGCACTGCAAAACATAAACCTGACCTGTTGCATCTCCTATGTGCTTATTTATGTTACTGACTCTAAATGTGGAAAGTAAATCCCATACAGCAGTACCATCTCCTGGAAAAAACTTTGTTAATCATTCAAGAATCTTTCCCTCAAACCACAACCATCATGATCAAGTGCCTGACAAACTGTAAAAGCCAGTGCCTCTGCACTGCAGTTGAGATGCTCACCCAGAGTAAATTAATGGAAAGCCACGCAGAGCTGAATCCAAATTAAACTGAGCTTGAATTCAGTAAAGACAAATAAGGGTTTGTTACCATTCCAGGAATTTAATCTCTTCTACTTGCTACTGTAAAACCAGAGTGCATTTTAAGTTAGCACAAATATGAAAGGGAGGAAAAAGTGATGAAGAAAGACTATTCCAAAATGTGGTGTCCTGATAGTAAGGGTCACAGAATAAGCTTCCCATTTCCACCATCACCTAGGGTCTCCAATCTGGACTTGCCCCACTCAGGTTTTGGCATCTAAATTAGGAATATTCCTTGATTTCCTCTGCAATTAGTGGTGAGACATGTGCTCTTCAGGTAATTCATATTCTAGATGGGCTGAATCATCTTCTGGAGAGGTCCTTCCCTCCAAACTCTGAGCAAACTGAGGAAGTGCCTCATACAGGTGTACAGGTTCAATAGTGCCTGCACATCTTTATGCCTTTCTAGACCTCCATAGAGCTAGAAACAACGTAGCTCATACCATTTATGAAATTGATAACTGTTGAATTGTTTGCATTTGTATCCTTTTTATAGAGGGGCAGACTGTGAAGAGAAAGTAATACAAGAAACAAGAGAACAATTGCTGTGTTTGAATCCTAATTCAGTTCTGGAATCTGTTACCTTCAAAGAGGAAGCCAGTGGCATTCAAGGCAAATATCCCATCAACATATTATGTGCTCTGATTGTGACAGCAACACAATGATGGCATTGCATTTGCAGGGCTGGTCTCAGACAGGATGACAGATGGCATCTCCATTTCACAGTGCTGTTCCCAAAGAGATTTAAAAACCAGATGAGTAGCTTTCAAAGAAGATAATGTTGAAGAATAAAAAGTGATGATTATTCAGGCAATTTAGACAATGTTAAGCTGCAGCCAATAGCTGTCAATATTCACTGGAGCTCAGTCTCAGTCCTTGAAATCCCTGAGCAACACCTTTATTTTAAAGATGAATGACTGTGAGGTGCAGCAAATATGTGAAGGTATAAGACCAGCAAACTCAGATGTTTGCTCAGCCCTTTCTGCTCTCCAGAAAATCTGCACTTGCTGAAAGGCTTTTAAAACCTGTAGGAGTGGTGTGAATTACCTGACTGTGGAATTTCACCCACAGAAAAATGGAGTATCTCCATCCTGTTTGAATACTAACCATGCACGGCATGGCACTATGATAAATAGGAATAACATCACAAAGATCCACAGAGACCAAACATTATATTCAACAATGACTTATGGACAGAGTTGACAAAAGCAATATGAAGACATTGCAAGGGATCATACATTCAAAGCAAGCAAGCCTAAGCACTCTGCCTGCTAATCCCAGTACAAATCTGTGATGAAAGATTCTTTTGAAAGCAAACATCTACTTTTCTGATTGTTTTGGTAAAAATTTTGAGGACTAGTAAAATTCTTATATAAGAAATATTTCCCAAATTGAACTAAATACTTCCTACGATACTGAGCTGTTTCATTGTGATATACAGTACTAATTCAACCCAACCCAGACAGGGAGAGCAGTCTAGGACATTGCCACACTTTTGAGTAAAACTACCTAGCCAGATATCTCTGGGCAGATCTGTGAGGGTAGAAATGGGCCATGAATCCCTTTTTTTCTCACATCTCAACAATCTACAGTCATTAATTCCTTTGTCTAGTGAGTAAATTCTTAAAGTGTCTGCTGAAGAAACTACTCATCAATGTGAATTAGGGAATCACAGTCCATTCTCTAGAAAGTAAATACATTTCTCAGTGCTTTCATTCATTTCTTAACTGTGAGAAAAGATCTAAAAGCATCATAAGTCAGGAAAAATAAAGATAAATTAATATCTTTCCAACATTTTTCAGCTGTACTGGTTTCAGCTGGGACAGTTAATTGCCTTCCTAGTATCTGATCTAGTGTTATGTTTTGGATTCAGTATGAGAAGAATGTTGGTAACACACTGATGTTTTCGGTTGTTGCTAAGTAGTGCTTAGACTAAGTCAAGGATTTTTCAGCTTCTCACATCCAGCCAGCAAGAAGGCTGGAGGGGCACAAGACATTGGGAGGGGACACAGCCAGGACAGCTGACCCAAACTGGCTAATGGGGTATTCCATACCATGTGATGTCATGCCCAGTATATAAACTGGGGGGAGTTGGCCCAGGGGCAGACAGCTGCTCGGGAACTAAGTGGGTATCGATCAGTGAGTGGTGAGCAATTGCATTGTGCACCAGTTGTTTTATATATTTCAATCCTTTTATTATTATTGTCATTTTATTATTGTTATTATTATCATTATTATTTTCTTCCTTTCTGTCCTATTAAACTGTTCTTATCTCACCCCATGAGTTTTACTTTTTTTTTTTTCCCCAATTCTCTCCCCCATCTCACTGGGTGGGAGGGAGTGAGGGAGCAGCTGCATGGTGCTTAGTTACTGGCTGGGGTTAAACCATGACACAGCTTATAAGATTCAGTAATCTTGATAGTTTAAACTATACATTTTCTAAATAAGCAACAGGACATCAACCAAGAATAAAACAATATTCTCATACAGCATCTACCCAACACACCTTTAAAGGGTTGATATTTTGCACTTCTAATATTGCTTCTCTAATGCCTTAGGAAAAAAGCAAAGCATAAGAAAAACTACTGGAGACATATATCTGAAAATAATTACTACCTTTCTTTTTGTAAGTTTTTCGTAAGTTTAAGAAATGCTTAACTCAATTTCGTTGCTATACAGTATCTACAATTTTCCTACATATTTTTTCCTCTGTAGACTCTGAAGTCTCCAGACTGAAATTCTCCCACTTTTGTTTAGTCATCTAAATGAGATACCTGAATTAGAAATAAAATCTGCTTTGATTCCCTTGACAGTTATTGGTAAGAGATATGCCCTTCAGCTGATAATGAATTTCATTATTAAAAAGCTCCCTGAATTTAAAAATGTTTATCACAACCCTGTCTAATGTCATCTTCATTATTCTGAAATAGCACTGATAATTTTAAGCTAATACAAAACAACTTTAAAGCATGTAATCAGTGGATTTTATGGACAAAATCATCCTGTTCTCCAGAGTAGCAAGTAATCTTCAATGAATGCTGTTTACACCTGACGTGGATTCAGCCCAGTTGGTAACAAGGCACCACGCAGCCGCTCACCCACTACTCCCTCCCCGGCCCCAGTGGGATGAGGATAAAATATAAAGAAACGCTCGAGGACAGGGAGGGATCATTTCCCACTTATGGTCACAAGACAGGCTCAACTTGGGGGAGAAACCAAATCAATGTAATCTGCTACCAGTCGAACCAAACCAAGGCTATTGGGACGTAGCCCCCGACCCGAGAGCAGCTTCCCCCCCGCCCTCCCGCCTTCCCGCCTCAGCCCCACTCCCGGTTCTCTCTCCCTGGGGAACAGGGGACGGGGGCTGGGGTCGGTTCCTCACCCCTTGTCTCTGCCGCTCCTTCCTCCTCAGGGGGAGGAGGACTCCGCGCTCGGCCCCTGCTCCGCCGTGGGCTCCGTCCCTTCCTCCCACGAGAGACAGCCCTTCACCAACTTCTCCAGCGTGGGTCCTTCCCGCGGGCTGCAGTTCCTCACAGACTCCTCCAGCGCGGGTCCCTTCCACAGACAGGGTGCAGTCCTTCCGTCACAGACTGCTCCAGCGCGGGAGCCGCGGCCATTTTGGGGGACATCCGCTCCCCCGCTCCCCTCCACGGGCTGGGGGGGACAGCCTGCCGCCTCCCCGCGGGCTGCGGGGGCATCCCCTCCTCCTCCTTCCCTGACCTCGGGATCCGCAGAGGGGTTCCTCTCACGTCCCACTCCCCCGACTCCCTCACGGGGCGTTCCCCTTCGCAAATCTGTTCTCCCAGAGGCGCTACCGCTGTCGCTGAGGGGCTCGGCCTGGGCCAGCGGTGGGTCCAGCTCCGAGCCAGGGCAGCTTCCAGAAGCATCCAGCAGGAGACGGCCCGGCCGACCCTCACCCTGTACAAAAAAAAAACCCAAGCCACGCCATACAAACCCATAACAACACCCCACTCCATAATGAAATAGAGAATTAGAGAAATGAGAGAACAATTATGGAAAGTTATCAAATAAGGCATTGGGGAAGGAATTGTATTTTGAAGCAATCTTTTGCATTGATTAAGGAAATACTTGCCATTAAGAACCTAAGAATCCACCTTAATTCATTCTTCATTTCACCTTCATTCCAGCTTATTCTTACCAAACCTCACAAAACACGTTAACTTCTGAATTCTTTGAGATGCTTTAGCAGCCTAGTAGTTTATCAGTGATGTTTAAGCCATTCAGTTGGAAGTAACCATAATCTAATGAAAATTTGTTTTCCACTGGACTTTCTAAAGGATATGGCTGTCTGCTTAAAACTGAGGGACCTGGGAAGTAGCAGTAACTCGCTAATCAGACACTCACATGAATGGACAATTAATTTGTTTTGATCTACAAGAATAAATGTAAAGAAATAATAATCTAATTGCCACATCTTATGTGAATCCTACATCTCACTGTATTTGACAATATATACTGAAAAAATATATACTGAAAAAAGCCCACCAGTGGAAAAGCATCAGAAAATGTAACTGGGCTGTGTCCCTAGATTACTTAACCATTCTCTGCTGGACTGACTATGAAGGTTTGTTTACATTGATCCTGAGTCAGCTGGTGGGTTCCACAAGCCACGTAACCTCCAGTGAAAAGAAATAAGATAGATGTCAGAGGAAGTGGAGGGAGGGAGGGAGGGAGGGAGGGAGGGAGGGAGGGAGAGATGGATAGCACCTCTGTGTGTCCCTTCCCATATTCCCAACAGCAGATGTTCCACTCAGAGCCCCAAACTCATCTTTTCCCTAGGATGAACATTCTGCATTTTTAGACCATGCTGGTAATTCTCTCCCCATCAACTTAACTGAATACATAATGAACATACAATATGGTATGTGGAGCTACACAGCTGAGGTTTCATGTGCTTATTGCTTTCATTCATAAGCTCTAAGCATTATTATTGTTATTTATTTTCATCTCAGTACATGTAAATAAAAGCCACAAAAAAGGGTTTGTGCAGCAGATCAGAGTAGACTATCATGATTCTTTCTCACCTTAATATCTGTGAAGAAGTAAATGTTTGGCTGGTTCCTTTTGTCCCCATTGACTCCCAAATAATAATACAGCAAGTACACTGAGAGTTACCAAGCTATGTTCACAACATACAGACACTAGTATATCTTTTAAAACTGCTATAGCAAGAGTTTTGCTAGAATTAGGTTAAAAAACCTCTTTTCTGTTTAAAGGTTGGGGTTTTTCGGTAGGTGCTATCAAATCCACATCCTTATTCAGTTTGACATACCTCCTAAGGCTGCATGCATAACTGTGTTAGTGTTTCAAACTGTGGCGATGTTTCCTCTAGGGTGAGTTAACCTTTGCCCCTCAGGAAAAAGGAGAGGGATGCCAGTATCCTCCCCACCCCTCTTCTTTGACTTTCCTCAAGTAGAGCTCCTGTTCCAACTGTGCAGGATTTCCCCCTTGTACAGACCTGGAAACTTAAAGGGATCCTTTAAATTTACCTGGCTACTCTGGCTTCTCAAATGCAAAACTGTGGATTAACCCTTACATACCTGCTGCACAACTCCTACTGTTAACATTCCTTTCTTCATTTTAAAAAAAAAAGAGAGAGAGAAAATAAAAAATCTCTATCAAAAATCCTTCACAAACTCTAGTGACTTTTCACCTTCACCTAAGTGTTGAAAATACCAATGCCAAGAAGAATATTGGGTACTGCTGTTCACCGCTTACAGGAGGAATAATACAGAAATTAGTAGCCCTGAAGTGAATCCTACCAGGCATCTTAAATTATGAACAAACTTTCCTTTTATGACATCAAAAGAATGAGACAAAATCAACTTATTTTCCTAGACCACCTCATACCACAATCACTGACCTGAGAAACAGGTGGGAAGATATAAGTAACTACCAGCAATTACTGGTTTTCGGTGCAGGAGATGAAGGCAGGTTCTTTATACAATGTAACAAGTGCTGAAGATAAAAAGTAAAATGCTGTGAAGTATCAATGGTGATACATAGACTAGGGCTTTTTGTTTATGAACCTTGCGAAGGCAGGAGCAACACAGACTGGAGGAGACGTCGTGCTCAATTGTTCTGCAAGTCTCTTCGGATTTTAATGAGTTACCACGGACTCCCCCTGCTAAAGTAGAGTGGTCCATTCACAGCCACTGTGGGAACAGCGGTGGTGGTTTTGGTTAATGCCAAAGAATCACTGGGTATTTTCTTTATTCTGAAAGGATGTAAAGAAGACTCATCCCATTTCATTTCATTTTAAAGCAATGCTGGCTGTTCGAGCAAGTATTTTAGAAAACAGCACAAAGCCTTCTTCCTTTCATACCCTTCTCCAAAATACTAGGGGCGAACAGGGAAATACTCAAAAATCAAATGCTGAAATAATTCTTTTGTAAGCCATCTTCATTGTGTTTAACAAAGATTTTCCACTTTTTAAATTTGGACAATGACTATACATTGATCAAGAACATTTTACTATTAATTAAGACCTACTATTTAAAGTCAAGCACAGGTGAAATGACCACTATTAATTCTTCCTATTAAGGTCTGCACAAGCATTTCTTTCCCATAGTTTTTCTGGGCTACAAATTTCCTTGTACTACAGGTTGCCTGATGAAAATCCATCATATGGCATTTAGACACAGGGCTCTGAGACAGGCTTGCCCTAGTTTTGGGAGGTCTGGTGATGCTTCATTTTGCACCAAAGCTGCAGGTGCAGTTGTAAGAGAAGTGTGAAGACCAGCACACTCCTTTCCCATACTCTCCTTGTGGGCTGTGCCAGGTGATGGAACTGTTGTACTTGTTTGCTCACAGCTTATTGTGGGTGAGTTGTAACCTATCATTATTTAAAAGAACATGGCTGAAAAAAAGAGAGGAGAGTGATTTATCTTTCTTAATGGTATTTCACTATAGTGGCAAGCCATCCAAGAGAGGAGCAGATGGTCCTTCCTTACAGAATGTGCTCTTGTGGGAGAAGCACTTGCACAGCAGGCTGGGGCAGGCAGAAACAAGGACAATGGCACAGAGAGTGCCTCCAGGTTAAGTGCAGCTTGCAGCTTTTCTGAGAAGAGCAGAGTTCAGGTCTGCAAATGGATGGATATTCACAAACCCCATCTCTGTTTGCATCAAGTGACATGGAGCCCCACGCCATGAACTCGTTGCAGGGGCTGATGGAACAGACAGGAGCAGATGTGCCCAGTCCCAGTCACTGCCCCAGCTCCCTAAGTCTCTCCTTAATGCATAGCAGGGCCTCATTAAATGTGACCTAAATAGTGGCCATGTTAATCTGGCCTCTAGAATACTTTGGAGCTGCTCCTCTCTTGCCATACAGCTGCAACTGCTTTTACAATAGCAGTATCTTGATGACCCTGAAAAGCTTGCCAGGCAAGTGGAGAACAGTACATACAGCCTTCACCCGCTATCCCTCTTGCCACTGATATCATGGCATGCACTGAAGTGATGTAGTTTTTCCTCTGCCTTGGCAGGAAACTACTATATAAAACCCCTCCTTGCACATAACCCACAACACCCTTCCAAGAAGCAAAGAAAACCACCAATTAATTTGACGGTGTTTAGTTAGTTGAACAGTTTAATGATGCCCTTTTCCTCATTGATTACTACTGTGCTGCTACAAGCACATGTAAAGGCACAGTAAACAAAGGAAAAAAACAACGTAAATATATGCCTGTACATGTACACATACATATACACATGCTCCTTAGCATAGTCTCCATATTTCACACATGGCAAGAGTCATTTAACTAGACTCTGAGTAATCACAATGACCACAAAAATCTTTATCATTCTAGAAGGTGCTGGACTTCTTGCCACACTGTAGGCTCCTCAGATTTATCTGTAACACAGGCCATATCACATGATATCATGGCATGCACTGAAATGATGTAGTTTTTCCTCTGCCTTGGCAGGAAAATACTATAATAAAAGTCTCCTTGCACATTACCCACAACATCCTTCCAAGAAGCAAAGAAAACCATCAATTAATAATACAGTAAGTTTTGGCAAAGCAAATCACAAATAGAGAAAGCAACTGTATTTCAGCTTTTCGTTACTGAAGCATGGCAGAAGGAAGATGCAAAAACTACATGTTCCTACAAAAGTGACCTCCATGGCATATCTGAAACCCAAGACTAATAGTGGCTAGATGCATAAGTGACTACCGAACTGACTATGAACACCTTAAAGTTAGATGATGTCTTTTAACATTAGGGATACCAACCAAGTCATTATCCAAAATTATGGGAGTATCCCTAGAAAATACATGGTACTTTAGTGTGAATAGGGACTGCACCACAGAAGGAAATTTCCTAATTCCCCCTTACTTACTGTGCTTTGGTTTGTGCCACAATGTAGCCCCAGAGCATGTGAACTAGATTCATTCCACATGAAACTAAACCAAAGCACACCTCATCATGCCAACACCAGGGGATGCTTAGTCAATAGGGCCATCCTTGAGTTAATCTGAAGTAAAATCTCTGAAATACACATAGTGTGGATGTCAGATCCATGGCACTAACTACTTCACAAATTAATTCTGATTTTACCATAATACTTGCTACTGTTGATACAGTCACAGACCATCAAAGCCAAAATTCATCTAGGGGTTTCATGGACTGATTTATCCATCAGCCTAAGCAGGAGTAGGTCAACTTAGATCGTAAATTCTGTGGGGAGGGAAACAAATTTTTCTTCCATATTTCCTGGGTGTTCAAATCTATGAGGGGCTATAAGTGTTGATCAAATTGCAATGATGTACCAAGATAGCAAGGATGGACAGCAATAGTGTTAAATCTCCCCAAACAAAACACAAACCCACTTTCAGGCACTTCTTCAATGAGACTTTTTAAAGGGGCTAAAAATATACATAAAAAATAAAAAAAAACCCAACCACACCAAAAAACCACACCGCTCTTACTTTCCCTGTTCTCCCTATTTCACTTTTTACTCTTTCTTTGAAGTAAAAATACCTAAAATGGTATCCTTGAGATTCTATAGGAAGAAGATCAGAAGATCAAAACAGAATGAGTTTTTACACTAGAATTACAGGCTTGTCAATTTCTACTTCCCGAAAAAACACTAGAACAAATAGAAAGTCTGTAACCTTATAGTGGATTACAAAATGATGAGCCGCAAGTTTATATGAGTTTGTCAAGTACAATGTCCCCACTCGTCCTGTGACAGGATAAGCAATGTAATGCAAATATCTTGCCTTCTGTTAAGGCTCTTGACTGTGTCACATGACTTTTCATGAACAAAACAAGATAGTGTCACAGAGGTTACAAAAGAATACAAAAGTGATTGAAAAAAAACCCTTACTTATAATGATTACTGGTCATCATTACACTAGAAATCCCTAAACCTGGCACTCCTCAGTATTTTTGTTGATAACCTGGATGATGAAAAAGAGACTATCCTTGTTAAAACTGAAGATGCTAAACTGAGAATGACTGCCAGGAACCTGAAGGACAGGTTTAGAAAATGATATTCCTAAACTGGAAAATAAAAATTGTCTGGGGATAAAAGAAAATATCTCTGTATCATTAAAGATAAAGAGCCTATTGTAGTAAAGAGAAGATAGTCAGGTAAACAACTGCCAGGTGACAGTTTTTCAGAGCACAGGATGATGTTATTTCGAATTGGAAGCCAAGCAAGAACTGAGCAATAATATGTTGCAAAATATGCAAACAGCATGAAAGGCAAATATATCTATATATGCATACCTATAGGGCCTGCACAAACCTCTAAGTCACCAGAGCCTTGGCAAGGCCTCTGCTGGAATATCATGCCAAGTTTTGGCCATGCAGAGAATGAGCTAGAAAAGGATAACTGGAAACAACTGAATCACAAAAAGTTCCCATTTGTTCAAAATTCAGAGTGGAGATGGGAAAGGAGTGGAGAGGTCTTGAAGATAGGAGAACAGTTTTCAATGTGTTTCTATATGACTCTTACAAAGAGGAGTGGCATTGTCTGTCCTCCATGCTGTTGGGGAGTGTCAAATACACAAGGGAATATTCAGATTTGCTGTCAGGAAAATAAGGCTAAGTCTAAGGCTAAGGCTAGCAAAGCATTGAATTCTTGAGGAGTTTCAGGGCCTTTAAGCATCAGAGATCTTTAAGGATGGGTTAGACACCCCCCTGTCCAGTATGATACAGCTGATACTACTCAAGTGTGGTAGGGAACAGAATACATGGTCTCACTCCATTCCTTTTAGACTTATATTTCTATGACAGATTTTGAGATGATTCTAAATTAAAAATGGTAATATCTGTGTTTTCATCTATAACCAAGAGTTACAGATCAGAAGTACCTACTCAAAAGTTTGGACGGTTTAGGAGAGCACCTGCACTACAAATTTCTCCTCTCAAATGAGTCAAGATGTTCAAAAGACCTTAAAGTTAATGAGATTTAGGATCTTTACTATCAAATCTCCTGAAATATCTTCTAAGTTTCCCTTTTGTTACTAGTCAGCAGGAGTTAAAACCATGCATGAACTGTCCAAGAGTGTTGTGAACCAAAGATGCGTCCATTAATAAAATAATGCATAGTTCCATTTAGAATCATCTTTGTTGTCTTAGTGAGGTAAATAGTAGATGTTTAAACTATTTGTCATTATTATATTTCTTGGTTTACCTTGTTACTTGACTGTCACTGTAAAATAAACACTGAACTTGAATTTTATTGATCTAAAATCCATCTAGGATACCAAATACACTGTCATTCATAATTAACATTCTTTCTAGGAAGGCGTTTTACCATGTGCATTGTATAACTCTAAACTCGATTTTTCAATAGTCTTTTAACCACAAACTTTTCTCCTAGTTGCTGCCAAAAGTTTTTGGGAAATGTCAAATGTATTTGACTTGGTTTTAAGTTATCTCAACTTTTTTTATTTCATTCTTCCAAATCTAGAAGTGCCCAGTATTGGGGTTTTACCCTAAGAAATATTTGGTTTAGGACAAGGAACAGCTTGATGCTGTTCTAGTACTTTAAAATACCATCTGATTTGGATCAGCAGTGACAATCAAAACTATTAAATAATCCCAAAACATTGAAAAAAAACTGTATTTTTTTTACTATCTGTGCATCTCTTGCTTTTAATATATAAACACCAGTTTTTCTGAATGTTGAAGTAAACAGAATGTTTGCTAGTGAATTCAGTGGGGTTGGACAAGATTCTGTTTGTATCTTCCTAGGCAAGCCATCCTCTCCAAACAAATTACATTCAGCTGACACTTTACACTACTGACACCAATAATGCAAATCATGAGGAAAATTCTCAGTCAGCCAGACTGAGAGTGGAAGACAAATTCTGTTTCTGAGTGAGTATATAATGATTCAGCTTAAAATCTCTAACCTTCTGAAGTCAATGGAAAATCTTTAGCAGGCTTCAATGGGACGAGGATTAGCCTTCCTTTTCAAAGTGCCCAAAGATGTTCTGAGTTCAGCTATCCTAAACTCATCTTCTCAGCAACTGTGGAAAGAGAAATAGATTTTTTACTTTCCTGTAAAGTTCATTACTTTTAATGAACATAAACCTAAATATAGATATCTGCCACTGGTAAAAGTATATTCTGCTGAATCTTATCATTCACACACTAAAAAGTTATTTCATTGGAACTGTATTTTGAAATAACCTCCCATAGTGATAAAACCACTTTGCCAAGCTCTAACTCAGAGCCAATGCATACAACTGAATTATACCTCCTTGGAATAAAAGATTTGTAATGAACATGCCAACAAAACCTTACAGTACACTATCTCTGTGCAACTGTATTGATATAATAAGACTATTTTATTTTCTTGAGAGCTATAATAAGATTAAGGCATAATCATAAACTCCCCTGTGACAAAAGATAAACTATTTCTCATTGAACTCTCAGAAACAAGACCAATTTTTGGATATTAAACAGTCATTTACAGCAGCAACAGGTATATTATTGTTCCAATAACACAATGTCAATAACACGCTGATTTTCAGAGACACACACTGTAGTGGTCTCTTGAGAAGCCTGATTAAACTTCTGGCCCAGACAATAGGGAATAACAAGGATTAACCAATTGCTTGAGGGTTATCTTATGGATTTTGTTTTGGTTTGCATTGATTTATATGAACCTTTCCAAAAGGCTTATTGGCATCTGTTAAGCAGGTCCCAAAACTACAGACTGAATGAGGACTTTTTTTGTTGTTATTGTTATGCTAGCATTCAGAGCAAGGTAATAGTGCTTCAGAAGTCTTTTGCAGCACCTTTCAATAAATTATGTCAATCCTTACTAATGCATTAACTGTTTGTTTAGGCACAGCATCTGGATAATTAGATTAGATGAAAGATAGATAGCTTGGCAGTATTACTGAATGTGTCATTCCAATTTACCCTTTTCAATTTGTTAGGAAGATTTTATACGTTTAGTTATTGCTATTAAAATTCCCTATCCAGACAGTGGTGCTATTGAGTGTAAACATGATAAAAACATTCATTAAGAGTCAACTTGTGAACCAAACATCATATAATCTAAATACTCAGGAAGACAGAGAAGAGTACAGAAGAGTTTCTACCCCAGCTTGAGAGCACAGATCACAGAAATTAGCAGGGGAAATGAGTTAGAAGCATTTGATACAACTTCAGCTCCGACATTATTATTGTAATTTTCATCCAAAACAACTTGCCAATGATCATACAGGAAGCTTAAGAAAAACACTGTAATTAACCCCAAATTTCTTCTATCTCTGGGCAACACTGTAATGACAGGAATACCCTCCCCTCTCCTCTCAGATAAGACCATATTTCCATCATAGCAACAACTATTTAGCTGAATAAGACCCCAAGAAATATGTATAACTATAGGGGATCATATTAAAATTTCAGTGGAATGAAAGCATGGGTAAGTTCAGTGCGATGAATCCTTTTCCTAGGTAACACCTTGAAATAATGCTATGGAGTTTGTTTAGACAACATTGACACAATTCTGATTTTATTTTTAGACCATGTGTATGTTTATAAGGGTTGACATCATTATTATTTCAGCAAAAGGCATGGACTCTGAATTCAGAGGTCACGTGGCCATCTTTATAATGACCAAACTACCAAGCATGAAGAGTTTGAATTTCTAGAGAAATAAACCCCTAAATTTGGAGAAATGTTTGCAGGTATTCTGCTCAGAGTCTATTCTTTAATACTGTGGGAGAGTTTCTTCCTAGGGGAGACATTTGAGAGCACTTAAGTTACTAAAAGTGGCTTCTGCATTAGTGTTTGGCTGAAAGTGAGTGGAATTTCACCCTCTTCTTTAGCTGGTTTGTGGTGTTCTGTCTACAGAGAACTTATGACAACTAGAGATTGCTGAGACAGTAAATGAGGTCCAGTAAAGTAAGAGCACGGGAAAATGGTGGCACCAGGTCAGGCTTTGTGTGGGAATTAGCATAGCAAGTGTGACGAAGTTAGCAGCAGTATCAGTGCGAGTTTTGTCTCAGTTGTGTCATGCTTTATTGCACTAATTCAAAAATGGACCTGCAGAAAGGCAGCCCTGAAATGACAACACTGCACGATACTGCAATCTTTTTATGTTCAGAGAATATTATATATGTTAAATTAGTTATAAACAGTAGAGATCTGACTTTTTAATTTCAAACATGAAGCCAGTCTTTTCCAAAGCAGTCCACATCTAAAACAAACAGAAAGCACTTTTAAATCTCATTTCAGAGTGGAACTGATCAGCTGCCTCAACCTTAAAAAAAAAGGAAAAAAAGAGCATCTTGAAACCATCGAAATAGTTACTGAGACTAGTAGTGGGTGATTCCTCTGATAACAGAGAGGAGACATTATCATAACATTGAACTTGAGTGCAAATCATGCTCTTAGTTCTTAAGTAGGATTCATTTCCGAAGTCAGATAGAAGCTGTCTTTAAAAATCAATGATATGATGAGATCCACACAGGGAATTCTGCAACCTCTGTGAGCCACCTGTTTCAGTGCTTGACTACCCACACAGTATTTTATTTTTTTTCCTTAGGTTTAAATGGAATTTCTTGCAGTTCAATCTGTGCACATTGCCTCTTGTGCATCCACTGGATACCACTGAAAAGATTCTGTCTCTGTCTTCTTTACTGCCTCCAACTAGGTATCAATCCACATTGCTAAGATCCCCCCTGATCCTTTTCCTCTCCAGGCTGAACAGTCCCAGCTCTCTCAGCCTCTCCTCATATCACAGGTGCTTCAGTCCCTTAATCATCTTCCTGGCCTTTCAGTCAACTTGCTCCATTAAGCCCATGTCTCTTTTGTTCTGGGAAGCCCAGACTGGACATGGTGCTCCAGATGCGGTCTCGCCAGTCCTGTGTAGGGGGAAAGAAAATCTCCCTTGACCTGCTAGCAACACTTTTCCTAATGCAGCCCCAGAGCTATTGGCTGTCCTTGCTGCAAGGGCACATTGCTGGCTCATGTTAAACTTGATGTTCACTGAGATACCCAGGACCTTCTCTGTAAGGCTGCCTTGCAGCTGGTCAGCCCCCAGTGTGCACCAGACGCAGGACTTTGCATTTCCCTTTCTTCAGCTTCATATGATTTCTGTTGGACCAATACTTCAGCCTGTTGCAGTTCCAATGGATGGCAACACAACCAACTGCTATATCATAGTGATATCTGGTGCACCCCCCCCTCCCCCCCATTTTGATATCATCTAAAAACTTGTTCAGGGTGCTGTCTGTCCCATCAACCAGGTCATTAATGGAAATGTTAAAACAGTATTGGCCCCATAACCATCACAGGGGTACACTATTATTGACTGGCCTCCAGACGGTCTATCACAATGCTCTGAGACCAGTTTTCTGTCCACCTCACTGTTCACTTACCTAGTCTGTGCTTCATACTTTGTCTATGAGTATGTTATAGCATACAGTGTCAAAAGCCTTCCTAAAGTCAGGGTAAACAATATCCAGTCCTCTCCCCCTTTTCACCTAGCTAGTCATTTCCTCACAGAAGTCAATCAAGTTAGCTAAGCAAGAGTTCCTCTTCACTAAATCCAAACTATGTCCAATCACCTTCTTGTCCTTTATAAGATTTTAAACGGTTTTCAGGATTATTTGTTACATCATTTTTCCCAGAATAAAGGTGAAGGTGATCGGCCTATAGTTCCACAGATCCTCCTAGCTCTTCTTGAAGACAGGAGTGACATTTGCTTTCAAGTCCTCAGAAACCTTCCCTGATCACTATGACTTTTCAAAGATAATTGGCAATGACATTGGCCAGCTCCCTCCATACTTGTCCCAAACCTCCCTATCAGGTCCCAAACATCCAGTTTGTTTAAGTGTTCCCTAACTTAATTGTCCCTTACCCAGGCTACGTTTTCCTTGCTTTGGGCTTTCCCACTTTTGCAGGGGCCTAGTATTCCAAAGGCAAATCCTACCAGTAGAGACTGAGGCAAAGGTGGCACTGAGCACCTCAGCCTTTTTCACATACTTTGTCACTAGGTTCCCCCACTGAGTTCAGCGAAGGACACATGTTTTCCCTAGTCTTCCCAGTGTACCTGTAGAAGCCCATCTTGTAGTACTTTCTGTTCACTTCCAGATTCAATTCCAGATGGGCTTTGGCTTTCTTAACCCCAACTCTGCACACCTGAACAATGCTTCTGTATTTCTTCTCTCCACAGTTACCTGAAGCAGCTTCAGCCTTCTGTGTGTTTCTTCTTTAGTCCGAGTTTATTTAGGAGCTACTTGTTCATCTAGGCAGCCCTCCTGCAATCCTCCTGCACATGGGGTCAGACAATTTTTTAGCTTGGCAGAGGTGATCTTTGAAAACCAACCAGCTCTCCTGGACTCCTTTTTCCTTCGGGGCTGTCTCCCACGGCATTCTTCTAAGCAGGTCCCTGAACAAACCAAGTTTTCTCTCTTGCAGTCAAAGCTTGTGATCCTGCTTTTTGCCTTGATCCCTCATCTCCGGATCCTGAACTCCATTCCTGAACTTATGGTCTCTGTAGCCAAGGCTGCCCTCAGCCTTCACAACCCTGGGCAGTTCTTTTTCTGTAAGAATAAGGTCCATCACTGCATCTCCTGTCATCAGCTCCTTGGTCACCTGTGTCAGGATGTTACTAGGAATGCACTCCAGAACATCCTGAGCTGCTCATACCCTCTGTGTTGCCCTTCCATGAGATGGCACTTGCCTTTTCTCCATGAAGTGAAGTGATTTGACTCTGTCTCCTCACAACTTCCATGGAGCTCCAAGGAATTTAATTACCTTGGAGGTGTTTTTCATGTCCTCCAAATTTTGTTTAAACTGTCCAAAGGGTACATATTTTTAGAGAGGAATTAAGAGGGGAACAAAAGACCTAACTTCTTTTCCTTAAGAGATCAGATAGAAAATGTAGGAAGCCTCCATATTGCTTAAACATGGTCATTTGACCATCTCAAAATATGGTCACATGTACTGAGATGTTCATCAGTCGGAACAGCATCTTTGTTGTTGATTCCATACCTATTAAAAGAGGTCATTTTGCCCTTATGCAGGTCAAAAAAGCTTCTTCACCTACTGGTCTGCAAGCTCAGGCCCAAGGAAGCAGCCAGCAAGACATTAGCTTCCTTCAGCAATTCTTTCAATTGGGAATAAGGCAAAACCTCACTGAATTAACATCAGTATATTCTGACAAGGTTAAAGGTATGGGGTATATATCTGTCCTTTAGCTCCTGCTAACATCTATCAACACATGGTAGTCCAGTTGGCTACTATAGATAGCAGCATCTTAAAAGAATATTCCTATTTGTTGTAGAAGCTGAAGACTATTTCTCTGACCTGTCATTGTTCTTTACATCTGAAAATTACAATGGTTTTACTCATGGGAGAATCCTACTTGCTAGCATACACTAAAAAAACCCCAGAGATAAAGAAGGACCAAAAGCAGTATATACACATACACCTGCCAAAGATAGTGAACTTATCTATGTGATAAAGGGCCATCAAACAGCTATCATCACAGAATCATGTTTTTCAGGAATTGGGATCTTGTTTCAAAACAGCAAAAAACAAGTGTTCAGTACCAAAGACTGAATCTATAGCAAAGACAGACTAATTATTCAGCTGAGCAAGCAGAACACATGGTATTCACAAGAATTATATTCTACACGTGATATTTTCTTCTACAATGTCTGCATGAAACAAAAGATGTTTGCATGGGCTGAAATCCCAGACCATTCTTGTTTCATTTGAGTCAGTGGGTCCCACAAGAACCTCTGAGTATTTTCCCAAATTGGGAACTTTCTGTCATATCTACTCCTGAGGTCCCTGACAAAGGGAATATGAGAGAAGGCTTCTGTAACACAAATACTGCAAATATGCCAGACACATAATAAATAGTCTGAGAATCATAAAACTTTGAAGACTCAAATTATTGTGAACAGTGGTATACCATCTTAACATTTACAAAGAATTTTCCCACACAAATATCTGAGATCTAATATCTCATTGTCTTATTTTAAGCAACAGTGAAGCTTTTCACAGCATAATAAACTTATAAAGCATACAGTGTTTCTTCAGACTCTCACACCTCTAGTTCCCAGCTTATATACTAATACAGTAAGCTACATATGACCAAAATTGCAATTACACAGAAAGGTGTGATATAAAAATCAGACTAAAGAACATAGTGGTTCATCTGGATGTACTGCACTAGTACAGGAAAAATGTGGTTTATGAAACACAATTGAAACACATATTTACATTTGCAACCCAAATTCTTCTTTACCATTTTTATTGTATTATTTCACTTCCATGTTTACTGAAAAAATTGTGATCTTCCTTCTGATAGGCAGAGGATACATTTTTAAACTTCTTTTTAATTGCCTAGAAAAAGCAGCTTAGGCTTTGATAGATGTAGATTCCCTGCTGTTTGCCTTACCCTGAGAGACATATTTGAAATAAAACCACGTTCTGCTATACAGGGCACATCACTCACGTTCTTTTTATGCATGCTGCTAGAAAATGTTTTCTCTAGATCTATCATCATTTTGGTTCAAAGCCATTGTTTCTCTTCAACTTTCACTTAAAGACTATTATTTATAAAGTAATCTACCAGGCAGTTCACTTTAGTTCATTTATGTAAAGCAAAAAAAAAAAAAAATTAAGTGGCTTCTATATCTAGCTCCATCAAGTAAACTATTTTGATAAAAAATGCATTCTAATAAAATGTTTATCAGGATCTCTTCAGAGTTTTCAAGCAGGCTTTCAAAGCAGTGGTGTGTGAAACTTGATTAAATGCCTCTTATGTGCTACATATCCGTAGTATTAAGGTCAATTGAATTCTCCTCAGCAAAAGCTGGCAACTCAGATGAAATTCAGTGGGATTTAAGCAACTGCTATTTGGGCATTGAAAGCTTACCAACTTCTGCTGGCTTTTTCCCCCACTACAGGGATGTGTATATAGCAAGACACAGTAAACAACCTGAACTAAAATCACCAAGCTTAATAGGCTTTAAACAGAAGGAAATGAATATGCAGCACCTATTGCCAAACATTAGTGAGATAATCAATTAAACCCCACTACATGTTAGCACCCACAAGATGCAATGCAAGCCAATGCAGAAATTGTAATTCAGGGTAAAAAAAAATCATCCTGCTATATTAACACTGCAATGATCCTAGCCTAACAAGCCTTGTCTCTGAGCAATTTTAGTTAGCTTTTACAGCCCCATGCCATTGGCATCTTTTTTCTGCTCCAGATTGGATATGCAATGCTCGGCAATGCCTTGTACTGCTCTATCCCAGCAGCCTTGTTAGTGTCAGCTGTTAGACCAGCTTCACTGGTCTCTGCTGTTCAACAGACACATCCAAAGCTTCGTACTTCTCCAAGTAAGGATTAGAAACAATAGACTGATCTAAATGTCCCTTTAAATAGCAAAGATCAGATCCAGGTCAATAATGGGATTTTTGAATGATGAATACCCCTTTCAGCTTCAAAGGAAATGTCTGCAGAATGGGTTGCCCAAGTTTGTCACTATTATTTCCAGCAATGTTGTAAGGCAGAGAGTTAACAGTAGAAGTGAATTAAGAATCCACACTGACATCTTGTGGACACAGAGCTAGCAAAATATTTGTAAGCACTTAAACCCCGTTTTGTGGTTTTTTAATCAAAGAGCTAAACTGGAATAGTACAGGGAAAGGGAGGTGATTTTCTGAGACTTGTTAAACCAGACACTTTATGACATGTACCAAGCCTGTGCAGAATAGTGTTTCATGCAGTAAATATGAGAATCTGGATCTTCATAAAAAGATGTGTGAAATTTCATTTTAAACTTTTATTCCCAATGCCCAAAATTAAACACAAAACAAATTTTAAAAAAACAAAACCACCCAGCATTTACACAATTTTAGAATACAGGCAGTGATTTAGCTAGGAACTTAAAGTCTACACTTACTTATAAGCAAAAAATGAAACCTGCTGAAGTTAACATATGTATTATTGTGCAAAGTTTTCTGTTGCATGAACATTTGCAGAATAGCAGACAGACACCACTGGTCTGAGCCAGGCCTATTTTTAAATTAGTAAGTTTTTATATTCCATGAACTTTCTTAGAAAAAAAAACAGAATTCTCCAAATTATCTTGGGAAAAGCAAAAATTCTTGCCAACAGAAAGCAGAATTACAGATTTTATTTAAATAAATATTCACAGAAACTGTTCCACAGGCAGCAGAGGAAAATGCCTTGCTTCCTGCCTTTGGAGGGAACAACTTAAAGGAAAATGTTTTTAATCTCAGCCTTAGGGAAAAGCAATGGTAATTCCCCCTCATTTCTTCCAGCACTTCTCAGTGCAGCTCATTTTAGACAAGGTGTACAGACTACAGAGATAAGAAGGAAGCTTAAACACTATTTTTGGCAGGACATGCCCTGGGAGAGTTGCCTCAAAGAATTATTAACACAGATGCCAGAATTAAGCTACTAGCAGGAAGAAAACACACATTGATAGAGAATATGCCTCTGAGAACATTTTAAGTGATGATGCTCAATATTGGGTCCAAGAAGCCCTCTAATATACATCAACTTCATAAGAATTGGTTCATTTGATGACTGTAGTTGCAGAAAAACTCTGAAGTATTCACTTTATGAAGAAGAACATTCCAAGGAGTCACAAATTTTCAGCATCACCAAAGGCTTCACTCTAAATGTAAGCATTTAATTAATTTTCAGCAACCCATTTTGGAAAAGGTGTGGTTCCAGTAATATTCATCTGGATCTCCAAAATTGCTTTTGCCCAGGAGATCTGTATCAAATACAGGGCTTTCTTTTTTTCTTTTAAAGACATTTTCTCTTTACGTTGGCATTGCCCAGGGGATCCAAGACAAAACTGGATTACTGTCCATTTGCACCATATTTGGACTATGTTAATCCTGTGCTTTTCAGTTTCCTGCGGCATTCGGAAAAGATCCTTCCTATAATCTCCCTTTGATGTATAATTTCTAGAATTTCGGGGAGGTGGGAAGGGGCTTTTCTGTGGAGATCACACACAGCCAGAGACAGGATTTAAGATGATAGGTCTGTCAGAGGCTTAGCTGATAGATCAGGCTCACTATCTCAAGCTTGACTCAATCACCACATTTGGTATCTGGAGTCTCCAATTTCCTTGCTATTCTGTTGAAATCTGACCTCTCTTGTTCTCTTCCTCTGGCATGTTTAAACATTCTGTAGCTGCGCTATGTCAGGACATGAAGACAGGATGTTCTATGGATCCTTCTTGATTAAAGCTCTATTGTATGATTACCAGTGGCTGACCAGAGCTGGACTGCAGGTCCCTGTCAGTTCCTTGTGCCTGTATTGATAAGAATCTCAGCCCTTCTCTCTGTTAGCGTCAGTTCCTTTGGCATTTGTATGTGTGGCTCCTGCTGCAAAAAACAATAGTCACAAAAAGGAATAAGTACTTTGGGATTTCAACCTGTCAACAGTGAAAAATGAGAAAGGAATGGCGGCATTTAGCCTCAGATTATTGATTAGCTCAGGGGGAAATCAAATTTTATGATATTAAATACAGCAAACATTCACTCCACTGGGGAAAAATAATGTAGCACTTGTCTTCCACATATAGCAATTACAGCTGACAGGGATCTTCATTCTGTGTCATATAAAAGGAGAGATTTTTCTTGTGTGTATAACAAACCACAAATGAGTAATGAAGGTCTTCATTTATAAATGGATGAAATCATATTTCCTATTTATAGCTATACAAAGAAAAATACGGGAACTAAGTTCTGCTCATAGTGATGGTTCTTTACATTTAGAAGTGCAATGGAACAGATTTGGCATCAGCTTATCCCAGATTTTAATAACTTAAGAGCCTGTGCCGCAAATAATTAATCTTTGGCCTCAACAGTTTTATATACAACAGTCAGGGCAATAATATGAAAGGACTCCATAACTTTACAACTATATCTAGCATTTTCTTCAAATTAAATTCTAGAATAATACCACTGCAGCTGGTTTGCAGCCTCAAAAACACTAATAAGAGGTGCTGTGTTTTATATTGTTCCCTTTTGCATTCTGAATGCTGCCTTTAAATTTCTAAACAAGTCATTCTCTAAGTGTGATTTTGATCCTCTGAAAACTTAACCATGCACTAAACTTAAAGGACAAAAGCACTTCCATTTGATCCAATGGGGTTACTACAGTGTTTAAAGCCGGACACATGCTGAGAAATGGGTGTATGAGTAGATGAATTAAAATGATGGAAACTGAAAGTAGCTGTGTTTAAAGGTTCAGTTAGACCAAGGTATTACCTCCAAAAGCAGGTGACAAGGGAAGGGTAAGACAGCACAAGTCAGCTCTTCAGTAGAATATCCTAGCTTTCATCTACTCAAGTTCATTTATACTTTTTTCCCCTCTCTTTCAATGGTCCAGACATTCTGATTATTTTTTTTAATTTCAAAGATAACTGTAGATATGAATAATCTGGTTTCACTACAGTTTTTAAGGAATCCATTACTGAAATATAAAAGAATATATGGCACCACTATTAGCTTTTTATGCTTCTCTTTTTCTTAGTTCATTAAAGATAAACATGAACATATATACGGGTTAGAGCAGAAATTTGGTGTCTCTCTGAATTCTTTCTCCTAATTTTTGGATTTATTTTATAGTTATACCTCTTATTTATACTAAGGACCCAATCTCCCACAGACTTCATATGCAAATACTAAAGCTTGAAATTGTGGCGTTTCATGTGTAATAGCAAGTGTAAGCAGTATCTTTTCCAAGTACTGCATACACTGAACACACACAACAGTATTGTATTTTGATGTGTATAACATGTCATCTGTGTGTAAAGATATTCTGCCTCATTCAACAATGATAACTGCATGGGAGCAGTGGTAATAAAAGAACATAGTGTTTCAGATTTCAGAATAGATCACTGACTGGCTGCCTCAGTCTTTCGCTAAACTTTAACAGTCCTTTCATCAAATCTCTTCCTTCACTGTGTCTGATTTTCTAAAGGTTAGATGAGGTTACAGGTTATTTGAGAACTTATTTTCATAAAGACCTTATTTTAAGTGAATATAGATCATCAGAGACAGAGGATTATATAGAAGAAGATAATGTTTCTGTATTCCTTCCAGGTTACCCTTCCTTGCCTCCACCCTTTGTATGCTTCCTTTTTGGTTTTGAGTTTGGCCAGGAGCAACTTTGTCATCCATGCCGGCCTCCTGGCATTTTTTGCCTGACTTTGTACTTGTTGGTATGGAGCTCTCTTGAGCTTGGAGGAGGTGATCCAAGCTTTCTTGGGCCCTTCTTCCCTCTAGGGCCTTATCCCCTGGGACTCTTCCAAGCAGATCTTTGAAGAGGCCAAAGTCTTCTCTCCTGAAGGCCAGGGTTGTGAGCTTGCTTTTCATCCTCCTTCCCGCCCTCAAGATCCTGAACTCAAACATCTCATGGTCACTGCACCCAAGGCTGCCCTTGATCTTCATATGCCCAGTGAGTACCTCCTTGCTGGTGAGTATGAGGTCCAGCACAGCACCTCTCCTCATTAGCTCCTGTATCAATTGGAAGAGGCAGTTATCATCAATGCACTCCAGGAACCTCCTGGATTGCTTATGTCTTGGTGTGTCTTCCCTCCAGAAGATAACAGGATGGTTGAAGTCCCCTATGAGGACCAGGGCTTGTGAACATGAGGCTGTTTCTGTTGGTCTGTAGAGGACCTCATCCACTTTCTGGTTAGGTGGCCTGCAGCAGACACCCACTGCAATGTCACCTTTACCTGTCCATCCCCAGGCAGAGCTCTATGCACTCCAGCTACTCTCTCATATAAAGGACACCGTCTCCCCACTCCATCTTCCTATCCCGTCCTTCATTGGGACCCTGTATCCCCCATGTATCCCACTCCAGTCATCATGGGTACAATCCCACCACGTCATGTTGGGTTCCCAATAAGATCATAGCCCTGCAACTTGCACACAGATCTAGTACTCATCATGCTCTTTCCCCATCCTGTGTGCATTTGCACTTGAGAGGCACCCCAGCATGTTGGGGGCCTGGAGGGGGTTTGAGGGATTTCTCCACAATGGTGCCTTGTAAACACTTCTTGGCCTTCACGCAAGTGCTGGAGGTAACCCCACTTAAGACCTGTTTTGTTGATTTTGTGATCCCTGTCTATCAAATCACCCTAAGCCCTTTGCTCAGCCATCCTATTCATCACTCTCTCACACAGGCTTGCTGGTTACCCTCTCCCTCCTTATAAGGTCAGCCATCCTATTAGCAAATATAGCTTCGTCCTGCTTATTGAGATGAATCCCATCTCTTCCAAGCAGATGCTGATCTGCAAACAGGGACCCATGGTCACAGAAACCAAAACCCTGTCACCAGCACCAGTTCCGCAGCCATTTACTGACCTGTCCTATTAGACCCTTTTTCCTCACACCCTTTCCCCTCACTGCAGGATTGACAAGAACACCACCTGGGTCCCCCATGCTCTTGACTACTACCCCCAGACCTCTGTAGTTACTTTTGATACTGTCCAGGTCTCCTCTGGTAGTATCCATTTGTGCCCTCACAAAATAACAGCAGGAGGTTGTAGTCAGAGGGCTGGACAAGCTTTGGCAGTCCCTCCACAACATCCCAGCTCCTGGACCCTGCCCAGCCTCTAGACGGTTGATCAGCTCAACAGACAGGTGCCTCTGTCTCCCACAGCAGGGATTCACCTGTTCCAATGATTTACTGCTTCTTCCTGGTAGTCTCGCATGGTTTAGGGTTAGGTGGACCAGGTTCTTTGCTTGCAGGCACATCTGGCTTCCCTTCAGCTTCGTGGGTAGTTGAAACTATTTTGCAGTTATAACCCTGAGGTGGGGCAGG
Organism: Astur gentilis; assembly: GCF_929443795.1. NCBI lineage: Eukaryota > Metazoa > Chordata > Aves > Accipitriformes > Accipitridae > Astur > Astur gentilis. Next base: position 27,512,684 of record NC_064899.1, read on the forward strand.
ATCCTTCCTCTTGGTGCCAGAAGTCATCAGCTTCCATCCTTCCCCTTCTCCAGAGGTTTCACTTACTTTGATAGTGAGGGTAAACACTGCCTGCTTCTCACTATTCAAACCTATTTTAGTTAGCATTTGCCCATGATGGTAATTGGTAACTGACCTCTCCCTTTAGCTCGACTCAAAAGCTTTTTCACCTATTTTCTCCACATGCTCTGTTGAAGGAAGGGGAGTGAAGGAGCAGCTAGGTGGGTGTCTGGCAGCCAGCCAAGGTCAACCCACCACAATGGTACCTGCAGAAATTGAATCTGATCATCTTTCTTTTCTTCTCATTATTTCAAGGTCAAAATAAGTGCACACATGGAAGGGGGAAGCTATCAAATTCAGAGCTGGCCTGCGGGCACCTAGATGTAATTTGCAGTTGTTCACCAATAGTACCTTATGTGTGACAAGATGCAAATGCTTTAAACTTCATTTCTACCTCTGGATCAAGTTTGCAAGTCCTGGAACTTCAGGTCTGACAACCAAGCTACTCACTACAAAATGAGAGGATTTTGTTGTCACCTCAACTCTGTGATTCACCAAATGGCATGATTACATTTCTGGATCTTGAACCACTTCTTTAAGTGTTACAATCTCTAAAGATGCAGATGCATATATCAAGTTGGATTTACAAAATGATCAAAAACATGACTAAGACAGCATTCTTCTCTATGTGTCTAGCAACGTGAGACTCTCCATTTGAGCTGGTCAGCATAGGCTATATTGACAGTCAATAGAGAAAAACACATTTTTTAAAATTGTGACACTCTGTACGTATTTTTGAGGTATAATATACTCAGGTAAGATCAACTGCACCTTGAACCAAGAAACACCCATTAGACATAATCACTAGGCATGGGCACTCAGAAAATGTCAGACCATCCATTGAATATCTGTCGGCAGTTTCAAGCGCTATTGCACCTGTTGAGAGGATATTTTCAGTGAAAAATTACATCCTGACTAAGACTGAAAGCAGACTGTCGAACTGCAGTGCAAAACCAGTAATCAATTTAAAATCACACTCCATTAACTCAAATGCATGTCTTTATAAATCGAATCTGATGGAGAGCGCTGCTCCACACTAGACACACCCCACACAACATTAATTTCTATAGGAAATGGTGGCTTCCTCTACAAATAAATAAACTAAACCCTGTAGGCTCTGCCAGCTGTAGGATAACCAAAACAAGAGAGAAGGCTGTTACCCTGTGTCTCAGCTTCTGCATGAATCTTACCAGCAGATGCCAGTCTTACACTAAAGAAATACAGTTACAACAAGCTGGTAACTATTTTGGGTAAGATTTAAAGTAAGATTTTTTCAGAACTGGTAGATCTGATGTAAGATAAACTAAATTTTGAATAAACATTAGCAAAGTGTTCCAAATAATTCAAAAATAACTTTGAATGTGTGTGGGAGGATGGGTTCTCTCTTGCTATTACTCTGAAGGAAAATATCTAAAATAAATTGTTGCTTTTAACGTGCACCACTTAACAGAATTACGTAATTATGGTTTAAAGTCAAGGCAATATCTTAGCTTAATCACTGGAAAACTCATAGGGATTCCTAGTACTCACAAAGCAAATTAGTGGAACAGGATTGCAGGTCCGCCTAGGCTTCATATGCTGAAAGTCTCTCTGAGTGAGTTTCTTCTGTTTAGGCACATTGAAAGTCTAAACAGAAGGTGTTAAATGCATCTTCTGAAATGTTCAGTTTCCTGTTTAACTTTCATCCCCATAGCTCTTAGTCCTTTAAAGCACCATCCTTATGTGTAACTTTGACATGCTCTGATTTATGAAGAACTCTGATACAACACCAGGAACACTTGATTTATGCATTTTCACAGAAATGCACAATCATTTTTGCCTTGAAACATACACATAACTTACTCTCTCGACACAAATGAAATGTCATACTTAATTTCCTCCCTTTCAGTGCTGCAGAGGAGAGATTAAAAGGGTCCAGACTGGTAACTAATGCAAAATCTGAAACAAGTGAAGATAAAGAGCACAAAGTCTCTAATTTACATAATTGATTAAACTGCTAAATATTAGACATCAAATAAAGCAAGCATTATTCAATATCTAACTAAGGCATTTAGTCTAAGTCAATTCATCTAGACCTGCTGTACGGTCAGGGAAGAAAGGCACCTTGATAGAGTCCTTCTCCCCTAAAATGGAAAATAAAAAGAGATACATAGCTGTGTGCATAGAAAGACTTAGGCATTATAGAATCAGAGAATCATAGAATGGTTTGGGTTGGAAGGGACCTTTAAAGATCATCTAGTTCCAACTGCCCTGTCATGGGCACCAACATCTTCCACTAGATCAGGTTGCTCAAAGCCCCATCCAGCCTGGCCTTGAACACTTCCAGGGATGGGGCATCCACAATTTTCTGGGCAACTTGTTCCAGTGTCTCACCACCCTCATCATAAAAATTTGTTCTTTATATCCAGCCTAAACATACCCTCTTTCAGTTTAAAACCATTGCCCTTTGTCCTGTTACTACAAGCCTTGGTAAAACAGTCTTTCTTTTCCTTTCTTATAACTCCCCTTTATATACTGAAAGGTTGCAATAAGGTCTCACAAGAGCCTTCTCTTTTCCAGGCTGAACAACCGCAACTCTCTCAGCCTTTCTTCAGAGGAGAGGTGTTCCAGTTCTCTGACCATTTTTGTGTCCCTCCTCTAGATCTGCTCTAGCAGGTCCATGTCTTTCTTGTGCTGGGGGCAGCAGAGCTTGCAGTATTCCAGGTGGGGCCTCATGAGAGCGGAGTTTAATTCTCATGAGCGGAGAAGCACCTCCCTTGACCTGATGGCCATAATTCTTTTGATGAAGCCCAGGATACTGTTGGCTTTCTGGGCTGCAAGCGCACATTGCCAGCTCATATCCAATTTATCATCCATCAGTATGCCCAAGTCCTTCTCCACAGAGCTGTTCTCAATCCATTCATCCCCCATTCTATTGATATTGAGGTTTGCCCTATCTAGGTGCAGGACCTTGCACTTGGCCTTGTTAAACTTCACGAGGTTCACATGGGCCCACTTCTTCAGCCCGTCAAGGTCCCTCTGGATGGTATCCCTTCCCTCAAATATAACAACTGCACCACTCAGCTTGGTGTCATCTGCAAACTTGCTGAGGTTGCACTCAATCCAATTGTCTATATTGATGAACATATCATAGAATCATAGGATCATAGAATCGTTTAAGTTAGAAAAGACCTTTGAGATCATCAAGTCCAACTGTCAACCAAACACCACCACGCCCACTAAACCATGTCCTAAAGTGCCACATCTATGCGTTTTTTGAACACCTCCAAGGATGGTGACTCCACCACCTCCCTGGGCAGCCTGTTCCAATGTCTGACAACCCTCTCAGTAAAGAAATTTTTCCTAATGTCCAATCTAAACCTCCCCTGCCACAGCTTGAGGCCATTTCCTCTTGTCCTATCACTGGTTACTTGATAGATGTAACCTCTTCTACACCTCACTACAGCCTCCTTTCAGGTAGTTGTAGAGAGCAATAAGGTCTCCCCTCAGCCTCCTTTTCTCCAGACCAAACAACCCCAGTCCCCTCAGCCGCTCCTCACAAAACTTGTGCTCCAGGCCCCTCACCAGCTTGGTTGCCTTTCTCTGGACATGCTCCAGCACCTCAATATCTATCCTGCAGTGAGGGGCCCAAAACTGAACACAGTACTTGAGTTGCAGCCTCACCTGTGCCAGGTACAGGGGAACAATCACTTCCCTGCTCCTGCTGGCCACACTATTTCTGATACAGGCCAGGATGCTGTTGGCCACCTTGGCCACCTGGGCACACTGCTGGCTCATATTCAGCCGGCTGTCAACCAACACCCCCAGGTCCTTCTCCACCAGGCAGCTTTCCAGCCACTCTTCCCCAAGCCTGTAGCACTGCATGGGGTTGTTGTGACCCAAGTGCAGGACCTGGCACTCGGCCCTGTTGAACCTCGTACAATTGGCTTTGGCCATTGATCCAGCCTGTCCAGATCATTTTGTAGAGCCTTCCTACCCTCAAGCAGATCAATACTCCCACCCAACTTGGTGTCGTCTGCAAACTTAAACAGAACTGGCCCCAATACTGAGCCCTGGGGAACACCACTTGTGACCTGCCGCCAATTGGATTTAAACCCATTCCCCACAACCCTCCGGGCTGGTCCAACCAGCCAGTTTTTTACCCAGCAAGGAGTACACTTGTCTAAGCCATGAGATGCCAGTTTCTCAAGGACTATGCCATGAGAGACAGTGTCAAAAGCCTTACTAAAGTCCAGGTAGACAACATCCACAGCCTTCCCCTCATCCACTAGGCGGGTCACCTGGTCACAGAAGGAGATCAGGTTGGTCAAGCAGGACCTGCCTTTCATGAACCCATGCTGACTGGGCCTGATCCCCAGCTTGCCCTGCACGTGCTGTGTGAGCGCACTCAATATGAACCGCTCCATAATCTTCCACGGTACCAAGGTCAGCCTGACAGGCCTGTAGTTCCCCAGATCCTCCTTCCAACCCTTCTTGCAAATGGGCATCACATTGGCAAGCCTCCAGTCACCTGGGACCTCCCCTGTTGACCAGGACTGCTGATAAATGATGGAGAGTGGCTTGGCAAGCTCCTCCGCCAGCTCCCTCAGTACTCTCGGATGGATCCCATCTGGTCCCATAGACTTGTGAGTCTCCAAGTATTAAATAGTAATGGTCCAGCTACAGACCCTTGAGGGACATCACTCATTACTGTTTTCTACTTGGACATTGAGCTGGCCATTGAGCATGTCCAGAGAAAGGCAACCATTGAGTCTACTTGGACTGTAACTCTTTGGATGCAGCCATTCAGCCAATTTTCCTTGTCCATCCATCAAACCCATTATCTCCCCAATTTAGCAGCAAGAATATTATGGGGGACCATAACAAAGGCCTTACAGAAGTCCAGGTAAGTGACATCCATAGCACTCCCCTTGTTCACTGATGCAGTCGCTCCACCATAGAAGGCCACTAGATTAGTCAGGCATGATTTGCCCTTGGTGATGCCATATTGGCTGTCTCTAATCACCTCCCTATCATCCAAATGTTTCAACACACATTTCAGGAGGATCTGTTCCATGATCTGTTCCATTATCCCTTCATTGATTACTGAGGAATTCTTGGTTAGCTTAGGTTAGACGTTTGACTTTTAGATGGCTACAAATACATAAAATGATTACTATCAAAGTATTCACTTAACATCACAGGCTACTCTGCAAACAAGTGCTGACGGACCCACTGAACACAACTTGCTGGTGTGCCTGGATTTGAGGACTAAAAGTGACCTTACACAGCAAGAAACCTTTCCCAGATATGTCCACAGTGTTCCAAATTCATCCATTTATACTTGGTGTGACCAAATCTCCAGAACTAAATCTAATACATGGGGTTTCTTTTTAATTCTGTAGAACAGGGCGAAAATGATAAAAGCTCAAAGAGGAAAGAAAGGTGTTAGCTGGAGCAGATTCCTTCTCGCAGCCTGGATCCAGTCAGCCTGAGGGGCAGTGATGAGATTGTTGGGCCTTCTGCACCTCCAGGCCCACCACTGTACAGTTCCTCTGCTCACTGCAGCTGAACCAGCTGTGGGAGAAACTCAGTAAGAAGCAAGCTCCCAGCTGGGCACATACCTGAGCTTCTTTATATTACTTTTATTAGACAGTGATATTCCAGTGTAGAGAATGCCTTTACTTGCATTTGAACAGCAAATAGCATCAAACCTGCCTGGAATCTAAAACCCACTATATATGTATCATTGTGCTTTAAAGACACTTACTATTAGTTATCTAAAACCAGACTTTAGTTAGAGACATACCAGAGTATAAGAGCAGAATGTGATATAGGAAATTAACAGCATCAAGTTTTGCTTGCAATGTCAGACGTTTCTGACTTAGACTCCATATGCATTCAAGAAAGACAGATAGAGACAGTTCTCTGGGAAACATTACCTTGCACCCAAGCTGGAGTCAGGCTCTAAAGTGCTCTTTGAAGGAGTTTTGCTTTTTTTTGATTGAGCACAGAAAGCCCAGACCCCTAACTCGGGAACTTTTAAGTTATGTTTCTAAAATGAGGCAATTTGCATTTTCCTTTTGTCACCATCAATAAAGCAATCACTCCACCCACTTCTGTTAGGTAGATACCCTTGGGAGGAAATAAGGCAATTTCTAAGTAAATGTGCAAACCATTTAGTTAAAAGTAAAAATGAATTCATTTTGAATGTGGCTAGAGCAGACAAGTAATGCTTGACAAACAAACTAGATATCCAGGGGTGGAGCTCAACCACAACTCAGTCAATCCATGACCTTGTGAAGCCATCCTTATTCAGGAAAGCATTTTAAAACAACTTTCATGAGCTAAATATGCAGATTACATATCAGCTAAACACACACTGAAACACCCTTGTAATTCTAATACATTTCCTCTCTACTATTCAAAGGTTTCATTGCTTTATGAACATAAATATAAGCATTTTTATATGGAAAAAAATGTATACAGCTGATGCTGGACCCTGCATCACTAGGGAATTTTGAGATAATCTCATTCAGCTTAAAGAACCTGGCAGAAAACACACTCTGTTCTTAACCAGAAGAGTACTTTCACAACCTAATTTTTAAACTACATTGTGTGTATTTACTGTGGATTAATTTATCTCCCTAGGAAATTCAGTTTATTCTTTTTCAAAATTGAAAGAGGATAAATAGACACATGATGGGTCTTTTAGTTTTATTTTTTTGGCTAATATTGAAAGTTAGTCTTTCAGTGATTTAATTCAATCTTGGAGAAATTTCTAACTAAGCAATAGAATATGAAGATGACTAGTGCAAACTGCCCATACAAGAATGTGTATGGGCATAGCACACTTGGTGAAAACTTATTTGAAAATAACTTGATACAGTTACTGTTGTATTCTGTTAAATTACACAGTGAATGGTATCCATTTCTCTTTCCTCATTAGTGCCAGCTTCTGCTCAGGGATAATTATGTCAAATTATTATCAATCTAATTAAAAGCAGACCTCATCCAACACACAAAAAAATACTCAATATTATTCTTTTTTTTTCATCAACCCAGTAGAATTATCTTTGTTTCAAAATTTTAATTATATTATACCAATTTGCTCTGTGATGGGAGAGAGGCTCTTCACGTAAATTGCAAAAAACAGCAGAGCTACAGCAATTTATATCTGGATTTATACTAGCTGAAGATCCAGCTTTAGATATCAAGATGGCAGCTTGCAGCATTTCAGTACTGCAACCTTCCCAGTGTCCTCAGATACCTGCACGCACTTGTACAGTGATATATTTGAAACTCCTTCTTTCAATGTTAACTACTCAAGTTGCAGAAATTGACCTCTGAGATGTAACGGTGCATGTTTTGAGTGATAAAGGGTAATTACAGAGAGAGAAAATAAATACCCTTGGTACAGGGATTTTCATGGAAATTTTTACCAAAAGTGCAGTTTGGTGGGCTGGCAACTGTACTCTGCTCCTTTGTATTTTGAATCCACATGGTTATAGTATACATAAGAAAGTATAGCTTATGATTGAAAAATGATAATATGAACAATACACTATATTAATTTTATGCCATTTTGTCTAAAGCAATCTTAGATACCATTAAGTCATGGGTTTCACTGAACAAAACAAGCAGATTTAGAGAAGGGAGGTAAAAAATTGTAATTTTTTAGGGTCTGATCAACGTAAGTAGCAATCTCTTGTGATGTGCATAAACTTTTGCAAATTTTGTCAGGTAGCAATGTGGTAAGGGAACAGGTTTCATGAGCACACTTGATTAAAGTAAACATGGTCACATTAATTTGATATCCATCTGGCTGGGGAACATACTAATTTGCAATAACTTTCAATAGCCTAGAAATTTAATTATTGCTTTGTTTTATCCCTTCTCTATTTAATGATGTTTCCAGACATTATGCAAGCTAATGTTTTGTCCAGGCCAAACCCATTCATTCTGGATCACACACATACACTAAAAATAAAAAAAATATCTGAACATCTAAGCATAGTAATTGTGCTTAGTAATCTTGCTGAGCACTGAGACATTGTACTATTCATAACAGAAGGCCCTAGACCCTACCACAGCTTAAGAACATTGCAAGAATGGTCAGTGGCAAAAATCCCATTGACTGCAGAACTAAAGTGTCACCATTGTATAGAAAACAACTACAAGCAGCAATAAAATGGAAGGAATAGTTTGTGCAATTTTACACAAAAGAAGGAGCAGATGCTAGAGGGAGGTATTGCAGTTTGCTTCCAGTTAGACGTAACAGGTATAAAAAAGAACTTTGAAAAACCTATTAACAAATAAAAAGATCTCCCATGGCAGTGCTGGGAAGAAAGAAATATAACAAATAGCAAAAAGTCTTGAGCCAAACTAAAGACATATGCAATTATTTAGTGTATACTTGCTTTGTTTATTATTCCTTTATTCAAATTCAATTCTTCAGTAGATGGAAGTTTGGTTTTTTTAATAACCAAAAGGAAATAAAAAATTGCAGTCCTTCTCCATGTTCACTCAAGAGTCAGCTGGACCACAAGTTTTTTCTTCTCTTCTATGCACTGGGGTGAACGGTTATGTGAGGTAACTGACAGAATGCTGAGGGAACAGACACCCTCAGCTCAGCTCACAAAGTGGTGACTGCCTGTATGTACATCAGCCACTGCAGGAACCTTCTCTGGCAGAGATGTGAAGTGGAACTGAGTCAAGCCTGCTAACCATGAGCAGAGCTGAAGCAAGGGTTGACATTGCTGCACTGGCAAAGCTCCCCGATCCAAAGAGCAACCTTGTTGGTCCTGCCTCCAAATTTCACCCTCTCTGCAATAGATACCCAGATCCAACACTCACAATGGGACATGAAGGTCACCATTCCTATTTTTCAGAACACTAAAATTAGACCAAAAAGATATAGTACACTATATTCCACAAAATTGGGCATGGGGGGAGGACAGTCCTGAATTATTCTGTTAGGTTTTTTTAAGTATGTCTTTGGAAGATACACAATTAATTAATTTAAACATGTGCACCATACATGTAGACCCTCCCTAATTCTGTTGACTTCAGTGACTGACATTTCCAAGTGTCCTCTCTTCATTGAAAACTTCCACCAGTTCTGTTTGATACAAAGCAAGTTTTGAATTGTTGACTTGGTGCCAGCAAAGGTGTGGTATGAAAGACTCAGTTAGACATTTCTCTAAAGGTTGAATTTCAGCAAAAAAATTTCCTAACTTCCCAAAATTTCTGAGGAACTGAAGTCAGAAAACTAAGCTTCAGCCTGCTGAATACCCTCCTGCAGACTGCTTCGGAAAACAGTTTTATACTGATTAGAGGAAGCTTCTGAAACAGAATGATCTAACAGAGTGTTTTTCTCCCAGATCTGTGAGCATATACATTTTATGTATTCTAATTTATTATTAAATATGTGCTCACATCCGCCTGCTATTTAATATTTAACCTACAATTGTATTAATTATTATGATTATAATGAAAATAATTTAAAAATACTTAAATTAACCTTCCAGAACAAATCTGATGATTTTCCCCAGGACAAAGTATATGATTCATATGTGACAATACATAGTGTCAGATTTTTGTTTCACTCTCAGTCATTCATTTTTAATATGTGGAAAAAAAGGAATGTTGCTTAAATTTCCCGTTACATAGTAGCATGCAATCAAACCTAAGTAATTCTGAATTCTATTCTCACTGTAATTTTATGGCAAATCAGTATAAGTGAATCCACAAAATCTCACAGAAACAGCATAAGAACATGAATGAATTAAAAAATTATTCCTTCACTTTCAAGTGGTCCCATTGTATATATAGAGAGATGCTGTCACATTACTTAATAGAATTGTAGACTGACATTTATAAATCATAAACCAGAGCTGTAGTTCTGTGAGGGACCTGTCCAATGATCATGAAAGTGCATGCAGCATGCAAATGCTGAATAGAAGCATTTGGAAGAGAAGGAAGAAGTGCTTAAGAAACAGCAGACACCATGAAAGCCTTTCTGAAAGCAGCTTTGAGCTTTGCTGTACATGAGCCAGGGATATCTGCTTTTTGTCATACCTCACCACTGCTGTCCTAGCTGACAGGGGAGCAGCTCTATAAGCCCTTCTATCAATTAATTAATATTTGCTAGGTTCCAGAACAAATTAATTGAGAAAAGTAAATCTATATGTCATTATTGCAGGAAACATCTGGGCCCATCTCTTACACAGACCAATTTCATGCAAATCCATGGAAGCGTTCAGCTGAGGAAGTGTCTCACGCTTGGGGTCTCTGAGCCCATCTCACAAACTGTCCCAATGCTACCCAAAATGCTCATTTCATACTCAGCCAAACAAACAAATGGAAGAACTGTTGTTCAGGAAATTATGATCTTTGTCTTCATTTCTTCCAGGAATGGAGGAAACATTACAAGAAATCCATTAAAGGAAATGTATTCCTTTAAGAGATGGAATTGCTGTCTCAACCCATGAACACAGCTTTCCTCACAAGCTCAATAGTAAGCATTTATTTTATTCAGAATTAGAATAGCAATGTTCTGAAGAGTAGACAAAAAATAAACAGCTATTGTTGCGATAGAGGAATAGTTGGGACACCTGTGCCGAAGACAGAGCAAGTTAAAAATATTTGGAGGTAATAGTGTCTTTTAAAAGTAGTTGCCTAATTTATGGTGTTCACAGGTCTACGTTTCCGCCCCCCCCACTCCCCCGCCCCCAACATCAGCTTTAAGCATCTCTGGGTAAGTATATTTTGTTTCGGGTTATTCTGTTTGGAGCTGGTTTTGAAAATCCTATTTATTTAAGCTCTGACGGATGATTGATGCAAACAACACACTTGCAACAGCAGTGCAAAAAACCTGCCTTGCACATTTTCAACACTGTTTGGCTTTACTATGAACTTTAAATCTTGGTTTGGTTTTTGGGTTGGAAGAGATTTCATGTTTTCTGATACCTCTCACTTCCCCTAGTGCAGCACTGTACTTTTTACACCGGGCTTTGCTTCAAGTATTGCTGTTACCCTCACCAACATCAAGCATTAAATTCCACCTGAAATCATGGAGCTGCCACTAATTAATCAACTGGCAAATACAGTAGATGGAGATTGTGAGTGTGCATGTGTGCCGGTGGTACACCACCTGCTATGCCTGTCATCCACTTACTCACGTCCTTCCTCTGATGCAGAAATCTCAGGAGACAATGGTAATGTTATCTTGCCTTTGGAATATTTTACATCTGTATCAAGCAACAAAATAGCTGCCTATCTCAATTAATCTAAGTTATTTAAAGTACTCATGCTCATCTATGCTAGTTGTTCACTTCCCTTCCATGGAACAATTTAGTGTCTGGTAAATTTAACTCGTTATGGGGACTATTGCTATCTTGTTTTGTTGTTTCTGATCTTTTCTATGTTGAAAACAAAAAGGAACAACAGTAAGAAGAGATCCTGTTTAAGATTTCACTGATAATTCCATGAGATGCAGAACATTGTACTACTAGAGTTTAAAACAGTGAGAGATTTTTACAGCAAATCAATTAAATATGAAGGGCTGGATATTCTATTAAAGGTAACTTTATGAAGAACAAAACCTTTCATAAACAGCAAACATTTGAAAAGAAAATCTTTCCTTTGTTCTATATTTTATACTTTTATTTGAGGATAGATATTATTTCATGTTAACTAACCCATAAACACACACTTTACTTTTCTTAATAATAGCTGGAATTTCCTTACAATGTAGGTTAATTCCCAGTGAATCAGATATTGAGCACACCTGGCTCAGCAGCATATGCTGCTGTTTGATGTAGGGCAAAGATAGCAAGTGCCACCAAGATAAATCTTCAACTCACTGTTCCTACCCATGTCCTGTTCTTATTTTTGTGCTGCTCCAGATGTTTGAGACATGTTATTTTCTCAAATGAGAGCTACAGTCACTTGGCACACTAAGCTACTGAGCAGATGCCATCTTTTCTGTAAGTGCAATAAACTCAATTAAACCTTTAATTGATGCATGCATAAATGCAAACAGTAGTTTCATTGTTATGTGGGGGAAATAATTGATCTCCTTTATTGAAGTCATTTGGAGGGAATCCCAAGGCTTATGAAAGTATGTCCTCAAAGGGTGTAAAAACCCTCATGGATGGATACATTGGAGATCCCTGGAAAGATCTATATAGTGATGGAAAACAGAAGCAATGATGTGTCTCTGACACATCACCTTTCTTTCCTCTCTTCCCTTTGTCAACTGCAGTGACAATCGGTGATGGGCTTTAGGCACACTGCCCATGAATTTTCTCCAAATTTCCTATTAAGAAGTAAAAGTATTTACTGTGCATCACTTCTCAGTCAGGGGAAAGGAAGGTAGTACTAGTAAAGTAGATGCATGACACTGGGGAAGCTCTCCGGGTCTTCTTGTCAAGCAACGGAAGCTGGAGCTCTGCACCATTGCACTGCAAGGGAAATTGGCCAAGTAAAACACCACGAGGCAATCTTTGCGCCTGGGTTCACGTCGTATGCAATTTGTAGCACGTGCTGTGAGATGTGTCTGTGGAAGGAGGTGTAAGCGATCTGTGCATGAACCAGGGTTGCCTTTGGGCTTTAAAGATTACAAGATTAAAATAGGATGAATTATCATGGTAGAAATCTAACTGCGTGAATGTAATAGCGGGTTGAACTCAGCCTTAATGAAAACATGGGGGTTTTTTTTTTCATTTTCTGTTTTATTTTAAAAGGAGAACTACAGTAGGAATTAGGATTGGAAAATTACAAATGTTATGTATTGCACTCATTTTCTGCCTCCAAATAACCTTTTATTTACTATGGCAATATCTTCCATTTTAGGTAGTGCTGCATTTTTCCATGGAATGGAAATTTATGAAAATTCCCATCTAAGAAGTGTCCTAGGATCTGTCTTGCTCAGCCCTAAAGCTAGTCTTTCATGCACCTGAGAAGGACAATTAGTCTGTTTTCATGCTAAGGAGATGCTGGATGGTTCATAATTGCGCTGATCGGAACCCACGTGTGGAGTCAGAAATCCTGGGCTCAGACTGAACTCGCGTAGGCTTTGCTGCTTTCTATTGCAGGTCAGTTTATGTTGGTACTGTGTGCTGCTTCACCAATCTCTGCAGAGTCAGCTGAATTTCAAAGGTTGTAAAATGATCCTTGAATATTCCTTCAGGTGGCTGCAAGAGTATTGGTGACTCAGCCCTGCAAGATTTCAGACTTCAGCTATGTAAGATTTTGTATGAAGAGAAATTGTAACAGTGTTATTTCTAAAAAGAAAAAAATATAGGTGTGTGTTTCCATCTCTCTTCTTGTACCTTTCTCCCTGATTTTCCAAGCTGAGTTATTTCTCAGAGACACAACCATGCATGGAGACAGTCTACATACTCCCTTGCTGGCATTTCCCAGAGTGCTCAGGCAGCCTGTCATGAAAAAATAAATGCAATTTCTGAGTAAAAATTCAGGGCCTCTAGAACGTAACTGACAGTGAAGTGTTTAAGAACCCATAAATTAATTTTGGCTTTATTTAGTCTAGAAGGAATAGAGCGTTGTGTGCCTTTTGCTAATGTTTACATTAAAAACGAAGGCATGATTTGTTTCCCATGCCTGAGCCAAATTACAAAGCCTTTCTGTTACGCCAAAGCTTCTGCCCAGTATGGAAAAAGAATAGCTGTGTGCGACAGGAAGAGAAGATCACGGCGTGTATGACATACAGTCACCAGCAGTCTTGAGATGCTACTTTTGGTAAGAGAAAGACAGCTGGGAATCAGCGAGACATCCCAGCTCTTACAGATTTGCGCTCAGGTCCTTTGATGGAGCCTTTTATACCGCCGGCTGTAAAACAAGGGGTGGGCATCTTGGTGGAGGACACTTGACTGGGGAGCTTCCCTTCAGCAGAGAGAGAGGAGACAGCTTTGCCATCCTCCCATAAAATCTGTCTGCTTTCCCTTGATCTCCATCACAACACATGCAGAGCCATTTTATTAGTCGTAGGCATTGGTGTTGATGGTGCAGGATATACATGTAGCTTGAATTTTTTTTTTGCATCGAGACAATTTACTGTACTAGAAACTAGTATGGAAACAAAGTAATTGAATGTTCTGGTTCCTTCAAACAAAGCCCACATGCTGTGCTGGTGGGAAGGCTGTCATGTCATAGCTAGGTATGTAAAATAAAATGGTCTCAGAGGTGCTGAATACTCACAGCTTGGCACCTCTGAAATAGAGCACGGTTTGAAACATGTACACACTGCTTAGATGCTTTGCTCTGAAGATGGGAACTTTGCTGAAACCACAGAGCACGTTCACACATGGCTTAAAACCTGAAGTTTTAGGAGGTGAAGGCTGGCAAAATATTTGTGCACTTCCCTAATCCATGTCTGCCCCTACATAAAAAAATGAAGATCTTTACATATACAAATGTCCTCCTTTTCGCCCCCTTCAGTTCAGGTAGTACAGGCATAAAGAGTTTCAGCTCATCAAATTTGACTGACTTAAAATCAGTTTGGCTTTTACGTGCAGTCAGTATACCACAGCGTGGCCTTTGAGTCACAGGAAGAAGCCTTGGTTTTTTAACTATCTTTTTTTTTAGTGTGTTTGTACATTTCCTATATTGATGGTAAAAAGACAGGAGAAAAGATTTGTGTGGAATTACACAAGCAGAATATAAGGGAGGAAATTATTTTAATGACCTGCAGATGCCTTTTAGTTTTTTATATTTCTGGAGCAGGAAAGGCATGCTCCTAGGAGCACTGAATGGGAAAGATGACCTACTTTAGTTCAAAACCACAGGTGAACTGAACCTGATTTTTCAAACCTCACTCCAGCAAGCAATCCCATTAAAATGTGGTCTTAAAATCTTAATGTATCTTTAGTACAAAATTGCTGTGCTAGGAAGAGAAGGAGGAAACTTTCCATCCAACACTGGACCAGGCCTCTCCAGGCAGGCAAGCGGCTGCTCTATCCGGGCTGATACTTGAGGAGACAAGGAAAGGCAATGTTGCTTTCCATAGTGTAAGGTCTTCAGCTTTTTATTAATTTATTTTATTATTTTTTACTTTTATTTTTTAGTTTCTGTTGGATCAGTTTAACCTCTGGAGCAGGAGAGTTATCACCTTATCTCACACTGCCCTGAACACTCTATTGCTCATGATAATACCCGTCCTGGATGGCTTGACTCCTTCTACCTCTTCTCATTTCAGACTCCTTGGGAACTTTCCATACTGAAACAACTACCTACCTGTCTATTGCTATCTTTATTTTTTTTTTTTAGTCAATGGCTTATTGGCAGATTTAAGTATTCTAAAACAATGCCTTAAGTAATGTGATTGCAGCACTGCCTGCAGGGTACCTGAGAAGGGGTTAGTGTGATCTCTGGAGGTTGTATGTTGGGAAATTGCAACAGTCGATGGTTTTGAGGTTATTGTTACTGCATGTTGTCAGGGATGGGATTCAGAGCTTTGCACAGCAAAGGGCATTTACAGTGTTTCTTGTTGGAAAGTAAATCAGGTTTCCACTGCTGGTGTAGACACAGGATGCTACTAAGCCAGATTTGCAGAATAAAAAGGTTTGCAGCCTTTCTGAAGTACTTTTATTGGCATTACTGCAACAGAGGGGGAGAGGCAGTCTTAATGAAAACCTTCAAACAGCCCAAGTTGCCTCTTGCTGATGGTTCTAATGCTGTGACAGTTTTGTTCAGATACACCTGTGAATCAGACTTATTCATTTTAGATCACGTTGCTGAAGATACCACCTAGCATACTTGGCTTGTGATTCAATACAACACTCCAAATTAGTGCATTTACCTATAAATTTTAGCTGTTGTTCTACCTCAAAGATTCTCTTTGCACCTTCATACTACCTGCTGCAAGCATAAAATGAGAAGTGCTTTCTGAATCTCGATAGTTGGAAGCAGTAACATTTGCTTTTAAAACTTGCCAGTTTCTCATCTGAAACAGGAGGAGAAAACAAATACAAAAGATGTAAAGGAAAATTGTCAGCATTATCTCCATACGTGACATTGTCTCTTATGTGACAAAAAATGTTGCCTGTATATTGTATAATATACTGTATATTGTTTGATGTATAATATTGCACATAAAGCCCAATAGGTCCCAACCCTCCTGAAGATCAGTCCAAATTATTGAATACACTAATTGTAACTTCAGATATTGCCAGTAACAGATTTTATGAGGGAAATCAAGATCTTATTGTTAGGAAGGATGCCATAGAACATCCGCGGTGTACGCGCCTTCACACTTGTCACTTCACTGTAGTCCCTTCTGGCAGGGACAGCTTGCAAACGCTCCTTACAAAGCAGAATTGGCAGCCCCTCCACTGAAGGATGATCTCCCTGGGCTGTGGTTTATGATATTTTAAAAGATTTGCTTTCAGCCAAGAGGAAAAAGTGTCACACAAATGATAGGAGGTTCATTACAACCAACATGCTTAAATGTCTGCAGAGCTATTGCAACACTATGGATTCCCAAGGCTGGGGACCTGCAGTTTCCCATTTTCCGTTTCCTTCAGCCTAGATAACAACATAAATGGGACAGAGTTTGTGGAGTGTGTAGTTTGCTTTCGGAGACAGGTGCAATGGGTAATTCTGCTACTGTGTTGGGGTCCCACTCTCCAGACGAGTTTGAAAGCTCTGTGCTATGCAAGTGTACAACGTCAATGCGAACAACCTGACTGATACATTGAAGTACCCTTTTGCTCTTGCGTACGGTGTGAAAATCTCTTTGAAATTTGAAGTTTCCTGGTACATTTGACCTTTAACAATGGCAGCGATTTAAAGTTCTGCCAAAAGGCAGTTACTAAGGCGGAGCGTCCACGTACCTAGAAACACGCTCTGGCTTTTCATTACTGAGCAGCACAATTATTTTCAGCTAAGAGCCTTCTTTAGCAGCTCCTCAGTCTGGCGTTTCTTGCTGGAGATGCTCATTTCCTAGAGAGAGAGCTCCAGGAACACATCTTTTAAATATTGATGAAAATGAGCAGCCGTACCATTCTCTGAGAAGAGCCACGCAGGGATGAAGCGGCAGCGTAAGAACAGTTGAAGCATTTTCTTAGAGCTCCCGGCTGCTCTGCTCTGGTGCTGCGTGGGGTTAGGCTAGCTTGCTGCCCGTGTTCCGCCGTCAACATTAAGCACGGCGACACGTGGGTGCCACGCAAGCCGAGCCGAAAGGGCTGCGGGTGGGCTAACGCGGGTCAACTCACGCCTTCGCCCCCGCTCCGGCTCCCCGAGCCCCTCTGACACTGGGGACCAGCGCCTTCCCCGCGTGGGGGGGGGATGCGCGTGTGTCTGTGTGTGTCCGTGTCCTCCTCCCTCCGCCCCCCCCGGCCCGTGTCCGTGGGTCGGGAGCGGCATCCCCCGTGTGCGGAGGCGCTCACACTCAAACGTGCCGCCCCCCCGCCCGTGGGGTCCGCCCCCCCCAGCCCCCCCGGCGCAGGGAGCACCCCGGGGGCGGGGGAGCGGCTCCCCTCCGCCCCCGCCCCCGCCCCCGCCGCCGCCGCGGCCGCCGCCGCCGCCGCCCGGGGCCGGACGGCGAGGCATGAAGAAGAGCCTCCCCGGCGGGGAGGCCGAGGCGGGTCCGGGCCCTGCGCGGCGGCGGAGCGGCCGCCCCATGCGGGCTCCGTCCCCCCGCGGCCCCTCGCCGCCGCCCGCGCCGGGATGGAGGCGCCGGGCCGCCGCTGCTGCCGCCGGCGGCAACTCCCCGTCCTGCTGCTGTGGGGTAAGTGGCGGGCGGCTGAGCCGAGGCCGTGCCGGCGGCCGTGCGGCGGGGCTCGCCGCTGCCTTCCCGAGACGCCGGCGGCTGCCCCGCGGGGACCGGCCGAGCCTCCCCGCGGGCAGCGGTTTCTGCCGCGGCGCGGGGCTGCAGTTCGGGAGAGGCGTGAGATTAACCCCCCCCCGCTTTTCAAGAGCATCCCTTGGCGAGCGGGCTTCTCTCCGGGGAGTGGGCGGACGGGGCCCCGCGGGCGGCTCCGGCGGCACTGGGCGGGGGGAGCGGCTCGCCCTGCGGGGCTCTCCGTCCCAAGCGGAGCGGCGGCTTCGCGGCCGGAGCGCTCCGGCGGGGCGCGGCGTGTGCGCCGGTGGCCCGGTCCGGCCCAGCATCCCGCCGCCGGCTGCCTGGCGGCGGCGCGGAGCACCCCCCCCCCTCCGCAGAAACGACCTCGCCGGCTTCCAGCGTCAGCCGGCTCTCCGCCTCGGATCGCGGCTGCGATTCGGGGGAGGCAGGGCTGGCCACCGGGGGAGGTTTTCGGCTTCGGGCGAGGGGTCGGCTCCCATCAAGGGAGGTCGAGCTACAGGCAGTTGTAAAAGTGCGGATATCCTTCGGATCTTTCAGTTAATGTAGGAGTAGCTCTACTGCTAGAAAACCTTTGGGGGGGGGGGAGGGGTTGTTGTTTGTGGGTTTTTTTGTTGGTGGTGTGTTGGTGGGTTTTTTTCCTTGTCAGGTAGCTTGTTTAGGACTCCCAGATTTAAATGTGTTGCAGTCAGGTCAAAAGTTGCCAGGAGAAGTCAGCTCTGATCTTCGCTCAACAGTAAACCCAGAGATGTAGTTAATTCCCCGTGAGCCGCAGATAGAGGAGAAGAAAATCAGGCCTCGTATGTTTATCTCAGGACTTTATAACTTTGTCTGCTAGCTTTATGCCCCTTCCAAAGTACAAAGTTGGTAAACACTGGACATCTTTCTACAAAAAGGCCCATAAATAAGTGGATAGTTGTATTGACGGTGTTCAGCAGCATGATCTTGACCTGGTCTGTCAAAAGAATGACGTGTCAAATGCGTAAATTTTCTGATTCTCTGTGGCTGGAGGACTGCTAAAATCTTATCTTAATCGCTCAGATTTTTTGTTATTTCCCGGCTGAAAAGGAATAAAAAAATGGCCAACACCTGTCTTGACAGGTGGAAGATTTATTCAGTCTTGAACTTGGGGAACCAGGCAGTAATCTTTTTGTATGGGGAGACGTCCTTATGTTACTGTGACTTTTACAAAGCAAAATTGCTCACTGGAGATTTATTTTCGGAGAATGAGTGGAGTGAGGGACAGTGTCCCTGTAGCTCAGAAAGCTACAGAAAGACATTCTTCACCAGAGAGACACAGGTAAATCAGTTCTGCTTGACGTTTTTGACTGTGCTGGTTGTTTTCATAGTAGAGTAACACCCAAAAAATTATTTTAAGGACATCTGTTAGCTGATAATGCCTTACTTTTGCTTGGAATTGAGAAGTATAAACATAATCAGGAACTAATAAAATAAGGCTAATTTCCTAGTAGAAAAGCCCTGGAAGATTTATGATGTGAAATCAAGGCATTTAATAAGGGAAGCCTTAAGTGGTAGAAAACTAAACTTCTTCTTCGACTAATACAAGCACACTTTTAATATCAGTTATTCCAGAAGGATTTTTACTTGAATTGAATGTACTTTCCTCCCTTTTCCCTAATAGCTTCTTTTGATTAACAGAGACCCATGACCTCTCTCGTTAAGGTAAAACTCTTTCCAGGATTCCTCAGTGTTAGCTCTCACTGAATCCCTGTCTAAGTGCCTCAGAAATAATGATGTATTTACCATAATACCAGATTCTTTTATTCCACTTCAGTGTATGGAAACTGAGGCAAGGAGAAACTTAAGGGCTTGACCAAGACTTTTAACGCACCAGGTAGTTTTTTTACACAAGTTGTCGCTTCGGCATCCTTGTCCAAACATTCACTCCTTCATCCCTTACGTAATGTCTGCATTTCAGTTGTACTATTTGTATACGAGTTGAAAGATGCCACCAGAATGGAGCTAGGTATTTTTTTTTAAATTCTGGAGTAATCTTTATCGGTATGTTTATGTATACCCATATAGAAAGACATGCTGAGATTCTTATCTGGAGCAGTTTTCCTATGCAGATTTCAAAGACTGTCTGTAGTTGTTCACATTGCATAATCCTGTTTCACAGCAGTTAGCGAAGCTTAGCGTTTTGGCCATCAGTGAACAACCAGACAGTTGGAAATCTGGGAACAGAGCCTGGCTCCAGGCCCCTGTTCTTACTTGCTATTTTAAAGACCATACCTCATCCTGCAAACAATAATGAAAAAAGCTGTGTATTGAAGTCCATATACTGTAAGGTCAGGAGCTCCCCTTGCATGAAACATGGGCTCTGTAACTTCTGGGGAGTTTGGACTCTAATGAGGGAAAAAAAACAAACAAGTAGGAAACAATTTTATTGGGTTAAAGTTTGAAAACCAAATCAAGGTTTTTTCCCATTATTTTCTTATGAATATGTCATGCTGTTCTGCAGCTGCAAAGGGTGGAACAAAGAAAGGGAAGACTGTTGTAGGAGTCCTGAATTTAATAGAGCCAGGCGGGAGTGCATGTAAAACAAATAAACCTTTGCAAAGCAGAACATCTGATTTTGAGACAGACTAAAGAGTTTTAACAAAAACGCTTCTCTACCAAAACGATGCTTCGTTTTCTAAAGACACAATTTTCAACACCAGGCAAACAGGAAGACAGCAGACTCCATCCCACCCTGAAAGCAAAGCGTCGAGCATAAATGCAACCTCTTGCTGCAACTTGGTCTTGGATCCAGATATCCTTCCCACCATCCTTCACCCTTTCTGTGTCTCCCGATTCCTTTTTCGGGAAGATGTTCCCCTTTTCCTCAGTTCTGCATGTACGACAGGGGACAGGTTCATCTTACACACGCTCAACAGGGCGAATTTTCTGTCCGAGTTCAGTTGTCTGTGGTGACTGCAAGTGGACTGCAGGTGGTAGCACAGAGCATCAAATGCCATCTCCAGCTGGCTTGGTCCCAGCAGCCGGGAGGGATGGCGCTCAGTGTTTGAAGGTAACTCCAGATTGAAAGTGGGAAGGAAGAAAATGGGTTTTCTGAACCCGATTTACACCAATGAGATCCAGTCCTGGAAACCATTTAGCTAGCAAACTCTCTTAAATTAGTAAGATTTCCCTACGTACATAGTAGTTAGGGTTTTAAATACCTTTGAGGTCTGAGGGCTTAGCTTTTAGGTTTATTTTGGCCAAACCTGTCAGGCAAACCCTCAGAGGCTGTGAAGTGAAGCTAGAAGTCTATACTGAGATAGACAGGTATTGCTATAGGTGCAGACACAGACAAACCATAAGATATTAAGGAAAGGGTCTTGAGCATGACTGGGTTGGCTCAAGGGGAACTGTGGGAGGTTTTGCCGATTAAGTTGTGTTTAAATATTGCAGCAGCAGTGGGTTTTGTACGTTTGTTGTTTCGGTTTCTCGCACCTCTCTACTGATAACAGATATGATTCATGGCTTGGAGGCAAACAAATCAAATTCCAGTTTTTCTTACCAAGGAAAGAAATGCAGTGAGGGGGGCCTTTACAAAACACCATTTGCTACCATCTGTGTCTTTGCTATTGAAATTAGTGCTTGAGAGAGAGGTATGAAGAAAGCAAACTGTGTCCTCATTTAGGGCTCGTAAAGAGATTAATTTTCACAAACATAATGAAGCCTGTTTTAATTCGCACCTTTTTATTTTAGCAAAAGCTGTCACATGAACCGTCTTATTTCAGAATAGAAGAAGTGTATTATTTTGTGTTTTATGAAAACAGCCTGTGCTTTTTTCTAAAATAAGAGTCTCTTCACAGCCAGGCTTGCATTGAGATAAACTGGAAAATGTAAATGAAAAAAAAGTCATTATTTTAATGTGACTGTGTATGTAGAACAACGTAAAAGCTTCCTGAAGAACTTCTGGCTCATTTAGGTGGAAGATGTGTGGGTATGAGGACATAAAGGAGGAGGAAAGCAGAATAGGAGAAAGCCTTCTTTTCCACAAGTTTTTAGGCTTGATCTCTGTTCATATGCTGGCTTCCCTGAAACCAGTCTGAAAGGAGGAGGCAACTTTGTTCCTCTCTAAAGGCTTTAAAAGAAAATGCAATGGCACTGTTAGAAGTGATCTGACGGCTAGAGAGGGTCCCAGCCTTCGTCTTGAGAACAGCTTGATGTGACCTACCCATACTAGCTTGAACAAGGGGCATGTCTGCGTAACAGCTGGCAGCCTCGGTTTACCCTCTGGAAGACAGAATTTCATCTGTGTGAAGCCAGACTGATGGCCTTCTGCAGATGGGATGTCACTTGCTTCACCTATGCTCCAAGCCAGGGAGACTCTGATCTGAAGAGGACAGTGTGATAGGCATTGCTGGGGCCCTTACACAGCACTGGGCTGACAAAAGCACATCTTGTTTGCATCTAACCAGATTAAGCTGAGTAAGCAAAGGACTATGCAGAAGCACCGCGCCCTACAATAAAGCATCTGTCTTACTGCTTTCACACCCTAATAAATGTGACTAATTTGCCCTTATTTTGGAGAGCATGATTTGGGGAAAAATTCTGTGGGCAGTGTGAGAAGAAATACTGTAATTGACATTGGTCAGTAATGACTGTCACTTCTTATGGGAACTTGAAAATTTGTTTCCAAATATTGGAAGTGACAGATTTCTTTTGCATCCCTTTTTGTGCAGAGAGATGGATGCTGGAGACTCTGATCTTTAGAAAATATTCTTGCATTTTTGTTGTCTCAAAATACATAGTTTGAGATTTGACAGGGTGTGCAGCTCTTGGTCTGTGTAGCCCTCCTGTCTTCAGCAGAAATGAAAAGAGAGTTCACAGCCCTGCAGTATTGCAAAGAGATGAGGAGATACTGGGACAGAAATAGCGTCTTGTAGAAGTCGTTCAACTACTCATCAATAGGACAAAAAGTCCAGGTTTCTTCCAAGACTTAAGCTCTTGGACTTTAACTTTGGTCTGTAGTCCTCTCTTTTGCTCACCCTCTGTGCACTGGAGAACATCTTTAGGGCTGTGAGGAAGGGGTCCTCCTGATGCAGTGGTGCAAAGGCCACGCCGGTGCTTGCAGTTAGTCTCACCATCTGAAGAGACTCGGCTGTTTCTGGGGTGCCTGGACATATTCTGCAGCTTTGGAGTGGAGGGGGCCCTTTCCTCGAAGGGTATCTTGGCCTGGGCATTAGGGCTTTGCTGCCTGGTAGCCACACGGGACTGTGGAACAGATTTTCTCTTCACGTTTGTTTTTGGCAAGTGGCCGCAAATGTTATGCTGTCCTTCCACACCTCTTTGAGTCCAAGAGCTGTTCCAGCTTTACTCCTCAAGGACCTCCATGTATCAAGAACATAACATGTCCAATTTAGTATCAGAAGAGCTTTCTTTAAATGTATTTAGCAATGTGTGATGTACACTTATTATGATACAGCATTAAGCTTACATGTTCAAGTGAAATAGGAAAAATAAATCTGTTTTGGCTTTCGGGGAGGAAATGCTCAAAGCTAATATTTCTATGGAGTCATTGACTGTCATACAGCATGTGTGAAATCTCCTCTATTCCTATTTCATTTTTAGAAAAGCAGATCAATATATAGTTTTGTATAAGCTAAATACATGCTTCAAGATAACTCGAAGTCAGAAGTTGCTGTATCATATTAAAATATCATGGAAGTCTCCTTCCTTATTTTTGAACAGTGGACCTAGGCTGGATTTGCATTCAGGGAAGCCAACCTTTGCTGTTAGTTAATGTTGCTGCTGAACATATTTCCAGGGGTAGGTTTGGGGTGGGAAGTGTTCTGCCATAAAATACTTAGTGATGCACAGTGAAGTAGAGGTAGTGTTGCTGCAATAACCATTGGTCTGGTTTCTGTATAAGTAGCTCTAGTGTAAACCAGAAACACCAAGAAAGTCAGAGCAATGTGAAGGAAAGGTCAAAGGAAAATTAATCTCCTCAAAATATTTGTGTTTTCATGTCTTTCTGCATTTTAAGATTTTGGAAAGAAACGTTAATGCTCTTTTGCATTTAATTAAATATTTTTAATAATGGAGGGAAAAAGCTCCTTCTGTGTAGTAATGTAACATATTAAGCCTGGTATTTTCAGTGAGTTTTAATTAAAGTGGGTTCCAACTCTTCTGTTTCTTACCTTTCTGGTAGGGCAGTACAGAACGGGTAGAATGTGTGTTGCAACATCATAAGGATGTTTGATCCTATACTGGTCTGCTGAAGATTTTGGCTGTTGCACGCCAAGTATGCCTTAGACGTATTTGAGTTTTCTTTTCCTCCCAGCTACTTCATACTTTATCATGCAATGAATTATAAAAAACCTTGTCAAAGAAATAAAAAGTGTTAGCAGAAACAATCCAAAATAAACACCTCCTGTAGGAAGTGGGGGATTCTTCATCACTTGCAGTCTTGAAATCTACACTGGAAACATTTGTGAAGAATATCCTGTCGTATGAACAGCTGTTATTGGCTTGGTACAGAAATTATTGGAAGGCTTTCTTTACCTTGTGTTACAAAAGGGGTAGATCTGGATGATCCAAGGAATTCCTTCTGACCCTGGAGTGTATCACTCCACAGAGTTTTAAAATAAAGCCATTTCTAAGTTTGTAAAGAAAAGAATTGTTGACACATTTGCAAAATGAGAAAGAGGCAAGTTCTCATTCTTCCCTACTCCCCTTTCTTGCATGACTCCAAAATCCTGAGAAGGATTTTCCTCAGACTTCAGGGGAAAAAAAGTTCACCCCAATATGGGAGCAAAACTATGGGAAATTTTAGCCCAAGAAGAATGTCTCCAAGACTGTGAAAGCAGGCAGATTTAGATAAACTGTTTTGCAGCTTCACTTCATTTGAGCTAAACTTGATTTGAGCTAAACAAATCCTTGATGTTCTATAGATCAATAGAGAATAACCCATATTCAGATTATGTCTACAGTTGCATTTTAGTTCCTGGGTTTGGGGCTGAAAGACCTGAATACGCAATGAAGTGGCTGGAAGTGTATGGAGTGCTCTTTTTTTCTCTGCAAGGGTGAGTTAAAGCACACCACTCAGGGCATCAGTAAAGAGTTATGTAGAAGCTCCCATAATCAATGCAGGGAGGTTGGTTTTATGCAAAACTAAGCAGACAGCTCTAATGCCACTAATTAAAGCCCCGGTGTATTGGGTTTGTGTGGCAAGGTTTGTTAGCTGGTGGGCTACAGGGGAGGCTTCTGTGAGAAGCTGCTGGAAAATTCCCCTGTGTCCGACAGAGCCAATGCCAGCCAGCTCCAAGACGGACCTGCCGCTGGCCAAGGCCGAGCCCATCAGTGACGGAGGTAGTGCCTCTGGGAGAACGGATTTAAGAAGGGGAAAAAAACCTGCTGCACAACAGCAACTGGAAGAGAGGAGTGAGAACGTGTAAGAGAAAACAGCCCTGCAGGCCCCCAGGTCAGTGCAGAAGGAGGGGGAGGAGATGCTCCAGGCGCCGGAGCAGAGATTCCCCTGCAGCCCATGGTGATGAAGACCATGGTGAGGCAGGCTGTCCCCCTGCAGCCCAGGGAGGTCCACGGGGGAGCAGATATCTGCCTGCAGCCCGTGGAGGACCTCACACCAGAGCAGAGGGATGCCCGAAGGAGGCTGTGACCCTATGGGAAGCCCATGCTGGAGCAGCTCCTGGCAGGACCTGTGGATCTGCGGAGAGAGGAGCCCACACCAGGGAAGTTTGTGAAGAACTGCAGCCCACGGAAAGGACCCACATTGGAGAAGTTTGTGAAGGACTGTGTCTCCTGGGAGGGACCCCACGGCGGAGCAGGGGCCGAGCGCGGAGTCCTCCTCCCCCTGAGGAGGAAGGAGCGGCAGAGACAAGGGGTGAGGAACCGACCCCAGCCCCCGTCCCCGTCCCCTGTTCCCCTGCGCCGCTGGGGGGAGGAGGGAGAGAATTCAGTGGAGTTGTGCCCAGGAAGGAGAGAGGGCTGGGAGGAAGTATTTTAAGATTTGTTTTTTATTTCTTATTACCCTACTCTGATTTTAATTGGCAATAAATTAAATTAATTTCCCCAAGTCAAGTCTGTTTTGCCCGTGATGGTAATTCATTGAGCGACCTCTCCCTGTCCTTATCTCAACCCACGAGCCTTTTGTTATATGTTCTCTGCCTTGTCCAGCTGAGGAGGGGAGTGATAGAGCGGCTTTGGTGGGCACCTGACGTCCAGCCAGGGTCAAGCCACCACACCCAGTTGCAAAAGAGAAGTGTTAGCTGACGAGTCAGTCACGCAATGATACAGTTAGCTCTGATGCTTTTTTTGAACAGTGGGACATAAATTTTTTTGCAGCTAGCTTTATGCAGATGTTTATTTCTGTAAACCCCAAAAGGACCTTTAGCTTCATTTTCAAATTATTGAAGGCTTTTTTATTGTTTATAGGGTGAAAGCCTGAGAAAAAGCCTCTGCAAAGAAAGTTTGGATAGTGACCACAATAGGGTGGCTGTGCATCAGGGGACTCTGGGCTATGGATCAGCCATCTCAGAGCTGAAAAATGTGCAGACCTGAAGATCATCTTAGGAGCCTGCTCTTCATTGTTGGTCACGTTCACTTTAAGCCTGGCTCCAGAAATAGCAATGAATGATTTCTTCTTCATGCCCTAGCAATTCTCTTAGCTCAGGAAGAAATACAGTATAACATTTTTCTGTATGGTGTTTACTTTTTTTGGTTTTCCATACTTGTCAATGGGCATATTCCTAGCACAGTCTTCCTTTTCCTATGTAAATGTAAGCAGTGGTGATCTGCTGTTGTTGAAATGTCTTTTGGTCTTGGGCTGGTTGAGAAAAAAAGATCAGACATACTACCCTGTCTTTAAATGTTCTTAATAAAATACTGACATGAAAGAAAAAACAGGATAGAGATTATTAATGGTTGTAAAGAAAACTTTAATTTAAAGATTTTACTGTCTTGTTATTTTATGTATACCTTTGTTACTATAAGTTTTTTATGGAATACTTGCTAGTAAGTACTTTGTTTCTATTAATCAGGAGTAATTGTCATCAACTTTCAGTACATTGTTAATGTATGAAGATAGTAGATGGTGGAAAGAAGAAAGAGAAGTTTCAACCTTTCACTGTCATATCCTCTTACTCCTTTAGGGGCACGTGCTATTTGAAAAACAAAGCAAAAGACCTGTGCTACGAAATGTGAAATGGAAGTAAACACAGAAACTGCAAACTGAGAAGCACTGGGTTCTGCATGAGCAGCTAGATATGCCCTGCCTTGCTGGCTGGGCAGCATGCCTTGAGGGGGGATAGCTGGGAATTTGTGCTCCTCTGGGGTTCAGTTCTGTTCCTCAGATCTACTGAGAGCAACAGTTTACTCCAGGATTGGCCTAAGTAATTTCCTATACCAGAATCTGCTGCTGTGCAAAGTTTCCTGTGTGGATATCCACCCAGGGAAAATTGTGGTGTGCAGGGATCATGCTGCCATGCCAGGCTGGCAAGGATCTGTTTTCAGTGTTTATTCCTTGTAGCAAAGATGCTGTTGTGAAGAGCCACGCACACCTGTATAGCCACATAAGTAGATATGTGAAGCTCTGAGGTTTTGTTAGTGTTTTAATGCTCTTGTGAGTTCTTTGTGGCAATATGTCATTTAAAATATTCTGTGATTGTGTATCCAGTGCTCTGGAGCACTGGTAGGTGAGTTGGGCTACTGAAGAAAAACAACGCGTGTTTGAATGGTCAGGCCAACTTATTATTTCATGGTAGGTGTAGAATTAACTGAAAATATGACTCCACTGCAATTATGTTGATGTAATGCCTCGACATGGTATGTAACAGCATTAGGAGTCTGCGAGAGGAGTACACATGGCATCAAGAGAAGGTGGATGTGCAGGGTGGGGATTTTTGTTGTCTGGTCAGAAAAGGAAAGAAACATTTTCCCATGCCTTCTGTGATGGTAGTATCTTGATTTAAATGTTCTGCCTGTCAAGGGAAGAAGAAACTTTTAATGTCTTCAAGTATCCCATGGTTTTAAACACTTCCTCAGGAGGGAGTGTGCCGTGACCCTCATCTATGAGACCTTCATGGGTCATTTCCCCTTCCCAAGGTTATTAAAAAAAAAAAAAAAAAAAAAAAGGGGGGGGGGGGGGGGAAGTCATGTGACTTCTCTTTCAGACTACTCCACAGGAGCAGATTGGAGTCCTTATTTGCCTTGAGGGACTTGTGTTTTACACTCACTCACAGGTGGCTAGGTATAGAGTAAAGCCAGTATTGTGCTGACCTTATGTTTCCTTATTATACGGAAACCTTATGTCACATCACATTTTCTTTTGTGTTTTCCTGCCTTTTTGACTAATGACAGGCAGCTGGGTTACAATAACGAGCACCCATGAGATCAAATATGTCCTTGCAGGTGATCAGGTGGTACAGACTGAGGTCCTGGACACAGATGGCCAACTTCGGGGGCTGCCACAGTTCTCATGTGGACTGGCGGTGTATGTCTCTCCATAGTAATTGCAAGCTGTCTGGCCTTTTAGGGGGAATAAATCTGAACTATGCCACCTCATTTGTTGATGTACCTTTCCCATAAATTGCACAGCAGACACATTTCACAATTACCTTTTAGACAGAGAGATTGTCATGTCCTTCAGCTGCTTTGTTAACATTTTCTGAGAGAAGGAGGTAGTGGTGAGACAGAGGTCCTGGCACCAGACTGCTGCTGGCTCACACTGTACTCAGTGTGACGCTGGTTCCTGCTTGTGACCTTAGACCAATTTTTTGCTAGTTCTGTCATTATTTCCGTAGTTGATATAAAATGGAGACTGCGGTAGCGGTACCTCAAGGCTGTAATGAACCTGAAGAAGTGCAGAAGTTTCAGGGATTAAAAAAAAAAGATTGTCACTTTCTCTTGCTAGAAATGTATTTATCTGTAATCATAAATTATTAAGAGCTATGATCTGGTTGGTTTAGAGGTTATACATCTGTGTGACAACCACTGTATCCCAAGACCCAGAAGACCGGGTCTCACAGGCAGAAGTTGGATGAAAACAAGGAGCATGAAGCCTTTGGAAGGCCTGTAGATACATCCTGAGTAGCAATCTTTTCATAATGACCTGGGGAACACCCACAGAAGTGAATTTGGTCAATTTGGGTTTGTTAGGAAAGCTATTCTGCTTGTCTCTGCTGGCTGTAGGCTGTAGCACCTCCTGAGGAGTGTAGTCCTCTGGAGGTCTCTTCCAGCCACTTTAAATCAGACTGTGGTCCCTGTACTGTTGCTGAATGTAATCTTTAAACAGTTTCTAAAGCCACAAATTTCTTTCTACTCTAGAAACAAATGTACTCCTCTTATTCCACTTCAATTTTACTCTCTGGAAGGATGGATCTTGAGTTGGGATTTCTGTCAAGGATCACATTTGTCTATACTACTCTTCTAAAAGAGTGTGAAGAGAGTTTACTTCAAGCAATTGATTCTGCTGTTGGAATATTTAGTTCATCCACTGTCTGAAAGTCAGTAGTTGAAAAAAACCTGTTTTATACTTCAAGTACACAGTGCTTCATCAAAAACATAACAGGAAAAAAAAAGAAGTGAAGAAAACATTATGTGACATTTCAGGTTGAGTCACGAACTTCCATTACAATACAGATCTTAGCATTCAGTCGATTGCTAAGTAATCCCTTCCTTAAGTCTGTCATTGAATCAGTATGTTTTATTTAAATATTTATTTAATAAATAAATAATTAGTAATTAATAAATATTTAATTAGAAATACAGGTTATATACTTATTTAAATAAAACACACTGGTTTCAAACAAAATAGCAGAAAACCCATCCAACACCTCTGGAAGTAGACATAGGCTATTGAGAAATTGCGAAACATTATTTCTATACTGCCAGCAGTAATTTAAGAACTTCACAAAGGAATGTAAAGAACAATAATTTGTATTCCTGCTCTGAAGAATTCCCCATTGAAGTATGAGTTCAGAATAATTGTCACATTTCCAGCAGTCACTGGAAAGCTGAGGAACTCTGAACCAATGTGAGACTGAATAGTTGATGCCCTCCGTAATGTTCTCCATTGATTTGCACTGATGAAATGAAAAAGCTTAAATTGCTTCCTTTCATGCTTTTCTTGCTCTGCAGGAAGAAGACTCTAATGTCCAAAATTGTTAACTGTCTAAAATTACGTTGCCAATTCAAAGCAGTAATGTAATGCCTCAAACTGTGATAAAGGATGGCATTGAACTGCACTTTTAGTTTTGAATATTACATTTCCATGGCTAATATACATCCTCCATGCAGCTGACACAAGGGGGAAAAAAAAAGGTATTAAAAAGGATTCAGCATCAAAGCAGGGGATAATGAAAAGCTGACTTCTGTGTTAAGCTAGCTCTCTAGGTAACTTCTTGGACATAGGGAGAGATCAATCCACCCTGCCAACAAGTTTACCTTGCTCCTGCCTCTCCATGTGCTGAGGCATGTTTTTTTCTGGGCCAATGTTGAATTCAAGTGTAACACTTCTTTCAAGTACTATATTTATTGCAAGCTTCTGTTTATTTCCAGCATCCTTCCTTTGTGTTGGGTTCCTGTCATTGCCTGGCCCTGTGAACTTCAGTTGCCTCATTTCCTCGGTTGCTTTCACACTATATGATGATGTTCTTGCATCCTGTCCCCCCCTCCAGGTCCTGCTCCTCTTATAAAGAAAAGCGTCAAAGGGACAGTTAGTAGCTGCAAACAAAAGATGACCTTCTGAGGCACATATATTGTAGCAAGTATTATTTAAAGATTGGCAGGTGGGACTTTAGTTTTTGTACCAGTAGCATTATTTCTTCTTTCTGTACTTTTACAACAACCTCTAGACTTGAAACAATACAATCATTCATGTTAGCTTTCTCTCTGAGGGTGGGCCACCATGTGCTTTGTTTTCCCCATAAATGCAGGTATACATTTCACTGTGTGGCAGGTAGAGATATCCAGCTGGACCAGTTTTTGAATCATCTTTGTTAAGCCCAGGTAGAAGGCTGTGCTTTGCTGGCCACTTGCTGACCTGCTGTCAGGACTCTCAATGCATTAACAGCACCCTGAACAGCCCCACCAAGTTCTCCCTTGCCCCCTGCCTGGGTGCTCCTTCGTGCCCTGAGCTACCTCATAAGCGGTCCTGGCTTATCGGCTGTTTTCCTGTATGTGCTCTGGACCTACGTACTGGGTCTCCTTGTCTCCCATCCCGTATCTGGCCCTATCTCCTTCTGCTGTTGTCTGCACTCCCTGGTTCATCCTCTTCCATGTCGGAGCCGTTGATGGAGCCCGTTTCCCACCCGTGGCCCTGCCTGCCTCAGGGGACGCCGCTGGGGTCACCCCAGCTCATCACCAGTCATCATCAATTTTTTCTTCCCGAGTGCGTTTCAGACTTTAATAGCAGAAGTTTAGGCTTTGCCCATCTCTATAGCAATTTCATGCTAAATTATCACTTCATTGTCTCTGTTGAGGGTTTAACGTCCTAGTGTGATTAGCTGGAATAAGAATTTGGCTCACAGAAGTAATTTGTCATTTGAAAAATAACCCAGAGCTGCAGTCTGTGGGGTTACGAAGTAGGCCGGTAAGGTCAGTAAGGATAAAGGCTTCGATCCTTAAGCACAGGCTGCAGCAGGGGGAGGACCAGCTAGCTCCCTACAAGAGTTGAGCAAGGTGTCTTGTGTGGCTGTTTGAGAAATACATTGCTTCAAGCTTCCACAGCTCTGTAGGAAGCTATCTGTGTTAAGACTTATCTCTCTGAGTTGCAGGCAGTGACACTGTGGGTGTTAAGTCAGCTCTGTTTCAGTAAATCAGTGTCCTGGTTTTGGCTGGGTTAGAGTTAATTCTCTTTCCAGTAGCTGGTATAGTGCTATGTCTTGGATTCAGTATGAGAAGAATGTTGATAACAGTGATGTTTTCAGTTGTTGCTAAGTAGTGTTTAGACTAAGTCAAGGATTTTTCAGCTTCTCAGGCTCAGCCAGCAAGAAGGCTGGAGGGGCACAAGGAGTTGGGAGGGGGGACAGCCAGGACAGCTGACCCAAACTGGCCAAAGGGGTATTCCAGACCATGTGACATCATGCCCAGTATATAAACTGGGGGGAGTTGGCCTGGGTGGGGCGGATCGCTGCTCGGGAACTAACTGGGCATCCGTCGGTGAATGTTGAGCAATTGCATTATGCATCACTTGTTTTGTATATTCCAATTCTTTTATCATTATTATTATTATTTTCTTCCTTTATGTCCCATTAAAATGTTCATATCTCAGCCCATGAGTTTCACCTTTTTCCTTCTGATTCTTTCCCCCATCCCACTGTAGGGAGGGGTGAGTGAGTGGCTGCGTGGTGCTGAGTTGCTGGCTGGGGTTAAACCACAATACTCGGTTATCATGTCTGGTAAGTCAATGTATGTCAGTCAGCTCCTCAGCGGACTGACAAGGTCAAAACTCAATGAATGCTCTTTTATAGTAGCTAAGGATCAGCCCCTGTTCTCCCAACAGCTGGTGTAGCAAACCTTGGCTTTTAGCTGAAAGGACAGAAATGGTAAGTCCTTTCATGTGTTTCTCTCGCTGTCAGGACCAGTTTCTGCACTCCCAGTTCTGTGGCCATATCCTTACCTGGTCCACCTCCACCCCTCCTGCCAGCACTGTGCTTGTGTATACAAAACTGTGTGCCCTAATGTGATGCAAAATTGGAAGAGAGAGATGTTCCTTCAAGAAGTGCTTGCTGATGGTATTTGACTGAAGCTAGGTATAGAGATTATGCAGGGAAAGAAGTGGGTTTGGTGAAATATATTTGAAGAAACTGTTTTGTCTTACAGTCCTATTATTCAAACCAGGAGAGCTCAGACCTTTGTGGCCTTTCCTATCAAGTTTCAGGATTGCACAGCATCTTCAGTCTGAGGTGTCTTGGCCACATACATTTGAGTTGCCCCCCATAGAGGGCTTTTAGAGAAGTCTTTGGAAGGCAGCCATGTGATGCTTGTGTTAGCTCATCTTTTCCTTCTGTTTTCATACAGACCCTAGTGAAATGAGGCTTTTGAGCTTGTAAATGCCCAGGAAGACAGATAACAGAGAAATCATACCCCAACTGTAACCCGTATTTTTCTGATGCAGTACGATGCCTCTTGACATTGTGTCAGAGCATAGGTGAAGTTATTTCCATGGGAGTTTCTCATGCATTAGATACCCTGAAGTGTCTGTGCATTCCTGCCAGAAAACCTGTAATGGTATAACTTGGGGTTTACATAAAAGATGGGTGAATTTCACATGATCTTTAATACCACCTGTGCAACAGGTAACTTTATGTAACATTTAAATACTTGGAGAAACATTGGTACACTTCTGTAACATCAATTTGTTCAGTATTTAAAAACAGATTTATAAAAGAAATGTGGGTAATAAGATTTATCAGTATGAAAAAATGATAGAAATAGAGTATTAATCTCTCCTGTGTTTCCAGCAAATCATAGATGCATGACTGCAGAACAGCAGTTGCCATTTCAAACTGCGGTTTTAATTGTTTTCATGAACTGTATGTCAGAGCAGGTCTTGCTGCTATCAATAAAACTTCAGATTCTGCAGAGAGGCAGATGTTTGGTTAGTGCATAACTTCCAATATAGATCTGATGTCCTGACGACAGTAATTGGCAGGATTGTCTTTAAAAAGAGGTAAGAAGTAAGGTCTTGACTTGAGGTTTAACTTGAAGTCATTATATGTTCTTTTTTTCTTACAAAAATTATGATTGATAAAAATATGGTTTTGAATCAGACATTGCAAATTTTGAAGAATATATATAGGATTACACTGATATAATTGCTGGTGAAAAACTGGATACAAACAAGAATTACTTGATATCTGTATTTTGAGAAAGTATTGGAGCCGCTCAAAAATCTTACTCTCCTGTCAGTAATTGCAGCATCCTGAAGAAATGTTCAGAAAAGGGAAAATAATATTCTAACATTTCCCTCGTATACTTATACAAGGCTTTCAGAATTATTGTTACAAAGTGTTTGGATGAACGTGCAGTAGGAAGAACACACAGCAATTCATATGCTGCTTCAGATTTATGAAGTAGTTGCAATACAAAGACTTTCAGTGCTACTGTTAAGCCTCTGGGAAAAAATAACAGTGAATAATGAAAATATAGCAGAAAAATAAGCATTGAGAAATACATATCCATTTCACAGAAAAACAGGAGTTTATATACTTGAAACATTATAGGACAGTTACCCTCTCATGTATCCCAATAGTGAATTTACATATTGCTGTGAATCCCATTCTGAATTCCCTTTCTAATGTCAGAACGAAGTCTGTTTACAAAAAGATAGTAGAGATTAGATAATAAGAGGCTGCAGTGAAGGTCTAGGATCAGATTTTTTTTTCATATACAAGATTTTGAAGTAGGTTGTTAATAAAAACTAGTTTTTTCCCTGGTTTTCTTATTTTCTATTACTTTATCCTATTTTGCGTATCTTTTCTTTTTCTTTCCAAAGGCTCTTCAAACCTATTTTTACTCATCTTTCATTTGATGGTGCTTTTCTTCACCTCTTGCTCTGGCTCCAAGCTGGTTGGTCCTTTTCCATCTGGTTCCACTGATGCTAGGCGTGATAATACATGCTGCCAGAGTGTATGGAGAAAATAAAAGTTAAAGGCCATTGCTGTGGTCTGTTATTAACATGATTTAACTTGCAGGCAACTGGTACAGTTAAACTGAACCTCCT
This sequence comes from Astur gentilis, assembly GCF_929443795.1. NCBI lineage: Eukaryota > Metazoa > Chordata > Aves > Accipitriformes > Accipitridae > Astur > Astur gentilis. The sequence goes on from NC_064899.1 coordinate 27,547,261, forward strand.
TTTGCGTCCCTTAAATGTTGGTTCAGGTAGGAGTGTACAGCAACTGTTTATTTCAGGATTATGGCAACATTTTCCAATGCTGTGACTCACTTTGCTTCCTCTGTGTATCTTTTAATGAGATGTGATGGCATCAACCTTTCAAGAAATAAGCTGAACTTGCCCATTCTTAAAAGAGCTGCTGGAAAAGTCACACTTTTTGTATAAACTATCAAGGCCAACAAGCTGTAGTCTCCTGATTAAATCTTTGTTCTGAGTTGAATATCTGGGAGTAAAGAAAAAAAAGAGGGCTGGGCATGATAGTACATGGTGGTCTGGATTGTTGTTTCACCCTTCTCTGAAGGACTTTTTTCATTGAGGATATGTGCAAAACATTCTGTGTTACTTTATTACAAGCAGATCAGAAAATGCAAAAAGCACGTTTTCCTGTGAGTAGGGGGGTTTGTGAGCACAAACTTTATTCGGTACTTGGTTTATCACAGCTTCCCTGCCTGACATTGGGGTAGTCACTCAACCTCTTGTCTGTAAAACATGGACATGTTGTTTTCTCCTACAAGTTCTCTTTCATTGTAAATCCTGTTTTATTTGCCTCACCATGATCTCATGAGGACTACTGCAGCAATAACTGTGAAGGATCTAGAGATCAGTGACAAGAATTGATAGAATAAGAATTGGAGGTACAATCTGTGGTCCTTGAGGGGAGCATCTTGGGCACCTATGGGCATCTAGACTGTTTCCTCAGAATGGATAGTGTTGGCTTCCTTGTAAAGTGTATGCTTTTAATTTGATCTTCAGTTTTCTGCAGTTGATAAGGCACATTTTCAAGTGAGGATTAAAGAAAAACCTACCCAGGGACTCAAGTATATTTACTATTATAACAGCTAATAGCCTGGAAAGAAAAGTGCTCTATTTGTGAAAGAGATACAGCCATCAGAGTGTATAATGGAGTTTCAGCTCTGTGTGTTTGGATGCAACACAATTTTCTGATACATGGATTCCTGCTCTTCAGTTTCAGTACATTCTGGCTCATTAGTAACTAAGACAGAGATTAATGCTTGTCAGTAAGAAAAATATGTTCATGAGAAGGATCTAAATTGTTCTCAGATGTATGTACACAACAATTTGCAGTTAACTCAGTCGAGAGCTTGGTGTACCTCCATGACCGCACTGTCTAGATCAATATGATTTGGGCTGATATTCTGCTATGTATATCTCGATTCATTTTACTGGAGTGACACTTAGGGTATAAACAAGGAGCAAGAGGCACCCACCTGTGTGAAATTACTCATTTCTGATGTGAGGTTAACACTATAAAGATTTGTCAGGATTTTTTTTTCAGTGGGAGATCAAAAATAATTTCCCTGTCCCTAATCCTTAATGTTGGAACCTACAGGAAAGAGTGGTGTGGACAGACCCATAACCAGTCTGCATGACTCAGCCATTTAAAGGATAGATAAAAAAGAATTTAAAACCAGGATGTTCTCTGAACCTTCATTCTTCCATTCAGACACACTCTTTAATAAAACTGAAACTAATGTTTGAATGAATATTTTGAGTATTCTGTTGAAACCTAGATTATGCTCAAGTTTGCTTATATCTGCACTAATTCTTTTATGTAATAGTATGGAAGTATCTAACTCATCTCTCTCTTTTTTCACCCCCCTAGTTAATGGTCTAATGATGCTTGGATTCACAGGTGAGCTTTACTTCTAAAATTCAAACTTCTGTTTCTGTTTTGTTAATGGCAGCCATTGGGGAAACGCTTCCATCCTATCTGATTTCAGTTAGGCAACTGTCATGCATTTTTTACAGCTGGTCTTGTTCATCAGCTGTGTGAACTGAGAGTGGTGTTGTGTTTTGTAAAGGTCAGTCTCAATAGAGGTGGTAAAATTGTAGCATTATTTATAATTTTGAACCCCTTTGGCCAGGGATTTAGGCAGAAACTCTTGTGTTGTCAGATTGTTCCTGTCAAATGACTCTATCAGAACTTTTTCTATAACCCTGCAAAATACTGAAGCTCTAAAGAGAGCCAACCAAAAACACCAAGGCCATGGAAAATCCATTTAAACACCCCACTGGGAAGGATCTGGAGTAAATTGTCAGCACACATGACGTAATGGAGGAAAAACTTGTATTCTGTTGGATTTATAGGGTTATAAATCAAGTGATAGCTGGCTGTTTAGAATACCCTGCCAGGGAAGGCAGCTTTGCTTAACTTTTGTCAAAGCATCAATGCAGGATTGAAGTTGCCAGCTATGCAATTTTCATATCTGGTTTTGAATTCTGCCCAGCTTTAGTGTTCCTCTGCAGTTCTAGCTGTGGAAAGTGTAACTTACAACTGCTGCAGCTGCCAAATGAATTGGTGGGAGTGCTTAAATAGGCAGGGTCCATGCTATCATGTTAACTTCCCAAGGACAAAATTATGCTGCCCCTGTTTCGTAACTTTCACCATTTCTATCACTGGTGATTAACTGTAGTTCTGGGTTTTTTCTGGCACGGATGAAAGCTTAGCATCAGCTTTAAGAGCTCTGACAGTCAGACGTGATGAAGGAGGTAGGGTCAGGTTGCAGCGAGCCAGCTGTACGCCTGGAGAGGTTTGTGCTCTGAATGAAATAGTGGGCTTAGGGTCTCCGGCGTGTCACAGGCTGTCCAGTTATGGGCCTGCTGCTCTGCGAAAGTATGTGAAAGCCAAGTATTTCTTTGGTCAGGTGTGATGGCTGTCTCTCGTTTGGCACATGGCATCACTGAGTTAGTGACTTCCCCAGCTAAGGAGTCAGCTGCGATAGCTGGAGTTAAATTGCAAAGCGCTCCTGCCCAGGCTCCAAAGGAGCCATCTCCTTCGTGGGTGAGACGCTTAATGTGCGCTGGAGCCTGTTTTACAACCACACGCCCCATTTCAAATGGAGATGTTCACATTTCTGATTGATGGCTGGGTCATGGTGTGAGGCCTGAAACCAGTCCATCTTGCCTTAGGCTCTTTTGGACTAATAGTAAGGAACAGCGCCCTGAGAGTGAGGGCTGTGCCTGACTTCTCATCAGGCGAAGGCTTGCATGCTTTTGACCTCACTTCGCCTGGCAGCATGCTTGGCTGTCACCACACAAAATTAGAACCACCAGCTCTGTTCAGCAATGATGGGATCCTGCTTTCAAAGTAACTAATAGAAGGAAAAGAAATACCTCCTCTCCCTGCTGTAAATAGGGTCTCAGTGAATATGTAGGTTCAGAAGGAAAAGGTGCAAGACCTGATTCTACTTAGAGTTCTTTTTTCTATGATCAAAAAAGGATGAAGCGGTCTGTTCTTCTTGGCTTTATTCTTAAAGAAAGCTGTTCCTCCGGAGTTCTCAGGAGGTTGCCCGACACACAGGTTTGTTAGGGTTGCAGGTTTTTTTCAGGTAAAGCCTTTTCTCAGATTTGTGCTGCTGTAAAGAGAAGAAATCATCCTAGGTTTTTTCTGACTGATTTAATTTAGGCATTTGTATTAAATATGTTGACATACATATACTTACAGGTAATCTTTAATGTTCTACAAAATGTATACATTTTGTATATAGAAGAACAATCAAAATAGTGGCATTTACAAAGGTAAAGCAAGACATATTTAACTACTTAATAAAAACAAAATGTTTCAGCCTTATCAAAATAAAATGCTTTAGTTAGTCTGAATAGATTTTTTTCAGAATTTTAATTTTATAAGAAATACCAAAATACTATCTTTGTATTCCAATGCAGGCATGGGCTGGCCAAGAAAAAACTTTGACTCTAAATAGTGTGGAGTTGCCATTACAGGTTGCAAAAGATACAGACTTGCTCAAGTAAAGGTTAACTCTTTCTTTGCAAGTAGCTGTATGCTGTAACATCAACATCTGATAATGGTAGATAATGCCTTTAGTCGATATCCTAAAGAAAAAGCTTAATTGTGAATTCCAGCCCTTTAGCTGGTAAGATATACAATGATGTTGAAGTACATTTAGTCATACAGTTAGTTGAATGGGATGCATCTGTGTAAGCTTGAGAAGTGCTTTCTACACTGAAGTATATGATCAGTAACTCCAGTCAGCTTTTAAGTAAAAATGCAAATGGGCAATAGTAAGTTAGTATGAGTAGAAGCTAAGTAAGATTAGAAAAGTGGGCTAGGTAGGTTGCTCTATGCTAGGTCTAAAAGATGATACTATATATGGTAACCTGTAGTATTATATACTGTTATGTTTTTAATAAATTTATGTAAAGGTATATTTTATCTGTTTTCTAAAATTGTTTAGAAATTTGAATGTCAGGTTCACAACAATGTAAGTGGCAATCAGAACTGTGTGAAGGAATTGGCAAGTGATGTGATCACACTTCTATTTCCATGTTTGAGATTTAAGGTGCTTTCTGATTTTACCTAGGTGCACGTCAACAGACTAATCTCTGCAACGAATCTCTCATGTTAGAAAAGTTGCCTGCCTGTGGAAAATCCTTTGAAGAGATGATGAAGAAAGTGGACTCTAAAAAATGGTGCAACCTGACAGAATTTATCATGTAAGAGTTAGTTTTGGTTTTGGTAGTTCTCACCTTATAATAGTGTTTGTCTTTTAAAAAAAGGATCACCTCAAATACCAAGAACACTGTAATACCTACACCCTTAATAGATCCCTAATGCATGTAAAATATTTGTATTCTGAAATCCTCCTGTATCTGGTTGCCAGTTGCGGAGGTCTAAGCTGCAGCTCTTAAGTCCCTGCAATATGGCCACAGGTGCACAGAGAGACCCAGCTCTTAACTCGAAGAGTGCACAAAATAGACCAATTTAATGAAAACTAACCAGTGGGCTAATCAATACTAGCTGCTATTGCTTTTACCTCAGACAGTTGTGTTTATATTTAATCTATATTTCTGTGCATTTTAGGCAAATGTTACTTAAGTCAAATTTTTTTTCTGTGAAACCACTAAAGCAATAGGCTTTTAGAATCATGCTATTCTGTTTTCTCTGTTGGCAGCAATGCAGTTCCCTCCTCTGATTTCCTTTTTTCAGTAAGATGACAGGAACATTTCATCATGCACTGTTTCAGAAATCCACCGCTTGTGTGAGATCATCCTGTCATTTGTCCTATTGATCCTGCTGGAGTTTGTTTCGTTGCCTCCCAGATAGAATGGAGAGAGTGAGCATTACCCATTTTGTTTGGTTGTCTAAAATACTGCAAGACTGACAGTAATGAGGGTGGCATTATTATTTTCTTACCTCTATTCCTGTTCTGTAGTTTCTGGAGGTATTTAAACATCTCTCTATAAAGCTGCACACTTCAAACTCTGCTCTGGAGGAAACTCACAGGGCTTGTGTAATTGGTGGTATTTTTGGCTTTGTGGAGCATCTGCTTCTTCAGAGCATGTCTGCTCATGCATAATGCTTGCTTTTCGGAAGCACTGAGTACCCTCTACACCAACTGAAATCAGAGGAAACAGCAGGTGTTCAGCACTTCAGAAAACGAGGCTCAAGTGAATTAGCGCTGGTGGGGTATGAGCCAGCCTGCAGCAGAACATCTCCCTGGGTTTGAAACTGTGCTGGTGCTGTTTCGGGGGCTGCTCCTGAGGCAGGGCAGTCACAAGCTCACTGTCACCACACCTGTTACAGCGTCATTTAGCCCCAGGTATGTTCTTGTCTCATATGATCATTGATCTTGTCTCCTATTTAGTATCACCTCATGTGATGCAAGACTTTGCAGTCACCTCATGCAAGGCTTTACCTAGCTGATCCACCAGTAGACGTGATGGGTAACGAAATGTTGGACTGATGTGCTATGTTGCAGCAATTCCCCATGGTTCTCTCACCACTGACACCTCTGTTGAGAAGTCCCACCTGTTGATAATGTTTCATAATCTGACAGCATATTAACAACTTAGATGCTATTCCTTCTTAGCACTTTTATTTGCAAACCCTAGATGACTTTACAACCTTGCAACCTTTTAAGGGGTAGATTATTAAAATTTATGGCACTGGAGTGAAACGTGCACTCATGCAGCTCTCTCCAACCATGGGGAAGAGCAAGAGGAGGTAAGCCCTTCTTATCCAGCTTGCAGAAATTGCATTCATATCTGACAGAGAAATGTGTGTATACAAAGGAAAAGAAAATCCTTGCAATGCAGGTACTGCTAGATTTATTTAACAAGTATCTGTATGTTATGGGGCAATAATTTTAATTTTCCAACTCATCTAGGTACAAGTCATTTTACTTATTTTGAAGGAAGCTCTTTAATTTTGCTCCATTTGATATTCATTACAATTGTATTATAATCACAAAACAGAGTTCTTTGCTGATACCTTGTTCATAATTGATAAGTGTCCTCAACTAATGGGACTACTTGCAGCAGAAAAAGGTACCTACGGGAGTCAAAATATTAGACTCTGCCTTTGCTAATGCAGGTGAAAAAGCAGGCAGCTTTTCTCAAGCCTTGTGCTAAAGTTTCTTCAAGAGTTTAAATATTTTGGTGCAAGATTTTTCCAAGGTTTGGAGGTGACTGAAGTCTCTGAGTTCTACTGACTTTCACGTAGAGTTAAGAATCCACCTTGCTTTTATCCTTTCCGATTGCACTTCCCCTTTAGTGTCACTTTCATTCCCTGTACAAGAAAATTCCTGCCTATCTATGGAGATTGTTTTGTCTGGAGAAATCAGTCAGTCTGAGGCTTTGCTCATTTTTCCCTATATGCAGTACCAAAAGAAGAATTCCAGCCTCTTCCAAAACAAAAATGGTTTACATTTTTCAATAATATACAGTTTTTAAAAACTTCTTTCTATCACTTACATTTCAAGTTCTAGCTTGGGAGATAGTAGTAGTAGGAATTTGTTTGGAATTTATTTCCTGAATCACGTATTAAGCAAGCATTATCAATCTGATTACAAACTTATCTTAAGGGTTCGTTGCACTGAAGGAACAGCACATTTACCTCTACCTTTAAGAATTTTACTCTTTTGCGAACAGATGTTGTGATTTGATGTCATGCTTTATATAAGGGCTAATTTCTTCCAGCTCATTGGAGGAACCCTGATGGATGGGACTGAAACACTTCTTTATTTGGAGTATTCTGACAAGTTAATGAAAAAATGGTATTTCTAGCCATGGTCACTTAAAATTCAGGTATTTAAACCTGGTAGTATTAGTTTACCCTGATTTTACATCTAGCCTCTAGCTGTAAAATTTAGTCAACTTGGATCAAATAGTGGGTTAAAACTGTGAGGTTTGTATGAAGGAAACTGTTTCTTCATACAGTAATTTCTGCATGGTGCTTTTCACTTACAAAGATCTTGCAAAATTTGGCTTTGTATCTTATATCAAAATGTAATCGTTTATGGAAAACTGCTTCCTTTCTCAACTCTTTGTTTTATGGAGGAGTTTTAGCTCTTCAGAGTAAGTGGCTGTCCTTGGTTATGGGATTGTAAATAGCAATTATCTGCATCACTTTGCTGTTCGGCCAAACAGTCGTGAGAGAGATTTCAGTGACTTCAATTTGCTCTAACTTAATTATACTCTAAGATCTTCTGACAGCTCTGTTATTTACGTCTTAACTTTATACTTAACAAACTTGTGTTCTTTAAAAAGCAGCCTTTTGACTGATTTTAAACAGACAAGGCTCTCTTGTGGCAGCTGGTACTAGAAACCAATATAAGAGTTTTAGCTTCCACAGTTGATCTTGATTTTGCTAGAAATGTATAACAATCACATATAAGCCTTAAAATTTCAGGTAAAGTTTTACAGAAGCACTATCAGGAGACAGTTTCCCTATTAATTTTAGCATTTTTCTGTGAGGATTCATGCAGAAGTTAGGATACAAATACTCTGGGTCAGATTGTCCAAAGGTATTTGAAAGCTTAAATATGATGAGGGATCAAAGTGGGATTTTAAAATATCTTAAGTCATTTAGCTGTGGTGGGTTTCAGTGGTGTCTTGTTGGACACTAGAATATGAAGGACAACCAGAAACACCTTTCAAGAAAGGTAAAAACCTTCAAAAAACAGCTGGAGACATTCATGGACAAAAGAGGAAGGGATCAGCTGTTCACAGTTTTGCTGATGCTTTCAGGCTATTCAGAGGGAGCCCTGAAAATGAAAATGCAACTAGGTGGTTTAAATGACAGGAAATTATGGTACATGGCAAGTAAACAAGCAGAGACTGAAGTGTGGGTGAAAGCTATGGGGACTTAACAAAAGCAAATATGCTTTTCGTTCGCTAGAAGACTGGAAATTACAGAAAGCTTTTTATTCTTAATGTGTAATACTTCTGTTATTTTATATATATTTATAATAACATATATATTATATTTCTATTTTATATTATTAATATTTAGCAACTGCAGCTAAATATGTAAAATCTGCTACTGTCCACAAACCTAAGCCCATTATTAATGGTCAGAGTTTTTCTCACCATGCTCTATGAGATAAATCCTGGTCTGGTTACAATTGGACTGTGGTTGAAAGGCCAGGACTAATTCCCGAAGCCAGTGGCCAGATGAAGATAGGAGTACCCAGAGCTGTCTTACATGAACTTGAAAAAACGTTGCTTATTGTAGTTGTGTAGATTACTTTCTATTCTTAGCTCATGAAAGTGTTTTCTAAATAATTCTAACTAGATCCTGGAAACACTTTAGCTAGAACAAACAGTCTCTAAACAAATCTCCGTGTCTCTCCCAGCCCTAACCCCTATGGAAATATGGGCCTGAAATGTGCTAATGCTGGTTCTCAGCAGCTCATTAAGCTTTTGGCCTGCTCCCAAGCATCAGTATCTCCTCTGTCTTCTGCATCCCCATTTTCCAAACATTTCTGAGTGTAATTACTACCATTTCAGTGGTTTTGAGGCCAGAGAGATGGCTATGGCCATCTGGTCTGCACTGTTGAATAATACAGGCTACACAATCTGCTCAGTAGTCACTATTTGAAACCCTGTAAGAGTGAGTGAGTATCTTATGGGAAGGTGTTGCGGTCAACTCTGCATTAAAAGGTATCAAGTTAGTATTGATCATTTACATCTATAGACAGATTGTTGCAAAGGGTTCACTGTTCACAGTCAGAGGAAAATGTGTCTGTCTTCTCATCAGTTTGCCTGACTCCAGTTCCCAGCGATTATACCTTCTTACATATTTCCCTGATACAGTAAAATTCCTTCTTTTGTCAGAAATCCTTTTTTCCCCATTAAATACAAATAAGTCACACTTAAGTCACCTCTCAATCACTTTTTTTTTTTTGATAAATTAAGATTAAAGTTTTACAGCCTGTCATGATAATGAATGTATTTCAGATTTCTTGAACCCTTTGCAAGTTTTGGCAGTTTTTCTTTTGTAGAGTGGTTTCCAGTCTACAATTGAACATTTCACCCAGCAGTAGTTTGCATAGTATTATGCATGGACTCCCTATTTTTTCCTCTAATCTTAATGGGTATTCAGCATTTTTCTTCTGCCAAAATATTTGTGTGTTGCATTAACCCTCCTAGCTACCTTGTAATTCCAGGAGGACGTGCTCTACAAGCTGTACATGATTTTAAGTTCTTCTCAGAGTGACTTGTAAGTGTGATGTACATTATTTGTTTCTGGATCTATCATCTTGCACTCACCAGTGTTAAAATGCATATGATTTAGGTAACTCCATGTTTGTAAATCATCCAAATCAGTCTATGTAACTACACCTACATCTTCTACTCCTTCTTCACTATTTACTATGCTATTTGCATACTTCAGCAAAAATTATTTTTTTGCCTCACTTGGTTGATTAACATATTGGTCCAAAACTTTTGCACCATTCTATTAATGGCAATTAATTTTATAGTTAGTTTTTAAGTTCCATTTATTTTTAATTCGAGGACTGCCATTGATTATTTATGGGTTTTTTTTCATTGAAATGTTTTAAACAAAGTTTGATAAAATGTTCAGTCTTTAAACGTGAATGAATGAAATACAGTGATTATAAGGAAGCATGTGGTATCTGCTCACACAAAAGTCCCAAAAGATTAATTTGAAAAATCCATTAAAAAAAAAAGTGTTTTTTGGACTCCATGTATACATTTCTGGTTGATTGGCTGCTGTGAGACCAAACACTGTAGAGGTAAAAAAATACAGATCTATATGGCACGTCAATGCAAAAAGCTTTAGTACCAATGTGCACCAAAAAAGAGACATATGTGAAGAGCTGTGATTAATTAGAAAGTGTTACTTAGTATGTGATATCAAGTCTTGTTAGATTAACTTTAATCTTTGCTATTGGTTAATTCTGTTTTGCATTCCTTATAGACAGTTATACTACTTTTTCTTCACAAGGGCATCCATTCAAAGAAAGCACTTTAAAAAAAACTGTCCAAATTGAACTATACTGTAGCACGAGCCAGTCAGTTTTCCTGATTTTACTACTTCATTATATCTAGAAGTAAAGTATTTTCAGTGGTAGCAATAGGGCTAACAGCATTGCTCTCTGATATTCACGTACTCTTTTTTGTTGACATACCACCAAGCACCTCCTCTGTTTAGAATTATGTGGACCTCCTTATCATTGGTTTGGGCTTGTAGTTTTTCTGCAGTAAAAATTCTTAGGCTGTAACAGAGAAATAATCAAGGGGTCACTACTGGAAGAGCGAAGACGACCATAACATAGGTATTTAGTTATAGGCCACCTCCTTTCTTTGAAATGTTAAGATTTGATGCTTAATTTTCTCCGCTGTCAGAAGGAACCTGTTTTGGGCAGAAGATGCACATTGTGTGTCTGGGGCACTGGGCAGCAGATGCCACTAAAGACCAGGACCCTATTGCCATCAATCAGGCAAGTGTATTGTGAAATCAAAATGAGGGCAGGATGCTGCATGATTCTGGACAGGGAACGATGTAGTAAAGAGAGCATCCTTCTGTCTCTGAGTAGAGCTGATCAGTCTCTCTCTGATGTCACTAGGGACAGGGATGGCAAACAAGCCCAGAAAATGATCTTCCTTCAAAGACCTTCCTTTCACCAAAGAGAAATGGATGCCTATGTGTGTTGTACATGTCTTTTGCTGCACAGTTACTCAGTTGTATCCTTATGCATCTCATCGCTCCAACAGTCCTCCCTTAAACTGAGTCTCCACATAGACATGCCAGCTTGGAGTTGTCTAAGGAGCACATCCCCAAACTAATTTCTCTCGGATCCAAAGCAAATTATAGAGTGCTTTTCTTTAGCTGAATCAATGAATGAAATAACAGTTGATAACTTAATATCCAAAAGGTAGTGCTGATAAGTAATTTCCAGTGTTTCCAGTCCTCTAAACATTTCCTGAGGGAACAGACCAGCCTCAGTAAGATTCATTTGCTATTAGACTGAAATGTAGGATTTGATTGTTATCTCTGATCTAGTCAAGTGTCACCTAGTTCAGTGTAAGATATTCTGTTATTTCAAGCCAATACTACTGTTGCAGCAGTCATGTCACAAGTGTATAAGGTCACATAGCTGCTACCCCGGGAGCTCCCACCCAATCATTCTGTGTTTGCCAGCCAAGGAATAGCTGTGGATTGAGATGCCAAGGGTGAAATACCAGTTTGTGTTTTGGAAAAGAGTTCTAGCAAAGTAGCGTATGTAACACATGTAAGATCTGGCTTTTCTGTTTCAGAAAAAGAATTGATTGTAACAGACTTCTTCCTGCAGTCCCTATATTTTTTTACCTCATCAAGCCTGTTGTCATGGCTTAGAGGGCCCCTAACTTGGTGTGAGGCAGTGGCTGTGTGGCACTGCTCTATGGCACCTGGAAGATGTTACAATTCTTATCTTTCCAAAGTTTTAAATCTGAGTCCTTAGCAGAACAAGAGAGGGCAAAATTTTTCTTTAACTATATGTCTGAAGCTTATTCATTGCAAGTATGTGTGTACCTGGGGGAATTCCCTGCTCTGCTGTGAGCATGGTCCAAGGTCTGTCCCCACGCTTAACAACCATTTTATTTTCTGTACAGCCCCAGTGTAATTTTCCCAGAAACCTTTACATCAAAAATGAATTGTATAAACAGAAGCATTCAGTCCCATTGAATATGACAAAGTAGTCCACCCATGTTCTGTTCACATGTTGAAGATTTGAAAAAGGAATTAAGGAAAAAAGATGTGTATGACTAGAGCCAAATTTGATCTAATCTTCCGGAAAAATAATCCTAAAGTTGTTGCTCAGTTTTAAAGTCAATGGGAGTTTTGCCTGTTACAATTTGGCCCAACTAAACTAAACTAAACCAATCATAAAAGTGCCTAGTTTTCTAAGAAACATAGTAAAATATTAAAGAAAAGGAGACCAGATGACATTAAGATCAATGGGAAAACCAACTGTGGAAGAAACATGTGCAATCCAAGACGAAATTATATGCCCCCAGTTCTTAAAGCTTGGAGCCAATAACCTCTGCTGGCTGAGTGTGTATGTAAAAGTCCTTCAGACTGAGTCATTTTCTTGGTCAGTTGTGTAAGATTTTTTTCATCTTCCCCATTGACTGCTGTAGGAAGTCTGATATAGATGCTGATCGGTGATTGCATCCAGCTGCTAATGTCAAAACATCTGCAGAAGAGCAACGTACTGTGAAAATCTCAGACAAACCACTGAATTTATTTTGCAGCTAAGGTGAGGCACTAATTCGTGTGAGCTAATTTGTTCCTACAGTAATGTGTCTCACAATTAGAAAGCAGATGCCTTTGGCTCATTCTTTTCAACATTATCAGGAAAGCCTCAATTCTGCATTTTTGCATGTGATTTTCTCACACAAAAGACAAACTGGAGCTGCCTGGAGCTGGACCTTTGAGTGGCCAGCACACATGTGATTTTAGATCCAGGACAGTACTGATTAAAGGGACTCCCACTCTTCCTCAGTTGTGCCATGTAGGGGTGTGTGTCTCTGTGTTAGGATTTATATCCTGGCAGACAGACTAGTACATTGGTTATGCTTTGTCTTGTACAAAGTCATGGTAAAATGCTGCAAATCACAAATGTGCTTGCAGGACAAAAGCTCACTGTATTGTTGCCTGGTCTCCAGGTTATCTTCTTCAATGTTTTCATGTAAATGTTCTGTATGTGTCTGTATGTGAAGAGTAATTCCCTTTTTTGCCCAAAGATTTACTGGGGAAGGGAACCAAAATTCCTTATTTAGCCTGCTGTACCCCCTCCCAGTTTTGTCGGTCCAGATTGTCAGCTTAGTTTCTCTGTGAAGGAAGGTTGTAGAAACCTATACTTTATGTGGCCTCATGTCACTGTAATTTTTTTACCATTAAGTGTTTGGTGCAGTATAGAAAAACAAGGACTTCTGTAGTAGATGCTAGCATTTTCTTCTTTAATAGGATGGTCTTCCTTTGGGCATCCCATACAGATACAGTTGCTGCTTTTTTTTAAGCTGTCAGTGAAATGCAGATAATACTGATATTTCATCCGTTCTACATGTGTATTTCTTCCATCTCTTCACATATCAAAATGTACAGTAATTTTGTATTAAAAAATCCTTCTAAAAACTCCTAGATGTCATGGCAGCAGTGGTAAAACCAGGCTGGCAATAATCACCTCCCAAAACCTATTGTTTTCTTTCTGTGACTCGTGCCTTTCTTTTCAAAAGCAAAGAAAAGCAGCTTATAAATCAGTTAGGTGCAAGCAAGTAAAACAATGGAAAAGAACGTCGTATTTGAGCAGTTGTGTTGCCATCATGCTGGTAGCTGACAATAGCAGTTTTTTCATTGCAGAAATAATAATGTTTGCCATCTATTATTTATAAAATTGGAAATAAAAGAACCCTACAGTTTGTAAAGTCTCACCAGATTGCGAGATGCAGGGCTGTGCTGAAAATGTGTTTGTTCACCTGCTGTTTGGGATCAGCTGTTCTAGACACAAGGTTGCTGTGAACTTAATGCAAAGGCCCAGCTTGTCTGTGAATGGAGCTGTATTAGAATATCTTTAAGAAGAACTGCTTTTCAGGTGAATCTCCATTACTTTCATATGAAATATATTAGCTTTGTTTTATGTTGTGTAGATAAGAGTATGTCCCGATGAATGTGAATAAAGTGGTTAGTTTGAAATCAGAGACCAGGATTCCACATGAGGCAAGAATACTCCATTACTGCATAATTGCTTTCCTCCTGATAGATGCAGAGGCTGAAATATGGTTACTTAATGGAGTTACAATTTTTCTGCTTTATTACATAGGAGAGGGAAAGATATTTTATACTACCCATGGCTGTGAAAATGAAATCTATATTTGATAATTCTAGATGAGGGCCTGAATAGGCTTATGGCTTTGGAAACTCGTTTCTAATATTTTTTCTCTCTTTAGTGCAAAGTTATGGCAATGCACTCCTAAATCTGTGTCTGCTGTGGCCACCTTACACGATGCAGAAAGGTGGTGAAAAATACACATGAACATCAAATTTTTAATGACTTATTCTAAGTATGACTTTTGAATTTTAATGATGTATTAAGGACACTGGTATTTATGAATTCTGTGAACACCTGCAGACCATTTTGCTTATAAATGCAAAGCCATAACTTTGGTCTGCAGCATATTGTAGAAATTGCTATGCTACAAACTAGCAAAGCCTTACCAGCTTTTTGTCTGATGAGATTTCTTGGATTTGCACTTTAGATACTGAAAAATCTTGCTTCTTGCCAAGAAAAGCTTGCTTTGAAGAGCTTCCTTGAAACCAGTAAATGGATTGAATGAACAGGATAAGGAGAAATTAGCCAATCTTTATGAGAGGCTGCTGAATTAAATACACAAAATTCCAAGAGCTCAGATTTGGTGAACTAAAACAATATTATTTGTTATTTATACTACAAGACCTGTTGTAATCGCAGTCTACAAAAGCCTCAACTCAGAGACAGCAGTGCTGAGGAATGGGGAGAAGAAAGAACAATTGGAGTTTGTTGTTCATAAAGGATAACTGTTTCTTTCTTGTTAAACCAATGGAGACTCTGGGTCTGCCATTGAGAAAATGATGATGACTGTATAATGCCAAAATAGTGTGCTTTTGGAACCCATTCTCCATCTCTTCAAGGATTTTAGGAGCTCAAACCTTCCTGTTCTTCAATTTACAAAGAAGTTTGCAAATCTTTGTGAAATTTCTATCCATGTGAGAAAAGAGAAGGCTCTTCTGAGCCTGCTTTTGAGTAGGAAAAAAATCACCTTTTCATGACCAATAGCTGAAAACTCTTCAATTTTTAATATCACATTTCAAATTTTCAAGTGCTTTTTTCAACAGGTTTTGACATCTGTTATATTTATTTGTTATGAGTCATTGTTTTCAGAAAGAGAGTGAAATCTGGCATTTGCCCAAAGGTCACCAATGTAAATATCAATAATTTCTTCTTAAAGTTCTGAAAGAGTTTTCATCACTGGTGAAGTTAAGGTCACCAGAAGACACCACTTAGAATATTTTAGCAAGGGTGCTGTGATTCAAATTGATGTGTACTGCAGCAAATGCATCGGACTAATTGCTTGTAGCTTGCACTCACAAAGTGGGATCAGTATGTCAGTGCTTACTTTATCAAGTCAGTTAAAAAATAGTTCAAGATATAAGAATATAATAATCCTAATGAGTAAAGTCACTTGCAAATAAATAATGTAAGCAATTTAGAGGTGATGTTAAAAAGCACTCTGCTGTTAAATCTCATGACCGTCAGCTGATATGCCCTTTCAACACCTTTCATGCCCTCTTTGAACTTTACTGTGGTAAGATCAGTAATAGAAAACAATCTTCATGGAGCTTATTATTAAAGGTTGTGTTTCAAAATAAGGAATACATATGATTTCTGTCTAAAGTTACTTGGTGGTAAAATAGTATGGCATAACTGGTAGAGTGGTATCAATTATGCAATGCAAATATCATGGACAGTGTATTTTTAGAGGCAGTGAAAATGAAAAGAAGATAAATGTGTTATGAAAATGAATACTTAATACAAACTTTTGTGGTTCTTCTGTTCTGGTTTGCAAGACAGTTTCTACATTCTTGTTTTCCAAACAGATCAACCACGAACATATAATACCCCAGATTAACTCAGCAGAGGCAAAAAAATAGATTTTTTTGCTTCAAGCTACATGTGGTATTAGTCATGTGGTTAAATGTTGACAGCACAACGAGGTATGAATTAGTACTACCCATTTGTCCTGTATTCAGGGTCTTGTTTCAATTACAGAAGTTTATTATATAAAGATACTTTCAAAAAGTATTTTACATGATTAATTGACAAGACTCTGGCATTTCTATTTATCCTTGCAAAACAGTATGTAATTCAATGTTGGAAAGTAGTTCCAAGACAAGAAATGCAGTGTTCTGCGCTCTTAAGGAGATTAGTCACCTTCTTCAGCCTATTGTGTAATTTGCAAAGGGCAGACATATAAAAATGATAGAGGTACAGCAGCTTTGTAAAATTAAAGATTTTCTCTGTGATAAGAGCTGAGTGTGTAAGGGGTGGAAAGAACAAAGCTTGCCAAGGCATAGTGCATAGGTGAACAATTAAGAGCACCATTTTTTTCAGCTTTCAAGAAACTGATGTTTTACATTTTTCTCAGGTATGCAAATGTCCTTCATACATTTCATTGACTGCTAAAATGTACCATTTCATATTAAGGTGAGTATCAGATTATAACATAGACATAAAAATGTTAAAATGAGCATTCTGGCATCTAGAACTGGGTTCTGTATCTGCCTCCATTATGGAGCCTGTGGGACGGGGAGTTTTCACTGAGGCCCTGAATCTGATTTTTATCTTCAGGAAGGTAGCTTAAGAAGCAGGATGATCTTAAGATGGTCTCTATTATGTATAATTCATCATGTTGCACTGTAATCTATCATGGATTTTTACATCATATTACTGGGGAGTATTTATACCTAATACATATCTAGGCTGGAGTCTAGTATACAGGTGTAAGGTATTAGTGTTACTACTTATAAAAAAATAGGTACAAAAAATGTAAGATTGTTCCTGCTTTTGAGTATTGCTGTGCAGGGAAAAAAACCCAGATTTTTTTACCATCACTGTGAAAATAAGTAATTGTTTTCATCAGAAAGTAAAACCACTGCTTGGCTAGTCAGTGCCTAAAAATTAACAGACCCCATAGTAGCTTTCTTGTACAAGGGTTTGTAGTCTTTCACAGGTGATGTGCCATATTACACTGTTCTTTCTCAAATTAAGGTAGAGCTTAGCAGGACCCAAGAAGCTGAGTAAACTCAGCAGAGCCAGGGGCTGAGAAGGAGCTGCCTCTCTTGGGTGACACTGTCAAGATGCTGGGTCCCCCTTCTTCTGATCTGCAGCCAGTCTTACAAAATCTCCTGACATAGTATTTTTTGCACCTGCTTAGGAGGCTGTTGGCTTCTCCTTAAGCAACTCTGGGGAGTGTTGCAACACTGAAGTCTTCCATAAACAGTTGTGGAGAAGGAGTAGGACCCTTCAGGTCCACTATTTGCTTCCATTGTCTGTATGAGATGTCAGAACAGACTCCAGAAGCCACGAAGCACAAAAAGAAGTTATTTAAGGAGGTGGCATGTGTCTTTGCCTCCACGAGTAAGAGGGGAAGATGTAAGAAAGGAAAAAATCCACATTTTATGAGGTACAGGCTCTACCATCAAAGTCATGCTAAAACATAATCATGTAACTGAATAGTAGTTAAGCAGGACTTTTCCATACAAGGCTCTTCCCCTATCAGATCTTTTTGCTATACCTTAAGTTCTTTCCTAATGCTGTTACTGTTTCTCTGATTCTGTGGTTAATTTTTCATCAATTTTGGTCTTGTTTGTGAACTGTCCGTGTACAGATTGCAATTTTAAAGGACATGTTTATTATTCAAAACTGCAAAAAATCAGTTGTTCATTAACTAGTCCAGTAGTTGACATGATCTGAAGTTTAAGATCTGTAATTAACTGCCTGATTTTTCACTCCCATTATTTGTGTTCTGCTTGGGAGAGAAAACAACTGCCACTCCTCTCCCAAAGCAAATGGATTTTCTAATTACAGGAATTTTATCACTCTATATAACCCCCGTTTTCCATAAATAATCAGAAAAAATTCTACATTCTTGGCATGCTCATAAAAAGTAAGGAGGGGTATGGAAATTATGATGGAAAGTTCAACTTAGAAGCAGATGAATTAGTTTTTTATTTTATTTATTTTTCACTCTGTGCACATGTTGCAGTGGGTGTTTCTCAAAGTGTAAGCCTGGTTGACCTGTGATTTCTATTTCACAGCTGGATATCATTAGATATTTCTGTCCCGTTTCCACTTTAAGAAATGATGCTGTGGTGCTATAAAAGGCTTGTGCTACTTTGGACCAAGTGGAATCTAATAACAGCTTCCACTCAGCAGATGACACTTTAATATCCTCTTAAAAATGGAATCCAAAGCAGTTGTTTGTAGCTGTTTGCTGGAATGAATGAGGAGAGCTCTTCTGTTATTTCTTTCCTTGTGAGTTTTTGTCTCCTGATCAGAAAAACGACTATGTTCACAGGTGCCTGTTTTGAATAGCTGTCTGGAGGCCCAGCTGTGTA
Organism: Astur gentilis; assembly: GCF_929443795.1. Lineage (NCBI taxonomy): Eukaryota > Metazoa > Chordata > Aves > Accipitriformes > Accipitridae > Astur > Astur gentilis. Next base: position 27,565,727 of record NC_064899.1, read on the forward strand.
GAACTGATCTGGATGAGAGCCACATTTTCTCTGCTTGCATGTCAGCTTGGTTCATCTAGATGGAAAGAAAAGCCTTGAGCTGCTGAGATGATACAGAGGATGAGCTGTGAATGACTAGCTCAGAGCAGTTCTGGGTGAGGGACTGGCTCTTCCCTCCCGACTCTGGCTCCTCCGCAGGTGTTCGAGGATTGGACTGAAGCCGGCTGACCGTTTAATTTTGGAAGCAGTGGTGGAATAACGGTTTTAGCATGGAGTTAGAATGTTTTGAGGAAAGTGGTGACAAGCCGTTATTCGTAGCAAACTTTACAAGGTGAATGAACAAAGCGACTGATGTGTTTGGGAGAAAGTAGAATTGTGTCAACAGATGACTGATGATAGTGACTTACCTGAATACCTGCATGCATCAAGAGCATTTGCACTCAGGCTGACTGGAGGGAAGATTGTGCAAAGCAATGGTGACTCTGATGGTAATGCTTTTGGGAAGTTCAGCTTAGGTAGATACAAGGATAGCATATTCTTTGCATGTTTCTCCATCACTGACAGTGGCATGCTTGCTTTTTTTTATGATGCTTTTTTTTTGCTACACAGAACAGGTGTGGGATTCATCTGTCCAATGTACTAGTTGTCCTGGACTCCCTTCCTAGTCGGTGGAAACTTAAGGAAGGTGTCTTAAAAGATGTCATATACATCATGCCCTACAATTATTCCAGTGTCTCCACTGACTATAAAGGCAGCCTAATTTCTAAGCATGCAGAAGTGTGCTTTGAAATCTAACCTGACAAGAAATAGTGGGAATGCACCTTCAGATGATGTTATTAGCTTCTCAGGGCTCTCATTTCTGTCATGCTTGGCCTTTGAAGGAGGATATGTGCTAGAAAATGCTAATGGTTTTCTTAATGAGACTGAAGAGAGAGGCAAAGCTGATGGCAAAGAAAAAATACCAGATCTTAGTCTGGTTTTGCCTTTGCCTTGACATATTGTGAAATAATCTGAATTTGATAGACAAATAGCTGATTGTAATAGAGAAAAAGCAGATGAGGCAGCAAAGATTGTGCAACTGTGATTGTCAGCACTGAGAATTATTTACTAGAAATCAAAAGATGGTCTGATCATTTGGGTCTGAATTTTGGAGTATTTCCTGCTTCCCTTCACATGTTCTAGTACAAGGATTAAAATTTTAGATGTAAAATTTTAAATACTGATGAGTATAGCAACACAAAAACATTTGATGTGTTTGAATGCTTGCCCTGGAAACTTGCTGTCTCCTTTCATGAGAGGCCCAAGAAGATGCAGAGCTTTCACTAGTTGACCAACTTGACAAAAAGTTTGAAACTTGATCCATAAGTAAGAGCTTTTAAAGTTTGCATTTAACTTACATAGACACGAGCCTGATTTGTTTGACTGTAAGGGATAGGTTTGTAATGATTTGTGCTACTTGTAGTCAACTGATGTCACTTGACAGGTATGTGTGTGGTCTGGTAGAAAGTACACATCTGCAAAGGCAGGGTGTTCCCTAGTATGTTGTCTGGCCAGTTGTATTGTTACCTAGGAGATATTTTAATTGTGCAGCTGGCAGGAATTGTCGCACATTAACCCTGTTAATTTCAGAATCATACCTCATTTTCTTTTGCCTTTCCTCCATTTTCCAGTTATTGTACTTAAAATACAAGGTGTCTTGTGTATATAAGTTTTTGTAAAGTTAAAAACAATTTTCTAAAGAAAATGCTCTCAATTCAGCTACCACTTTAAACCAGAGGGGAAAATTTATCTGAAAGATATTATGGGTTGTTGTGGGTTAAGCCTGGTGGGCGGCTCAGCATGACGCAGCTGCTCGCTCACTTCTCCTTTCCTGCACCCCAGTGGGGCAGGGAAAGAGGAAAGGAAGAATAAAAGCAAGAAAACTTGGGTGTCAAGGTAAAAGAAATAAAAAAATTAAATTCTTTGAAAAGTGAAGGGTAAGTGGAAAAAGAGAGAAGAAAACAAAACAAGTGATGCAAAGGCAATCACTCATCACTTCCCCTGGGTAGACCAATGCCCAGCCAGTTCCAAAGCAAAAGGACGGCCAACCCCCCTAAAAACCTCTTTTCCCTTTTATTTCTGAGCATGATGTTATATGGTATGGAATATCTCTTTGGTTAGGTTGGGTCATCTACCCAGTTTTGTCCCCTGCCAACCTATTGCACACCCACCAATCTATTCACTGCGGGGGCAGAGTGAGAAACAGAGAAGGCCTTGATGCTGTGCAAACACTGGCCAGCAAAAGCTAGAGTATTAGTGTGTTATCAGTACTGTTTTGGTCAAATTTCTAAAACAGCACCATATGAGCTGCTATGAAGAAAATTAACTCTATCCTAGTCAGACCTAGTACAATCTCTACCCCTTATTCCAAACCATTTATGTCCTGCTCAAGAAATACACTCTCCAATACATCCTCATTAACCACCAGACCCCTTCCTGTCCTTTGATTTATACACAGATTTCATTCCCTTAGTCTATGGGTCATCCCTGTGAAATGTCCCTAACATGTCCACTGAGTTCATTTAGTCCGTGAGTTCTCTCTGTTATAGTGGTCACTCTGAACCAGAGAGGCATGTTGTGTTGAGTTACTGGATGTCAAAATCAGCTCATGATAAGGTCACTGCTGCACTTGTTCAGCTTTTGCAAAGCTCTTTCTCTGTTGCTTTAGGTGATTCCTGCTGTGGTTCCTCCTAAAATATACAACTCAAATCATGGGTTATTTTCCCCCAGGGTTAAATCTCCTTGAGGTACACATTGGATTTCCCCATCCCTATGCATTACCTACCAAGTGTACTGGGTCCTGGAGCAAAAGCAATCCCATGAACAGGTTTGCCTTTTCCCAAGGGAGAAGCAAGCCATGCTGTCTTTCCCAGCCAGTTCCCCACATGCATTACAGGGACCTTATCTCCTTCTACAATGTGCAGAGGTTTTGTTCAGGCAGGCCCAGATCAGTTAGCTGATTCTCTGGTATTAACTAGCCAAGTGGCTTCTGCTAAATTTGCATCCTGCTCCCCATATGCCACAGCTCCCATCTCTTTCAGTTTGGTCTCTCACAGTCCGCTGTATCTTTCACTCTTTCTGGTGGCTGGTGTATGATAGGGAATGTGGTACACCCAGTCATCACCATGTTCCCTGGCCCAGATACTAATGAGGTTGTTTTGGAAATGAGTCCCCTTATCTGACTCAATTCTTTCTGGGGTGCTGTGTTGCCACGTAACTTGCTTTTCAAGGCCCAGGATGGGGGGTTGGGCAGTGGTTTGAGTTATAGGGTATGTTTCCAACCATCCAGTTTTTACTTCTACTATGGTAAGCAGATGATGGTTGCCTTGGCAAGTTTGTGGCAGAGCGATATAATCGATCTGCGAGGTCTCCCCTTACTGATATTGTAGCCACCACCCTTTTTACCAGAGAGGCTTTACTTGTGTGGCTTACTTGATTACAGTGCATGTTTCACATTCAGGAATAACCTGTGCAATGGCTTCAGTGGTTAGGTCCACCCCTCAATCTCGAGCCCAAATGTATGTTGCATCTCTCCCTGGATGTCCTGATGTTACCTGGGACCACCGAGCTGTAAATAGTTCACTCCTGTTCCCAGCATCAGAGCAACCAGGTAGAAATTCACTCACCTGGCTGATGGGTGACATTTTTTGCCTGTCTCAGAGCTTGGTCATGGATAGGGACAAGATAGTTTGGGGCTCTTTTATGATTTCTATCTCTTTCCTCTCCTGTACTGCTGCAGAATAGGCTGCCTTTTCTGATTCTTCCTCTCTCCCCATCTCAGGATGAGCTTCTTCTCCTCTTACTAACCAAGCTGACCTCTGGTTCCACTGTTTCTACTTGACTACAGGAGCAACTATAATAGTTGAGGCTTAGGTCTCTGGTTTAGTCTTGGTAGCTGTTTGTGTGGCCTCAGCTCAAGTGACCGTCTTCACCATCTTTGGTTGTGTGGCCTCAGAGCAGGAGACCTCACCCCTTTGAGGGTGCTGGAAAGCACCTTGATAGACATGGGCCAGGCCCCAACACAGCTTTAGAAGTTGCTGTGTTACATAGAAAGTGTTGCCAAGCTTGTACACAATAAGAGGAACAAGAGACACTAAGGAGTAGTGGACAAGGTATTTGATGAGCGCTGGAAACACAGGCCTTAATTCTTAACAGAGTTGTTTGGAAGCTCTATCCAAACTGCAGATGTTAGAGTTTAGGATTAAGGGACTAGGCACGCTGATGTAACCATTTAGCATTTCGTGGGTCTTGGAAAGCAAACTAGAAAGGGGAAGATAAACAGCCATATTAAAACACCGCTTTGGAAGCAAAACCTGTGTGGTTCTGTCAAGGTGCTGATGTTTATTTTTATATTATTTGTATGTCAGCATTCCAGGTATGCATGTGAGGGCCTGAAATACAGCATTATCTTGAGGATCTATTCAAGTTTAGAAGAAAAAGAACCTTAAGTGGAGGCACCTCCTCAGCCTTTGAGGAGATGTCAATACTTAGGAGGCTGCTGAAACAGGCAGTAGCTTGAGTGCCTTTGTAAAGCAACTCTTGATTTACTCTCATTTCTCTGAAGAGAGAATTGCATCCCTTGCTTTTTGTTTAACAAAGAGTGTTGCTCCTGCTCTTGTCCCGTAGCTGCTCTGATTGTTCCACTGCTCACAAGGCTTTTGGAAACAGTCTGGGAAATGTTCGTGTGAGAGGTAGAGGTCAAGATTGGTGGCAGCCTGGGCTGCAGTGATCATGCCCTGGTGGAATTCATGATCTTGAGGAATAAGGGCCAGGTGAAGTATAGAGTCAGGACCCTGAATTTTAGGAGAGCAAATTTTCAGTTGCTTAAGGAATTAATGAATGGGTCTCCCTGGGAAATTACCCTCAGGGGTAAAGGAGCAGAAGAGAGCTGGCAGCTCTTTGAGGACATTTTTCTTGGAGCACAAGAACTCTCAATTCCTATGTGTAAGGAATTGGGCAAGGAAGGCAGGAGACCAGCATGGCTGAGTAAGGACATGCTGGTCAAATGGAAGCATAAGAAGGAAATGCACAAACGGTGGAACCAGGGACATGTATGCTGGGAAGAATATAGGGATGCTGCCCAGATGTGTAGGGATGCGATCAGGAAAGTTAAGGCACAGTTAGAGCTGAATTTGGCAAGGGATGTGAAGAATAAGAAGGGCTTCTACAGGTATGTTGGTGAGAAAAGGAAGATTAAAGAAAATGTACTCACCTGATAAATAAGACAGGAAAACTGATGACAAATGACATGGACCTGTTTTGTCATTTTAATTTTTAGGGGGGATGTTAATTATCCCCATACAAATGGAAAGAAGGTCATATAGATATGTAAGCAAAAAAACTGTTTTCTAGCAGCAGTCCTTTCAGCTTTCTGAAAGAGGTTTGGTTTGCTGGCAGAAGAGCTTTTCTTCTAAGTCTTGCCAATCAGAAATGTGATACCTGCTCCCCATGAAAAGTATTCGGTGGTTGGAGACTGTTAAATGTTAAGTGAGAGAACAGTCTTCTGCAGCAATTCTGTTCCCTGTAACTTGTTCTGTGTATTGGCTGTTGTAATTCCCATTCATCAGAGATATCTAACAAAATGGCAGCCTGTGATATAGCCTCATATAAAATAACAATTCTATGTAGCGTCCTTGCTGCTAAACTGAAAATTTATTGCTTGCATGCACTGAAGATATTTTTTACTGATAAAATTTTCCCATTCTAGAGATGGCAAAATACAGCTAGAACATTATTTTTTTGAGAGAACTGTCCTTATGAAATATTTCTTCTCCTTAAAAACTATGTTATGTTACTCAGGTTTGGAAGTACTTAGTGCTTTTACAAAATCTAGCATTCAGACCCATTCTGCTTCAAAGTACTACTCTAATATGAATTACTTAGGCTGATTTTTGGGGGAAGTGGGGGTTTTGTTTGTTTTTCTTAAAGAAGAATCATTGCTGAACAGTATTGAATTGTTCAGTATAATGCTCTTGTGTCAAGATAACTGTCTTCACATTGGATGTTTAATGCAATTAAATTCTCTGAGCCACTGAGCTATCTTGTGCTTTTGAACAATTTCTCCTTTCAACATGCTGTTAAGCTGTATTTTTTGTTCTCTACTGACTGTTTGCAAGCAAATACCTGTTTGTGCATGGGAAGTCCACAGCCACCTGTTACAGCATTTCAACTGGGAGGTAAAGAGCAATGCTGAGCAGGAAATAAGTGACAAGTGTAAGAGTTCATTTGAATTTGGGGTGGTGGTATTTGACAATGCAGTGTCACCAGCTGATTTGTAAACTTGACACAACTGAGGTTTTCTACACACAGACAGTGCTTTGTGCAGTCAGAATACTCCAGGAAGGAAAACATCTATTTTGTAACAATATGAACTCAAAATTTAGCCTTCATGGACATTGTTCAGTGTCCTTTAGTTTTATTATCTCTGACTCTGCTTACTTGAAGATATCAAGGAACATGTCAAGCCCCCTTTCCCTCAGTTGTTAGATTAATTTACATTCAGCTTTCTTTTTGTTGAAAGAAGGTGGAGGGGCTATAGAAATCTTGGAACAGTGAAGCTCAGTAATCTTGTACAAATGTTGCTATGGCATTCCTTAGACTTTCAGTGATATTGCTTTGAATATAAATGGGATAGGATTTGATCAACAAGGGCACTTACCGTAGCACTTGCTATTCTTCATTTCCAAGTAGTGCTGAAAACACAACTCACTTTTGCAGAAGCATGAAAATATATTTACTAAGATGTGATGTTCACTGTTTGCTACAATTCTGCAAATGAGATCACCATTCTTCAAATGAGACCAAACAGATTTTCTTCTCATTCATATGAATTATTGCTTTTGGAGTTGAGTAGGGACCTGGGTTTGAGTTTCAGAAGAAAAGGAGTCTTGTGGTGGATGTGTCCACATAAAGCTGCAGCGCTAGCTGCAGTGTAATGTCAGCTCAACTGCCTGCCTTTAAAACCAGGTAGGTGGGAACAATACCAGTCCTCTCTGTGGGAGAATGGAGGTGAGCAAAGCTGTCTGCAAAAATGAGATACATGGGCTTGTTCTGAGGTGCGTGTAGGTAAGGCTAAACTGTTTCTAATATTCAGGCTGGCTAACAGAAAATTACCGTGGTGTAACTGTATTGCACTGCATTGGTTTAGCGGCTCAAGGGTAAAGTGATCTACAGATTGACACCTTTTTATTTGTGATTCATTTATCATAGGAATGAAGGTTATGGACTAATGTTGCATAATTGTAATTACAGGGAAAGTTGCTGTGTTAGAGTTACCTAAGTTCTTTCCAGGGAATGATTAGTGAGAAACGATTTTGTTGCTGCTTGGCCAAATTAATACTGTTCAGTCCCTTGCCACTTTAAAGTATCAAAGGTAAGAGTTCTTTGACAACATTATGTGGGCTGTTTACAGGGAGGCTTTTTTACTGCTGTTCCCACTAGAACACCACCTCATTTATCTGGGTCTGGAAGTGATGATTCAAATAGCAATGAAACATTACTGTTGAGGAATTCCATTCTAGGTCTGTGGTTTAGCTGCAATTTTGTTTTTCCTGTGGCTGAATGTGAGGGTTAGGATTTTTCAGTGTGTTCAGTGATTTGGCTGGAGAAGGAATACTGTTCCTACTGGAACACTACATTTTGTTAGACCTAAGTTTAGCAGAACATTGCTGCAGCTTAGCCGTAACCACTCCCACATTGGTTTGCCAGTAAAGCAGTTAATATCCATACTCATCTAGATTTTAATTTATATTTTGAAGTAGATTAATAATAGTATGATGAATATGCTTGGTTTAATAGTAGGATTAATTCTTAAAGGATTAGGGGTAGTTCATTGCTGTAGAGTTTGACGGAAAGGAGCACATCTTTTTTTTGCAAATTGGCAGGAGTTTTGCTGGGGACCAAAATGTTGGGGAAGGTGTCATTGTGGTTTTGTGTGCATTTGTTTTGCTATTGAGACTTAGTTATTCAAGAGAGTTGACTCTAAGCAGAGACCCAGGCAAACTGCAAACTCTGCTCATGCAGGCTTCTGTCTTCTAAGCTGCTCCCATGCATCATTTTACTTACTTTAAAGCTAGCAGCACAGTATATGTTTCCAAAAGCAAAGCTTTCCTCTGCATTAGCGGGGCGGGGGGTCGGGGGGGGGGGGGAGCCAATAGCACTAGGAGAGAGTAGAAAACAGTATCAGTTGGTAACACCCACCACTGCTGTCCTTCATATAATCTTAGGACAAACAGGCTTACAAAACAGATCTTGTGAGAAGCCTGACAGATATTTTGAAAATACAGGAGAACCTAGCTACCCATGAGCAAGTACAAAAACTGCTTTTTGTCTGTCAAGGACCATGTTCCCTTTTTTGCAGCACCTGGAGAAGTGATGAGTGGTCACAGATGAGTTGATGGTGACAAGATTCCATAGGTGACAGCAAGCCTGGGGCGCAACCATTGCCGGGAGCAAAATTTTGCCTCTCACTAGGGAGGAAACTATTACCAGGTGTCTATGCTTTTTTTCTGTATTTAAGACTGGAATCAGTGCCCTGAGTTTATTCTGAAAGATCAGCTTCCTTAGAGCACATAAATGCTATTTGTCTCTTAAGAACATTCCTGGTTCCATCTATATAAGGAACACTGAGATTTCTTTTTGTGCGGCCGAGCTGAACTCAGATGTCTCATCTATTGTTAAATGGAATTATTTATTTCCTGACTTATTCTTTTCTACTATGAAATGTATGTTTTCCCAGACATCAAATATCTTTGATGAGGTCATCATTTTAATGAGAAACTGTGGAAGGGAGAAACAGTAGGTGGGAAAATTAAGTTTAAAGTAGTCACAAAAGTGTTGAGAATTCTTAAATCTGTTTTACAGACTGACTTGCAGCATGTCTCAAAAGTATGATTTCAGTTTGTCAGGATATGCAAGTTTATGCAACATAAATTTCTTTTAGTGAGCTTTGCAGGAACTGTGCAGAACTTAAAATTGACAAGCCATTTGTTGAATGTAGACAGGGATTTGATCTTTGGGTGAAAAATACAAACTTGATGCATTTGTAAGGGAATGAAGCAAGATGTAATGAGTCCCACCTCCATTTTGTGCCTGATTTCTGGTATTGTGGTGTGGTTCACTTGCTGTGCAATGCTCCAGAAGCTTTCTCTTCTGATAACCTGTTATCAGGGCTCTGTTGAAGCATGTCAGGGGTCTCATCTGGCCTGTGTGCTGAGGTTTGCTTTTTGTGGAAATGAAGGGAGAGAGGAGGTGGGTAACTGTGCAGCATTGGTTTGTAACTGAGTTCCCCTTAACCTGGAAACTGTGTTGCAGTTTTCAGCAACGTAAATGAAACTGGAATTTTTATCAAAGCTTGCATGAACTTTGTGGGAGCAGAGCCTCTTGGATGTGCTCAGGACTGAGGTACAGGGTATCTTTTACACTTTAAATTAAAGATGGTAGTTCATATATTCCTTATTTGCAAATGAGCAGCTCAGGTCTGCCACTTGTGTGTCTCCTTCAGGCTGTTGCAATTTTGTGTATATTCTGAGATAATTGCTCAGCTGTAACTTTGCGCTTTGTTTTCTGTCCCTGAGTTCAGCATGGAGAGCATTTTCCTTTCCTAACTGTATGTCAGGAAAGAGCAGAAGGAAGTTCAGGGCATCCTTCTGTTCCCCTCTGTCAGGTTCTGGCGGACCTGGTGCTCCGTTGTCCAAGTAATCCCCAAAGACAGCTTTTCTGGAGCTCCACTTTCTCTGGAAAAACAGTCCACTTTCTGGCCTGATTTCCTGAAGAATTAAGTCATATGTAGTTATGCCATGTGCATGTGTGTGTGTAGCTCCAACAGTGGAGATTTCACAAGGAGAGAGTTGTTTTCAGTAGCCCAATTGCAGGATAAGAATCAGAGTTCCTTATAAGCAGTGTAGATTGTATCTAGAGCCTGGTCCTGAGCCCAGAAGACCCCAGCTCTATTGCCAGTTCTGCCATGAACTACTCTGCTGCGGGCAAATTGTGATTCCGTATTATGGTTCTATTTTCTCATCTAGAAAACAATCAGGACATTTGTTTTCTTTGCAATTTAATGAATGAAACGTATTAGATGACACATAGGTGTTATTAGCAATATTTTTTTTTTGCCTATATTAATTAGTAAAAAAAATACAAACTACTAGAATGTTTGTGTAGAGAAGTCAATGTCTGAAATAGCAGTCTGGCATGCTTTTTTTGTGTTACCATCCTTTATCTAGAAATTAGTTTTATTTTAGCTAGCATTTCATAGCTGCTGTCTGACTTTGAAAGCAAAACTATACAGTTATCCATGCCGGTTTTATTTGTTTATTCCTTTTTCAATGGTATCTGGTCCCTCACTGTCACTGCAGGGATACTTGCATGCATGAGTTTTTGAGTACAGATGTTGTGAAGTGATACAGAAAATAACACCACATTTGTCTCGCTCTTTTATAGCAGAAATTGTAAAGGGAAGGCTTTTATTGCTTTGTTTAACATGCTACCTACAGCTTGAGCAGCACAGCAAATAGGATTGAGAATGAAAAACAGATACAGCTACTGTAGGCTTTATTTTAACACTTACAAGGCAATCAATCAAATAATACAGGGATTATTGTATACTTGGGAAGGTTTTGGACACCTAAACTGGGTGCCAACTACTTGTATATAACCCATATGGTCCCTATTAAGGTAGTCATTAGAGACCGTATTGTCTTTTATTACACAGTGTTTTCATGAGGCTGGACAATGCTACTTTAGCCTCATTTTACAGAGGGACAAATAAGGAACAGAGATGTCTAACTGATGAGCACATGCAGATTGGGTTGGCAACACCTCTTCTTCATAAGCATCTGCAGGGCAAACCACCACAGTTCCTTGTGGTGCTCCAGCATCGTGCTGTACAGCATGATGGTTCAGGAACCAACTCATGAAGAGTGTGTATCATGGTGCTGGAGGAGGAGGAGTACAGCAGAGTGTAGAAACCTTGTCATCTGTGCCAAGGTGAACTGCCCTTGCTTTTTAGTCATATGACCTGAATTTCCAAATACTTTGGGGATGATTGTAGCTGAAATTCAACTACAGAGACTTCCCTAGTCACCAAAAGAAAGGGAAAGAAAAAGGATTTACATATACCTCCCAGGGAATTCATGTGTGTCCAGTCATCTATTTTCTACTGACTGCAAAATAACACACATGATTTCAAGGGCTTTTAGTGACTGTCATTAGGGATTTCACTACTCATAAAAATCTCTCTCTAAACAACTGCTGTAGATCTCATAAGGGCTTACGTCCCTGCAGGCCCACACTACACACTTAAGCTCTGCTCATAAAATAAAATTAAGCACAAAACATTAAACAAACAAATATGTCCCAAACAACCCTTCACACAAGACAAAAGAAAGAGGAAAAGTGGGGAAAATACATTGGAATTGCTGTTATCTGTTATCATCATTAGCTGTAATATCATATTTTCTAAAATGAAAGGTACAATATAGTAAAAAGGTACATTTTCAATTAATCTTCTTTCTCCTCCACACCAAAGTCTGTTTAAAACTTACTCTGCTTTCTTTCAGCTTTCAGTGAATAACAAATAGCCCTTCTTTACCCCTTGCCATTCTCTCTGTTTTCCATCAAATGTCAGTGTTACTACAATAGCTGCTGGTGTTGGACCAGGGCAGAGAGCAGGCATTAGATTTCCTAAATTAGTACTAAATCCTCAGTCCTGTTTGCACTGTTACATGTTAAGCTCATTCTGAATTGAGATGGCAGGGTTGCTGCTGCAAACCTGGGGACATCTGTTTACCAAGGAACTTGTTAACAAGCAACTTTGCTATGTCTCAGGAGCTTACACAGAAATGAGCTGCGGTTGCAACTGTGGTCTCTATCAGCTGCTCTGTCATCAAAGTTGTAATTCAAGTCAACTTTAGAAACTGAGCAGTGATGATTTAAAAGCAGTGAGTCACAGATGACCCTATTCTTACTATAAAGAAATGTACAATTTTTAGCCAGAAATGCAAAGTGTCTGATGTGTGTGTTTAACATAGCAGCTTAATATTTGTTATGTCAAACTGGTGAAGGGATTTGCCTCAACTTGGCAACTTCCAAGAGAATTCATGTTCACCACTAAAATAGCACATATTTTTCCATTGCTACTCTGAAAGCTAGCTCTAGAAATATTTCTTTGGAGAAGTTCGGCCTTCTTCATTTTAGTCTTTGTCCCTGATGAGTTCATGATTAAGTAATACATTCTGACATAATTTGTTGCTCATGCAATAGCATAGTAAATGATGGTTGAGACAAACTGTATTAAAGCCACAGCTCTTGAGCCAGATCAGCACATAGAGCAGAGTAACACTGCAATGTTGTAATCATCTCTAAGGAGCAAAACAAACTCTTATCTGGATGATACAGTACATGAATGAATTTTTGCAAGCCAGACATTTGCAGAGTGTTTCAGTGTTTGGATTGCAGGATGCCAGGTCCATGTGCTGCTCTTGCATCCTGCATTTTCCTGTGCCCTCTGCAGTGCATTCCCTCTATCTATGTTTCTCTCTCAGCTGGAGAGGTGGGAATTTGTGAAGTGGCTGACAGCATCTGAGACCCAGTGCAGACTCTTCAGTATATTAAGTTAATCTTTTTCCTCACATCATCACTGATGGTGATGACTACTAGGAGGTGCAGTGTGTGTAAGAAGTTGGAAGCATATGCTTAAGTTTTCATGGGACTAGGATTTGCCTTTGCTTACTCTTGATTTTTGTCTATTTCAAGGGAGTTATGGGACTGGCTGCTGTAGGCACGGCATAGTGATAGCTTCAGAGAATACTTCCCCTCTGAACTCATGTTCCCAATAATGGGCTGAGTTTACAACTAAATAATCATTAAAATAACCTCAGGAGTGATAGAAGGCAAAGCCCACTTGCTAGTAGAAGCTTTTGGCTTGGTAAAATTCCAGTGCTACTAAATTTTTTATCTTTATAACATAGTGCCTGGTGTCATGCTACATTTCCCTCCTTGTTCTATATTTGCTTAATGTAGTAGTTTTTGTGGCTTATTGGAGACGGATATTAGGTATATAAACTACTGCATACATCTACAGTTGCTCTTTATATTTACATTTTCTTGCTGTATCTTTAGGAAATTAACAACAATTTAGTAATAATTGTGCATTTTAGGGTTTTCAGTTAGGTTTATTCAACCATTTTTCATTTTCCAGACAGCTGTTGATGTGAAGCCAAGGGTGGAGATCTGTAATTATTTCAAAGGACACCAGAATGTATTCATTATTTTCAACCCAAGTGAGTAAATCTGTCACAATGCCCATTATTTAGTGGCATGAGAGTAAACTATATAATGTCATCATTAAACCAGCAAGGGTTTTTTTGACTTTTACACACACACATATTCATTTCTTCCTTTATGTTTTGTAATGCATTATTTTCTTCTGGCTGAATCTATATTGGAGATGCACAACAGCAGATCTGATCTGATTAGGGAGGTAGAAGTGTGTCTGTGAGAATACTCCTCTTGGCAGAAGATACGTGATTGAAGGAATGGTGAAGATACAGCCACAAATCTGTTTGAGAGATGTTGAATGAAAAAGCTCAGAAATATTCCACCGTATTTGTAGGATCATAGCTGATTATAAAACTAAAGCTTTCCTTTTAATATGATGGTGGAACCTCAGGAGATAATAATCTTAAGGTTTGGATCCTTATTTGAAGTTCATCGAGACTGTTACACCCTTAAATTCTATAAAATCTGGCTGCATATTGTACAAGAATAGGCACTTTTTTTGAGTTTGGTACTTCCTGTCTCCACTTCATCTGGAAATGCTGTAAGAAAAGCCTTTCTTTTCGTATGATATTTATATTTATTATTATTTCAGCATTTCTCATTCCAGACTTGGCGGAGGTTACAAGGATGATCATTCTTTGAACTCTAATTTAATATATGACTATGTATAAAGAAATTCCTTGGTTGAACCATCTGGGGGAAAAAAAAGAGTTTTAAAACATCTTTATTAAAATACACCACATAACTTGTAGTATCCTGGAACAGTGCCTCTAGATTCCTGTCTAGGATTGTAGAGTAGCAGAAGGAGTGAGTGTCCCTGGAGTATCTATTTCCTGATTTACATCAAGACTTGTTTATGCTAGAGAGAATTTTCCCCATATTTTCAGAATACTTAGTGGACTCAAAATAACAAAAATGAACTCAAAATAAAAAAAAAATTAACTCATAATATACGTACCCTGCTGTACCCTTCCATAATTATAACACTAATCATGAAGGTGATTTATGTAAAACGGAACAGTGAAAGTGCAGTGATTATTTTGGTTTTTAATTCCTGACCCCTCTCATTAAACAACAGCAAAACATCCATGACTGCATGTGTGCAGAGTGTCTCTGGGGTGGTCTAGCCATGCATGCTGAAGAGGTGGCAAAATTCTGTTACTGGAACTGCTGGTGGGTCTACTGGCTGCAGACAGACAAATGCCTTCAAAAATTTGTCTTCAGTAACATGACATATGGTACATATGGTACTCTGCTTTTTGAGAATTGTTTGGGATTTTTTGAAATAATTTTTCTTTGGAAAGTGCTCATTTGTTGAAACTCTTAATGAAACCATCTATTTGTTTTCTTGGTCTCATGAAAATTTGGAGGGAGTTGTATATTTTTTGTTTGTTAACCAATCATCTCTGCAGTTTTTCTGTGTGGGGATGTTGAGGAAGAAAGAGCAAGAATTTACCACATTCCTCCTTGGGGATGTGGGAAATTATGGATGAGATTCAAGCCCCCACTTAGACTGAGAAGTGCCCTAAGTGGTAGGCAACTGTGTGCCCTGAGATAGGTGAGATGTAATACATCCAGCTGTCTATTTAAATAGTTTGAGTGGACACTCCATGAAACACTGTCCCATTAAGGCAAATGTGTACACTAGTATTCCTGATAATAACTGCCCATTGTCCAGGTTCTTGGTTGTAGGTAATATATATAAATACATTTTCTCACGGTAAAATAACTCACAAAATAAAATTTTCCACAGTTTTTACAAAACTAACTACACAATTGTTATTATCTGTTTTAGTGGAAACACAAAGTACAGGAGAAAAAGTGTTTGTGCTCGGAAAATGAAGTATTGTTCTAGAATATTGAAAATCATCTTTCATGACAAATGTGTTACAGCTCAGAGATTACTCCAAAATGGAATTAAATATTTTTCATGTTCTCTGAATATTTTCAATAATACACAGTATGACCAAGTAGTTTGTTCCTCAGTAAAACTTACAATGATTCTCCTGAGGATATCAGGGGAAAGCATATATTTATATGAATTTTGGTGCTCAGCCTATGCTTAGGTTTTGGGTTTTGGTACTGGCCTATAGAACTGAGTTGGAACTCACAGATACATTAATTTTTCAGTCCACCAATCACAAAACTTGTGACCTAACTGCCTGTGAATATACCTTTTCTGAGTATTTACTAACTAGGGTCCTTGTAGCTAGCCTGGAAAAGATGAAAATGTGACTCAGCACAGAGAATAATAATCTTCCCACACCTCTTTATAATCCAAGAGGTGAAGGAGCTTGTGCTACTGTACTGCTTTCCAATTACTTGTTCTGGGAATAAGTAGAAAATGTAATTTCTCATTCTTTCCTTTCACAAAGTGTGTAATTTTTATGCATTTGTGTTGAATTACCTCCAGTTAGAGGCCAGGGAGTCTTTGGGATAGTCATTTTATTGGACAGAATGAAAAGGTTTCCTACTCTAGCATTTACCATTTGAATACAGAGAATTACATAAGGCATAAGAGAATTAAGCATAGGAGAATCAAATTGGAATTAAATATCTATTAACCCCTACTCCCCCTTAAAAAAAACCAACAACTTGCAAACCAATTGATCAACTACAAAACACCCGTGCTGTAGTAATGAGGATTCAGTTATACCCTTCTGAGACAGCTGTTACACAGTACCATGCAGAGGATTTTTTTTTTAACGTGAACTTTCTGTTGCAGTGCATAAACTCTAGATTACCAAATTACATAAATATTTAAGTGACTTAAGCTTTACTGGCAGAGATGTAATTCTCAAATAATTAAGACTTTTTCTTATCTACATTCTCACAATTGTGTGAAAAAAATGTTAAAGTGCAAGTAGCTTTTTTTGAGAGAGAGAGGGTATTAAGGGAAAATTGTAAGGAATTCAAACTATTAAGATAACATTTTTATTCTATTTTGGCTCTTAGGGATTCAGTCTTTCAAATACAATATAACTCCCTAATTATTTTTATCTGGCCTTTTGGCAACATTTAACCAGATTTTTCTAGCTATGTTGTAGTTGAAATGCAAAATCAGTGGGAAATGTTTTTGTTTACACCATCTAACATTTATGAAAAAAATCTACAGAATTCTTGGAAGAACACTGAACTTTCTATAGGATTTTACACCCAGGAAAGATAAAATTAAAAAAGTAAAAAGAAAGGTTTTATATCATTAAGTCTTTCAGTTCAGGGTACTTTTATCTGAAGTCTGCTCAGGTCACCAGGATTTATTTTTAGTTTTGTTATTCTGCATGAACAGATGGGCAAATTGAGGTGGCTGTGGCAGCGGGGAGCTGAAGCAGCCGTTGGTGGGACAAGCTTGCTGACCGGAGCATGGCCCAGAGCAGGGCTGGAGCAGAGCCTGGCGCTCACTGGAGCTCTGCCTGGAGTCAGTGCGAGACGGAGCACTGACCTGTCTGGGCAAGTGCATGCTATCTCTGTGTGTCTGCATTGTAGTCTGTTGAACCCTGTAGGCATGCCTTTAGATGTATTATTCTTCAGGTCCTCTGGGACTGTCTCTCCCATATTCAGCTAGACATCTTCAGCTTCTAATTTAGTTCAAGGACATAAAGAATGGATGCTACCAGGTCACATGGAAGAATGACACTATTAAAATAACAAACAGCTAATATTTGTATTTTATTTTTAGCTTATTTCCTGTTGTTTTTCTGCAGCTGCTGACATTGTCACAAAAGCTTCCTTTCTGTTTGGTTTGCTTAAAATATACATACATTGTGCATTTATGCGTCTGCATGCCAGAGCCATCTGGGTGTGGACTTGTCAGATTGTCCACTGTATTTGCTTATGAATAAAGCGGCATCAGCTCAAACACCCTGAGAATGAGTACTGTGAGGAGGTTGCAGAAGGACCTTTCTGTGAGGCTTCTTCTTTTTCTGTGAACGCAGCCCTGAGAATGTAGATGCTCTGCAGCTTGTATTCTCAACCTGGGTGCTTGTAGCACGGGCAGGCAGACATTCCCCCTGACAGACACGCAATAGACAGTGGACTTCAGTCTTGACCCAAATAATGAATTTCTCCCCTCCACTATTTCACAGCAAATGATTGAGCCAGCGTTAGTCCCCTGTGGTACTTAATGTCAGAATGAGTCATTCATCAGGAGTTACCATATTTATATGTACTAAAAGGGAGGTTAGGGCCTTCAGATAATAGTGCAGGATGCCATCCCTTAAGGTGTCATGTGGTTTCTTGCTCTCTCCTTTCTATTTTTAATTTCCCTTTGAAGTCAGTTTATTGAGTCATGCGGGACTGAAAGAAAAATTATAAAATGCAACAGGCAATAATTCAGTTTCCTTATTTCTTGCCCTATTCATATACTGACCAGACACTCTTCGTTGTCTTAATTTCCGTCCTCCTCCCCCATACTCCATTCGCTTCCTGAATTTCTTTGGCTTGTGATAATACCACAAAACCCATCCAATTACTCATTTAGGCTTATTGTTTCCTTTTTTTTCCTGAGGGATAGCCAAGTCTCATAAATATAAGTTATCCCTGGACAGGTAAATTTCAGCACATGCTGTGTTGAAATCAAGTGTTAGGCATTACAATGGGCTCCCAGTCTTTCATGAGCATTGTGAACATGTGTAATTAGGAATGATTTATTTTTTTTTCCCGCTGGGCATTTGCTGGAGTTGGGGAATAAAGGTTATCAAAAGCTAACTTTCTGTGTGTTTATTTTCCCATCATCTTCTTACTGCCTGAGGGTACAACAGAACTGAAATTGTTACACAGTAATGGATGTTGTGGCTCGGTCCCAGTGTCACATCTTCATTTTTGCCACAATGTCAGGTCTGATGACAGATGAGGCACGAATTATCCATATTTTGCTCAAAATGTTCTGTTCTTGGCACATTTGTGTGTATGTTTTTTTAAAGATACTGTAGAAGTCTCTAGTGAGTGAGTTCTAATTCTACTTAAGTGGCATTAGGAGGTCCTGGCTGTGGTAACAGCACCCAAAAGACAGGTTTTTGACCACTGTGCATCTGGGATCTCAGGATTTCACATGCAATCTCTCAGTTGTATGAGTATGCATGACTCAGTTCTTCTGGCTCACTATGTAGTATTTGGTACCCACAGCTTCCTTGAAATGTCCTTCAGCAGACTATCTACATGATAGACCCACTCCTATAGATTCTATATGGCACCCTATGTAGCTTTCTCTAAGTATAATATGCATATGTGTTCTATTTAAACTTCTCTTCATTTTCTTCTTCTCCTAGGTATTATGACAACTTTACCCAGTGCACAGAACGTGAAGCCAACAACGCGAGTTGCTTTTGGCCAAACCCCCTCGCAGAGGGCTTTATCACTGGAATTCATAAACAATTCTTTTCAAACTGTACTTCAGAAAAGGTTCACTGGGAGGATCCACCAGATGAAATTCTCATAACTCTGATCTTGATCCCAGTCATGTTGACGTGTGCCATGATAACACTGGTAGTATGGTGCAGCAAGAGAAGTGATATCCTGGTGTAAGTTGTTCCTCTGGGCTTTCTTTTTCTCCATTTCCTTCTTCCAAAAACACTGAGAAAGGAGGATGATGAGAGAAACTCAACATAAAGTTTTTAGATCTACTGAAATGGAACCTGTGAGATACTGAGACAGAGACAATGCTCTGGTGAACAAAGAGCTGCCTGCTGCTGCTGCCACAAGTCACTCCTTCTGAGCTTGGCCATTGGTGTTGCTGGTGCAAAGCTCTCTACTTGCATCAGGCCTCATTATCATGGAATTCACAGGTGGCTCCCAGAAACAGGAAAGTCCCCAGGCAAATGGACCCCTTAGCTGCAAAAAGGGTAAAGTTACTTTCCCATGGGTAAAGCTGGTTGGTGAACTAAGTTTTGCAAAACTGTATGTAAGTGTATGTACATATGGTGTAACCTTGACTGCAGGGGAGATGATATTGCTTGAGTTTTTGTGCAGGATACTTGAGGTTTTCATCTGTGAACCCTGTGACTTGGATAGAAGATCACTGGCAAAAGAACTGAACGTGGATGTAACCATATGGCAGCTTTTCCTGGAAGCTAATCAAAAACATCATTAGCAAGAACTGGAAGTATTGTCCTGGCAAAGGAAAATTTAAGTGTCCAGTGACTATCCCCATGGGAAAATTATCATGCCACGTTATAAAATAGTTTATAAAATGCCTTTAAGCATGGCTACTTGGAATTGTATGGCTTACAAACAAACTCTGGGAAGATATACAAGTCTTATTTTACAGAGCTGGAAAACGTGGGAGGAAATTGGTTGATTATAAATATACTAAGAAGTAATGAAGAAACTTTCATATGCCAGACTCTTTATTTTTCCTCTTTTATAATTATTATTCTTGACAACTTTTGTTCACTGTATACTCCCTGCTCTCACTTCAGTTTGTGTAAGTGATATCCTACAAATAAATATAAAGGTGTCATGTTGCTTGAGGTGCCTTTCAGAGTATAATTTTGTACATAAATAATTCTTCATCCCGTGAAGAGTGTGGGAAGTAAAGTATGAGCATCAAAGCTTGGAACAGACTAGGAGGAAAGAGAAAAAATTCTACTCAGAAATCTTATTCTATAAAGCTATTCCTATGTAACAGTTTAAATAAAGATCATATGCCCAAAATAAAACAAAAAATTTGTGCTGTGAACCTTTCTTTTCACAAAATGCCTTTCAGTTGAATCCTCTTCTATTATAATTGAGCAATATCTGACTCTTTGTTTTTCCATACCTTATGCACAGAAATAAAATACAGGTTGAGTGGCCAAGTAATGGTGTTTCATAACTCTGCTAGTTAAATTTTCTCTAAGATTCTGGCCCAGTGTTTGAGACTTAGGTCTGTGTGTATGAGAAGTGTTTCCAGGCTTGAATTAAATTAGAAGTGCCCCCTTTACTAGAACTGTTTATATGTAGATAAATAAAGAACACCTGTACTGTACTGGTTTGTTTTCACATCCTTTCACAAAGGTTGAAGGCACCGGTTTGTTTTTTCATTACCCTAATGTTTGAATGATTCTTTTTCTAAGGTGTTTCCTGTGTGTTTTTCTAAAGATGCTTTTTCATTCTGTAGATGATAGCAGAAAATTGCTCTTTGTAAAGGAATGATGACATCTGTACTGAGGATTTTGGTTTAGTTTTCTACTTGACTGTTTTCTGCATTAAAATGTTTTGTTTCACCAAAACTAGTGGTGAATTAAAAAAACCCAACCTATTCATTCCTCCCAAAAGATTATTTTGTTATGCATTTTGTGTGGCCAAAACAAAATAATTTTGTTTTCTGCATGGAGTTTCATTTTAATCCTCATTTTACATTAAATTTCAGCAAGCTTCAAAGCAAGTTTCAAAACTTTAGTTTGGAAACCATATAGCAAAAATTTTTACTTTTTAAAAACATGTTCATTTTAATATAATTGCCATATTTGGTGCAAATTCTTGACCAGTTCTGGCTCCTTTGAAACTGTGTTCACCTGATCAACAGGTCATCTGAGAGATATCAGCCAGCTTAATGTAATATAAAACAGATTGGCCTGGGTACTAAATGGAGAAGAAACTGTCACCTTGATGACATCATACTACTAGATGTGTATTGTGGTCTTTAAACAAATGTCATGTTCAAGCAGATTCTGTTTAATTTGAATAGTTCACACTAGATTTTATTTTCAAGGGGTCTAAAATTGTAAGATTCAAAGAATGAAAGATAGTGGATCTTCCTTCATGTGCTGTGGGGGAGGGGGAAGGGTTCTGTCATTGCTGGGTGCTTTGGATGTGAAAATTCAATCTTTTTGTGTGTCTTCCCCATCCAAAGTGTAATCATCTTCTTATATACTTGATAGAAGGGCAGAGAAGTTGAAGCAGTGCATGGGAAATGACACTGCTAATTAAATGCAGCCTCAGTAGTTCAATCTGGAGAAACATTTATAGTGTTTTAAGGAAAAAAGCAACCACAGTGTCCAGTTCTTAACAGCTGTGTACATTAATAGGCAACCAGAATGGTAACTGTTGGATCTTTTGACATAATTTTTACTATGTGTTAGTGAGAGTTAGTGGTTATTTTCTACTGCATAGACCTTGCTACCTTTTCCCCAAAGCCTGTTTCCATTGCCAAGAAAATCACATCTGGGACCAAGAATCTGGCTCATTTTGTAACTGCGAATTAATTCTATGTTACAGCAGAGTCTGAGAGGAAAATAGGCAGCGATTCAAACAGAAAGAAAATAACTGGTTCAAAATCCTTCCCAGAATTGGAACAGTGGTTGATTCCAAGCAATGAGTAGACGAGAAGAGAAGTGACAGGCTTGCTAATCAGCTAGCTGACATTGCTGAATTGCTGGGAGTTGTAGGATTTTTTTGCATTCAGGAAAAAATGGGAAAGTGTGTATTTCCATGGGCTAGAAGAGCTTCAGCAAAGAGTTGACAGAAGACAATGAGTAGCAGGAGCAAGACAAGAGCTGAGAGGGCTGCCATCTCTTTCAAGAAAGATAGCAAGGAGAAAGGACAAAGGAGGAAAAGAGCTACTGAAGTGCAGGGAAAAAGATGGTCAAGAACACTAAACAATTCAGGACTTCTTTCCGAGAGGACGACCTCACCATAAGCAGGGTAGTAGCAACTATCCCTTGGTGCATTGGTAAGGAATAGCGAGGGAATCCTGCACGCTCTCTACATCTGCAAAGTTCATGCAGAGGGAGCCAAAAGCCTTTCCTTCACCTCTGGCACCCCCGCAACCAAATGAATGTATATGGTATAAATGCCCTTATTTACATAGTCTGGGCATCCACATGAATCCACAGGGACACCCAGCAGCTGGGCCCAGTGTGTGGCCACCAAGGGCAGGGAGAGACCCCTGGGCCTCCTGGGCACAGGGACCGCCTCGAGACCGGCACCCCAAAGGCCTTCCTCTAAAGGATGCTGGGCCGAGGGGCGTTGGGCTGCGCTGTGTATGGGGGGACCCCACACACCCCACTGTGTTGCAGTGCCACCACCCGGCAACGCAGCAGTCACAATGCCCCGGGGCACTATAAAAGGGGCAGCCTCCCCTGTCCCACTGCCAGTCTGCCTGGCAGGCGGCCCAGAGACATCCCAGAGGAAGTCTGTGAGGAGCCACTGGAATTAGTTGGAGGGGGCTGAGGGAGGACGAGCGGAGGCTGCACCAGGGTGCTGGAGATGAGAAGAACCACCAAGCCCTGGAGGTGCCCAAGGCCATCAGGCCTTTTTGGGTGGAGAGCTGTGGCAAGACCAAGGGAATGCCTTCTTGAGAAGCACTGCAGAGCTCGCCGTCCTCACTCCCTGCGGAAGCAGCCGTAAGAAGTGGGATGCAGAGATGTTGCTAGGGGTCCCAGTGCTTTGGAGTACCCACTGGTGGCCCGAAGGCGCGGGAAGGATTCTTGCCCCCAAGGTCGATCAGGCCTGGGGCACTTGGCCACTCTTGGAAGCCCCTGAGATGGCTCCAGGTTGAGGGAGAACAGGGCTTGGGCATCCTCTGGGGGGGCGTGACCAACCTGTGGGACCAGGAGGCAGGTCTTGCTCACGTGCTCAGGGAATAGCCGATCGCCAGCTCTGGGGTCAGGAAGGAATTTTCCCCCGGGGCAGATTGGCACTGGGCCCCGGGGGTTTTTTGCCTTCCTCTGCAGCACTGAGCAGGACCACTTGTCAGGGCTTCTCTGGTCCGTTCTGGCTAGGTTACTGCCTGCTGCTCGTGCACCACGAAGATGGCCTCTCGTGCCCTGCAGCTGGGGGGAGGAAGGCTTTTTTTCCCCCACGGTGGGCTAGCAAGTGTCCCCGGGGGTTTTTTGCCTTCCTCTGCAGCACTGAGCACGGCGCCTCGCCAGGGCTCCTTTGGGCCGTTGTGGCTAGGTGCCCGCTGCTCGTGCTCCACGAAGGTGGCCCTCGTGCCCCGCATCCGGGGGGAGGAACCTTTCTGACTCCCAGGCCGGGCTCCAGGGGATGCTCCCGGGGGTTGCTTCTTGTCCTCTGTAGCACCGAGCACAGCCCCTTGGCAGGGCTCCTCTGGGCCCTTTCGCCTAGCTCCCTGCCTGCTGCTCTTGCACCTCCAAGGCACCGCTCGTGCCCTGGCTCTCTCGGGCTCTCTTGCCCAGGACAAGTCTGGAGCGGGAGCGGAGCGAGCTCTGCTCTTCCCTTAGCTCCATTTCCCCAGGGCTTCTGGCTTGGGCAAAACAGCCTGTGCTTGGAAGGGCTCCAGGCTCGCCGCCCCATCAGGAGCTGCCACTTTCCAGCTCTCCCTGCATGCAAGCTCTTCTGGCCAAGAAGCACAGCAGCAGAGCAAGTTTTGGAAGGTAAAAAGTGTGCTTGTCATCGATAGGTGACATACTTTTGAAAATACCCTACAGCACCGCACACATCTTCTTCTACATTTGTGTGTGGTCGGTACCAATGCTCATTCTTCAGGTTCTCACTCTTCAGGAAACAGGGACTGCTTGGCCTGTATTCCTGCTGCTGCTTTTTGTGTCTCTGTGGCTTTCCTTTGCCAGACTGCAAGGGATGTTTTTTCAAGCTCAACTGAAGAATGCATCAGCCTGCTTCTGGCTACACATGCATGTAGTGTTCACGCTTGTGAGCATCGGCTATAAAATGGATTCAGAAAAATAAAATCAAATCTTGTAACCTTTGTGATAGGTGTCCTTGAAAGTGTTTTTGGAGTTGAAAAACCCTGGCATTTCAGGCAAATAACAGTCTCGTTATTTGACTCACGGTGAGCACAGGGAGGAGAAGAGAAGAGAAGAGAAGAGAAGAGAAGAGAAGAGAAGAGAAGAGAAGAGAAGAGAAGAGAAGAGAAGAGAAGAGAAGAGAAGAGAAGAGAAGAGAAGAGAAGAGAAGAGTTATGCTATGTTATGCCTATATTTCTGCATGGCAAGCTCTGACCTAGGTCTGAGGGCTCCCTCCAGGAGAGCAGCTGTTCTACAGTGCAGGTCCCAGGCCCATCCAGGAGACAGATGGGACACACCTACAACATGGTTCAGGCAGGGACTGAAGATCCCAGGCTGAACTGAGACATGTGCCCCGGGCCCTTGTCAGGAGACAGGGATCTCAGTGTCGGACTCAAGGGTCTCAATCGGACTTCACTGGGTCCCGGTGAAGGCCGATCCCAGCCATTGAGGCCTATGAGCACCCCAGGACCCTCACAGAAGTAGACCTGTACTGCTCATATGTTCTCCTTTAGACAAGTATGATGGGCCACATTGGAGACAGAGTGTTTGGCCAGATGGACCTTTGCTCTGAGGGAGTACTGTTATTCTCAGGCTCTTGTGTTTTAGTATGTTTGTCCAAGGGAAACAGCTCAGGCATTTCTAAAAATGAGTACAAGGAGAAAAAAAATTCGTGGGGAAATGAACAGGTATTGCTCATCTCAAAAAGATTTGCAATCATTTAGTTCAGGAGCCTGTCCTGCTTCACACTGAGGTCTTGATCTTTGAGCCTTTCTAGGGTCAGAGATGTGGAGTTTTGACATCCTGTGGAAACCCTGCGAAACTGGATGAACCCAGAAGACTTTCAAAAACTGCACTTCATGCATGCTTTTTTTCAAATTTGTTCAGATAGTCAAATTATCTCAAGACTATCCACAGCTCTCACCCCCATCAGAAGGTACATGCCTCCTTCCCACAATGTGAAAGCCAATGCCTAGGACGGGACATGACTGCCCTTGCAATCCCTTCTGCTAGTGCAGGGCTGGGATGAAATGTCATCAGACATTTCCTCAGCATGTACTGTTAGGGAAAGAAGGAGGTAGGAAGAAGAATAGACTAGACTAGACTAGGCTAGACTAGACTAGAACAGAATATAATAGAATAAAGAGGTGAGTTAGAAGGGAGCTACAATGACCATCTAGTCCAACTACCCGACCACTTTAGGGCTGACCAAAGATCAACCACCCCTCTAGCAAACCTGTTCCAGGTTTCAGCCACCCTTTTGGTAAAGAAATATTTCCTCATGTCAAGTCCAAACCTTCCCTGACGGACACAGCTTTGATCCATTCCCGCACGTCCTGGCACTGGGTGCCAGGCAGAAGAGCTCAGCACCTCCCTCTCCCCTTCCTCCGTCCTCAGAACACTGTAGGGAGCAATGAGGTCGCCCCTCAACCTCCTTCTCTCCAAACTAGACAAACCCCGTGTCCTCAGCCGCTCCTCACAAGACATGCCTTCTAGCCCCTTCCCCAGCTTTGTTGCCCCTCTTGGGATGCATTCATGTACCTTAACTTCCTTTTAAAATGGGGAGGCCCAGAACCACACACAATACTCAAGGTGAGGCTGCACCAGTGCTAAATACAGTGGGATAATCACCTCTTTGGACAGGCTGGTTATGCTGTGTTTGATGCACCCCAGGATGTAGTTTGCCCTCTTGGCTGCCTGGGCACACACTTCTGACCTATTGAGCCTGCTGTTGACCAGCACCCCCAGATCCCTTTCTGCAGGGCAGCTCTCCAGCCACTCCTCTCCTAATTTAGAATTATGCCTGGCCTTACTCTGTCCCAGGTACAAAATCCAGCAATGCTTTACTGAACCCTGTATTGAATCTGCAATCCTGGTAAGACTAAGTAGAGATTTGAAAATAGGCCTTACTTAGTCTTTACAGAGCTTTTTGAATTGGGAATAGCCTCTGTTTCAGGCTGCCCTGTCTTAGTAGGTCAGGCCTGGCCTGGTCTGGCCTAGCTTCTGCAGGTCAGTTGTGACCAAGAACATCTCTGCTAACAGATTGTCATTTACTACTTTGGGGAATGAGACTTAAGATCATCCCCTTCTTTGGCAGGTGTAGGTGGTGTCTCTGCCTATCTAAATGTCATCTGTGGATCCTGGCAGCAGGTGTCTACCTGCTTCAATACATTGTTTGGATCTTTGGGAACCTGATGTGAAGTATGAATTTTGCAAGGCAGCAAGACAACATGAAGTCAATGCTGCAATGCTGGACATCATTTGCTTATGCAAAAGGGTACTTCCTTCATTCCCAAAGAATGAAAGATCTTGACCTGAATTTGCAGTGTCTGAGTTCCAAAGGGAAAACAAAAAGATCCATTTTTTTACCTCATGGATGTGTTGGGAGGATAAGGGCAATTAATGACTTCCATTGCTTCCGAATACAAGAAACATGAAGCTCTGTAGTTGCTTAGAACTACCTAAGAGCATGCAGTGTTACCTTAATACTAAGAAGTACTTCAGGACATAGCACAAGCTATTTAATTTCAGTTAGAGAATCTGTGTTTCTGCTACTTAAAATAGAACTTTGCAAGAATGAGCTGAGACCCCAAGATAACTCTGTGAATTTGATAAGAAAAGCAGATTTTCTGCAAAATAGGAAATCTGAGGTACTAAGAGGTAGAGAATACTAGAGGCTCTGGAGTACTGAGGCTACTACCTTGTCTTTAGGTAAAGTCTCAGCAGAACATTTGGAAAAGAGAAAAAATAATATAGGTGCATAATGGGCATATTCTGTCAAAACCAACTGGGCCAAGACACTCAGGGAATGGAGGCAGAAAATGCCATGTTTCTGGACCCTGGGTGGTCACAGGCAACATATAGTCACCAATCTACTTAGAGCTCACTGTGAAAACTAACTCTGCTCTAAAGTGTCTGGAACCACATTAATGTGGTACTGTAAATGGCTTTGAGAGATGTGCCCTGTTGTATTGTCTTATGCATAGAGCCTTACTAATGCAACGACCTGACTGATGGGCTGGAGACAGCTTGAAACATGGGGCTGGAGAAGATGTGCCTTTGTAGAGTTTCCTGAGATGTAGAGTTTCCTGAGAGTATGTGTATGCAGACAAGACTACAAGGCACATTACTAATTTTTTGGCGAACCTGCAGGGCTGGCGGCAGTGTAGCTGGAATTACTCCTTAAGATTTGCCATTCAGAGATATCTGAATTCTGTCTGAATCCTTCTGGGTGGGATATTTCTTTCTTTGTAAGTTTTTATATCTAGAGTGTAGGTACCTACAAGAGAGCAGGCTCTCTAATCTCACTTTCATCACATTCTAAGGGAGACACCTGGTTTTGGTCAGATTAATGGTCAGAAAAGCTCTCTAGGAACCATCAAATAGATCTTAGTGACAGTCTCATGGTAGCCTCAGCTACAAAGTAGACATCGAAATTATAGAGGATGTTAATCATGCTCCTAACCACCTTAGTTCTCTATTCTTCAGTGCCCTGTCTGAAAAGGGAATAATCTTAAAGGGGTGTTATGAGGGTAAAAATGGGAATGATCACAAATTACTTAAAGAATAGAGTACGTAGAACGTATTTACAACAATCTAACAATTCAAACCAACAGCAATTCAAAAAACCAATGGGAAATACCTGCAGGGAGAATTTTCAGGATTCAGTCCATTTGGCTAATTTTTTTTCTTTGCTGTTATTTTTCTTTGATTTGCAGTTATTCTTTTCAAACAATAAATGGACTAGAAGGGAGAAATAAGAGCCTATGCCTGTTAAAGCACAGCCCTATATATTTGAAAAATGCCATTGTATTTCCCCTCTATGATTAACATTAGCATGGGTCTATTGTCATTTTCATTCTCCTGCTGCTCTGAGCAGCAATTTTAGTCTGACAGTTTCAGTATCACTAAAGATGCAGAATGACAACAGTGAAAGCTTTTTAGCACATAGCTGCTTAAAACTATGTGCGAATTGAACTGTTCTTGGAGAGCACACCAGGGGACTGCGTATGTGTATATACGGACAGGGAGTGGGAACACACAGATAATTCCACTTGCACAACTTTAAATCCTAGGAAGTTATGATACATTTAATTGCTCACGACATATAAACATCTCAGCTTAGTCATTCAAAAACAACTGAAGAAAGCCTAACTATCTCCGTCATGTATGTAAGAGACTACCTTATTTCTCCCTTCCCTTTAGCAGGGCTGTAACATAGCTGCAAGGGGATGTGCTGCTATTTTCCAGCTGGGCTAATAGTTTGTGTATACCTTATGGAGACTCCTTTCTGCAACTGTGTGTGTACAATTGTGTGTGAATGGTATATCTGCTCAATATTTGATGCACAAAAAACCTCTGTACAAAACAGTCAGGGTTGTGTGTGTACTTGTCACTGTAAAGAGGAAATCCCACCAGTTTATCTGTGTGATAAGCTGTTGGAGGCACGTATCCTATTTCAGCGTGTTTCAGCCACTAGCAAGAACACGGAGCCAAGCATCATTACAACCAAAATACTCAGGGAAGACCAACTGATACAAGTCTTGAAGCATGCCTGTGTCTGATCAGACTCCTATAAAGCCGTTACCTACGGTTTATCAATCTTGTCAGATAGAGCTGGACATGGCTCCTAGGATTTTTATATTCAGTCAACTGCTGTAAAAGCAAAGATAGGTACTTTATCAGAATTGAACAAACAAGTGGTTTTGTTAGGAACTTTATTAGGAAACAATTTTGAAGGCAATGTCACATTAAATCATTCCTATTCCAAGTGACTGGAAAGAGGCTTGGATTTGAGAGAGCTGTAGAAATTTAATTAAACTAAATATTCACTTCTAAATAAAATGATGCATGCAAAGTTACACATTGATTTTTAAGTGATTCTTCACCACTTCCATGAACTTTAACAAGAATGAAGAGATAAGGGTAAAGAAGAAAGAGAAATAAAAATGCCATAATATTAAAAATATATGAAGTATCAAGAATTTTATTTGTTTATTTAAATAAATTACTTATTTATTATTGCTTTGGTTTACTCTGCCATGTAGACTTTGTATAAAAGTACATTACTTTCTTTAAGGTCAAGCATGTATACTTTTTCAAAGGCATGAAGCTATTAACCCAGCCAGCTTTGGAAATGTAGGTGCCTTTCTTTCTATTTAGTAAACGGTGAGATGTCACTTCTTTGCTGGTTAGTGTTCTCAGACATCTCTAGATGAAGATGTTGGAGACAGCTGTGGCAGGGTCATGGTCTCTGAGCCAGCAGAACTGAAGGAACAGCTGGGTCAAATTTTAAAGGAAATCTTATTAGTCCTAATGGGTCACTGTAATAGAGTGCTTTGTTCAGCTTGGGGCTATCTGGAGTCAGTCTGCAGACTTAAAAGCCTCACTTGGGAAGACTCAAGTTTGCTGGGTTTTGCCAAAGAGAATAATTTCTAAGGATAACTATTAATAACTGAGGTCACAGTTTATGGAAATTTTATAGGATCAGCGTCTTAGAGACCTATGTAACTTTGCTGGGATTTTGAATAAGTGGATTCCCATGAGCCCGAGTCTCTAAGGAGAGGTATTTGCTTAGAGTATATTTATGAGGTTTTTGCAATGAATTTTCCTGTCAGCAGTGAGTGAAACCCAGCTCTTTTGAACTGCCTAATTTGTCCCAGATTATTTTAAAGTGAAAAGCTCTGCCAGAAAATTTTACCCTTTTTAGCAATTAATCTGAGCATTAAAACTACTTTTAAAAATCTGCAGAGAAACACCACTATTTGACAATCATACTGGCAGAATATTTGCAGAGTCCCCATTTTTTTCTGTCTTTCAACAATGTGATTTTGCTAGCAAAAATAGCGTATTTTAGGAGTACTTTCTTTAGCAGAGTAGCAGAACTGGCACTCCAAATTTAAAAACACCTTTCTAATAACTAAAGCTGTAATAATTAATGCAAAATACTCTGACAAATTTACTATATAAACTTTCTTTTCCTGAAATGAGTATAAGAAAGTCAATATGCATGATTTTAGTACTTCAGCTGTGGTGATTGATCACTGGATCCTCTCCATCTGCATGCTGTATACAATTGTCCTGGTTTCGGCTGGGATAGAGTTAATTTTCTTTCTAGTAGCTAGTACAGTGTCATGTTTTGGATTCAGTATGAGAGGAATGTTGATAACACACTGATGATTTCGGTTGTTGCTAAGTAGTGCTTACACTAAGTCAAGGATTTTTCAGCTTCTCACATCCAGCCAGCGAGAAGGCTGGAGGGGCACAAGAAGTTGGGAGGGGACACAGCC
Organism: Astur gentilis; assembly: GCF_929443795.1. Classification (NCBI taxonomy): domain Eukaryota; kingdom Metazoa; phylum Chordata; class Aves; order Accipitriformes; family Accipitridae; genus Astur; species Astur gentilis. The sequence continues at coordinate 27,596,001 of NC_064899.1, forward strand.
AGGACAGCTGACCCAAACTGGCCAAAGGGTATTCCACACGAGGTGACATCATGCCCAGTATATAAACTGGGGGGAGTTGGCCTGGGGGGATTGCTGCTCGGGAACTAACTGGGCACTAGTTGGCAGGTGGTGAGCAATTGCATTGTGCGTCACTTGTTTTGTATATTCCAATCCTTTTATTATTATTATCATTATCATTGTCATTATTATTTTCTTCCTTTCTGTTCCATTAAATTATTCTTATCTCAACCCATGAGTTTTACTTTTTTCCTTTCCCAATTCTCTCCCCCATCCCACTGGGTGGGGGGGAGTGAGCATGTGTCTGCATGGTGCTGAATTGCTGGCTGGGGTTAAACCATGACAATAATCTGAAATAATTATAAAATAAGGTTGAATAATTTAGATGTAACTGCAAAAAAAATAAAGGAAAATGGCTCTGGCTACATACAGTGAATTTGGCAGATTGTAAGACAGAGATACAGTGTTTTGTGTAACATGTAGTACTGACAATTTATGCTGTAGGGTGACAGTTTAGAAATAGAAATAAAGGACAGTAATAGGCCACAAATATTTCTGATACTGCAAAAGTATACTAATGAAACTGGAGGGTTTTTCTAAGGAAAAAACAACATTTCAATATTTGCTTAGATACATCAAGGATCCAGTATGATAGCTGAGGCTTTTATTAAAAATAAACACAAGCTAAACTCTGGTAAAGTGCAAGAATACAGTTAGATGAATGCTTGAAAGAGCAAAGACCAAGATCTGCATCAGCTTCTGAATTTTCCTAAATATAAACAGTGTTTGATTTGAGTCTGTCAAATGTTTTTGCCATGCTGTGGATTACCACGACTAGTAGTCCTGGTTTCCAGAAGTTTTAAGAACATTAAATTCAAGACAGCAAACACAGCTAATCAATTAAAATTTATAAAACAGGGTGCAGATTAAGTAACGTGGATTCCAGAGACCATAATGCAGTGAATTCTGCATTAAAAAACCCACATTGCTTATCTTGGGTTGTTTTTTTCTTTTTTTCACAAATATCCCTGCTCACATTCTCCTAGTGTTATCTATTGTATTACAGTTTTAGCCACTGAATGTATGTTGATTTGAAGTGAAATCTGAAAGCCAAAGGATCTGACTTTAGCCTAAGATCTGAGTCTTTAGGTCAGTAACCACCATAATGGCAACATTTACTTGGAAGACATTGTATGTAAATGTGATAATACTCTTCAATTATACTGCTACTCAGACAATAAAAGTGCCAGAGCTAGATACACACTGGAAGAGGATCAACATTCATCTAGCCTTTCAAATCAATTATCTGAATATATCAGCCACTGCGAAAATACATGGGGGAATTACAATATCTCTTTTATCAGTACTTAGCCATTAGGTTCTACTGAATAATAATAATAATAATAATGATAATAATTCCTTTATTCTCTGTAATGAACTTGTATAATTAGACCAAAATATATGTCAGTCATTATAATTTTCTGCTGACAGTAATTCTATTTTTAAAAAATCTATGTGATTGGTTAGCTGAAAGAAACAATAGAAAGAAGTGGGTAAAAAGTATCCAGATGAATCCAAAGTTGTAGACACTAAGAACTTAGATAAAATGTCTGACTGGTGTTAACTCAGCATGAAAAGATGATTGTGGAATGAAACAGTCGGTGTCTCACTGAAAACACTTGAATCCTAGTAAACATGTACCAATAGTCTTTTGAAAATCTAATTAAAAATGTCTCAAACTTCAAGAAGCATGAAAAACTTGCAAATAAAGGTTTGTATCTTGCTTAAACAGTACACTGTGTAATATTTCATGGGTAAAATGGAAAGATTTATTGCAAGTTGTATGTAATATAACCGAAGTTGAAAAGTCATGGTAAAGAAAGAATACATTGAGACCTGCTTCTCCCAGATTGATACATTTAAAAAAATTGTAACAGGAGGCATAAATGTGCTCACAGCATGTTGCATATAAATTAATCATGTACAATAGGCATCCTGAGATCTATCCGTAAATCTCTCCTCAAGTAGTGATTTGTGTAGCTAATATATGAATTTCTGTGCAGTGAATGAGTATTTTCCATGTACTGAAGACCATGGCTCCAAAACAATATACAGTATTGGAAACTTGTCATGATATGGGACTATAATGAAACCCCAAAATCTTCCATGGTATAAGAAGTTTGTCATATAAAATCAACAAAGCATAATGGGTCCATAAGTGTTTTCTGCATGCATCTTCATATAGTTGGCTGTGGTCCATCCTTCTGAAAATTCTCCAAAATTCTACTTAGTAAGACATTGCAGTGATGCAGTAAATGAGGGTTGTGGGTTTGTTGTGTTGTTGTTTTTTTTTTAAACTGTTAGTTTATCTTCTTAAAAACACTTACAATAGTCAAAGCAATTTATCTGAATTCTAGTTCATTCTTTCTTTACTGTGCAGTCTCTTTGCAGAGTCCTGTGCCCCCATACTGAACAAGTTTGGTGTTTTCCCTTTTTTTTTTTTTTTTTTTTTTTTTTTTTTTTGAAGGTCTAGAGTAGTATGATTGAGAGATGATGCATTTTTTGTGGCTGGAGTACAATATCATCTGCATAGTACTTCTTGAAAGCAGACAGTTGAAACAGAGGTTGGTTAAGAATTGCAGTTGCTCTATACTTGAAAATCAAGTTACCTTTAACTTGGGTATCTCGCTCTCAAATGTGAAAGTTTTAATTTCATTGGGTTAGACATGGGATAATTGTGCAGGTTCAGGTGTATGGTATTTATGGAGTATTATGAAAATATTAATTTTCTCCCAATGTACTTCGTGGTAAATGATCAGAGTTGGACTCCTTTGCTTTCAGGGCAGTAACAGGGAAGACCAGCTCTCTGGCTGGAGACACAAGGTGCTTTCTAAAGTTTTCCTCCTCTGGATGTTAAGTGTGCAGATTGATATCACCCCCATGGTCATGATGAGAAGGTTCTGGGAGAAGCGTGGTAAGAAGTAGAGAAGCGTATCCTTTGGCAGTCATTTTACATTGTCTTCTCATGAACAGCCAAAGATACACTTCTGGATCTGATCCTTCCTGGTCCTCCAGTACACTTTCTGTTCGGCTCAAATGCCTTTGAGTCTAGTGATGGAGATACTCTGCAGCCTGGAGAATTCAAAGAACAAGAACGTTCTGTTTGGACCTCAGTGTGTGACTGTCTTAACACACTCTTTTAAAGAGGTTAACCCTCATTTTAGCTCAACGGCTTTAAACAAATGTCAGTCAAACATTAGCTCCACCACTGCATTTCTCCACTCTCAGTGCAGACTACAGAGTCTTAAAAGCTTTTGGCCTCCAGAATATACCAATCAGCACTTAAAGTTCTTTTACAATGTTGCTGGTATTAGTAACATGTTAGCAGATAGAAAATATTATCTATCCACTTTTATCTTGACTTCTAGATAGGTTAGAAAGGTGTATGTAAGGAGAAGTAAAAAGAAATGGTCACATATTTTCTTGAGAAAAAAAAAGATGAGAGAATTGCTAGCTTATGTAAAACTCGATGGAAGTTTTATGGCAGCTGTAACAAGTGTGGTGTCAAAAATCATATGATCAATGTAAGCATTCATTTCAATTTTCTTTATATTGGTAAAATTAATTTATGCAAAGTTAGTTATACACCTATGTTTTCCCTTGGTTTCCAAATTCCCCCAGGGTATTAAAGTAAATATTGTACAGAGGCTGTACAAGTAGGGAGAAGTAGGATGAATTTGTCATAGTCATATTCTGTTGTGCCCAAAGCTATTATTAAAACCAAAGTGTTCAGAGGACAAAGGCCAACGCACTAACCAATTGGACCACCCAGCTAACAGGCAAAAATAGAAGAATCATTCTCTTTGTTGAATATATGCTATTCTAGCTCATGGGGATACATAATTAGAGAAAAAAATGTGGTTGTTGACCTTCCAAATATTTATTATAAATGGAATGCTTCATTTCTTTTTCCCCTTCTGTAATGTACTATCCAGAAAAAAAAAGACTTGGAATAAAAAAAATACAATTCATGGTGTCTCTTATGAAGCATTTTTTTCAGTGTAGTGAGCATCCAACAAAAATTGGCTCTATTTCACACTTATGCAATGCACTTTATTGACATGGAGAATGAATCTGCCACTTTTGGTAGATCATTATCACTTGTAATTCGTGTGCCAGGGTTTCCAAGTCATCTTTTTATGTCTGACTTCTGTAAAGTGTTGCATTTCACTGACAATCAGCCCAGACAGTAAATATCCTTGATCAAAACTGAGTATGACATTAAGAGTAGAAGCTTCTCTAGAAGGTCCTTCCAAATTTTTTTGGTCCAGCCAGGAGGAAGACTCCTACCATCAGATGTGAGCTGCTTCTCATTTACTGCAAAGCGGAGGAGACGTGAGCAGTGCGGAAACCCTGGCCCCATGGTGGCATGTGAGGTATTGGCGTCACCATTCCCTCAGCGAAGCCATGTCGTTTGACATCCTACTCAGGGAAGCACACAGTGGTTTGGGAGGCAGCCTTTTAAAGAAGAGAAGGTAGTGAATTCAGCACACACAAGCTGCGAAAAAAATTTTGTTGCTACTGATGTAACCTGAAAATGAGTAGCTGAGAGCGATCGATGTTGTCTCCCTCCCAGGGCTCTGTGGCCTTGTCCCTCCTGCCCTGGGGACCCTGGTGGCAGTGCCCAGCCAGACTTGCTGGGGGCAGCTGTGGGGCTGCAGCAGGATGACTTGGAAGGAGTTGTGTGGGTGTGGGACACGAGGAGTCGCCTTGGGGCCTCCCTGCTTGCTTGGGGGCTGCTTTAATCTCAGTCCTCGGTTTCAGCCCACACCACATCACGGTCATGCCATGCCCGGCAACGTCCTTCCTGCCAGCATGGCTTCCCTGCCAGGCCTTGTCCTGGGCTTTTCCCTATGGCCTCTGGGCTTCAACTGGGCCCCATGCCACCTCACCTGTCTGGGTGCATCAGGGATGAGGGTCTGCTGCCTTGCTCCCTGACACCTGGACACTAGGGAAATGCTGATTAACTTATACACACTTCCATGCCTCAAAAGGAGATCACATGGAGTTATTATTTTCACAAGACTGCCCATTACTGACAACCACAAGGTGCTTCCGTCCCATTCCCCTTACATTACAAATCTGGGTGAAGGTTTGCATTACCAAGATGTGACTTAAGAGCAATGTCCAGGGCAAATGTCACTTGATGTTTGTAAGTTAATGGCAATAATAACAGTAGAGCTAAATCACCTGGTTAACTTGGGAATGTTTTAATTGATTGAAGCCAGAGAACAAACTTGAGTTAAAGTGCACATCTATCAAAATGCAATCTACCAGTCAGTATTCCTAAGGTGGCAGGTAAACCCCTGAGCTGGGATGTTTGTTCATTTTGGCCCAATATTTCAGTGTCTTCAATGTCTTCAGTTGTTTGCTGTATGAGCTTCTAAACTTGTACATTTCCATGGTTCTTTCCTGACTTGTTCTTAAATGACTTAAGGCACTACTCACACACTAGTGAACTCAATGGACGTTTTGACCCACTGACCTGGCTTTGGCTGGATCATGCCAGAACCACGACACTTATACAAGGTAAAAATTGGATCCAGCTCTGGAACTGATAGAGGAGAAAGAGCAATGCCAAAATAAAGTTTGACTCTGACTGATGTTGCATTTTTTGATTCAGCATGTTATTACTGCTGAATCAAAAATGCAACACCAGTCAAAGTCATAATAACCCCAATACAGACTTTTGAGTGCCATCACAAATCAAGCCTCAAATACTGTGACGAAGTTTTGCCCTTTTTGGTGGGTGAAGGTCATTAAAAGGCAAGTGGATATTGCCAGCTGCAGAAGAACTTTCAAACCAGGTACATGGTTCTTGCACCCGTCTTTGTCGTTGTGGAAACGATTAACATGTATGCTAGCAGTCACTAGCCTCTTGGAAAATTTTGGTTTTGAAGAAGGAAATACATGGGATTTAGAAGCCAAAGAAAAGAGAGGGCTGAAAACATTATCTGAAACTGAATCTTAGTTTATTGTCCCTTACAACATCTTATCTTACAGCTTTACAGATAGTAACAGAAAATACACACTATAGGTTCCTGTTACATTCCTCCCCAATAAACATGATGTAGCTGAGACAGGCACACGTCTTACAAAATGGAAGACCATTTTTAGTAGTAACACATATATGAGAACAACAGCAGTAACTATGAAGCATGCTGCAAACCACACACTTCCTGAGACATGATCTAGGCCAAAAGTGAATGATTGCTGCTAATGTCACCAACACATACTGTTATTAGGATACCACCAGAGACTGTTCATATCAGAGCAATCATTTCAGTAACTGCCAGGGTCATATGATCAGCCTCCTCAGTCTTATTTCCACTCTCTGGGGTGAAAAAAGTGCCTGAGAAAAGAAGAAAATGGAAATATTTATAGCATTGTGTTACATGTTTCTCTCTTAAGCAGTTAGCAGGGTTTCTGGCTGCCGCAGTGGATCAGAAGCATGCAGTGATTACCCTGCTCTGTTTATATTCCTCTTTTGAGGTTAGTATTAGGTTGAGAAGGAGTCATCTAAGCAGTTGACAAGGACAACGCAATACATAAGAAACCTCCTTGATGGTCTAGGGTTATTTTTACTTCTGCTGGTTTATAATGTAATTCATAGGAAAGTTAGGTCATCTCTACTTCAGCTGGCTTGTATTTTTGTGGGGGTCCAAAGAAACTGCAGAATCCCGGGAGAGTTCACTCTGACCATGCCCTAGCCTAGGCTTTTTTAGGTTGATTTCTTCTACACATTCAAATCACTCCGCTGGCACCCAATGTGAATGTGCTTTGACTCTACCCTGGTTTGGCTCTTTGCACTGATGTTGAAGTGCAAACCAGGCACTCCCCAGGTTTCCTACGCACCAGTTTGTCCATATAGGCCAGGATGGAGAGCTGGCCTGGTGGATATATTTGCCCCATTAATCACTGTGTTGCCTGAAAGCTACTTTTCTTTAATTTGTGTAATAAACTGATAAACTCAGGAGTCGATCCTCTCTCAGAAAGGTGCCGTGTTTTGGATCTCTGCCAATACAGTCAATATAGAGGGCATTAAGAATGACATCCAGGTTATAGAACCATGGCAAATAATCCAAATAGGGCAGCATACCACTTTCTGTTGACTTTTGCAGGTCTGGAGAGTAGGAGTCACTCATGAGTGCAGATGTTATTAGAGGCATACAAATTGTCTTAAATGCTCTGTGAAGATATCTGATTATATCCCTGAGTACTCTTTCTGAATTATTTCTTATATAAAGGAAAAAAAAGTGGCTACATTTATCACACTTGCCTGCTTCCACATCATTCATGTAAACTGGAATGGCCACCAGGAAGCATGATCTACTATCATCCAGCTAGAAACCACAGTCAGAAATTAGAGTTCTGGTGTGCTATATATGTGTGTATATATATACATACAACAAACTCACAGTTATGAATACCGTAGAATTTTGAGATGTTTGTGAACCAAGGTCATGCATTAGCCAAACACAACTGTGACAGGATGAAAATTTGCACAAAAAAAGTAAAATAAGCAATTAATTATTTGTGTGTCTATTATTATTATTTCAAAATAAATGTCCGCAGAAGGAATGTAAGATTTTTGCCACTTACGAGGTAAGTAAGCCACAGCACCAGACAGTTGTACAGTACAATGATACCAACAATAAATTCATTTTAATGGGGAATGTTTATTAGTGATCAAAAGATAAAAGTTATGCAGCAATACTTTTGGGGAGGTGGTCTTTATGAGTTCTGAGGATCTCAGTAATGTTAGTGGAAACAAAAGCACACAGTAGATTTTGCAGTGATTAAAATAATCATAATTTGCTATATTTTGTTCAAAATACAGTTCCTTTCAGTTAGAAGGAAGTATATTCACATTGTTTTTAGGAAAATCTCCATTCATATTTCTGCCCAAGGTTTTTAAACCAGTGATGAGAGAGCTATGCCAAAGAATACATCACAGGTTTTGTATGAAATACAGTAGATGATCTGAGAAGTCTTGGGTTTTCTAATTAGATTTATTAACAACATTTTCTCTGGTGTGTAACACAGGAGCTGGAAATATTAGGTAGATTTAATAGGTACAAAATTATAATTCTACAAAATCTAGTGTACTTCTTCACATGAAATATGGTTAAATTGTGGACTTATTGCTCCAGGAAGTTGTTGATATCAAGATTTTAGTGACAGTAAACTGTATGGAAATCAAGATTATAAATTATATTAAAGCACACGGGAGTCCTTGACAGTTTTGGAGACAGTATAGGTTTCTGCCTTGAAATCTAAATTAAAAAATACATAATTCGGAGAGTGGCTTTGGAAGAGCAGCAGATAATTTTGTGTATGCTTTTTGTTCTTGATGTATAACTTTCAACTTTCCTTTGGTTTCTTGAATCCACATATTGCAGGCTGGAGATTGACAAGGCATTTCAGGAGAAGTACTAGCTTTGCTGAGTATGACTTTGGAGTAGGAAACAACAAGTTGCCATTTAACCCAGAGAGGATTGTTCAAACTGAAGTGAAATTTTCCTTGAAGGAGCTGGTTTGGCTCATTGGCCATAGCTAAGCCTCCAAGTGATTTCTGTGAGGGGGAAAAGAAAGATTAGAGAAGGGGAGAAGAGTTCTTAGCAAGTACAGCTTCCAACATTCCCCTACTCTTCCAAAGATAGAGCTGCTGACAGCAAAAAAAGTCTGTCTCCTGTGAAGTAGCTGTGAAGTAGCTAGATGAAGCATATTAGGAGAATAGATAACTTCCCACTGCAGAGCTGTTCACAGGTTAACAATGTAAGTCAGCTTTGCCAATTCAGTTTGAAGTTTGTTCCTACACACTGAGCAGGTTGCAAGTCAGCTAATTTCCAAAAAGCTTTGCTATGTTTGCAGTATAACTGACGTGCCAGCAATCCTAGAAGGGGAATGGGATGGCTCTGGTGACTGCTAACTACCATTAAGTAGCTACTACTTACTTAGACCTCTAACTACTCTTAAGTACTTTCTGCATTAAGCAATGTGCTTTGTTCTTTGCAAACTCGGCATGATTAGAAATTATATACCTAGCTGCAAAAGTGTAAACAATATTGAACATGTAAGTAAGGGATTGGCGCAGCCTAGTAAAAAATGAAGAACAGCAAATGGTAGGGTGGGTGAATTACTACATGTTGTACTGTAGGTAATTTACTGAGCAGCTCAGGGTTTTGTCATCCCATCTGTCATGGACATTTGAAAAGGGAAGTGGATCTGCTTGTTATTCAGACGATTACTTTCAGTGGGACTTGTAAATTAAATTCTAATACAAATTAAAGTATTAAAAAGAACAAGCATTTCTTTTAAGGTGACAACATATCTGGCATCTAGAATTATAAGCAAGTTGTCAAACCTCTTTTAATAGGCTTGAAATTATTTATGTGTGATTGCAATATCACTAGTCAAGCCCTGAATTTGGGCTACAAAATTTTGAAAGTGCTTATTCTAATAGTGACTTCTTTATTTTCTATAGTGCTTCAGCCAGGACCATCCCACAGGCCTTATCAAAAGTTTTTTCAGAGCTTGTGGAAAGCCTTTTGGATCTCATCTTACCTTTAATGTTCTCACAAGGAATTGGCTTTGACACTGATAGAAATTTTACAAACAAGAGTGTGAATGAGATTAGGCCCCAAATACAGAGAAGGAATTTTCCACATGAAGCAACGCTTTTCGGTGTTTGGTATTCCTTACACTTTCCTAGGCTTTGGCTCACTATTAATTGTGCCACTTTGGAGAAAAAATAGTTGATGTTTGCTTGCTTGTTTTGCTAACAAGGGATTGGTTGCCTCAGTGCTCAGGACTGTGTTGATACAGATGATTGTACAAGAAAGACATGGACCTGTTAGAGTGGGTCTGGAGAAGGGCCACAAAAATGGTCAAAGGGCTGGAACACCTCTCCTATAAAGAAAGGCTGAGACAGTTGGGGTTGTTCAGCCTCAAGAACAGAAGAGGGGAAACCTTATTGTGGCCCTTCAATGTATAAAGGGGACTTATAAGAAAGACAGGGAAAGACTTTTTACCAATGTGTGTAGTGACAGTACAAGGGGCAACAGTTTTAAACTGAAAGAGGGTAGGTTTAAGGGTATAAGGAAGAGATTTTTTTATGATGAGGGTGGGGGAACCCTGGAAGAGGTTTCCCAGAGAAGTTGTGGGTGCTCCATCATTGGAAGTGTTCAATGTCCAGTTGGACGGGGCTTTAAGCAACCAGATCTAGTGCAAGATATCTCTGCACATGGCAGGGGGATTGGACAAGATGATCTTTGATGGTCCCTTCCAATCCAAACCATTCTGATTCTATGTTTCTATGACTTTTCTGGCTTAATTCTTTTTTTTTAATTTTAAAAAAATACATATTTTTGTTGATCAAAGGTTTTGATGATTTAATATTTGTGTTGCTGGACTGTATGGGCTTAAACAGACCCCCAACTTCTCCAAGATATTTATGCTGACATTTTGTTATGTGAAACAATGTTTAGAAAGGTAGCATACTTAAGACTTTACAAAAATGCAAAACCTGTATGACTGTGGATCAGGTATTGACCTTAAAAGCTTTTTCTTCACCATTTTGAAAACTTCTTGGTAAGAAAACTGATTTGTTTTTGTCATGGATTGTGAGAATCATTTCTTTATTGCCTAGTCACAGGCTTGCTTGCATAACCTAATATACATGATCCTCAGTTCCCATTATATTTATACTTTCCTAAATTTCCTTGTGATCTTTCCTATAAATCTATTCATGCTGTAAATTATAGGGAAACTGAGATAAAAAAAATTGATTGTGACAGTGATTTTGTAAGTGGCTGCCATTTCATACACCACAAGTTACCTGAAATTTCCAGCGACTGGGAGTTTGATTCATCAAGTTACTCCACTTTTACTCTGCTGTAATTCTGCTGATTCAACCAAGCAACCCTGAAGTAAAGCTTAGTGGTGATGAATTATGCCTTTGGTATTTTTATTTCTGAATGTTAAAGTTATATATAAAGTTATATATAAAGTTAGAATGTTCGCTCCTCACAGAGTAGCTATGAGGGGAAACATACTTTTTGTGAATATTGAAGATGCAAACTTGGCAGCAGTTAAAAGAAAAGTATTAGAGTGTAGAGGGTTGGATTGGATAGCTCAGTGAATTACTTGCTTTGCAGTACTGCTGTTGACATTCTTGCTTCTTTCAGGACCCCTTTGGAAATAAATGAATATATCTCTTGGGAAAGAGGCACATAAAGCAGAGCTAGGGAAGTGATTATAATTAAATGAATTCAGAACTCTAGCTTGGGTATATTTGTTCCCATAGGCAAAGAGGGACCTTCCAGAATCAACCACTGTGGTCTGTGATTTCCTATTACCTTAAATTGGCCAGCTTCTCAGAGTTTGGATACTCAGTACTTCCTAAAACTAGGGTCCTTTAAGGCTAATGGTGGAATCAAGCCTCCTGAGCCTAGCTCTGGTGACCTATTCCCAGGACCACCTTCCCTTGAGTATTCATTGCATATTCCAACTAAACTTTCAACTTTGCAAATTTTTCCCCTGTTCTACTAGTTCCAATGCTTTCATTCCATCTTGAATACACATACGTTCTTTATGTTCTAATTCAGCTTCCTCTTGTTAATTAGTTTTTAATTTTGCAAATAAACTTCAGGCAATTTGGTCTTGCTGACTTTATGTTTCTAATAACTGCTGCACTCATTTGGTTTCTGTTCTGCTTACCCAAAGACCACACTGTGATTCTGTAGGCCTGTCTACTGAGGTGGTCCGCACTGTGGAACAGTTGTATTTTACTAGTCAGCTGTATGGATTCAGACATTTATGTATGGAACATAAAACTTCCCTTGGACTGTTCAAAATCAGTTCAAAATTCAAAATTTTTTTTTAAAAAAGTAATATTTAAGTGGGACCAAATGACAGTTTTAATGAAAGATTCTCTTCTTTGCAATGTATGAGAAAGAACCCTGTGATGTCTTACTTCACCAATGTAGTCTTCTTGGAATCAGTAAAGGTATGACAACTTAAGTCAAGCTAATAGTGTTAGATAACTAATAATGTTATGTACAGATAACAACAGTTACAATGACTGTGATGGGCACTTTGATATTTTTCACTGCTATACATGGAACTGCTAATATCCACATTTATGTTGCAAACTGTACAAGAGAAAAAATATTAGTCACTTCTGTAAAAAATTAAAATGGAAATCTTACAGGGCATACATCCTATTTTTCCATTAGGCTTTAGTCTAAAACATGCCCCCTTCTGTGGCATGCTGAAGATTTTTATAGGTTTGTTCATGTGCCAGTTCTTCACAGCATATTATTTGCCTGTTGAGAAATCTGTCTTCAGCATCTTATACCTGTGTGTGGTCCAGAATTCTGGTATTCACAGTTCAGGGTCTGCTGCAGAACTTAACTATGTCTTTTCCCTGGGAGGAAGAGTTTCAGGATGCAGGCCTTTTCCTGGCAAGTGCAAAGACATTGTCAGCTTCTACATCATGATAGATATATAATAAAAAAATTTATTTGGACTTTGGAAAAATCTATTTTGCTTGACACAGACTATGACTTTTTCCTGAATCAGACAAATCCTGTGTAGGGGATTGTGAGTATAGTATGCTATTAACAGACAGATTACTCCATGCTATAGTCTTCCATATGCTCTCTTCCTCTTGCATCAAAACAAGGCAATGGTTTTTCTGTAATTAGGATGTGTCGGGTCTTACATACCTTCTAAGATGCGTTCTCTTTCTGTATCTGCCTGACCTCATTTGTTTCCTTGGAAGGGTCATGAATACATCTTTGTTTCATACCTAGAATGGTGCTTGAATTATAACCTTGAGTAATTACATGGAAAAACATGTGCTTGCTCTATCCCCCCCCCCCCAAATGAATACGCACCCAATACTCTTCTGTGCGTATTTAGCCTGTAAGAAGTTGCTGCAATAGTCAAGGGAAGGTAAGTGATGAACAAAGACAGGGCAGTAGTTTCTCACCTTGTTGAAATGTTGATTTAGCAGAGATGTCAAAAGCCCAATCAGTAGCTCATCTGATGAAAAACTGTGAGTAACCTTGGATTAGCCAAGGTTAATTTGCTGGTTCTGACTTGCTACATATCATAATAACTTTATGCTTTGAATTGGTTATCATTACTCAGAAAAAAATGAAGATCAAATAAGCAAAAAGACAAATTTATAGAAGGCAGATTCACCAAAGATTATTAAATACTGCAATCTGCTGCAAACTTTCTGAGTGTCACCAAGACAGTGATTGCTGGAATCTGGGAGGAGATTGTAGAACTATGTTCTGCACTTACTTGAGTTCTTCTACTTTCCTTAGGAGTTTATGGGTCCTGGGAGGAATCAGCAGATGGACCTTTGGCCTGATGAACAGCATTTATCTTATGTAATGCTTATGTACAGGTGTTGACTTCAAGGGAAATGGAGTCCTGTCCCATCCTCTAGTGGGATGGCTTTTCCTATGCATATGGTGGGGAGATATATGCCATTGGTGGCCTATGTTATGGGTTGATATTCAGCAATTTTGAAATGCTATATGCGGTAGGACAGTAGAGACTGCAGATAAGGGCATGGGGTTGGAGTCCTTGTTTGGAAAGTTTGGAGATGTAATACAAGGATTGACTACTGAAGCTGAGCTGCTGGTTTGAGGAATTAGAAAGTTGAAGAGCATAGTTGAGGAAAGAGAAGCTGTTGCTGCCACTGCTTATCACTGGTGATACCAAACCAAAGTTAGGGTATTCATAAGCAAGAACATTTAAAAGACTCTGAATAAAGTAGTTCTTTGCAGGGGTCTGAGGTCTTGCACTTAAAATACTCCTGAGGTATTTTTGATGAAACTCTTTGACAGCTTGTCAGTACTAGGGGTTCTAGCATATGACTTAGCTGACTGCTATGAATGGGTGTGCACAGTGACTTCTTCTATAACAAAAGATGATTTCTCTGAATCTGTGAAGACAGCAGTAGAGCAATCTTTGAAAAGATAAGTTCCATATCTGGATTTTGGTTCATTAAATGATTAACAAATGCATTATTTGGTAAGTCCAGAAGACACCATGTTAATAAAAAATACTGCATTTCTTCCCTACAATAGTAATTAAAATACCTCTGTAAAGTAATGGTTCTTTGATGAATTAGAGTATGACTTTGAATGTGCATGTGAAAGAAACAGGAATGAAGAGAAAAGCAATAAAATCGTTGTTATTTTTTTTAGTTGCTCTTTTCATAAAAACCTCTTGCTGGACCACTTAGATCACATCTCATTGAGACATTTACCTCCCATCTGCAAACTAAAATTTCCTACGGGATTTGTAATGGAAAAGCTGGATCCAAATGTAATTTGACTATATTTCACTGTTCTCAGGGAGTTTATAGTATCTTTGCTTTGGAACCCATTCTTTTTTTGAAAATGTGACAAAACAGCTGTCTTATTTTTCAATCCATAGTTGAGCAGAAGTAGCTGTAAAGCTAAGCTTTAAATCCTGTACTCTGCTGCATGAGGATAGCAAAACTGCAGTATAGATCAACTGTTATTCTGTCACAGAGTCTGCAAAAAGCAACACATGTCTTTAAATATTATGTTCTAGAAAGCTTTTCAGTGGCTGCTGAGTAGATGGATCCAAGCACGATGCATGGCTTTGTGGTCTGCTCATTCATACATGGAACTGAAGAGCCTCAGTATACTCACAGTTCTTAGCCATCACATAGGGAGACGAAATGTTGCATTTTTATTTATGAATCACATGCTGAGTTTCAGAAACAGGAAAAAATATCTTTACTTGTACACTGGGTTAATTTCATTGTTTAATTTCATTGTTTAATTCATAGTCAAAGGCTGAATGCAGGAATCGTAGTACCAGTTTAGGGTAAGATCCGTCTTAAAAATCAGTTCTGTGAAGTGATGAGTTATCTCACTTTCATTTGACTTTAGAATAACATTCTATTATTTGGCATCTATTAAAACACATTCAGCATTTTACAAGGTGAAGCTTGGAAAAAGATCTAAAGCATTAGTAACTTCAAGTCATTGTAGGAATAAAAAAATACTTGATTGTATCAGTCATTAAAAATCACAGGGTTTTTTTGGTTCAGTGATACTCAGATGTTCAGAAGAATGTCTTTTTGGTCTAGCTTTCTCACTGTATTACTATACCATTATCTAATCTACAGGCCAGTTTTCAGAAGTGATTACCTTTGTGGCTCCCTGAGAATATGAGAGGGATAGATATTAAATCAGAATAGATGAGGAGGCCACGGACCTATGTACACTTATCATAAATTGCTGCCTCTCTCTGCTTTAGAATAAAGTTTGCTAGGGAACGGATTCAGCAACCTATAAGGAATGGGGAATGTTTGGTTGCATTGCAAGTGTATGGGTGTAAGTGATGACATTGTTATAGTAAATATATATACAAAGAACATTGTCAGATTAGAAGAAGAGCCACGGAAAGAGCCCGAGTTAAGAACACCAAGAGAAATCCATATCAAACCCATTAGATTACAGAGGTAATAAAGAACGTAGAACATGCCATCTCATTATGGAGTATGAGATCATATGCAACATAAAAGCAATGGAAAAAGATATTAAAGAAGAAAGGGGAAATATTGCAATTTATGTAAATGAAGTAACAGCTTGGCTCAGTAGTTTGCAGGAAGGTCTCAGAATGACTGTGTGATCCTAAATGAGACAAATTCTGCTTTAGATTCCCCTAACCTAACTGACAGAAGTATTTTTAAATGACTGAAGAACTTGCTTGTAACAAAATACTTAGTCTTTATTGCACGGTTAATATGTGGGTTTGGATATGTAGATGAAAAGGGGTGATCTTTGATCCCTCTGAGCTTGAGTCTACTTGAGTTGTTTATTTTTGTTTCAAAAAGGAAACATGCTCATATATGTGTCCATTGTGAACCTTCCAGGCTTTCTGAATGCACTTAACTCCAGCACATGCACAGGCAGTATCCCATAGTTATTCAGTCACTTTAGTGAATGTGGAGGTTGCACAACAAATGTTTATACCTGACCTATAAATCCCAGGAGGTTCAGAACAAAAGCACCAAAGAAATCTTATGCGTACAACAGCATTGCCACAATAAAATTTCCAATGGCTTTCATTAAAATGGAAAGGACAGCTCTGTGGCTGTAAGGAAACATGTCAAAACGAAAATCAATACTTACAAAGGATAATAACAAACTTACTCATTTTCTTTTAGCACAAAATTAGAAAGGAAATAAGGCCCTTATCTCAGTATGAAAACTAACTCTAAAGGGATTAAACCTCCAGTAAAATTGAATCATTTCAGCTTTATTTGGTGTTTTAACTATAGTTCTCCTACAGATAAGGATGGCAACATCCCATATGATTGAATCGCTATTTGAAATACTCATTTGTTCTTCTGCATGTCTGATAGTGTGATCTCCTCAAAAAGCCAAACTTGCTGTTGGTACTGGGCTACCCACAGAGGCCTATGCTTGTTTACCACAAGGGAGAAGTTTGTGTCCTAATGGAATTAGTAGGGAAGTAAGGAAACAAAAGAACCATTATTTCAATATATATTATCTTCCTCATCAGACTCAAACAACTACTTTCTTTTTTTATTGCTCCCTGCAGTATAACCAAGCTTGATAGATAGTGCATTACCTCCAAGGCCATTGTTCTCTTGAACAAAGACTGCAAAGATAAGCATTTGCCATGCTGTTGTTCTGTTTCAACGAACATGCAAACAAGAACAAAGTCTTCTGAACCAAAACCACGTTTAAATCATAGACTGGGTAAAATAATTCTTAATCAGGCATCACCTGATATGGAATAATGAAATGACTGTATTCCTGCTGTAATGTATGACAGTGAATTATAATTGTTTTTACTGCTGGAAGCAAGGCAACACCATGCAAATATGTATTCTGTGTCTCTCTTTAAACACAAAATGAAGCTCCTTGCAAAACAGAAGGTGAAATTGTGTTGGAGGGGGGAACTAGTGAAAAAAAATACTAACTGGAGACAAAAGGGCTTTTCCTTTGTGTTGAGTTTATTTTACAGGAGGTGACCAGCAAAGACGACTATGCAAAAGACCAAATTACATTCTGATAATTTGGCCCAGACCCTCAGAACAAGCTGACTTATTCTGGGTTATGCAAGAAGCAGACTGTAAGAAAACATTTAATTCACTTTATTGCAGTACAAAAGCATCTACTTTCAGCAACATCTCTAGAGGTTTCCATCATGTTTCTTCCTAGGTAGCATGTTTTCATATGGCTACACTTGCAGTCCTTTTTCACTTTTTCCTTTTTCCAGTAGAACTGTGACACCATAAAGTGATTACTTTGCTGTACGCAAGAACTGAATTTACAGTAAACGTGGATGTTCCAGGATATAGTTAGAGTCTATAGCCGCTTCAACTTGATTGACCTTTCATGCTGTGGTGGAAATCTGGTTAGCCTCCTTTGAGCAGTATATGAAATCAGCTGTCTGTATCAAGACCTATGACAAGATTCAAAACAAGGCTATGTTGAGGTCATCTTATTTAGATTCGATCTAAACTTTTCACTGAAGAGAATGGAAGATTGTCTCTATATCCTCATCTTAGATGAACATTACTTAAGATTAGTACAGAAATTGAATTAGCATAGGAGGAATCCTCTTTTCCTGAGTAGCACCTTGTCATGGTTTCGGCCCAGCCAGTAACGAAGCACCACACAGCCACTCACGCACTCCTCCTCCACACATCGCGGTCTCCATGAGATGAGGAGAAAATACAAAGAAACACTCGTGGGTCGAGACAAGGACAGGGAGGGATCACTCCCCGCTTACGGTCACAAGGCAGGCTCAACTTGGGGGAGAAACAAAATCAATTTAATTTGCTACCACTCGAACCAAACCAAGGCTATTGGGACGTAACCCCCGACCCGAGAGCAGCTTCCCCCCCACCCTCCCGCCTTCCCACCTCAACCCCACTCCCGGTTCTCTCTCCCTGGGGAACAGGGGACGGGGGCTGGGGTCGGTTCCTCACCCCTTGTCTCTGCCGCTCCTTCCTCCTCAGGGGGAGGAGGACTCCACGCTCGGCCCCTGCTCCACCGTGGGCTCCGTCCCTCCCTCCCACAGGAGACAGCCCTTCCCCAACTTTTCCAGCGTGGGTCCTTCCCGCGGGCTGCAGTTCCTCACAGACTCCTCCAGCGCGGGTCCCTTCCACAGACAGGGTGCAGTCCTTCCATCACAGACCGCTCCAGCACGGGAGCCGCGGCCATTTTGGGGGACATCCGCTCCCCCGCTCCCCTCCACGGGCTGGGGGGGACAGCCTGCCGCCTCCCCGCAGGCTGCGGGGGCATCCCCTCCTCCCCCGCTCCTCCTCCTTCCCTGACCTCGGGATCCGCAGAGGGGTTCCTCTCACGTCCCACTCCCCTCTCCACTGCAGGTTTCCCAGCAGGTGAGGTTTCTTTTTGTGTTTTTACCCTTCTGAAATCTCTTCTTCCAGAGGCGCTACCGCTGTTGCTGAGGTGGTCGGCCTGGGCCAGCGGCAGGTCTGGCTTCGAGCTGGGTCAGCTTCCAGCAGGAGCCGGCCCAGCCGACCCTCACCCACAACACAAAAACCCTGCCACACAAACCCAAAACACAAGGTTACAGAAACATAAAACTTTTTACATTAATCTGCAACTCCAGAGCACAAGTTTCATCCGATGAGCATGACCTGCATTTACCTTAGGGTTTTCAGCTAAATTGCTTGTAAGTACAGCTAGAGAGACAGGTAGCTTCTATATATGCTAGGAAAGATCACAGCATGAATCTTCTGCCAGTTTTGCCATTTCCAAAACTCAGAAAGGGTGTGAGTGTTTAAGAGGACAGGTACTTTGGATTTGGTGTTTGCTGCTCGAAGAACAGTGGTTACTATTCCACATCTTTCCACCATGGCAGTGAGACCACCATGTTTACCTCTTCAAAAAGTTTGGCCAGGTTCCCATTTTAGCTCTGGCTGTTCCTCTTCCTGCAACAAGGGCAACCATGCCAGACCCACACTGTAGTCCAACATCCTTCACTCTGAAAAATTTGGTTTTGCTTGCACTGCAGACAAGTTTTAACTAGCCCTTCAACTCATTATCTTTCTTCCACTTTTGCTGTCATATCTCAACACCTGTAGGTGCAATGACTTTTTATGCTGGCACAGGTATGCAGGGACAATAGACTCCCAAGTCCTGCAGCATTTGAGATAGGTCGCCTTGTCTCTGAGGAGGACTTGTTGCCAACGAGTAAACATGATTTTATGAGGAATCTGACTATGAATATCTCCTGAAAGCATCAAAATGGAAATAGTGCTTACCTTCTATGTTTTGAAGTTTTGGCTGGTGTCAAATACTCTTAAGGGGAAATAACCACAATGTTACCTTTGGATACAACTTTTCTGAAGGGAAAACATTTTACTGGATCAAGACAATAAAAAGGGAGTTAAATCTGGAATGCAAATATGAAATATGACATATAGATGCAAATGTCGTTGCAGTTCTCAGACATACTTTAAAAGTATGTGAATTATTTGACTATGTTGTTCTAATAAGACTGATTCTGAGTTTGTGTGCAATTGCAGAGCATGTTTCACTCAGTTCTAACACTTCCTAGACTAATCCAGTCATTTCTGCTCATAGAAAATTATGGAAATTGTGAAATTTATTAAATTGTGCCTTGAGCAATATACAGTCATGTGGCCCGGGAGGAGGGTATTAAATGAGAAATCCTCTTACCAGAGCAAAGGAGTTAATTTCTAGAAAAATACAAATGAGCAAGCAACTAGGAAAATTCTCAGACATTGAACATAGCTAATTTAGAGGTAGATTAAGGGATAATCTGTCCACACTACATCTGAAATAGTTTCATTTGGTATAGCTAGAATATCAACACCAATTTCTTAAATGACATCATTTGCTTTCTTTTCTTAAATAACCCTTCTTTCCTACATAGTTGAAGACCTCTCTTTTGTATAGTTCCATAAACCGAGTCTGAAAGAAAGGTAAATAAAATTAACCAAATAATTTCATCCAAGATTTTTCCTAAACAAATCTAATTTTGGGATACCTACACCACTTGGATATATATCTGTGAAATTAAGTGAAGCTTACACTTGAAGTGAGGACTAGAGTCACAGAATCAGAGCATCACCATGGTTGGAAGGTTCCTCTGGATATTGTCTAGTCCAACCCTCTTGCTCAAAACTTGATCATCTAGAGCAGGTTTCCCAGGACTGAATACATAATCACATTGTTAGATAACTTAACAGTTTAGATGTAGTTACTTGAAAGTCTTGTTTGACAACAGATCAGAATTTACAGCTAAAAAGCATGAACTTTGCTAAAAAGTTACATTCTGGACTTAAAACATGGATGCTGAAATAGATATTTGTTTTAGTGTTAATAGTCACTGCAATTCTTAAACAGAATACATTTAATGAATGTTCAAGAACTACTAATTAGAAAGCACAAAGGAATTGGTCAAGATTCCTTTCATGTTAAAATTAGGCTTCCATATTAAAATCAACTTCTAATGTGGCCATGCTTTTGTTTTGCCAGACCCATGAGAAAATTTCAAGCTGCAAGCAGAAGGGAATTCATACTTCTTTTCACAGTCAAGATTCTATACTTGCACTTACAGATTTGCTGACAATTAAACCATGAAGCAATTCTCACCACAGAATCCAAACACTAAATTAATCCATTAATCCATGAAGTATTCTTCTCCTTTAATGGCATCACATGCATAAACATTTTCTATGTCAAAAAAACAGTAATTGTTTTGTATTTCATACCATGTATATCTGGACTATGGCAACAGCAGGAGTTCCCTACTTGTGAAAAGAGCTGCCTATAAGCACTCTCCATGCACTACTGAAAGTGCAAGTATTAATTACAGTAGCTGTTCAGTACAGATATACGTTCCCTACAGAGGAGCAGGAAGACAGTGTTTCTAATTTTAGAGACTGGAAATTTGGAGCAATAAACAATAAATGCACCATGTCTGGCCAAATCCTTGAACAGGAGAGTATACATAATTTAGACAGGACATACACTTGCATTCAAAGAGAAGGTGTATTATGGGTTTGTGTGGTGGCAGGTTTTTTTTTTGGTATCTTGTGAGGGTTGGCCGGGCCGGCTCCTGCTGGAAGCTGCTGGAAGCTGCCCCAGCTTGGAGCCAGACCTGCCGCTGGCCCAGGCCGAGCCCCTCAGCGATGGCAGTAGTGCTTCTGGGAGAAGAGATTTCAGAAGGGAAAAAAACAAAAAAAGAAACCTCACCTGCTGGGAAACCTGCAGTGGAGAGGGGAGTGGGACGTGAGAGGAACCCCTCTGTGGATCCCGAGGTCAGGGAAGGAGGAGGAGCGGGGGAGGAGGGGATGCCCCCGCAGCCCGCGGGGAGGCGGCAGGCTGTCCCCCCCAGCCCGTGGAGGGGAGCGGGGGAGCGGATGTCCCCCAAAATGGCCGCGGCTCCCGTGCTGGAGCGGTCTGTGATGGAAGGACTGCACCCTGTCTGTGGAAGGGACCCGCGCTGGAGGAGTCTGTGAGGAACTGCAGCCCGCGGGAAGGACCCACGCTGGAAAAGTTGGGGAAGGGCTGTCTCCTGTGGGAGGAAGGGACGGAGCCCACGGCGGAGCAGGGGCCGAGCGCGGAGTCCTCCTCCCCCTGAGGAGGAAGGAGCGGCAGAGACAAGGGGTGAGGAACCGACCCCAGCCCCCGTCCCCTGTTCCCCAGGGAGAGAGAACCGGGAGTGGGGCTGAGGCGGGAAGGCGGGAGGGTGGGGGGGAAGCTGCTCTCGGGTCGGGGGCTACGTCCCAATAGCCTTGGTTTGGTTCGACTGGTAGCAGATTACATTGATTTGGTTTCTCCCCCAAGTTGAGCCTGTCTTGTGACCATAAGTGGGAAATGATCCCTCCCTGTCCTTGTCTCAACCCACGAGCGTTTCTTTATATTTTCTCCTCATCCCATGGAGGCCAGGGGGGTGTGGAGGAGGAGCGAGTGAGTGGCTGTGTGGTGCTTCGTTACCGGCTGGGCCGAAACCATGACACTTTGATAGAGATGAGCAAATATTTTTACATTAGCTGAAAAATTATCCATGTATGTATTTTAAACAGAAACTGCTTGGAGAATTATTCTTGACGTTATATAATATGTGTAACATACATAATTGTAGGTAGTGGTCAGGGCCACACTGTGGTAAGCAATGAAGCTGTGAAGCGTTAAGTAATAGTTCCCGTCTTGAAGATGTTACAGTCTTAAGGAGACAAAAACAGTGAAAGACAAAGACAATTAAAGGATACAAAGAACCACAGAATGAAAATAGAAGAAAAGCTCAAAGTTAATAGTAATGATGAAAATAGTAATAGCTTCTTTGGCAATATATTACAGTCTTAGCATCTCAAATTGCTTTACAGACATTAAGCAACTTAACATCAAGATGAAGAGGTTCTTGTCTTAGAAAGTACTCATGTTCTATTTCTAACTCTTCAACTATCTCCCACTGAAACTTTCAACACACATCTTGAGTGCAGATTCTCAGTTTTCTGCCCACAAACTGGGTATCATTTATTGCTAATAGTCCTATGCACTGAAACTATGGTTGACAAATGAGGGCTGTGTTTTACATGAACACATCCTGAGCTCTATTTCTGGATGGAAGCCACTGGAAGTCACTGGTATCAGTAGCTTATAATGTGAACAATAGGGTGTTTTGCTGCTTAGAGTTTGTGCTTTGCTTCATAACCCAAAGATAGAGGGAAAGGTTTTAAACATAAACTGATCAACGTTTCCAACCAGGCTCTTAGGTGATGTAAATTATGTCCAAGGATGGCAATGATTCACAACTGCTGATGACCTGTCCCAAATCACGATGCTGAGTTTTGAACAGCTCTTGTTTTGACTAGTGCTCTGTCTGAGTGTGCTCAGCTGTCTACAGTTGGCTTTAGGACTGGTGGCTTTTTCTGCTAGTACCATAAGTCTTAAATTTATTTACCTTGATAGCATGAAAAACTAAAAACCATTTTGAAGATTGTTTTTATCAAGTAGAGGTATAAGAAATTGCAGTCTTAACAAGAAAGGGGCCAAACTGGAGATTGTCCTTGTAATCTTCAGGTCATACTGGAACTGCATATTTACTTATTTGTTTTTACGTAATTTGAAACACTTGCAATCCTGGCTTCCTTCCAGTGATTCACAAACTATAATAAAAATGAAAGCTCAAAGACATAAAGCCTAGCAAATCCCAAAGCAAAGCATGATATTTTACCTCATATCTACTTCTGTTTATAAAGATTTCTCTTTCAGAATTGTTTTGGAGCACACTGAGGATGTAATGTTATATATATCAGTTAAGAAGTAAGACTTTCCTTCAGCAAGGTCTGAGTTCCTTTCCAAAAAGTTTTCAATATTTTGTTATTCTCATTATTAAAAGAATAGCAGTTTGACATGAGACCTTATATATTTATGAAGTGAATAATCTCATTGCCTGACTAAAGAACCTGAAATACAGTCCCAATCATCAGTGTTACTGTAAACAGATTTATACATGTTAGACCTCATGGGCTTAATAAGGGTAAAAAGTGACGTGCCTGGTAAGTACATTACTAATATCTACAGGAAGATTCCCAACATTTCCAAAGTGCTTATAAGCTGTTTCTTTTGAAAAAATAGAAGCCAACAGACAGATCTTCTATGAAATGTCACACTGATGTGAGTTGCCATTTTGGGCCTGATCCAAACCCCTTTGAGCTCCGTTCACTGATCCCTGTGGACTTCAGCTGGCTTTGACACTCAGTGGAGTTTTTGCACCTTATTTCAAGCATAGAAACATGCTGTAGCTCTCCTCCATGTTCTCCCCTAAAGCCTGCTCTCCCAGGACTGTTCTATGGGATTTCCAGAGATCTACCGGGTGCTCTCAGCTCTTTGAGGTGAGCAAATCTCAGGAAAATGCTCCCACCAATATTGATATATTTTAATCCAAATACATCTTTGCCTGCAATGGCCAGCTTGTACAGTGAACATAATTCTGAGCTCCATATATTGGGTAAGTGGAGATATATAAATACACTAAGCAAATAAATTGTATCATGTTACAGTATCAGTGCTGTGCTGTTATCAAATGAATAACCTGAGGGTGTGTGCTGCCTATTGATTGCATATATGGGAGCCCAGTTGGCTTCATTTTTCTCACTAATGTAAGGAGGAAATGTTTATAAGGAATAATTTGCCAGTGATTAGGTTTCAAGGGTCTCAGCAGGTCTCTAGTGTCTGCAGCCATTCAGGTGGTGTATTTTTCCTGTTTCGTCTGTTTCTATTTTGTAGGCCATTTGGGATATGAAGGATTCAGTTTGTTCAGCTGACTGTGTTTATGTCATATTGAATCAAAGTTATACATACAGAAAAGTGGCTTTGAAATGGAAAGAAAGGGAAATTAGGTGTCTTCTTGTCCCTTTTCCACTAAACAGGATGAAGAAAATCTAGATCTTGTGGTCCAGCCTTGCAAGGTGATGAGACTTTCAAGATCTGATGAAATCAAGTTGTGAGAGGCTTACAGAAAGGGACAAGTTCCACAGCTGGTGACTTAGCTAGTGTAGTTGTGTATGCCTCTTCATTGCCTATGCAAAGTTCATCAGGGCTTTAACAAGGAGTTATAATTTCTCATGTTTTCTTGTATCAGTGTGCAGTAGGTAATACTTTAATCACTGAAGTGGATGGATGAGGTGGATGAATAGCAACAAAATATATCCTTTGCAGTATTTATGTAACTCTTCAAACTGGAACAGTTTGTGCTGCTCTCTGATTCAAGGAGCTGCTAGATTACTTCTGACATTTTGTAATTTTAGAAAATAAAGGACAAACTGACAAAAAAATCTATAGGGTCCTTCATGAAGGCTTCAGACTTTTCCAGGACACAATCTGTATGCTATCCTGCCAGTGGAAACATATACTTCACTCCCACGTTTTTGAAATGAGTTTCATGTGACACTCACATAAGTGGTCGTCTAAAATGTGCCAAAACTCCTACAAGCAAAATAATTTGTGCCTGTTGCAGTTTTCTCACGATTATCTTAAAGCATTTATCTTCTATTCAGTTGGACCTTTCTGGAGTTCCATTTCCCCAGCAAAGTTTAGTCAAACCTGTACAGCAACTGGCAATGACTGTATATGCACCTTGTACCCTTTCTTTGCTGCAGTCAAGCTTTTCTCATCTATTTACACATACAACCATTTGTTGGTGATATACTATTCTGGACAGTCTATGTTTTGGGACTTCAATATTCCATACAGTTCTCGTTATTGTTTGCCTCTTTACTGCCCTCTGGTATGCAGCTTTTCTATTTGTGCTACCTTTTTAGTGGATAGGGAGAATTGGGATTTGGCAAGAACAAGTAATGAGATTAATATACTTGCATTTGTATTTAATTTATATTTAATTCTTTGTTTCCTTTATGTAAATAGGCAAAAAAATCCGCAGTTTGGGATAGCTGGTAACCATGGTTAGGTATTATTTGCCAATGGAAGTTCAGTGTGGGGTTAGCTTATTTTAAAATTCAGTAGTCTACAATTCTGATAGCTACTTTTTTTTGGTTAACTACTAATGGTGAAATTATTACAGGATTAATGAATGAATTAAGCCATCATAATTCTGAAAAATTACAGCTGTGCCACATACACAAGTAGCCAATGATTTCAAAAGAGTTGCATTTGTTTTATTGCAGGGAAGAGTAGATAGTAACTTTACTGCTGCTCTATTCCTCAATAGCAAGAGATAAAGAATATTTTTTTTCCCCTACAGTTGAGCAGTTTTGTATCAGTCATTCTGCTCCACAGCTTTTCCTTGGTACAAAATCTGCAATTTACGATGGCATAGTACATTGTTTTCTTTACCTCCTATGCTTACATCCAGTACACTTAAATCCATACAAATTTTAGCAAGCACATCAAAAATATTACACATGCTCCTCCATATTTTTCTCCTGAATGTCTTTTAAAATCATAGAGGAATAAAGTAGAAGTGTCAGTACTTCAATGTGGGACAGATATTGTCTTAGTGTGTCATGACAACTCTGGTGTTTGGTATGTGGGAAATATTAAATAGAGCTCCATGTTCATCAGGTACATTAATTAACCATGGTGTCTTCTCTATTTAGGGTATCAGATACTTGGTTTACTGCATTACTTGCTCTCATCTGATAAATACTGGCTATCTATTTGCTACTTTTTGATTTTAGTACAGATTTCCAACTGAAAATTAGTGATAACCACAGTCCATATTAGTCTTGATGTTACAGCCACAGTCTGTATTAGTCTTGATGTTACATCCACAGACCTTGCTTGTATTTGAAGTGTGAATGTTGGAAATTAGCCTCCATCCCCCAATAAATAAGTATGTGGCATTCAAAAATAGAACTCCATCATCATGAAAAGACATATTCAAATCTGACGTTGGAACAACCTGAAATCACAAGACCATCACTGCAGCAATTAACACCTAGGATTTTCAAAAGTAGCTAGTATCTCTGAGTATTGCATTTGGTGGATCCTGTTTAATACCTCTTTAAAAGATTTTGTCTTCTGTGGCTCAGTACCAGGCAATTTAGAAGAAACTTGCAATTGGAAATCCCAGCTTCACAAGTTACCTAAGTGGCATGACTACATGTACCATTTGCTGCACACAATATCATTATTCTTTTGCATCTATATTCTTTATATATATTCCATTTATTTGTCTCAGAATGACAGAAAGAAAAATGTCTGCCAAATTTCCTTTTGCTCCTCTAGTAAAAGATTAGTCAAAACTATCTAAAATATGAGGAAAAGGAGGCTAAAAATCAGCTCTAGCTTCTGGCATGAAGATTCAGACATTGTAAAATCCATCACATCTCCTGGATAAAAGCATGTCATGGATGTGAGGTACAACACATGCTATATGAGAAACTTCTGAAATATCAAAGACTGGTAATTAAATTCTTTGGGAATCTTGGAACAAGCTGTGCTAAAACCAGGCAGAAATCTGTTTTCAACTGTTTGGAACTCCTTATATAAAAGTCAGCTAGAAAAATACTGGAATTCTGTTTCTGATTGAGCAAAGACAGTCTTAGAATTAGGAAACAAACCCAAATTTGACACTGAATAAGTTTCAGGTATGAACAATTCCATTTGGGTAAGTAAAAACTTAGCATATCTCTCCAAACAACCACAGAAAGCCATTTGAAACTGGGCTGTAAAGCAAGACTTCCTAAACATCACTAAGGTTTGTGATTGTACAGTCAATTACTAGACTTAACTTGAAAATGATGAGATCTGAATGCACCTTCAAACAAATAGGTTTTGAAATAGTTTAACCAGTTTGGATTTCAGGAACTTGAAAGTGCTTTCCTATGTATAGAGATCAGAAGTGATGTTAACACAGTCAGACATCAGCTGGAGGGAAGTGTACAGTGTTAGGGAATAACGAGAATGGAGGAAGTTAGCTTAATTTATTACTTTAAGGATGAAGGTTTATTGTCTTTTTAATACAGCTAAATGCAAATGCTGTTACAATCTGCCTGAGTAAGACAAGACCTACCTGAATGTTTAGCTCTTTTTACAGACCTCCCCAAATCTAGATATGGTGATATCTTGAGGCAATAAATTTCACATAATTAACATACAACATGCAATACATTTTTCCTACACATTGATTTCTACTGTATGTCTTTGGCTCTGAACTATAAGAAAGAATGATCCTCAGTGAATCATTTACCATCCCAGTAACAGCTATTGTATTTGCTGTGTCTGTTCTTAGTTATTTCATCCTAAAACTGTACAGTCTCTGCCTTCAGTCTCTCCTGGTATGGAGTCATTCTAGCCCTCTAAACATTTTCCTTACACATCTCTGACTTTTCTCTTTCCACTATAAAATGTGTTAAGTGTCATTGCAAAGCTGTTACAAGCAGGTACCAATTTACACAATTCACTTATACATGAAATCTAGTGTTTATTTATAAGTTTAACCACTGTCTTCAGCCAGCTATGCTGTACCAGACGTAAACTCTGAGCCTCATGTTTTAATGAGAACTAGACAGCACTAGAAGACAATAGGAACCTGGGACTATAATCTGACACGTATGTTCTCCTTTGTCAAATGGCTAAGAATTAGGAGCAGTATCACATTGTGTCCTTCCATGGGTATTGTTTAACCTCCGTGCTGGGCTTTGTATGTCTCCCACTCTCTTCTGTTTCTGTAAATGGATTCATTTGAAGATGAGAAAATCAGCTGTCTAGCAGCTCCCTGACAGCCTTTCTGAGGACTTTGTCCTGAGATTAGCTTAATCTGCAGCTTGTAAAATCAAGGTAGAATCACTCTAAACAGAGAGTCCTCCTAGGCTCTGATCATGTAAGACATGGTCATGGAAGTCTTCCTGGCTGGACTACTTGCTTCAGTAACTCTTACTTATACAAGTATGATATGAGTCAGAATGATGCACTAAGAATTACATGCTATTACCTCAGCTGATGTAGCTTGCTTTGTTTTCAGTAAACTGAACACCAGTTTATATTGGCCAGACCTCTGTTTCTAATTATTTTTTTTTCAAATTTTTTTGTAGGTCTGTACCTGGAAAAGTGTCTAATCCTTTAACTGCTAGGTGAGAAATCCTAGCACCACCAGTATTAATGGCAGCCCTCCCAAAGACCAAAGTTGGGAGTGGTACTCCAAGGAGATGTTTAGGAGCTATAATCTTAAGTGTGTAATGGTAGTACCACCATCTCTGCCTAGGAATTGCAGTAACCAGCCCTCAGGTTCTTTAGCTTGACACTTCTTATTCTGCAACTGTGAAGTAAAGAAATACTGCCCAGCTGTAGCACTTCTTAAGAAAATTGATTCTCACATTAAGAGATGCACTGCATACAATTTTGTTACTGTTCTGATCTAGGAAGAAGCCAGTATAAATTAAGAGACAAAAAGTGGTATTGGCTCTAGCACAAGGGAATCTCATAAGACTATAGGGAGAAGGAAGGTTAAATTAAAAAGTTTAGTCCTTTATTCAAAATCAGCCCTCAAATTCATTTGATGGACTGCGAGCAGGGACTTGTGAAGGTCAGACGCTGCAGATAAGTCATTATTTATGGTCTGGCTGATACAAATTGGCAAGCCTTTTCACACCTATAGGGAAATGTTTCTTAATAAAAAAAGAGAACTTTCTAAATTGATCTACAATCAGTAGATGCCTTGTTTTTCACGTGTCCCTGATCATCTTAAAGCTAGAGAAACCTCATGTAAGCTGCATTAACTTGTTGGTGTCAGCATAGGTGTGTTCTTTGGTTTCAATATACGTGTCGTGGTTTCACCCCAGACAGCAACTAAACACCACGCAGCCACTCACTCACTTCTCCTCCACCCAGTGGGATGGGGGAGAAAATCGTGAAAAGAAGTAACACTCGTGGGTTGAGATAAGAACGGTTTAATAGAACAGAAAAGAAGAAACTAATAATGATAATGATAACATTAATAAAATGACAAAAGCAATAATAAGAGGATTGGAATGTACAAATGATGCACAGTGCAATTGCTCACCACCCACTGATTGACGCCTGGTTAATGCCCGAGTGGTGATTCCCCCACCCCCACTCCCCCCAGTTTATATACTGGGCATGAAGTCACATGGTATGGAATACCCCGTTGGCCAGTTTGGGTCAGCTGCCCTGGCTGTGTCCTGTGCCAACTTCTTTTGTCCTTCCAGCTTTCTCGCTGGCTGGGAATGAGAAGCTGAAAAATCCTTGACTTTAGACTACACATTACATAGCAACAACTGAAACCATCAGTGTTATCAACATTCTTCTCATACTGAACTCAAAACATAGCACTCTACCAGCTACTAGGAAGACAATCAACTCTATCCCAGATGAAACCAGGACAATATGCAATAGTGTAGTCCATATTTTCTACTGTTCCTTCTTTTTTTTACTTGGTTTCCTTTCCTATACTTGAGCTTTTGCCTTGCATAAGGTTGGATATATAATTTTAGACAAGAAATGTCTTGTTATAGGTCATTTTAGTAGATAAAAATTGTTCTAAATTCTTTTTTTTTAAAAAAAAAAAAACAAACAACAAAACACAACCTTATTTTAAAATAAAATTGAAAACCAGAAAAAAAGAAAAAAAATCAAAGCTTAAAGAATGATCATGTCCCAAAGATGGGATTTGTAATTTTTGTTGATGTTGGCTTATGAAAGCTTCTAAGAGTGCATGGGAGTCCTTTGTTCTTTTTTTTGTTGCTGCTTTTTTTTAATCTTTGCTACAGCTGTGAAAGAATGACAAGAAAAAATTCTTGATCTGTTGCAGACTGGATAAGTCTCCATATTGCTCCTCATCCAAAGGCGCTGAAGAGTTAATTCAGGTAACCTACTTTGAATCACTCCTTTGAAGTTAGTATTGCTTTAACGAAAACAGTTAACTAAAACCAGAGCTCCTGGTATAAAGCTGATACTTCAGGATATAATGAAATTATTTGATCCAATGTTTTGTAGTCTGCGCTCTGAATGTTTGAATTTGTAATGCAGACTCTGCCATGTCTAAGGGTTTGTTGCAAAGCAGTGTGTGTTTTCAAAATATATACTTCTATTTTGCAGAAACCGCCTTTTTTTTCTGGAGCTGACATGGATATGTGCTACGTAGCCTTTTGTGCTGTAGTCAAATAACAGTCGCTTTTTCAGGTGGGAGGAAAGAAGCAGTCGTGTGACACTCCCTCTGATAGAATTCCAATATAGTGTCAGGAAAACCTCATTTCATGCTTACTGGTATAGCTGGAGATTTACCTCTGAGCAGAGGATCTACGTAAAGTGTAGGTCACTGCATAGGACAGCCTTTTTTGGGAGAGAAGCATCTCATTGTCCTAGATGAGTAGATTGTGCATAATTCCTATATTCACTTGAATGATGCCCTGAGTGCAGTAAGCATATGGAACGATCTAAACATCAGTGATGTTCCTCAGGAAGGACTTAAATTGTACCTTATCCACAGGAGTCTTAAAGTGTTGGGGAATTTTCAGAAAACTAGAATTAGTGTTATCTCAGCTTCTACATAGAACTACCCAGAAATTAAAGACAAGTAAAGCTGTTGTGGTTTCCAAATGAAATAATGAACTGTCCCAAACAGGTTTTGATTAACAAGACTTATAAGACGGGTGATGCAAATCAATTTGATTTGTCAACTTAAGGAGAATAAGAGTTTAACTAGATGTGGTAAAGCTGATAGAAAACATCTAGCATTCTCTAAAGGCAGGTGGTCTGGGGCTAGGAAGTATAACTGTAAGCAGTCACTATTGGTATGGTGTCACTCAGTCACCCAGGTAGTGAGGTACTCAGTGGCCTCACACTCACTAAGTGACTAGTACTGTACCTGTCTGAAGAAAAGGTTGCAGGAGGCGGGGAGGAAAGAGAGAAATCCACACAATTTTGATAAGGTAGCTGAGGTCTGAGGGCTTTGAACTGCATTAGTTTTATGTTGCTACCACTCCGCTGGCTTGATAGAACTATTTCAAAGCTCATACAAAGATCACCTCAGTGTACGTGCTTATTGGAAAGAGCGAACTTTCTGTGTTTATACACAGAAGTTATTTGGCTAATCATAATATTAGTGATCCACTTTAGAAAACGACGTTCCCAGCCTGAAAAATAGTTTTCTAAAACAATAAGTGATTAATTTAATTACTTGAAACATTTAGTGTGAGGCTTAAGAATGAGCTACTTAACTTTGTGATTATTTTTTTTTTCTCTTTTTAAATGTTGAAGAATTTGGGGAAGAGAACTAAATTCGGCTTAAGTGGTCTACTGCTATTGTCAGTTGATGAAATTATTTGATTGCTCTTTCTACTGTTTCTACAGATTTAGTATGTTTTCAGGTTCTTAATAATGAAACTGCCTTCTTGAAACTCAATCCCATCTAAAAGTAAAGACAAGCCACTTACTTACAAACATTTTGATCTGCAAGTGAGCAAATTATAGCTTAATTTCTGACATGTGAACACTGCATGTACTCCTTTAAATTGCACGCAGATTTCACCACTAAAGGATAAACATCTGAGTCATCAACAAAACTAAAAGCAAAGACTACAAACAGGTAAACAAACACTTTAAGATAGGAAAGCCTCTCCTTGGATTTGACAACACAAGTTGAATGTTACCATCAGGTGTGGTCCAGTCACAACAGGGAACAAATCCACTGCAATGTTTGTTGTTTCGATGTCAGCCACAGGAGCTACTTGTTTGGTTTCTGGGGATACAGGGGTAAGAAGACCAAAGTTACAAGGTTGAGAACACTGATTTATCTTTTGAGATGGTAAAGGACTGTTTCTGATCATATTATGTCCCTCATTGCACAGGAGGATACTTAACACTGACAGAAAAGGCTTCACCATTATTACAACACCAAAGGGAAAGATACTAAAAAAAGTAGAAAAGATCCTTTCCAGTAGTTACCAAAGTATGGGCAGGCTTGTGAAAGAAGTGAGGAAAAAAAGCTGCAATTTCCTCTGCTACTCCAGGTTCCCCTGAAATAGGGGAAATCACTCCCTTGGGATTTACACTCCAGCAAGAATACTAACACACAGCAATGGCAATGTCCCATGCTTATTGTGTTTTGGGAACTGGAAGCTGTGGGGGTTCCCATGAAATTAAGGAAACAAAGCCTCTTTTTCCTCCAATAGTTTTTTGGGGGGGAGGTGTGTGTCACAAAATCAACTGAACTATGTAAAATAAAACACTGGAACATATTGACCTAACAAAGACATCTAAAACTGGTGTAAGCAAAAGATAGGCTGTTATAAACTGATTTATGGTTCCTGAGTTCCCTAGGGAACTTGGTTTCCTGAATAATAGTAGGGCAAGTTTTTGTCAATAAGCTGCAGAGCCTCAGTAATGATCCAGTTTGAATGGAAACAGCAATGGCCTAGCACATGTGAGTCATCTTGGACCTTGACCTCCCAGATGAGGTGTGTGCACCGTTACACCTGGGTGGCAACGGTTGGGCAGCACTAGCTAGTGGGACAGATGGGAGAATTGTCTAGCATTTTGCTTCTGGAAAGGTAGGAAAGTGAAAATATCTAAGTGGAAAACTAATTGCCGAACTCTCACCCCCGCTCCCTCTCCCAGCCTATTCTAGAGGTATTTTGGAAGAAAAGCAAAAGCAGATGGAAGGACACATTGAAATTTATCCAGGGAAAAGACATTTTCTAGCTAGCTCTGTCAGGAATATCAATACCTGCTTCTCCTAACAAGCATGCTAAGATTTAAGGTTTTCCTTTGTCAAAGGATGTTAGTCAATGCCCTTCAGAGTTAACCATTAAGCTTATTATTTCTCATAGTCTGAAAAAAATGATACTTTCTTCTGTGGAGAAGTTGCTAAAGGGAATTTAGGTGAAGTAGACACAGGACAGAACCAACCCCAAGTAAGATAAAATTCAGAGTTTGTTTTTTAATTGAGATGGGTATTGCAGGCAAACTGATTTCTGTCCTGTAACATTTTCACTCAGTCACAGAAATCAGGCTTCAACCCCTCTGGTCCAGTTCAGCCTGGCAGCATGGACCCTGAAGGACAGGACACTTACTCTAAACACTTGATGTGGCAAAGTCCTGGCTGGTAGGTTGTCCCCTGTGCATAGCAGTTCTACTTTGGACTCAGCCTTTCACATGCTGTCAGGTACCCGTGCATGTGTGTTTCCCCTCTTCCTCCTGCCCCTCCCCATGGGGCTACTCTCTCCACTGTTTATTACTTCGTTGACACAAACTGCAAATTGCCTTGCTAACTACAGAGATCCAGGACAGTGTCTTTGATTTTCTCTATACACTAGGCCAATCAGCAGTGTCACTTGAGTTTTCAATGACCTTCTGGTCTCCCACTTCAAATGTATCAGGAAATTGTTATATAGCTGTTGCTGACTTTGCAAAGTTCATCTATTGCTTCTGTTTTCTAGCTGCTACTAGTTCATCTAGCTAGAGCTGAGCAGATACAGTCAAAGTCTCGCTTACCTCAGCAGTGCTTTAAGGCTGGCTTCAAGCCAGGACAGAAATAAGTTAAAGAAATATTTCCCTGTCACTCCTCAGCTCTGGTATGTGTAGCTAAAATCTTGCCTAATCTGACACACTTTTTATGTGCAGCTCCGAACAACTTACTAGTATGGGTGTTGCCTCAGTGCTGGCATGGTACCCTTCACAGACCTGGCTGTAGGCATTAAGAAATTACTGCCTCCGGGTAACACCCCTACTTCCCTTCCAGATGCTGGATGCTGTATCACATGTTCAGCAGTGAAGTCTGAAAGTATTAAAATGTTCAATGTTATAGTAATAAAATACTTAGTGTGGTTGCCAGATGATATGGTTTGTAAAAATAATTTTGTTTTGTCACAACAGTGCAGGTAATAGAGGAAAAATCCAGTGGGGGCTCGTTAGTAATACTGCTTTTCTGGCAGATCTAAGTACTGCTTCAAAGAGATGTAGGCAGTTGCAGGTAGTTGGACATACAAGAGCCTGTTTAAAGTTTCAGCTGAGACTTATTATGTCCTCTGGGTCTAGAGCAAAAATCCATTGCAGGAATAATATTTCTTGAGACTAGAATTTGGGGCCAGGAAAGATATTATAATGAAATGATTACCTTTTTTTTTTTTTTTTTTTTTGTGTGTGTGTGTGTGTGTGTGTGTGTGTGTGAAATCTTAGAGAAAAGCCACACTAGGCAGCTGAGTAGGTATTTAGCAAACTGAAAAACTGGATCAGGCAATTCCTCTGATTTTTGTAGATGATTGTATCAAGAAAATGTTTTAAATTACTTTCATACCTATATAAAGGGAATAGTGTCCTGCATATGGATGAAATACATATAGATGAGATGATGGATGACACACATAGATGAAATGATCTAATACTTGATGCTTTTGGAAGAAAGTATGGGATCAAATCAGGCATCACTTCTGAATCATCTGAAGCTCCACCTCTTTTGTATTTCCTGGTTTGATTCCCAAATGAAAGACTCTCATGGGAATACTCTGGTCCCACTATTACCAGACCATTTCTGGAGTCAGAGGTTAGCTGTCTGATTTTGGACTTTCAACAAAGCTCTCAACCTCTCACACTTCTCAGAGTCACTTGAGTTCTAATTGAAGTATATATTTAGGACGAGTTTTTTTAAAAGAACCCAAAGTCATAAATGGAATTTGAGCTAACAAATCCCTTGGTTTCACGAAAAATCCCAAACTCAGGCCATAGTCCTCTAAGCAATTAAATAAGTAACTAAATCAATACGTTTGAATTATTTCCTTGAAAATCTGCATGTCCATGTAAAATTAAGAACATGCAGTACATATCTGAAAGATCAGGGGTGTAATTCACTAAGAATTTTTACAGTCCGGGTGGACACGTTTTTGTGAGTAACAAATATTTGCGCATTTGTTCTGTCTTTGAGTCACTTTCCTGTTTTTTCTTCTTTCAGAAATGATCTCAGTTCTGTGCAGTCAGTTTCTCTCAGGAAAAATGTATTGCTGTTCTGCTCATTACCAATTTTTAATTGTTAATGAAAGTATGAGTGGTTCCATCCTGTGTTCCAAAAGAGCCAGACAATATGGTACCCAACTCACTGTTCCCATAGACTCTGACAAGGGGTGAGCTGGTTTGGTAGAGCTCTGCAGCAATCAAAATATTTCTGATGGACTATTTTTCTGCTCAGAAGTATTCTGCTGTTCATCTGAAATAAGTTTTCCATATCAGCATGACAACATTATATTTAGGGAAAAAAACAGCTTCCAACCATATCAAAAGATATTTATTTTTTTTAAAAAAATGACTTTCACTTCACACTTTTATTACAGATTACAACATTGTGCAAAATAAGGAAAAATGAGAATGGAACAAAGCAAGTATTTCAATCCATCTGAAGAACTTTTTTCTTGAAACTTTTCTTCATATATTTTCTTTGTTCTAGTTCAGAATGAAAACAAATTGCTAAGCAGAATTTTCTGTTTGAAATTAGCTCATATGTATGATGATCAAACGGATTGTTTGTCATACCAGAACTTCAGAAAGGTACGCATATACTTAAGGGCATTCAGGAAAATATAATACTGTTTCAGGACTTATACTTTCTAAAAGCATAAGCATATTTAAGGTGCCATTTTTTTGATAACTGTGTAAAAAAGTTGGCTGAAAACAAGAAGTTCTGGCATTCATATGTGAATAATATGGAGGGGTTTTACTAGACTGAGAATTTGTGAATTGAAAAAATTACAGATAGCAATCAATATTTGGGTAGGTAGATATCTCTATTGTAACTTTTAACTGAAAATTTCCACATTACAAGTTTTCTTTTTCTGGCTTGTTTGTTTTAGCTGGACCAGCACAAAGCATGGCCATTAAAGGATTGTGTGCCCTGAATGATTATTCTGACACTGATTATGTTCATGCTCTGATTTTCTTTTTCTACTTAGAAAACCTTTATTTAATATCAAAACCCATCTTTCATAAAGCAGTGAACAAGACACAGACAATCCATGTTCTCTACTGTACTCTTCACATGGGCCTCACACTTCCCAGAATTTCTTTGATTTGATGGTCCCATCCGAATTTCAAAGAGTATCTAATGCTTCCTTCACATTTATTTTCTTCTGGTGTAGAGGCACTTTTTTTGCTTTAAGAAAAGCAAATAGACAAAGGTTCATTTGGTTAAGGTGGCTCTGCACAGCCTGGATGTCTGGTAAGAGAGCCCAGCTCTCTGTGTTGCATGGTTTCTCACACTCTGTTTAGTTATGCTTTGCTAAGGCTGAATGTGTGATCTTATGTAGGAAGACATCTATTTAGCACACATAGAAGTCACAAAAGCATACACTTCAGCAAAATCTACCTATTAATCTCTGGCAGGATTTTCTTTCAGCAGCAAATTCTGTGTTTACTACTGTAACCTATGTTATTAAATTCAAACTGCTGTGGGCCTGGCTGGGCAACATTGTGTTCCCATCAGAGTTTCATACTGACTTGTTTTTGTTTTTTTCAGGTTGATACCACTTTATTTACAAGAACTTAAAGCTCTTTTGTACCTGAGGTCTCTTGTAAATCAACCTTCTCTGTGCATGCTCCAGGTATATTTTACCATTCTCTCTTACTTCATTTCTTTT
Source organism: Astur gentilis (assembly GCF_929443795.1). Classification (NCBI taxonomy): domain Eukaryota; kingdom Metazoa; phylum Chordata; class Aves; order Accipitriformes; family Accipitridae; genus Astur; species Astur gentilis. Next base: position 27,633,223 of record NC_064899.1, read on the forward strand.
TCTTTCTTTCTGTGAACTCATGGAGCTGATGCTTATATCAATATGCTACTGTCCTGATGGCTTCCAAGGGCTGAAGACCAGGATATTTAGTCAAGGTTACCCTCCTTACAGTTATCTGTATAATGTCATGATTTGATGAGCAGCAGCAAGGGTTGGAATCAAAACTGAAAGGGCCATGAGGGAAAACAGGTGTTACCCAGAAACCTGGGGACATTGTAATAATCTTTCTTGGGCTCCACAGGATAATTTTTACTGCTTTAATACATGAATCAAATTGCTAACAGGCAATGTTTTTACAGAAGGGAAGAAAAGAAAACTGTAAGATAAACTATTATTCCTAAAGTGTAACAAATAACAATATCACTACTTTCTGGAAAGTCAGCTGCTAGATCATCTGATTGCTTATTCCCTCCTGCAGAGCAGTTGCTGTTTCAGACTCAGTCTTACTGGGTAGCAAAGTCTGAGTTCAGTTGTGTTTAACTGTTGGGCTGAACTACTTTCTGTTGGTTGCAATTCATTCCTCATTGTCCTTGCTGCTTCCAGTAACTTTAGCTAAGTTAAGAAATCTTATTATCTCAACTCTTACACTTTGTTACATTTAGAAGTATAATGCTGAGAACTGAACACTGGTGAATCTCAGCTCCTTCTCTGTCTTTGCAAATGGATCTCTTGCAAGGCAAACCTCCAACTTTTCCACCAGATCTTTTCCCCTCCTAAAGTTCTAGTCTTTACACCCAGATGCTATTTGCCAGACCCAAGTGGGACAACTCACTCCAGAATGGACTTAGGTTTTTGTAAAATTGTAAACTCCCTCCACTTTACAACATAACTCCATCCTTCACAGAGCCATTTAATTATAGCAGCGATACACATATAAAACAACTGGATTAGGCCTGTCCACTTGTCCTTTCTATTTTTCTCTCCATTGCTCCATGACATCTTGGGCTCTGAACTGCTCCCCATTCCTTGGGATTGGATCAGAGTTTCACTACATGAAAAGAAAATAAATCCTTCAAAAAGAGATCTGCAATTCATCCTTCAAGAGCCAGAGCTGTATGCTTTCCTCCAGCCTGAATGTACAGCTTGATAAGGTCTTGTTCTGTATCTGGCTGGTTTCATTAGTGTGAAGAGATTAGTCAAAGACACAAGACTTTTAGCAAAAATTTCATTAACTGGCTGAGGTTTCAGCAGTATGTGGAAAGCACTTTTCACATGGAAAGAACGTTTACAGTCCTGAGTCTCCAGTGACCCACAAGAAGCTCCTTCTGAAAATATTCCCTCTTTCTTTTCTTCTGTGGAGACCATATGTCCTGTGTGGAAGCAAAATATTTGTGATGTTAGGAAGAAAAAAAGCCATCCCAAGTAGTGCATGGCAGACAGGGATAAAAGGAAGAAAAGAGTGGAAAGGTATTGGGAACCAGCTTGAAAAGAAATACTTAAAACTTAAGGAGGCTCTAAGGTTGCTTTGAGGAGAACTAGAGGGAAAAGCGACACTGCAGTCTTTGGCGGGGCGGGGGGGGGGGGGGGGGCAGGGTAGGATTCCTTATGCATTCAAGCTGGCTAAATATAGCTACGATAATGTTTTCCCTAGTATGATGAAAGCCACCTCTTGGTTTATTGGGTACTTCACATACAAGTAGGAGAGAGGAAAAACATGTACAGTAACAGGAAAGGGCAGAGTTCCCAGTTCCTGGTTTTTCATACAGCTAAATTAATGATCTACTGATCTTATGTGAATGCGTGAGAACTTAATAGTCCCTAGAAAAAAAAAGAGTCTAACCCTTTCTGCTGCTGCTGCTCTGAAGAAAAATCTTCCCTGTTTGGTCTTACTCTAGCCTATGAGCTCAGAAGCAGGCAAAAGAGAATGACAGATTAAATTTATTTTTAAGTCACATTTTCTAAGGTCTTGCATGTTATAGTTTAAAACTTGAGGTCAACAATACTGCAAATGCTTTTATAAAGCACAGAATGGGTGTTGTCACTTATGAATCTTTCTTTTAAAAAAGCCTCTTTATAAAGCTAGTGAAATCCCTTTAGGTGAGATGCTTTAAAGAGAAAGTGATAAAGCCTTTTTAATACAGAATTAAAAAGGTTCATTGTATAAGAGTGGATGAACAATCAGGCAGTCAGACTGCAAAAGTTTTATGGAGGTGACAGAAGGTCAGTGAAAAACGAGGTAGAGTAACCGTTGACTTAAGAATGCACTTAAATCGCGTGTTAAGCCTCATCTGTCTTATTTCTGTATTATGAAGACCTTAAACCAGGCCATGGACAGCCAGGGTCCTGAAGCTACTGGCTCACTCCCTGTGGGGTCAGTATGGTGGGACCAGCCTCACTGAGGTTTACGTGTAATAGGAGCTGACTGGCATCCAAGCTAAGATGTGTGCCTGTATGTGTGCCTTTTCAGCTAGCAGGTACAGTATGGCAACACTGGCAGCACCAGTACATCCACAAGTTAAAGGTCTTCAGGTATTTTATGGTGTTAATAAGACAAGAAAAAAATATCTGAAGGAAGGAAGGAACCAAGGAAATAGAAACCATCAGTTAAGAAATGCTTCCCAAGTGAACCTGTGGGAATGACTTGGGAGAGCCATGGCAGAAAAGCAGCCAGTCACTGCATAAGACGCATGCAGGGTTGCCTGAAGGCAGTCTGCTCCAGAGAGTGTGAGACCACCCAAACCCAGGGCATCTCACAGTCATGCAGTTCTGCAGGGCTGTTGGGAAATCTGCAGGGATGAATGTTTGTGGGAAGCAAATGAAATGGAGGGAGGCAGGTGAGCAATGGAAAAGAGGGCTAGAATGAAAAGATACATGGGAAGCACTGGGGATCAAACTGCAAGGAGCAGGAAGGAAGGAAGGGAAAAAGAAAAGCTATTCTAAGCAAAACTGGTGTGGTTTGGAAAGGTGAGATATGAGGAAGGGCAGGAGGATTGCTGTTGAGCTTGCTCTTCCTTTCTTTCCCAGGCTGTCAGATCACTTTCTTTGTGTCTCTTCTTAAATAAATGCTAGTTTGTCCCTTTGTGTTCTCTCCACACGTACCCAGATCATCCTTCCTTTTTCCTCCAGCTAACAGGCTTCTTTGGTACGTACCTTCTAGCCCGTGTAGGAAGCAATGAGTTTTCCCAGTTTCTTATGTGTTCCAGGAATGTGTCCATCACCATCTTTACTGAACACAATTCCCTGCACGGGAACTGATTCTCTTTCCACACACAGAGAGAGGTATGTTATTTAGAAAGTCATGTTATCCATGAACAAGGCAAAGGACTAAGTCCCAACACAGTTATCAGTCCTTGTTCTAGAAAGGAGGAAAGATAGCATTGTCTGTGTGAAGATGTCTCAGCTGATATTCTCAATTTACTTTCTACAGGAGAGTGTAAAATCTTTAACTCAGGTGGTGTTGCCAACTAAAAATCTATTTCCTTCCTCAAGAAGTTAGGTTGAGCCATTAATAAGAGTCACAGGCTTTGGAAGGAAGTGGCTCTGTATCAAACTCTGGAGGATTTAAATATTGGATGATGTTCTTAACTATCCAAATCATTGGATTATACTTATTTTTGTACAAAGTTTTGTTCTCTTTGAATCAAAGGTACTGTAAAAGTGCTTTGCAGTAGGCTGTTTGATTCCAGGCACCTTGGGGAGGTGTGTGGCACTCCTGAAATAAGTGTATGGTACAGTATAATTCCATAATCTTTCCAAAAGGGAGGCTGAGAATTACTTCTGTGGGTAACTGAGTAGAACAGCATTAGCTTTTTTAAGATTAGAATATAGGCCAGAAATTGTTATTCCTTCTGTATAAAAAGTGTTATTCATATATACATGGACAAAAAAGAGCAATAGTCAAACCAAAGTGAGCTGGAAAGCCCATTGTTTTTGCTTATTCCTTCTTGGGATGTGCCTAACAAAGGGAGTGTAAACAGCAAACAAAAGACTCTGTTGTGTACTTCCCTTTCCATTTGCATGGCTCCCTCGAAACTTCTGGCAATTAAAGCACTGCACTTGTGGTTCCCTTTAAATCAAAATGAGGAAAGACCAAAGACAGGGTGAACTCTGCTGGCTTCAGTTTGATAACATTTCCTGTATAGATTGGCCTGTTTTCTTAGTTGTACATTTCCGCTAGGATTGCATGAACCTAGTCATATTACAAGAGTTGTCTCGAGCAGAGAAAACCTTTGCTTCCCAGAAGGGATCCTTAAAAAGGGTGTGGTGTATTTTTCTTTCTGTTTGCCTATGTCTCTATAGAGGCTGACTTAGTAGGTGAGTTAGAAATGAAATAATAAGCTACATGAATCATCTGTATGTCAGTTCCACTGCAGACCACTGGGCATGTAATCAGACCTGCTACATGTCCAAAAAGTATAGCTCTACACAATAGCTAATCATTTCACAAAACCTACAGGTTTGAGGGTGGATCAGGTTTCATGGTCAAAGCCATCATAAAGCAGAAAAAATTAAATAAGAAAGGGACCGTAAAGAAAAGGTACTTGAAAGTATAAACAGGATCTTTGTTTAAATTACTGCTTTCAGGTGACACAAACTTTCCTAATCATTGGCATGTAAAAATACCAGGTGACAGGCTTGTGCTGGTGGGGCAGCTTGACCCCCAACCCACAGCTTCTAGGGCTTTTGTCCTCTTTTGCATGGCTGAGACCTTTCGCCCTCTGTCAGGGCGGGTGTACCTGCCACACTTTTATACACATTTCAACAGCTTTATTTGACTCCTATGATTACTTTCTACAGCCTTCATATTTAGAGTGACAATGATTTTTGAGGTTTTTGTTAGCTGTGTAACTAGAAGTTGTCCTGAAAGTCTTTGAAGAAAGTTGCATCAGTTATATTGTGACAAATCCTATTTCAATTAATTCTAAGTGCATTTCACCTATCTGCCAAAGTTACCAGCTCAGACTTCACAGTCTATTCAACACTAGTGGGAGCCACACTGACACTGTTTCCTGATGTCATTTCATGTCTGCTTCTCTGTATCAGTGTACATCCAAGAAAGGAGGTTTCATTTAGAGGGTAAATGTTGACCTGAGACAGGGCTGGGTAAAGCTTTTTTTCATTTGGAACTGCTGATCTGTCGAACTCAATTTCCTGTTGGAAAAGGTTGGTTTCAACAACTGTTTATTTAATGTTCAAATACAGGAAGAGACCATGCAGATAACTTTGAACTGAAGTTTTAGTTTAAACATTCAAATTGATTTTTTCTGTTTAGTTTTGCAAAGTAGAAACACATCAAAAAAATTAAGAGATATTTCACCATTAGTATTTTCTGCTGAGATTTTGGGTTCCCATTCCAAATTAAGACGGGAAGATTTTAACATTTCTGTCAGACAGAAAAACAGTTTTTCTCCACCCATTCTAGTCTCATGCAGTCACTGAAGATTGGAGAGGTTGTTTGATGAAGCATATTAAAAGGAATGAGTTTATACTGTTGACTTAGTAATGATTAAGTGAAGATATAAAAACTATTTGTAGGAAAGATAAAAACACAAATGAATGACTGAGGGTACCTGGAGGACTTGTCATTAATAGCAGTGGGATGGCATCATGTTAACATTCCTTATGGTAAGATTTACTAACTTTTTTAATAGTTTAACATGAAGTCTCTTGCCTGTCAGAGATTGTAAACAGCGAAAGAGAATGATGTAATATGACTTTCAAGTTACCAAATCTGTTGACTACATTTTCCTAGCTCTCGTTCAGCCACTTTCATCTTTCAGGGAACTCTTGCAATGCAGCTGCCCTTTCACAGCTGCTAGGATGTTCTTTTCAAATTTAACATGTTTCATTTCATACTTACGAATTGGTGTATTATGCTTTGCCTTGCTGACATTGCTGCAGCCCAATGTACTTGGAAAGTCTTTCCAGAAACTCTATAAAATACTGATTCTGATGTATCTGTTGAACAGTTAAGAAATTCTAGTAATGAAATTAACAGAGATGATAAATAGTTGGCACTTCCAGCTAGAAATTCTAGTAAGGAAATGAACAGAGATGATAGATAGTTGGCACTTCCAGCTAAAACTGCTTTCTTTTGGAAAATGCACTTAATTGGCCAGAAACTATTAGCAGAAATGTGCAGACTAGTTCCCTTGAAAAAAACCTCTCCAGCTGGAATGGCTGAGGGGTCATGACTGCTAAGCAAGGCTGTGGAAGACAGAAGTCCTCTGCTCACTGAATCGGGTAGAGGGAGACTGAGCTGGAGTCTTTTACAGCTTCAAGGAATGCTCTGGCCACCTGAATGGTGCTTATTCATTTCAGGTTCTGAAAAAGATGGGATGTATGTATAGACTGTTATTTAAAATTAAAAAAACATGAATCACCAACTCTCTTCTCAAGTGAACATGGAGATTAGACCTCAAATCTGTGTGCAGTGTCAGCTGAAGTCATAATTTTCAACAGTGCTGCCTGAGAGCACCAAGACATCAAATGTTCTGGCACATGCAGCACAGAAAGTGAAAATGAATGTGCAAAATAAGCTGCTGACCTCTGAGGGTTGAGTGAAAGATCTGATTATTCTGAGAGAAAAAAACTGCCAAAACAACTGAGATCAAAAGCAATAAAAGCAATGAATCCTGAGAGGAACAACTGAAATTATTCGTGAAACTGTTTTATAAAGTTTTCATGAAATAAAACTTCTTAGCTGAGCTCAGCAGTTTAGTCATTTTAAGGGAAGGGTTTGTGTCTGATCTCAGATTCACGTGAGCCACTTTGAACTCATTTGAGTGTTGGTTTAGGCATCTGTTCATAACAATTTTAGCAGAAAAAAATGCCAGATTTTAGATAGCATTATATATTCTTTGTTTGTTTGGATACAGATAGAAAAATAACACTGCCAGCAGCATCTGATCTACAGTAACTTCATGGCATGTGCCTTTAAAAAATGACCTGTTCAAGCTTCTTCAGCTTGTCCTGGTAAAGGCCAAAGCTCTTCTGTCATTGTCCAAGACTCAGTTTTAAAGGGAAAATACATAATAAATTGTAGATTTTGGTTCTTAGACAAAATCTGAACTGGAAGAGCAGAAAGTCCTGTCAGTATTCATGCTGGAGATTATTTTGGAGTGGTCCACAAGACCTAACACCTCCTCCACACCCCCTCAAAAAAAAACTTCTAAAAAAGGCAACATTGAATGTCTTTCACATGGAACTGCTTCTAACTCAGGCCATCTTCTGGGGAAAAATGAAGTGGCAAGTGATGCAAACAATTTCCCCTCAAGATGACTCAGCTAATACACTGGGAAAAACCCCACTCTTCTTGCAGTTTGTTCTCAGGGGTGGTGATGTTTTGCTGGAAGCTTCTCTCTGACCCCTCAGAGAAATTATGCAAGCAACCATTTCCAGCAAGTGTATTTCCGAGTTTTTCTTCTTGTGCTTTGTGCTGGACTACTTGCTCCTTATTTAAAACGTTTGCATGAGTTCCAGAACAGTCATATTCTAAATGCTATCCTGCCTATTCCTAGAATCAGCTGGAAATGATACATTTTCAAGTTAGGATTTTTCCATTATGCTGGGGTTTTTTGGCATTACTGAAATGCCCCAGATTTTCATCAGTTCACTCCTAACCTGCATTGCTATGAAAGGAAGAAGAACCAGGTACAGAATGGTTTTGTAGTGATCAGGTCAGCCTTGCTATGGCTATTGTTATCAGACAAATCACAGTCAATGATAATTTGTTCCTATTATGTACCTTATAAAACATACACAAACCAGAATTTTAAACTGGATAAGGATAAAATAAACAGTGATTTAAAAATATTTTTTAGTTCATTTTATTTTACTTATTAATGGTACAAAAAATATTTTCCTCCCACACCTCAATGACTTGATTTGCACACACCCTGGGGTGCACGCACTCCACTTCAGAGACCGCTGGTCTAACCCCCAGGTCGCGTGAGTGTTCTTTGTTCCCTTTTCCTCTTCCCAGAGGAAATAAAGGACATTTTTCTCCTCATGTTTAATTTACTAAGCTCTGAATTAATGATCCATTTTCTGGTGCCAAAAGTCTGCATAATTTCTTGATTATACCAATAAATAATAATAACTGAATAAATATATTAAAAGTGGAATGAAATATTGCTATTCACTTGAAATGGAAATACATAAACTGTGAGAAAACTGTCAGGACCCTGAGGCCTCTAACATGTCCTAAGGCCCTGAACAGCCTCACCTGGGACTCCCACCCACACCCTCTCCCCATGGGCCCAGGAGCCTCATTTCAGCTCACATGTGCTCCCTCGGGCTTTACTGAAGCGCTTTGTTAAATCACTTCTTGTGAAAAAGATGAAAGCATTTTCTAGCTTAATTTATGATTTATGTCATCCCTCCCAACCTTCACCCGGAAGAATAGTTCTTTTTCTGGAAAAAATGAAGTCTTTCATCTCTTGGAGAATTATAATGTGGGACAGCAGGCATTTTGTACTATATTCCATCATAGTTATAAACTAAGATTTAATCAAGAGATCCAGCAGCGTCTCTGGTACACGTCTGTTTTCAGCCTTGAGCATCCAATAGACTGAACAGTAAGACAGGATCTAAATAACATCAAGAAAAAGGTGTTGTAGAGCTTTACATAAAAATGTTACGCAATTTCCTAAATTTTTCCTTGGCTTCCCAAATGACTGGGAAATAAGACAAAGAAGCAGTTACTTATTTTCCCTCAATTGTCCTGCTTTGATTTTCTCAGGTGGGTCAGGTGGCCAATAGAAGCTTCTGTGCAAAGGATTTTTCTGTCCATCCCATCCCAGCTGATATGGAATCTCTAAGCTACTTGGATCGAGAGGCGTGTAACCATTTCCGATAGTAAACTAAATAAATGTTAGGCAATAAATGGGGAGAGTGGAAACTCCTCTAGGAGACCCTTTAGGGAGCCCTCATTATTTCTGCTGTTGGCCCTACACAGCTCAGTCTTCAGAGAGCAAATATTGTCACTGCAAAATAATTTATAAAACAGTAACGTGGACTTTTCTTGGGACAAGCTTCTGCCTTTTGGAAAGAGCTTTGAGTCTCATCTGAGCCTTTGCAAGCTGTTTATTAGTTAGTTGTTACGTAAACAGAAAACAATGGAAAACAGCTGAATAGGCCCTTGAATAACTTCACACCGTGTTGAGGGCAAGAGATTACATTGGGAGCTTCACATCAGTCAGAAGGACTAATGACTTTGGAGTGCAGCTGACGATAGTGGTGCCAGCAGCTATTAAGGGCTAGCTAACTAGAGCTGTTTAGGATCCATCTCCCATGGGGGAAGGAGCACACTGCCCACCTCTGAGCTTCCCAATGCAGTTCCTTTTATGTGATCTGTCCTTGCTCTTGCTGGGCTTTGGTACATTGAGGGGGAGCAGAAGCAGGGTTCCCAGCCCCCCCTTGGCATCTTTTCTTTTACATCTCTTAATTCCTTACTTCTGGCCAGTACAATGAAGTTAATAATAATAATACTAATAATACTAATACATCTCACAAGGATAGAGTTTGCATGGCACAGTAAAGTGTTCGTAATGGTTATCGTGCTAGATAGAGTGCTTCAAAGCTTCTTGTTGATCCATTTAAAAAAAATTCAGGCAGATCTTCTGCAGACTCTTTCTTCTGCCTGCTCCATAGAAATACAGCTCTTGACTTACTGAATCAAAGTAGTAATCATTATGCATAGTGCCTCCCATCCAACTGTCCCAACAGCCAGAGTGCTTCAGCAGTTGGCAGATTTAGGCTGTCTTACTCAGGGGTAAGTTTCTGCCAGATTATAGGCAGAGCTGTCTTTGTATCTTTTTTAAAAATATCCTTGAGGGTTGAGTTTTGAAAGGGTATTGGGTGCATGATCCATTTAAATACTTCTCAAAATCTGATTAGATGCTTGCTGGGCATCCCTAACCATTTAAATGACTTTTGAAAATCTGCCAATAAATAGTTTAGAAGCTTGCAAGAGCTTTGAAAATGGAAGAGATGCAGTAGTCTAAGTTTTTGGTGGAATTTAGGTGTTTAGCCAGATTTTCAAAAGTATACGTATGCCTGGGTAGGCTCTGAAAATGTAAATTTAGGTTGCTAAACTATATATGGTAATGGGACCATAGTCATTAGGGTGTTGTTTGTTACTTTACATCCTTGCCAAAACTCTGAAAAAATTGATGCTAATGTAACTCTAGATGTTCTCATCCATATGAGTGTTCAGATTTTAATTTTGAATTAAGAATAAGTAATTTTGGATAGTATTTGTACAGAGACACTTAACTTTAAAAATTTTATGCATATCTTGTATTAGAATGTATATAATAATCATATTTTATAAGAATACAATCAATGTATTTATAAATACACACAACTATTATATAGAGTAGCTGATAAAATATAACACAAATTAACATTAAAATAATTATGAAGCAGACCCTTCACAGCAAATTTCTCTTTGAGAAGTATTCCTTCACTAAACGGCCGATGGACTAATAATACTAACTAGTGACTTCATTACTGAATAAAGCTAGGTACAATGCCATAAACAAAGTACAGAAATTGGATAAATACAAACATAAATATGCACCCAAATATTTTGGTACATGAAGCTTTGATCAATTTGGTGTTAAGATCAAATTAACCTTATCTTGACATGAACAGATGACATTGTACTTGGAATTGTTATTGAAGACATGAAGGATTATATCCTGTTGCCTATATTTGTTTTATTTTCATGTTTTCAGTTTTGAGCCTAGTGGGATGTTTACATGACTTGCTCATCTTTATGGTATGTATTTTGAAATCAGTGATTACAAAATAAACAAAGTACAAAGAAGTCATTATTCTATCTGGAAAGGCATGAGAGTCTTTGCATACATAGGAAAAACACAATCAGGACAGCTGTGCTAACGCAAGTTCTGGCTCTGAATGACTGATGAACCCCTCCTTTCTTCCAAAAGATTTCCCTAGAATCTGCCAGTGGTGCTTTTACCGCACACATTCAAAATATAGCCACTGATTTTTTTCTGCCTAGCTAATAATTTATTGGGAACGCAGAACTGATGTCAGTTTCCAGATGTTTTCTGCAAGAGACTATTTCAAATTAGCTAAAGATTGGATATTTGCATAAGGCTTTGAATGTTCCCAACATCCCTTCAATCTCTGTCATATGCTGGGCCCTAAATCTGCACTGGTTGCATGGCTTTGTCTGGAGACAAAGAGACTGTCTTCCCAGAGACTGTGCAGATCCCCTGCAGATCACCATTTGTCTGCCCTGTCTCCTGGAGGTCTGAATGGGTCTGAGTAGGTCCGAATGCAGCCAGTGCTCAGCGCTGACAAATCCTGCAGGGCACACTGCAGCCCTGCTGCCATCTCATCTGTCTGAGCAGTGGTATTATGGCTTTGTCTCTTGCGTTTCAGTCTTTGATTGATAGGGGTCTACAAGAAAAATGTTGGCATTCTGTACCTTTCTGTATCTCAGACACTGGGCTGATGTGGAGCTCAGCCCCTAGGCAGGCTGCTGTCATGCTTGCCCTGAAGGTCCTTCTGATCTCCATTGGTGTTGGCTTCTCTTGTTCCTTCTGTTACGAGCATCCTCCACCTCAGCGTGGCCCTGCACCACCACATGAACAGTCCAGAGTGTGGATTGGCAGCAACCTTGTGAAATTCAGCAGGGACAGATGGCAAGTCCTACCTGTGGCATGCACGAACCCTTTTCAGTGCCACAGGCTGGATGGAGACTGCCTGCTTGGGGAGCAGCAATGTGGAAAAGGCCCTGAAGGGTCTCCAGGATGGAAGGGGCTGGAGGACTTTCCCTGTGAGTAGAGACTGAGGGAGGAGGACTGGTTCAGTCTGGGGAAAACACGGCTTCAGGGGATATGACAGCAGCCCCCCAGGGCATATAAGGGTGTAATGGAGTACATGGGGCCAGGCTCTTCACAGTGGTTCAGGGCAGGAGAATGAAAGACAACAGGCATAATTTTAAAGAAGAGAGCTTCAGAGTGGGTATAAGGAAATGTTTTTCCCCACAAGGAGAAACAGGCAGTGGAGCAGGTTGGTCAGAGAGGCTGCATAGTCTCTGTCCTTGGAGGTTTTCCAGATGTGACTGGACACAGCTTGGAGCAACGCAGCCTGATCTCAGAGATGAGCCTGCTGTGAGCAGGAGGATGGATGCGAGACCTTTCCTACCCAAAATGCTCTGTGATCATATGATCACCTATTGCTGCCTTGCTTGGAGCAGTGGACTCCTGTAATCAGTGTTAGTGAGAAAGAGAGAGGATCATCCTGCCTCTAAATATTAAAAGCTTGGGAATTATGGCAACTTCAGAAAGGAGAAAGGAAAGACTAAATATTGGGGTGTTGAAAGGGTGTGATACGGTTGGGGAATGAACAAACAAACAATGAAGAAGGTTAGGGACACCTAGACAAGGAGAAAGTAAATGGACACAATAAGAGGTGGGATGGGGAAATGAGTGAAGGGGAGTGAGGTGGGAAGCAAATCAGTTCAGGGAGACAGAAGTCAGTAGCTAGTGGGAACGGGAGGATGCTAGGCATTGTGAAACGCTTCATATTTCAGAGATGAGAGCCTTATTATCAGTTTGTCTTCGAGCTTTTCTTTTCCCAAACATGTATGGTAAAAGTGCCCTATCAGTATCACTTGCAAGATCCAGAGTCTGTGTTAGTTCCTAATTTTGTCTATCCTTATGGAAAAAATAGCACTATTGCTTTCAGATTTTTATTTCAGGACTATGGGAACTACCATCCCAACTATTAGTAATGGGTGGCAATACCTCTGGCTCAGAAAGCCTGGTAGAGTTCCCAGCTTTGTTGTTATCACAGGGTTATATTGTCTGGCAAAAGGACGAGACTGGGTACAATACATTATCTCTGAAAGCACAAAGTCTGGGAACGTGAAAAGAAAAGACAATGGTTTTGTTTAATCTTTAAACATTAGAAAAAGAAAAAAAGTGCTATGTATTTTAAATATTACTGTTTATATGAATATATTTACATTAAAACAATGGGACTGGATATTGCTTTGTGAAAGCATCTGATATTAACATTGGCTTGGGTTTTTTTGTGTGACTGGATAAGTGAATCTGGCACACAAACCTTGTGGGAAGCTACTTGTTCAAGGATGAGTTTGGATTCTGTCACTCCTTCATGATGGTGCTTATCCACATAATCAGTGAGGTTCAATGGTGGCGTAAAGTACCACTTAGCTTTTAAAAAGTCTGAAAAAATCTGGCCTTTGCTCAAATTGCATTGAATTCTGCTTTAAATAGCAATCCATATTCAAAGGTCTAGGCTAAAATAAAAAATAGTTGGATTTTAAACTTTCCAGCTACTTTGCTTTTGTTTCTCAGAAATGTTATCTTATCAATATTTTCAATGGTATTGACATCTGCCATTCATACTATTTCATGATGATATACCATTATTGTTAAGGAAACACAATGCTGAAAATGAAGAACAGATTAAGGCCTTGTGTAAGAGCTGTTAGCAGCAGCTGAAGCAGACAGAAGAAAACACTTAAGGGTGACCCAATATTTCTTTGAGAATTTTAAAAACATACCCAATCCTTTGATGGCTGGTACTGAAGATACCTTTCAGATGTTTAGGAATAGCTTCTTTTGTGATAAATTGGTTTCTGTTCTATGGGGAGAGGAGTTCTCTAGTTTGTTCTTTGCATGACTTGACTTACTACTAAGTTAAAAAAGTCACAAAGGCATAATTCTTCATTGAGTATTTCTGAGTAGCCTACTTTAACACTTAACTGTGTTTCAAGGGCTCAAATTTCTAACTATAAGAGAGAAAGGCATGTTCTATCTTGAGAAAGGCATCAGCTAGACGTTATTAAACACATACAATCTTCTATTATCCTGCATAACTTTGGGGATTTGAAAAGGAAGTTAAAACATTCTTTGTTATTAAATGTCGCATAAGATAAAGCTCCTAATATTAAGAAGAGTTCTAGAAATACAAAGCAAATAATACTATAAATTAAAGCAGCTTATTGTATATATTTTTCCCTAATTAGAGATCAAGTTCTAAAAAAATATGCACTTGTGCCTCCTATCACACAGCTGAGCAGGTGTTTCTGTGATGAGACACTGGACCTCTACACCACACTTCCAAAAGCTTGGGGTGTGCTCACCTTGGAATTTGTCATCCTCCACCACGAAAGAGCTGCTTTCCCACTCACAACTTGAAGTTAGGCTTTCTAACTCACAGTGGCACCAGCCTCTTCTGCAGCCAGCATAGGAAGTATACTGAGATGTGTGCTATTGCACACTGTGCCAAATGATAGCCATAAGATCAGGCCACCACACTATTACAGCCACTATTCACATTATTTGCCTTTTGCCTCCCCGTATCGCCCTGCCCAGCCCTGCTCCGTTGTCCCACCTCATCCCTGCTCCAAGGTTGGCATGAGGTCTCAATGACCTCTCTGCATCAGTAGTAGGAATTGGCTTCCTTGCTCTCCACACCGTGCTCCTCTCTCTCTGCAGCAGAGTGGCAAAGCATATTAAAAATTCTGTTAAAGTCCTATAAAATCTTCCTGTGAATGTTTTTGTTATAATTCTGACCAAAGTAAAAAGCAAATTGAGGGATCTTTAAAATGACAGAGTTAACTTCTAGTCAGAATTCTGTATACTCAGCTTTTCATTACCTTTGTAACTTTTAAAGAAAGCTTAGAAGTTTTTTGATGGAAATCTATATTTGGGTAGCAAAGTAAGAGACTCAAATGATCAATTCTTCTGAAAATTAGGGTACCAATTCAGGAGCTAAGGGACCTAAGGATCTAAGTTGAAGAAAGCTTGAAAGAAGACCCAAAATTAATTCTTTTAAACAGCATTATTATGATAAGATTTAACCTATTGATAAAATCTAATTCACTTTGATTGATGTGCGATTTTAAGTGTTGTTCATAATTTAGAGATATGTCTTTGTTTTGGTATTTTTTGAAAATATCGATGCATTAAAGACAGTGCATACGTGGAAGAAGAAAACTTCCTGTGCCTTAGATGTATAAGCCAACACTGAATTTCTGATTTCTCAGAAAGCTTGACAGAAATATACTTCCATTTCATATTATCCTTTAGTTAAGTTAGTTAAGTAATGTCATATTGAACACAAAGTTGAAATACTCCTCTCGAGGCTAATCATAAGCAATTATCTCCTAGCACATAATTGTTGTTTCTGTAAGTTCTGTTACATAAACAACTAAATGTGGACTATGTGGGAACATTTCAAATTGCAACATACTAGTTTTTCCAGGAGCTGGTGAAGTCTCCACACTTCTTTGGCCATTTCTTTGATGGTGCCTGTAGGTTACGAAGGCACTCTGTGCCTTCATGATGGCATAGACTCATCCTGAACACCAGATAAACAGTTGCATGTAATTGTCCCCTTAAAACTTCAGCCCCTGTGTGAGTTATGGCCTTTAGGGCTTGTTCAAAACTGTTCAAAAATAGTGTTTGAGGATACAGAGAGGAGCCAGAACTTCTGTCCTGACCATGAAAATCTCCAGGTCATCCTTGGTTTATGGGAGGTCAGTCAGGAAAATAGCTGCTGATGTTCTTTTTTATGGGCACTGACTTAAACTGCTTGCAAATGGCCCCTCCCCTCCTACAGCCTGCCTTCCTGTCCACCAAGCCCAGGCATTCCTGGGCACAGGATTCACACAACCAGTGAATGCTTATAAATAGCATTCTCTCTTCATCCACTGTGTGCTACTGTCCACTTCTTTTTGCCCCTCTGCAGGTATGGAAGTGCTTGGAAAAAGCACCACTTGCATCCAACTGAATCCTCATTTTGCAACAGCACAAAAGGATCTACAATTTATTCCACAGACTGGATATATTTAAATATTTGTACATAGCTTAAATTCTGGAGCCATTATCTTCTCTGTTGCTGAGTTGTATAAGCTGCATGCATGGTCTCCAAGATTCCATTTACAGAGGTTTTTCCAATACAACTGTTTTGTTTATTAAGTCTCCCATTAGGTGTCTTCTGTCAAGCCAAGTAAGGCCTGATGGTTTCTTTACAAGTTGTAATAACAGGACTGCTAACACCAAACAGCTACATCTGAACGCATCAAGCATTACTCCAGTGCATTGGAACTCATCTGGGACCAATAAATAGAACCAACAAGAAGTTTCTAATTCAAGTCATTTTTTTGAGAACTGACTCTTTAAGAAACACTCAGTTTTTCAAGAAATAACAGCATCATTCCCCAAGATCTAAGTTTCCCATTTGGGTTAGAAATTATCTTTGGGAAATGTCATTAGCTATTCATAGTAAGCAATACAAAAACTTGTGAAAAACCAACATCCAGCTGCAAACTATAGTCTACTATATTTATGAGCATGCCATATTTGACACACTTCTCACAACTATTGTTCCTTGAAAAGAAGTATTCAGATAATCTGCAGCATTGAACAGTGATTAGACATTTGGTAATCACCCTGTTTAAGTTTGTTCTGCTGCTCCTTTCTTTGTTGTCTGTTCACATCTCACCTGTCCCCTTCAGTAGGCTGGACAGGTACTTGTGTGGCCATACAGGAAACATGAGTAAACTGGAGAAGGAACCAAAAAAGAAAACATATTCTTCAAGTAGATCAGCTGCCTGTACGATTGACCGTGTAGCCACCCTAACAGCTCAGCCAGAACAATGAAGGGACTAGGGAAGAGCAAGCAGACTCTTGAAAGGGAGGATGCAACTTACGCAGGAACTCCTGTAAAAGAAATGCTCAGGCATCTTAGGCTTCAAATAATGTGAACCCCCCATTTAAGACATTTGGCATATGCAAGAAACTGTAAATGGGTTCAGAAATACAGTGGAACAAGCACACAGGTTTTCAAGATCTGGTGAAAAGAGTTGTTTGTATTACAATAGTGCTTTGTGAGCTGTGATTACCACCCCAGCTTTTGGCTTTGCTGGACTGTGTGTCGTTCATTCTTGTTAACACAATAGTCAGTATACACTTAACAGTAAGAAAATGGTATTTCATTTGCCCTTTGAACATGCAGTTGCTGCTGTGTAATATACTGTGTCCTTTAATTTGTTTAACAACAGTTAAGGATTAAAGTTGTGTTTTGTTTTGACATTTGCCATGGCTTTGTGCATGAATGATAATCAGACAAACTGTGAGCTCACTGATGATGACTCAAGCATTTAGTAGAAAATTTTATGGGGATCAAAGCTGGGGAAAAAAGCCACCGAAGGAATCCAGAGAATTGTCTTATTATGATAAAACTAGGGAAAGTCTGCATATTTAGAATATGCATTTTTTAAAAAAATCAAATACATACCTGTATATGTATGTGTAGATGCATGTGTGTGTGTTTATGAAGAACATTCAGGTTGCAAATACGCAAACTATGAAACCTATTGAGATGTGTTCATTTCACAGGAATTATGCAGCTTGCTTTTATAATTCAAAGACAATGAGATTTTTGTGAAGCAAAAAGTACTCTCAACAAATGCAGGTAACAAGAATATATATTCCCATAATAAATCCACTACCTGAAATTGATAAGTAGAAACAATAAATCCACATTTTGATGAGCAAAAGCAAATCATGTCCAGAGACTGCCTATTCCTTGACTGTATGACTGCAGGATTTAGTTATGCTACTAGGTTTTTCCTTTTCATGTTGCAGAAAATACTTCAGGGCATTGCTTGCTGTTCTCAAGGCGTGAGAAACTTCCCTGCCACTTACCTGAATTCAGAAGAATCAGATGAAGAATTAACTGAAGAATTATTTGAAAAATTGGCAAGATTGGGGAGGGAGGGCAGAAAGGGAGGTAGAAGATGAATATGTTTTTAGAGGCTGACTGATTCAAAGGCATGACTTTGTGACAGATACTAGAGGAGCAGGGAAAGATGATGTACTACAAAGACATGATGTACTACAAAGACATGATGGGTAAGAAAAAAAGAAAAAAATAGGAGCAATAGGGAAACACAGCAAATACTTACAGGTCATGGAATTTCTCCAAGGGCACTGCTTTAACTCTCTGACCTCTACAAAACCTAGATCTGCTATTAGCCCACAATAGAAGTTTTCCATGAGGCCTTCCCTTGGTTCCTGTTTTAAGTGTAACAGATTGGATTTCAAGTGCAATCACTATGTTTGCAAGCTTCTTTGGCAGTGGCTTATTAACATTTATTCAGTTTTAATGCTTATTAAGTATAAATTGCCCTTTTGCTCCACATTTCCCCTTTTTACCTGCAGTTTTGCCATTTTTTAGGAGTGGAGAACTGTGCTAACAGTTTATAATAATTAAACTCAGGCAAACTACAGCCAGTATGCAATACCTAATTAGCAAATATCTGAAGTTCTAACCTCCTCATTGAGTGTGATAGCCAGAAAACCCTCCACTGCTCTGTCCAGAACCTCATTTGTCCATACAGTGTAATAGCCTCTGCAGTGAGACCCAATGATCAGGGATAGGGAGTGATGTGGCCAAAGGTAGGGTCTAGCTACCACAGATGGGGTCAATATGGGGTTGGCTGCTCCCTGTTTCACATGCACTGATTTTTTATACATGTGTTAAAAAGAGGCATTTTCACAGTGGCTCAAAATCATTCCACTTCACACTGAACTGGAGCACATACATGAAATGCGTAATTTCCTGTTTCAAGTGCTTAGTTTGGGACTTGGGGGCAAACCTTTGTGCAAAAGCTCAAGGAAATGGCTTGGTTTCAGTTTGCTGCACTTCTCTGTGCATGGTATGGGATAGTCTGACATTGTAGTGGTGCTGAAGACTCTGAGAGGGTATAAGATCTCAGAATAATAATGATTCCAGACACAGATACATGTAACAGATGAAGACTGGGAAACTTTCAGCCTCTAGTTATGATATAAACACTACTTCCCAACATGATTATCTGGGTAATTGGAGCTCACATAGAATCATAGAATGGTTTGGGTTGGAAGGGACCTTAAAGATCATCTGCCTTTGAATAATCTAAGCAATCGTCTACTTTCTTTCATCTCTTCTTTTCTGCACAAATGCATCCCTCCATCCTCCCTTAATGTCATCAGTCTGGGGACTCTCCCTGCCTGCAGTCATCCCTAACTGATGAAGGAGTGCTAACTGAAAATAACTGAAGAAACAGTAATTTCTGTAGGACAGCCATATCTGTATAAGAATATTTATATTGTAAAAGGGCAATGTTTCTCCCTCAGCCTCACAGTACTTTAATTTCCAACTTTATCTTCAAACTTCTATCTACTATTTCCTACATATCCTAAATAGTAACGGGACAGCACCAACATACTGCTTGCCTGGTCAGAGGGAACCGGGTCACTTTGATGTCATCCTTCAGGCACTATTTTGTGTCTTTGACCTACATCCAGCTACAAGTTCTTCAGGAAGCTTTCTCTTAGAGCAGCTGCCTGTCTGTTAAGTTGTGTGAAAAATGGCCTACAGCTTCAAATGAGGCTGATGAGTAGTCAAAACTTGAAAGACAATTTTATTACAACACCAGGATGACAGAAATATATATGCATCTCAGACATAAAACTGTCCAGCACTGTATTGCACTGTAATCATTACTTTACAACTCATAGAGACATAAATACCATATCTGATTACTAGAGAATAGCAATCCTTCAAATAGAATTGAGAAGTTTCTTGAAAGAACCATTTGAACACTGGAAAGGCATATGTTTTTCAATTAAAAAACATTAACTCAAAAGTTAAAGACCTCACTATTATCAAGAACAAAACTAAACAAAATCTCACAATTAACTCAAGGAAAATATTAATATTGATGGAAAGTCTCTTTTGTGCATGAACATCTGTCTTTCCTGAGGCCCCATTTATCTCTTATGTCTCTTTTTTTTTTTATCCTACAGTATGCTCATGACCTTACAGCATCTTCAGAAGTCACTAAAAAACACCGTGAGAAATTCTCAACGTACAGAAATCACAGTAACAAAACAAGTTTAAAAATTACTTCTGCCAGTATTTCTGTATGAATTGCCTACATATATCTTGCAAATGCAAAGGTACATCTTGGTACCCAATAGATACATGTGTGTATTAGATGTGTGTATTTTGAACAACTGGATCTAGTGGTAGCTTTTAAGCTTCACCTTTGGAGAAGTACCTAAAACGCGACTGGGAAATACTCCCAGGTTCAACAGCAAGAAAAAATCTTGGAAAACAAATTGATGAAGTCTAATGTGCAAGAACTGTCAGCTGTCTATTCAATTTTGATAAAGATGCTTCTCTAAATGGTCTAAACTGTTAAAATTTTTAGGCTGGTCTAGAAATCTCAACAGATAAGACTTGTGAGATCTCCAGGAGTAAATACCTTATGTTGTGCTGAAACTGAGGAGATATAAACAAGATGTGTTGAAGATCAAGGAAAGAGCAGAATTTAACTATTTGTTTGTAAAAATGGGGAAACTCTGAGGAGTAGAGGACACCCCACACTAGAGCAAAATCGTGATGTTTTATGCCTCTTACTGTCACTGCTGCTATGTGAACCATGATGTAGTATTTGAGATTGGGCCAAACTTTTGCTAACTTTTTGCAAGTTGTGAAACTTGCCTGCTTTTAGGTTTCTTAACAAATTTAACCATGTTTGCTAAAAGATTTGTTAGGGTTCACAAATTTTTTGAATTAACTTGGGCCCACTTTACTGAAAATAACATGAAATTCACTATTTTTTAAGTTTTGGTTGCAAAGCAAAAAAAGCTTTGGCTTTCTAGGCTGACTTTGCTCTGACTTTTTATTCACTGGAACGTGAATCTCTAGGTGGAGACTGATATGAATTCAAACCACAGATATTGTTCAGGAACATCTGTGGAGTGAGAGAGATAGTGTTCGTACTAGTCTTCCTGTTTTTCTCTGTCGCTGATGCTGTACATAACATATTTGGGTCTCTGCATGATGTGTGTAGTAGGCCCACCTGTGAAGAACTGGACAGGAAAATTACTTACCTGCCTGCTTTTAGGATTCAGGAATCAGAGAGGTGGGGGGTAATGCAGATAGAACCTTAAGACAAATGCTTATTTGTTAATTAAGCCCAGCTTATTTCTATACTAAAAAGGAAAAGAAGGAAAGGAGCAAAAATCCTTTCAAAGAAGATAAGTAGGCTGAGCAGTCTGCAACTCGAATTTGAAAAGATTGGTCCAGAGCCATAACTAATTACAAAGAGAGAAAACTTGTTTTTAGAATTATTTGCTTTCCTGAGTTACTCAAGAAATAGTTATCCCAGTGATATCAGAGATTGCTAACATATCAGGATGGTTGCCTTTAAGACAATAAGACAATAGATGCTAATGCTACATCTGACTTTCTTTCCATCTTCTATTCTTTTTCTAAGTTAAGAAGCTCTCCCAACTTCTTGCACAAAACAATTAGCAGCTGTTGCCAACCTCAGTTCTTCATCTTCTATTTCCTTTCTCTTGTCAAAAGAGAAAGAAGATGAATGCATTCACTTTTAGATGAATTTTTTGAAGCATTCTTACAGGAACAGCTGACTTTAACCATGGTATACCACCTTCTCTTTTCCTTCTTTTAGTCCACAATCTACAATAATTTGTGGCTTTCCTGAGTATCATCTTGCTGAAGTAATTTCCATCTTTCTCTGCCTACTGCAACGAAAACATTTAAGCTTATGCTTCCCAATTTCTCTCCCTTTCCCCAGTAGTTTTATTTATATCTATATGTGTTTCTTTCACTGAGAGTACAAAAGTCTTCCACTGGTTCTCAAAAAGGCTTCATTTTCACCTTCTTCCATTGGTGGTACCTGTTTCTCAAAGTTTGTACCAGGAACATGTGATAGACAGAATAAAGATTTTCATAATATGGAGCTTCACATACTTAAGGAATGTTTGTTTCACTTTCCTCAAGGAACATTTAATTTGCTGTGAATTTTGAAAAGGAAACTGTTGCTGCCAGTCATTTCCAGTCTTTCACATTCTATTAAACCTCTTCGCCAGTATACTCGATTTAAAAGCTGAACTGATATACTTATTTTAGAATTGGACTGTTTATCATCGTTGATAACAGGATTGAATCAAATACTAACTCACTCTTTATTCATGACAGTCCATATTGCTTACTAATTGCTACTATCTCTGCTTGCAGTATGCTTCACATTGTTTTCTTTTTGCTGTCTTCATCTGTCTTTTTTATCAAAAGCAGCATTTATCCAGACTTGGCACTAATGGATACCATAGCCTCACTAAATCTCCAGGGAATTGCTTTGCTTATATCAGGAAGAAATTAACTTTCCTGATGGGAGAAAAAGTGCCATGATGTTTGTTATATGAAGAATGGCGTAATAAGTTAGGATGAACTATAAGCATTTTTAGAACCTGCCTAATAAACAAAAAAAGAATGATGGAGTTATGAGCTGAGGAAAAAATACAACTGTTGTTTTACCTCATAGGAGAACTGGAAGCAAAGTGATACTGTGAATGGGACACCCCCTCCCCCCCCCCAAATGATTGTGCATGATTGGAACATGCTCTTAAACATACAGAAGTGGATTTCTTATATGGTATTGCATGACATTTTAATTATTTGCATTGATTCAGAATCTACATTTGATTATTTAGTGTTGGGGTATAAAAAAGGGGAAAAATTAGGTATTTCTGGACCATGGAAAAACCTGGGTAATTTTGATGCTACCAAAAGGACAGAAGAGGGTGATGACACTGCCACTATGAAGCAGAGGTACTTGAAAGGCACTGAAGGGAATTAACTTGGATCAAACAGGACTTAGCTAAGGCGCAGTTGCAGAGAATTGTATCCAGAGGGCTTGTTCAGTGCCTGTGCTTTCTGGCACTTTGGCTCTGAAAAGTCCTACTAGCTTCAGTGAAGCACCAGATTTGAGCTAACAAGCCCTTGTAGAGAGCACAGCATGGCACAGAGACATCAAGTAGCTGCACTTACACAATGCCCAGCTGCTGATGTACTAAATACTGCTAGAGCCAAACTTACTGTGTGAGTAGTTGCTGCTGGTGTGGGGCAGAAGGGATGAAAAGCAGCTCCCTCTTCTGCACTTCTTGAGAGCACATCATCCTATGCTTCTTGTTCAAAGTGCCAGACTCAGGAGGCTGTGGCTGCTCAGCGTAGGCTCTGTTCCACGTGAAACCTCGTACCACCACCTGAGCTGAGGCTCACTCTGGAGCCACATGCTGGTGTTCTCACTGGGCTGACTGTGACTCACGATGGATCCAAACCCATAGTGCATGTCATCTTTGGGTGTGCACTGTGACAGACATTTCAGGTTGTATGTTTCACCTGTAAGCGGGTCTTTTTACTGTTTGTGCACTGCATGTGTTTCATGTCTTCCATGGCAGCTGTCTGCCTTAAATTACCTTCTTCTGACAGTGAGACAATAGGAATTTAGCTCAATTGCCCCTCTGTTTCTGAAATTGCGATTGGACTAAAATAAGTGTTGTTTTGCCACGTGGAAAAGGATAATCATTCTGAGAATTTCTAGTGCTGAAGTGATTGGGAGTAGGAACTTGAACTTTGGCAGTAACCTCATATCATCCTGATGTAGCTGTTAAAAATCTGTCCGGCTTGGCTAAAGTATACCTATCTGAGAAATGTCAGTTTGCAAGTGCAGAGCTATGCCTGTGTGCAATGCAAGTGTTCCAGCCTGCCCTAGTGCTTCTGTAGCAATCACATAGCATATCTGCTCTTCAACACAACTTAATCTGCAGCTGGCCTGGGCTTTGGGGTCTGAGTAGTACTTCCCTTGTAAATGCTTTTTGCAGTTGTTTGGGAGCTCCTGAGATGATGGAGCTGCTTCTCCATGCTGTCAAGGTTACTTATGGACAGAGGTGAGGACTATCGGAGGAGGTTAGAGGACCTCAGGCAGACATAGGAGAGTTTAAAAGTAAAAAAACTTAGGAACACAAAAGAGGAACAATGGAAATGAAAGAGATAGGAATAGAGAAGCTAAGAAGATCAAAACACAGGGCAGAGGCCCCTGGTGATAAGAGCAAGAGACAGAATCTCACTGGAAAGTAAGGAGTAATTAGAGGACGAGATGGAAGACTCTGGGAGAGAGTGGAGGTGTTTGAAATCATCAGTGTCAGTATGTGGAAAAGAAGCCATGAACTGCACATGCTAATAATATCTTTGCCGCCTTTACTGTGAGACCTCCTGCCATATCAAATGCTTTGTCCAATGCCAGGGGTCGTCTACCCCACTTTACACATAGATTGCAGAGAGAAAGCTGAAATATTAAGACAGATCAGGCCACTCTGAATGCCATACAGTACTCATATTTTTAAAGAAGAACTTGTGTGGAACTGGCAGATGTGAGAGGTCAGAGCTTCTGAAGACCAGAAATGTCAAATGGGGAGCCTGGAAGGTAAAGAGCTATCACCCAGTGACCCAATTTGGAAGAGCATAGTGAAAGTGGCTAGCTCAGTGCTTGCTGGAAATCAGGGACAGAATTTCTGAACTGCTTTAAATATGGGACTGTTCTGACACCTATCACCCATCTCCCTGGTTTCAATGCCCCCATCAAACACATCATCAGTTAGCAGAACCAGGTTTACCTACTCCATAGCCCAGACTTACTCCCAGGGTAAGAAATGGTCTGTCTTGTAGGAAACTCTAAATCTGGCAGTTTTTCACTTGAATGTGCAATATCTTTTAAGGTAGTTGTCATTGGATATAATAGTAAATATTTACGTAATTGCAGTAATGTATGTTTGTGTATTTACACACAGCGGTATGAATGAGGTATGACTCTTCTGCAGGTGTGCATATCATACCCTACTTGCCATTTTATAGTTTGGGATACGAATTTCCATGTAAGAAATTTTGCTTGTAGCTTTTAGTATTTAGTGTTATTGCTTCCTTTGTGGGTCATTAAAGATAAATAGAAGGATGCATGTGTAACTATACTTTTATATTTCTAGAATTAATGGTGTTTGAGAGGAAAATAATTATTTTACAAGCATGGAACCGTTCCTGAGAGAATATATTCTGTTATGTGCTAACAAACTACTATTCATTACACACTGTGTGGATGAAATGATGTAGAGTAAAATGCTTTTGGGGAGCTGAAATAGCTTCCCCTCATAGAGAAGACCATATTTCATAGCAATGATGGTGTTGGGTCTGAAGGAAAAGAAGTGTACTATGTCAGTGCTATAGATAAATACATATAGGTATTTTATACACATACAAACACACATGGGCAAATGTAGAAATTTATAGATTCTCACTCTCAATTTGCAAAATCTCCTTAGTAAATATCTGACAGGTTTGAAGTATAGCAGCCTCTTCTTGGGTATGAAATAACATTTTAAAAATTGTTTGAAGATATCACTTCAGTGAAATATTTATTTTCTTTAGCTTAAAGACAGTTACAAAGTTTAAAAAAGGGAAATTTGTATGTGCTGAGTAGTTGTCTCCTCTGGAAGCCCTTAATAATTTGCATTATTTTAGTCAGAGAAGCAGCTGCCTTGAAGGATGGGAAAGTTAATATACAAACGTCTGTAGGAGAATGGATCACAATTAGGACCATCATCCTTTGACAGGATATGGAAATTCCTGATCATTGAATAAATGGTATCATAAAAATATCTTCTATTTAATAATTTCTTTGAATCTTGTTAACATTTCTTGAGCTCATTGTGGAATATAAATTATCTAACAGTGGTTTGAGATATTTAACAAATCTCAGTCTGTGTACTAAACTCTTAAGTCAGCTGCAATCTATTCACTTGAGAATGTATTCTTTTTAAAATAGCTTACTTAGGAAATGAATTATGCATTGGTGTTTAACATTTAACCTACTTTTATGAAATTGTACTTGATTTCTTGAAAGAATGATGTAACTGAAAAAAAAAAAGGTCTGATCATTAATAAATTAAGGAATCATAAGATTTTCCCCTTTCAGTCATAGGCTGGGTTTTCCTCCATTTTCGCCATCACTGTAACAAATACAAAGCACATTCAGGGATTCTGTGGTGGCAAATATTTCCATTTCCTTACTTAAAAAGCATTGTAGGACAGTCCAGACTTTTAGCTCTTCAAACAAAACTTTTAGTCTGAAATACCCTTCTCTCTGTCCTGCACACTGCAATCCTCCAACCAAAATAAACTGATAATATGTACAAGAAAATAATAATATGGCCCTGAAGAGGAATTATATGTGAACAGCTTTATTGTTAGGTTTTTATTTTTGAAAAACATATCCAGTAACTGAATAGCATTTGGGACAGTAGCATAAAAATATTGTGAAGCAGATTGAGGTTACTCTGTTTCTAAAGAATACAACAGTCTGTAAATATTTCAAAAAAATCACTTGAAATAGGGTTGTCTTTGCTAAGGATACTTGTGTTGTTACAGTACAAGGACGTACATGCCTCTCTCTCTGTCGCCCCCCACCCCTCTCCTCTTCTCTCCTCTTCTCTCCTCTTCTCTCCTCTCCTCTCCTCTCCTCTCCTCAGTAGAAGTGCTATCTTTTTAAGTGGTAGTTAGTTTCTGGAGGCAGGTGTTGATCTGCCACTTTATTCAGATCAGAGTTAGAGGGTGCTGGTATTTGAAAGAGGACAATTAATGGAGACAGTATTGACTACCAAATAAGGTTTCTTTCAGTTTCAGAGCTGCCATCTGTTCTAATCTTCAGAATAGCTGTCTCCTTATCCCATTTCCTTTCTAAAGGATGACAATATCTGTTTTGTATGTTTTGTAAGGATTTTATACTTCCTTAGAGTGACAGTATGCATTACATATTCTTCCCCTTTTTCCTTCGGGAAGGACTTTTCATTCTTGTGGAGTGGGCTAAGGTCAGAGGTTTGAATCCCAAACCTCTCAGTTTGGACTTGGAAAGCTGTGACAGACATTTCAGTGTCTTCCTCTGACCTCGGTCCTGTGTTAGATAGACTGTAACAGATATGGGGGTTACTTGGTCTCTGTATGCAGTGACTGCTTGCCTTTGGGATGGGGTTACCAAAGAGACAGTGGATTAATACCCACAGATCAATATCACAGCTCAAGACAAGACTCATTTACTTGGCTGCTGCTGGTGAGTGTTGGCTTTCACACAGTAGGTAGAAGTTGCTGAGGCAAATTCTTGTGCAGGTTATCATAAGAGTCATCAAATGGAGCAGTTGCCTGCTTTGTAGAGAAAACTGAGAAAGCATATATTCTTATCATTCATTTATACATTTACAAAATATGTGAATACTGTATCAAATACATGCAGTGATTGCGTAATGGTAAAACAGATTTGCTCCAGAAAGGCTAAATTCAGAACAGTCTCACATCTGAGAACACCAGGTTGCCCCTAGGTCAGACCAAGTTGCAGTAAGAATGGAGGCGAAACTAAGAATGTGTCATTGGATTTAAAGCATGTGCTGTTCTGGATTACATTTGAGTGAACATTACTGATTTCAAAACATTTATAAAATATTCCCTTAGAAATACCAAAATGCAGTGTTCCTACAATGATACAATTGAGCTATAAATTCTAACTATATTTTAAAAATACTGTTTTAAGTAATACAGCTGATACAGATATCAGGAACAGCCACTGACCTGGGACATACTGAAAGATTAATAAATAGTTCTCATCATTCTCCTAAGGCTCTGAATGACCTTCCTGAACAGGAAGACAAAACTGTGTAGAAAATACAAATCTTATCAGATTGTTGGCAGGCTGAATGCATTTAAATAGACTTGGAATTCTGATTTAACTGTCTTATCTATGCTGATCTACCTTCACAAAAATGCGGACTGAAAGAATATCATTGCGGACAAAAATAGTCATACATGAAATAATCGAAAGAAGACATAGGGTGAATAAATAAATGAAGATGTAGAATAGGAGAAACACATTTCATCAAGCAAGTACTAAATCAGAATGGAATCCAGTTCTTCATATCTATAAGAGGTACTGTGTCATGATGACAGTGACTTGGGATATACTGTGAAAGCATGTTCATAGAGCCAAATTCCGCTCTTTGCTGGAAGTTTATTCTTTTAGTTCAACAGAATTAACATTTGGCCCATAATAAAAAGCCTTTAGACTTCTTTAATAGCTTGCAGTACTCAGTAAGGCTTTCAATCAATTAAAAGAGACATGTATTTTTTATGGCTGGATTTTGGATGTGGCTGTGAATTAAAGTCACATTGAAATACATTTCCCTTTTATTTTAAGAAAGATTTATGCCAGAAGTCTTTGTTTCTTCTCATGAGATTGGTTTATGTCTTTATTCTTATGACTAGCTTACCAAAAAACGTCAGTGGCAGAGTACATGGAAATTGTACTAGAAGTGTTACCAATAATGTATTTCTTTAAAGTTGTTTCCCCTCCCCAGTCCCCAAACCTTTAACACTTAGGAGTGAAAAGCACGCTTGGATTGCCAGGAATAAAAGCCCAAGACTTTAGGATGAATTATCTGTATCTCTTTGGCAAGCAAAGATGGACAGAAACTACTTGGCTGTCTCACAGCTTTTGTTCTTTTACTGTCTTCTTTCAATGAGCACCCAGAGAAAACTCATACTTCTTCCCAATTCTCACCACTTGTGCCTGCAGCACTGCTTCTAAGAAGGCTTAATGGTTGGATGAAGTTATTTTCTGGAAGAATGATGAGCTGAAGCTGCACTTAAGCAAGACAATTTTGCAACCAGGAAGCACACTAGGAAGCTGAGATGCTAATCCCTTTTGGCTGAAAGGACACCCTGCAATCATTTATTTCAATAGGTTAGGAGTACTCAGGAATTCCTTGCTTCTTGCACATCCATTTGCCCAAAGAGTAACTCCTGTCATCTGTGGTAGATACGGAGATACCACCACCACCAGGTGAATGATGGTCCTGGTTCATGTCAATTTACATTTACTGGAGAGCTTTTGAAATCACCCTCTGGCACAAAACAAGGCCCTCTCCTTAACCTGATGAGTTACTGCAGCTACCGCCTCTCCTCTGTAATTGCTTTGCAGCTGCACTAAATGGAGCTGAAGGCCTTGGAAAGGACTGTTAAATAGCAGCTAGCTTAGGGATTTTTTCAGAAGTAACAGGTTCATAATATTTGTGGCATATTTTGAGGTCTCTGTCTCTCCTGCCATTGTCTGATATTTTGTTTCTGTTTCCTGCTGGAGGTTTTCTGCTCTCCTCACTTACAGCACAGCCATGCAAACAGTGTACTCTGTGGGGATGGATGAGCTGAAGGGGTGGAAACCTCTGGCATGAAAGTGAGAGCGAGTGGCTGATGGAAGAGATAGAATCTGATCTGCTGCTGATAGAAAAGAAATTTTCTCTATTAGTAGCACGTCTGTTTCAGGAAGGTTGCACCCCACCACTGAGTTGTATGCCAAACCCACCAGCTGTGTGGTCACAGAGACCACAGGAGGTGGCCCATTGTGAGGGAACAAGGAGAGAGAGTCCAACCACACTAACTAGTTCACATCCTATTTTCCTTTAAACATATCTGACAACCAACCCAACATCATCAGCCATACCCTCTGTCATTACTTCAAGGGCAAGCACTCCTACTGCCCATCCCCAAGGGGCAGCGCAGTTACTTAGGGGTCTGTCTGCAGTGCCATGGAGGGGTGTCCTGCAGTATGCTTTCTTACAGGGGGGTGGCAGAGCAGTGTAAAACAAAGGCCTTTTGTTGGTCTTGCTGTGGCTACTGTGTGCCTGACTGGGTAGGAATCTCTGGAAGAGAGGGCACACAGGAGCACAACAAGCAAGGGTGGTATTAGTTTCTAATATTTTATTTTACTGTGTTTTTCCTGGAAGATCTGAATACCCTGTCTTTTGAAGGGTTATTGTGTTCTAGTTTGATATTTCTTGTCTTGGAAACTGGAATTCCCCTGGGCTGTTGGCAAGGTTCATTATCGGAAGAGAACAGGTAATTGCAAATCAAGCCTTTGGCTGACCTGCAGTTCTTTCACTCTTGGCTAAATGCTCTTAAATCTGTAGTCACTTTTATTCTTCTAGTAGAAATCAGGAGCAATGTGTAGCATAGTATAAATGAGACTTGTTGCTGGGTCTTCTTAAGCCGTCCTAGTTTCAATGCGTAGAGGACACTGTGTTGGTGTAATCCACAGACATTCGGTAGGAGGCAGGAGAATTTCAGAGAAAGCAGTGTTGTTCACGGTCACGAGAAAATGCTTTTTAAAATGGGACCAAGCATGTGCTGGGGAGTAATAGCCAAATTATTATCCATGTTTGTTTGGGTCAGTGGGGAGCAGGCGTGGAGATGAGGACAGTTAATAGATTCTTCTCATTTGACTGAAAACACATGGTAAAATGATGATGCTTCTCAGTGCCAAGGGGTTAAATGTGAGTGGAAATTATCAGTGAGAATACCTGATGAAATAAAGAGCTTGGAAGGCATTAATTGTACCATGTAATATTCATTTGCTACTCCTTTCTGGAAAGCATTGCCACTCGTCTGGCTGTAATTGAAATTTGGATTTACAAATCCAGTGCAAATATCTTAACCAGGTGTGGTGCTAGAAGAAGCTCTACTTGTTATGTCTTTTTTCTCTTTGTTCCTCTCATGAACCAAGGTTATCAAATATCTAAGAGATAGGACCGCAGTATTTTACAGTATTAGAAACTGTAAAAATATGACAGCTCCACGAAACATTACAAAGATGGTTACTCCAGCAGAACCTTCACAAAGGCTATAAGAATGTAAACTCTTAAGTTGTTTGAATTACAAATTGACTGGGGAGAATGGGAAAGCATGAGGTAGGAAGAGCTGAAGAACAGATGAGTGCCAGGAAAGGCAGAGGCAGCAGGTGAGATGTCCCCTGTGATCAGTGGAAAGTAGGGGCAGCCTTTGGATCACTAACAGGTGAGCAAGGGAAGAATACAGACAGTGAAGTTTGCAATACGTCTGAGGCCTTTCTCTGCTAAAACACTGCTTGAAGCCTTAGTTTGAAGGCTGGGGTCAAGGGGCAAGTCAATCTTTTTGGTAACTGCATGAACCTTCAATGCATCTGGCTTGTATTAGGAACAATGGCTGAATTGAAGAGAGCCTGATAACTCTACCTGACAAATGCAATATTGGAGCTCTGTGGAGAAATTACAGCTGACATGTTTAACAGTTCTGATTTTAGATTTGTGACTAAACACATGCTGTTAGTTTTAGTGTATATGTAGAAAAAAATATAACTTGTTGGCTGGGAGAAAAAGTATTTTGGTTTAGTTGCCAAGATAGATATATCACAGGCAAGAATTCTTTGACTCTTACAGGGACATTTTTACAGCATGCAAGCAGAGAGCATAGACTGGTCTTGCTATGCCATGATGTCAGGCTGAATTAAATTGTCTTTCTCTGTAGGTCTGCTGCTGGGGTTTGAGGAAAAGCTCCTCCTATGCAATGGCTTAAAAGAAAAAAAGGAAAAAAAAAAAAAGAAGAGGTGAGAAGTTTAAGATCGCTGTGACTAAGAAGGAGTCCAGGTGACCCCTACTGCCAGGACCTCACACAAGTTTCAGAGCAGTTTAATGGCCAGTTACAGATCAGTGCCATTTCAAAGCTGTTTCTGTGGGGCTCCATTTCAATATATATGTAGAGAGAGACCGAGAGAGGTTGACTTAGAGTGAATGACCGACAAATTGACCCTCATTTTTAAGAGAAGACATGACTGTATTTTCTGAATTACCTTCTGGCAGCTGAACATGAAAACCTGATGACAGAAAACTGCCACATTTTCCTGCTGCAAATAGGATTTCTGGTCATTTCACTGACCACACAAGTACTATCCTTTGGAAATAGAAAAAAATGGATTTATTGTTAGAAGTACAAACCAGAGAAAAATTATTGTACTAGCTATACAATCTGTGTGGTATTCAGTAAGGTTTTAAAAAGGACTAGTGTTGCATGCTGGATTTCAGCTTGTTTCATAATTAATTATGTGATTTGTCCCAAAATGTTAAAATCGGGTGCAGGTCTAAGCTTAGACTATTTTTGGGGAATAGGTATTCTTACCCAAGATGAACATAGTAAAATATAATGCCACCTATGAAAGGTGCTGTTTAACTACTCTTTTGCTTATGTTTTCAGGCTTGTGCACATACTGTAGTTCATAGACTTTTGTTGTTGTTGTTGTTGTTGTTTTGCAGTTTCTATGAAGAGTGTAGTTTTTTCTATTATTATTTCAAGCTAAAAGTCCAAGGAAGGAGATAATTTTTATAACTGCTTTGTCAAATGTGTGCTATGCACTTGCTCTGAAATGCAGAGAGCAGTGAAGATTTCTGTTTTCAGAATTTAGCTGATAATTTATTCTTATCACTTCACTCTTTCACATGTGTTGGCTCTGCTGCGCTGACAAAAGTTAACAACTAGAGAGGCAAGAGTTGCAGAAATATTCTAGGAATATTTATTCCTCTGTATAAATGAATTTATATTCACCATTTGTATAATTTTTACATCATCTTGTTATTTAAGTGGTTAGGTCTTGTTGACATGTCTGTTCCTGGGAATGAATTCCCAAGCACCAGCCTACACAGCAATCATCTTAACTGTGCACCAGAAATCTCTTATCTCAGATATACTTAATCATTCTTTCATGACAATATCAGATAAGTATCAGCCTTACACTGAAAATTTAAATAAGGCAGGGGTCAAAGGCAAATTCACCACTTGCAGCAAATCAGTCAATGGACAGCTCAGGTAGTGGTAGGCTTTAGCATCTATTTTTTATGTAGTTAAGCATAGTGGCAATGGAGGGCAGTGGGCAAGAGGCTGTGCAGTAAAACATTATTTTTCTAGTATGTTCTCATACATACTCAACACCAGTCGACTTACTAGCCACTGGTCCTTTGTACTAGTGGGAGTACAAAGGACCATGAAGATGAGGTAACTGAAAAACTTATGTTTATATTTTTTTGTTTCCCTAATTTTTGTTCTTTATTTGGCATTTATGGTGACTCCAAAGCACATCTGAAATAGCGTTCAGACATTCTTGGATAACAAGAAAGTAACAAGGTGAAAAAAGAAGCTCTAAATGAAATTATCTTCTTTCTTCTTTGGGTTTCTTTCTCAAGGGAGGGCGAAAGGAATAAACAAATATGGCTTACTGTTAAGACTAAAATGAGAAATTCATATTTGCACTATTCAGAGGTAGACTTTGAAAAGGCATTTCAAGTGCTTAACATCCAGAGAAGGAAAGGCAGCTTTCTGCTTCTGAGAAGCCCATAAGTAGTGTTTCTGGAGAGGGATGAGTGCAAGAAGAATGCACCTGATATTGTTTTTTTCAAGAAGGAGTAGCTGAAGACAAGTAACCATAAAAATTCCCTAAAGATTTTGATTCTCAAATTGTTTGACTAGGGACCCTCCATATGGGCATCTTGCTCTACACAGGTGCCTACAGAAAAGGCAGAAGTCTCTCTGGTGTTCACCTTGCTGAATATGGCAGGGCTTGGGTCTGAAATCAAGGAATATTGACCTCTTTCATGGGCTTTGTTTCTATTTTGAGAATACACGTGGGACGTTAGACCTGAGAAGTGATGCTGTCTTGTTTCCTTGCAGACATCTCAGATTTGAAAGGATTGTGGTAGCTACTGCACATTATAGCCTAAGAAAAGAGGGTCAGTATATTTCTGTTAGGACTAAGGAGAGACAGAAGCAGTCTGAAGTGAAAATGAAAGCCTTCAAGCTGTCATTCAGTAACAGGTTTTGCCCCTGCAGCATATGTTTGGAGGAAAAAAAGAGCTACAAAATTCAACATATCTGGCTCAGATTTTGCTGCTATATAAAAAGAAGATGATGAAAATAAAGGATTGTTAATAGTAAAGAAATTTTCACTCTAAAATGCTGTACTTTGAAAAAATAACATTGATATTATTGAGGGGGAAGTCAGACAAAAGTATTTACTGATTACTGAATGACCATTAACAAGATTCTGCTATTTACTTTGCACAATACTTGGAAATGTATTAAAAAATGAAAAGCACTTCAGCATATTAAAGTGGTCACTGGAGCATCACCTGAGGGAATTATAATTTTGAATCATTTTAGTGAAATGCTTTAGACTGCCATCAAGTTAAATTAATCTGTTTGTAAAAAGAGGGATTACTTCACCATAATGTGAAAGATTTACCTTCTTGATTACTTTGCAGAGCTTTATGAGGAAAACAAATAATTTTTTCTGTTAAATAAAATTATGGAAACAGGACTTGATTCCTGGTTTCTGAAGATAAACAGAAACCAGAAATATACATATACCATGAGAAAAGATGATATGTATTCTGTAGGCAAGAAAGCACAATCAGGAGTATAAGAAGAGATTACACCTCCTTTTGCAGCAATAAGCAGAACTGATTGAAGCTTTCAAAATACCTTTGTTTCACTTGTTTGCCAGAAAGCCAAATTGGCTGTACATAAAAGGAATTCTCCTAGCACTCAATGGTGAGTAGAATGAGCTGTATGTATGTTCCTGTTCCTGACCTCTTTTAAGTGAGTAGGGTGGGAGGAGGACATTTTTGCTGAAACATGACACTAATCTGCAGTAATACACAGTGGGATGCAAATTGCAAATTAGAGCCCTTCCAAGACTGCCTGTCAGCCTTGATGTTAGAGAGTATTTTTTTCTCAACATGTCCTATCTTGTGCAGCTCACCTTGACCTAGAGAGCGTGTCCAGCTACAGTTTTTGCTGAATGGCTAGTTAACTATTTCTGAACTGTTGTATTTGTTTGCCATGTTTGATCAATAGTCTAGAGAAATGTTTTCCAGACATGTTTGTTATATTCACTCCAGCTGTTCCATGTCATGTTGATTGGTCATATAACTCAGGGCACTATTTCTGTTCTTTGGTAGTATGACCAAAATATTTAAATCAGAGAATAAACTCCAGTATGTAACTAAAAACGGGCATCTTATTTTTTCAGATAATCATTGTTTTGCCAAATGTTTGGGGTTTACTCATATGCATTTAATAATAATAAAAAATAATCCTGATCATCCATTTCATTTGTAAGGATGTAAATTTTACCACCATTTTCTTCACTTCTAGAGCAAATCAATATTATAATGAACTTGGTTTTGCTTCTGTTGGAAATGAAAGATTTGCTTTGGTTTTGTTGGAAACAAAACTAAACATAAGATTGCTTAATTTTTGTTTTTTTTTTAAGTAGAGCAATTAAATCTGGGAAAATGATAAAGAGAAGCTTAAAATGGACTCTCTTTTAGCTTTCATTGGTGTGAATCAAGAATAAAACAACTGGCTACAACATCTGTACTCTGCTAAATAATTTAGTTGGTACTGATGCTAAAATATCTATTTCTTCATGCTCACTGGAGTTGGCATTTAATATTACACTTTAAAACATTTTCATTTAAGTAAGTCATTGGATTCTTATCCAACATAATGAGTCAAAGTGATCATTAATGAAATTTCTTATTAGTTCACTAGGAGTGCAGAAAAAAATTGGCCCTACCACTATTTTCAGATTCAAAGTTTAATGAATGAAAGGAAACAAGAGTAAATTGCTTGATTTTTTTGCTACTTGGGTTTTGAATTATTCCCAGTTTAACAGTAACTGGTGAGGGAGCTCCCTTAATTTATTTTGTTCTTTATGGAATTACTTCTATATGTGCTTCAACAACAACCCATTTCTGAGGGAGCAGGGAACATGGAGACAGATGCTTTGGGGAAACAAAGTAGAAGCTAGTGGAAAGACAACATGAAATAACTGCTAGGACAAAGGAAGTTAGCATTTCTGTTGAGAAAATGAATAGCTCCTTCCTTTGGAAATGTTTGCCTGCAGAGGACAGGCTTTTCATTAATAAAGATGTCCTTTGTTACCAAAGCTAAGCTATGGCAATCCTGAAGGTCAAGTAATAGGGTGTGCACAGACCTGTGGTGTCTAGCAAGGCTGAACAGCTGTTTATCTCTGTAGTTGATATTAATAATGTTTGTCTTTTAATTGTCATGATAAAGTAACTGGGAGCAGATTGTTCCCTGTCTCTAGGCAAGATGAAGCAGGATTAAAATCCCATGACTAGAGGTAATCCAGAGACATCTGGATTTTGGGTGGTATGGTGAGTAGACCTCAGGTGCAACGCCCAATGTTCCACCCAGTTTCAGGTGTGTAGAGATGGTGAGAAGTGAAAATAGCAACAGCTGGACAAGTGGAAAGATGTGGGCAAGTTGCAGACTTGGAGAGGGACCTGAAACAGCAGTGCTGTCTCTATCAATTAACTTTTTACACAGAGATTAAATTCACAACTTGTACCACCTCCTGACATTTCTAATATGGCCTAAGATCCTCCAGTGAAACTGCCTATGTAATATTATTATTTAGATATGGTGCAGAAGAAACCCATGCACATGTATAACTAGATAGAGGTAGCAGGGAAATCTTTCATCTATCTTTTTCCAAAATTCTGGAATATTTTTGTTATATTACAGCAAAACAATATTTATTGTTATGAGGCATCTGTGGTGAATGCCTTTTCATGGTATTTAAATTCAAACAAAACCACTAGGGTCTGGAATTTTTTGTAGACATTCGTCTGATCACCCCGTGGGACTCGGCACAGGGTCCACCATACCCTGGGCCACAGAGCACTGACACCAATATGAGGATGCTGCAAATGGCGTTTATTCAACTGCGTCACGCCCTTATATACTGTCTGTCGGTCATCCCGCCTCCCTTAACCCCACTCTTTCCGTACATCGCGAGATCTTCCGAGCGCCAATCCCTACAAGTCCCCCCTCACTATGGCGGATGACCGACGGTACAAACTGGTGTTACAGCTATAAGTGATCCCACCACCTCATGGTAATTCGTGTACTGGTGGGTACCCGCACTCTGTATAAAGAGTTTCCGCACGCAAACAGTCAGTGCTGGTATCCCACAACAAACCATAATAACCACCACCAAAAGGATTCCAAATAGGGTCAACGTTTTTCAGTCAATCAAAGACAGGAGCCATTGCCAGGTCGACGAGAGGAGATTGTCAAGCCACTGTCACCTGCCTCCTGTAATTGATTGGCTTTGTCTAAAAGCATATCATAGTCCCCTGCTTATGGGGTACACACAGCGGTTGCTGTAAAGTGGATCTGCGGTGTTCAAAACATCGGTCACACCATTTTGATGTTCGGCTGGTGCGTCACCAGAGTTGTTGTCCACAGCGGTCATACTTGACAAGCACCCAAGGGTCACAACGACCACAGTGCAGGTACTTAGATGATCTTCTGAACGGCATCCTGCAAAATAACTCACAACAAATCGTTATTGACTGAGGTCTGGTTTCAACCACCGTGCCGGCACCCAGCGCACACGTGAGTCTGGGTGCTCTGACGATTGTACTGCAGTATACCCTCTTCCCTGTGTCACCAAGCGCCACCCTCCTTCCCACTTTCCTGTTTCTGGGTCTTTCTTGTTGGGTCTCAACTAGTGCTGCTTGTAACTTGTTTGTCCAAGCTTCTTTCCAAATCAAAAAAAAATGGGAGTCAAAATCATACTGCAAAACTGTCGCGAATCCCAGGGAGTCAGTGAACCAGAAAAAACCACATCTAAAAGAGAGCCTGTCATGGGATGTCCGAAGCCGTAATCATCCACGGCCTTCTTCACTTGTTGCAAAAGCTTGCTATCTAACGGAGACCACTCCACCCCTACACCACCTGGACCAGCTCGGACTGGGCAAACTAAAGGGGGTCCTTCAAAACGTATGCCGTCCATAACACATTCCTTTGCTACAATTTTCCAGTCTGGCAACGTGATCTTTGGTGAATCGGGAACTCCTTTCTGTTCCCCAGCTGCTTGTAGCAGCTGCCGCTGTTGCTTCACCTGTTCCTGTATCTCCTCTACTACTCGCTGCAACATCTGCAGCGGATCTGTAGCTGGGCCGGACACAGGTATTAAAGACATAGGCGTTGCCATTTCACTGGCTGCTGCCGACTGCGCCTCACAGCCGGAGATAGCCTTTTGTTTTACCGCTGCGTGCGGCGGACGACAGCGGTGTCCGCCCACCAGTTGCCACGCCTCCTCTAACCGTTGAGCCGACCCCTCGATTGAGTCCGGACCACTCTCTTCCTCTTCCGCTACGCGCGTAAGAGGGGATGTCCTGACTTTCCTTCCTCCTTCCTTTGGCCGTGCTCCGCCTCTCCCGACCTCCGGAGAGACATCCGGGGAGAAGGCGGATGTCGGCGCCATCTTAGGGTGAGCTTGTGGCGCGGTTCGCAAAACACGTCCCGGCACCCAATCCTCCGGATCATACAGGGGAACCGCTCCCTCCTCTGCCTGCTCCTTTTCCGATCCCTTCATCACCGCCCTCTCCGCCTCCTCTAGTCTCTGCCTCTCCTTCTCCCGTCTCCTTTGCTCAGCCACGGGTTCCTCTGCCTCCTGAATTAACTGTCGCTCTTTCTCCCGCTCCTCCTCTCTCGCCCGTTCACGCTCCCGTTCAAACTCCTCCCAAGGGTATCCCGGTGGTTCGGCCGGTGCCGACGGCTGCACTGGGAGCACCAGAGGCGTCTGCTCCGCTACCTCCGTCAGCCCTTCTGTCCGTGCCCCCCCATCCGCCTGCACGCCCCGCTCCGCCTGCGCGTGCATCAATCTCTTTGCTTCCTTCCATGTTAAGCCCTCCTCCCGCACTTTCCTGAAAATCGCCCTAATCCGCCCCCACGTCTTTAACTCCGGACCATGCTGCGTCGCCATAGCCCGTTCCGCTAAAGCCGCGGTGCATTTCGGCCAGCACTCAGGAGACAATATGTCCCCCGGGCGCTCTATCGCTTCCTCTTTCAGGAGCCGCTCTAGGCAAGCTTTCGCTTCTTTTTGTCCCATAGGGATTTTTACCTCTCTAGAGCACGAGTCCAACACCTTCAGGACTCCTTCCATGCCTGGCCAGGCCTTCGATTACGCCCCGCGTAATCCGCCGATGTCCAATCACGTCAGGGTCACCACTTGTAGACATTCGTCTGATCACCCCGTGGGACTCGGCACAGGGTCCACCATACCCTGGGCCACAGAGCACTGACACCAATATGAGGATGCTGCAAATGGCGTTTATTCAACTGCGTCACGCCCTTATATACTGTCTGTCGGTCATCCCGCCTCCCTTAACCCTTCTCTTTCCGTACATCGCGAGATCTTCCGAGCGCCAATCCCTACATTTTTCCACAGTAAACTTGGAGATCCTGAGGCACCTTCTTCAGCTGCTTTAATTACTACATGATACTACATTATTCATTTCATGCTTAAAGAGGAACAGGCGAAGATACGCAGTGTGAGACATTGGCCATTACAGAGTTTTTAGGGGAAGAGGTCTGTTACATGAACAGAATGGACGTTCAACCAAAAATATTTATTTTTCCACTGTGAAGGAAGGTTTTCACTACTGTTTGGCAGCGTTGATGAGCAAGGTGGGTGCCACCAATTTTTTAACTCAGTTTTGAGCATCTGGTCTCTGTCAGGACACAGTTGCTCCTGATGTACATTGACAGCAGTGGGATAGCAGTCAGGGCCTGGCAAAAGAAGAACAGATCAGTGTTAACTTCCCTGCTAACTCTTTTTATGCTCTAAGTCTCATCTGCAAAGGAATCAATTTTTCCGCTTTCCTTCCTGAAAACAGAGAGAGTCTCTGCTTCTCTTCAGCCCACCACCTCCAGCTTATATTGCCAGATGATGACCGACTATGACATCTGTCACTGAGCCGTGATCTATCTCTGGGAAGTCTCGTAGCACTTTCTAGTGTTCAAATAGTACAGCAGAGACAGAGACATCAACAGAAATAGCACTACTATCCTTGAAACCTTATTCTTTTGTTTTGTTTGAACTCTGACTGTGGGAAGCCATTAACTTTGTACTTGATTTTGGTCACAAGGGACTTGCTTTTTGGCATGTGTTGGTGCAGTTTCCACAGTGATATGACTTCTGGGCATGGCACATAGACCAGATGTGTGATGCCTGAAATCTACATCCTTACCTAATGATATTTAACAACTTCTAAATTAAGAAATGAAAAAAAATTACAGCAGGGTGAGCAAAAAATAATTTTCACAGAGTATAGTAAGGAGACAGATGTTTGGGGGTTACTGGTTTTTTCTGGAAGGCCAATAAGGGTAATTTTGGATGGGTAGGTTCTCAAGGAGAAATACATAACACATAGACAAACTGCATCACTCCTAATTTTTTGGTGTCTTTGGATGAAGTTTTTCACTGATTTTTGGATGAAGTCTTTCACTGATTTTTGCCTTTGTGATTACACACCACTCTTAAAATACACAGAAAATATATATACACATATTTTGCAGGCCTTGGGACACTCTAGTCTAGAGGATGAAATATTAACCTAAGCACTCCTTATTCAAAGCTCCAGTAATACAGAAAACAATTAACTAATTGAAAAGACCAGAAAGCTTGGATACGATGATGATGAATTTGAATTGGCTTAGCCCCATTGGTTTGGGTCCCTCCTGACATTTGGAAGTATTTTGCAGATGAAACTGATAATATTCATACTGAGTTATCTGCTCCCATTAAACCCCATTGATATCTTTCAGGGAAGAAAATGCATCATCTGCTAAGTTTCAATTTTGCTGCTTGGAGTCCTTACAATAACTTTGTGCCACTGGTGTTTCACTGGAGTGTTGAAGGCTACTGTTGGGTGAGTTCATCCATCAGGGGAAGGTTATTATCCCCATCAGGAGGGGAAAGGTGTGACTAATCTTTAAAGCTTGTCAGTCTTTGCTCAAGAAATCTGGAGCATTAAGAGTCTAGCCAATAGCCACTGTCCTCATCTATCCCTTCACTGAGTAATAGGCTAGAAAAACTGTGGCAACTTCTCAGTGTCTAAATGCCTGTATCTCTTCCACTCTGGTTCATACAGGTGCCAGCTGATTGAAAATCTGGATTTTCAGTGGTGTCAGAAAAGGCAATTGTAACCATTTAGTGATTTTCCTTGTCTTGGGGAAGGGGGTAGGAAAAGGCAATGACAGCTTTTGTGGTTTGGAATCAAAATTTGGCTCCTATGCTGTCTAAAGCACAGCAGGCAAGCACTTTTTCACTGAAATGTGAAGTGTCAACTTTCACATGAGAATTTGTGGATGGTTTGGCATCATAAAGGGTCACTTCCCTTTCTGTATTTCCCTTACTTCTTATAGATTTTTATAGGGATTATTCTAAGCTGGAAAAGTATGTACCATGTGAGGTACATGAAGCAGAGCCAGCTCTTTTCCTGAGAGGACCCAGGAGCTTAGCATTTGCCTTCTTGTGATTCAAAGCAGCTCGTGGTGTACAACACTGGACTACGTGATAAAGCCCCCAGCCCATGTTACTTGTTTTTCAGAGACTGGGAACATAGAGAAAAGGACGCAAGCTCAAAAAAATAGGTTTGTTTAAGTTTTTCTTGTTTTCTGCATAGCCTCACTCTGTAAGTAACAGTATGGTTGTTTAGTGTGTATATATGTTAAACAAACACAGGTGTATATATATGTTAAACAAACACAGGAATTTACATGGACCTTCTTTTGTTCTCAAAATCAGAGCATATAAACAGGACACTTTAAATGTAGTTTCTGTCAAGGCAGATACAGACTATGTTTATGCTGGGTCAGTGATGATAACTTCGTGGAGTGCAAACACTGTGAGGACAATTTTTTGGGCTGTGGTCTGATATCTTTTATTTAGTATTATCTTTAGTAGCTCCCTTTGTATTTGGAATGACAAGAGTTGTTCAGGAAGAATCAAGGAGTCAGAGTTTGGCCCAACGACTTGAATCATGTATTCCTTAAAGCATTAGAAATACTTGCATTTAAGATGCTAAATAAAAGGGCTTATGAACAACAAGAATATGAAACAAGTAGCTTGGTGAATAGCTTCCTTATATGAGAGTGCTTTAGTAAGTGCCATTTGCTTGATTTATGAACACATTTGGAAATAAAAATAATTAGATCTAATAATAAATGTTATATTAGGAAATACAAGAGCTAATTTTACAGCTATATCCTGATCTCAGTCACTTTGACCTTGACAGGCAGTGCAACAATTTCACAGTCTTTTTAGTCTTTTTGCTGCTGTTAAAATGATGGAATGTTTCAAAAACCACTGAGAAGGAAAGAGGGCTAGAGAAATAGACTTTCTGTCAAGATAAATCTTTTACCTCTTATAAACATATGTCAGGGGCATTTGTTTATTCTACTGTCATGATGATGCGAAGCTCAAGAATCATGTTAGAAAAGGCCAAGCATCAATTAAGCGTGAAAAAGGAACAAAATTAAAGTAACCAGAAAAGCAGGTGATCCAGGGCAAAGGCACAGTTTGGGTGAGAAGTTGAAGATAAGTGAGGTGAGAATAAAGGTAAAACAGAAGTGGTTGTGAAACACAGGAAGGGAGACATAAAAATGGAGAGAGAATAAGAGAAGGGAGCAATAACTAGAAAACTCTCAGGAAACCATTGATCACACTGTGCATTTAAATTCATAGATCAGGACAATCAGCTAACTTAGGCTGGGCCCCAAAGGAAGCATGGATATCAGTTTTAACGGGGCAGTGACCCACCTGAGGGAGAATCAAAGCAAAGACTGTGAAATTCAGAAGTGGTGAGGAAATACCTGGGAGAAAGGGAGGGAGTGCAAGAGGGGTGTTATCCATTTTGTTGTTAGAGAGTGCCCTCAGCACGTAAGCATCTTGAGTGTTTGAAATGCTGTATGCTTCATGAAAATGCTGGGTGTATGTTACAGGATAGTGGTTTGTGCAACATGGAAGGAAATACATTCAGAGAAGACAAGCAGTTGGAGTTCTTACAGCCTGGTCCACAGCCAGGATCCCTCCTTGTCATTGAAAACATGTAATGAGAAAAATCTGACCTCTGTGAATTGTGTACAACGAGGAACATCTGTTCTAAGGAGGTGCTGCTGAGTAAACAGCTTGCTTATGCCACTAAGTTGTTAGTGCTGTCTGCAATTTTCCCCTATTCATTTGTGAATCTTGATCTTGATCAGTATATCAGTTTGCTTCTATAAAATTATTCTTGCCTTGCCTTTGGCACAGGAGTCATAAATGAAAACTCACTGAAATTCTTAGAAACACATATTTAGCAATTGCATTAAGTAAATTAAGAGTATAGTAATCAGAACACCTATGTATTGTTCTTGAACCATATGAATGGTGAGAGCAAGGAGGATAAATAGTGCCAAACATAAATCTCTTAAATGGGGTTCATAACTTAAAACAAAAAAACCCCAACATTAACGCAGCTTGCAATTGGAATGAAATAAACTTTCAGTATTTTCCATAAACCTTCATTAGAGAGCCTTGGCCAGTGTTTGCTCCTCTGAGAGTAATGTGAGTTACTCCTTTCACCCAAGGGCAGACATGCTGCCTTCCTAAATCTGCTTCAGAAAAGAGAGAACAAGTGGAGGATGAGAGCACAGCCCTCTCTTCAGCAAATCTCTGGCCAACTCAAACATACTGGTATTTCCTCTTTGCACTGACCTTGTGTCCTGCTTGTGTAGTATCCTTCTGCAGTAACAGGATCAATCGGAGCAGTGGTTTATATTCCCAGCCACTGCCTGCTGGGAACACTTCTCCCTTGCTCAGCCTTTGCTCCCCCCCCCCCCCGCCCCCCAACCATACAGCATGGTTCCCCTTCCTCTCAAGCTAACTTGAAGGTATAGGAGAGCATAACCATGAGTCCGTCTTCCCGTCCCAAGTCCCACCTGCTAGCTGCATGATCTCTGAGAAAAATATGGAGTTCATCACCTGGGCTGGAGAGACTTACTCTCCCATGCACCCACACAGCTAGTTATGTAGTCTGTTGAACAAGGTATATCCGTGCTACATATAAACTTAATGAAGAAACCTCTGAAATCTTGATTCTCTTGTTGGAGGAGATGAGGGTCCCCTCATTATATGCTGTGCTTGGCAACACATGATATTCTGCATGCATGCTTATTTTGGCAGTGCACAAAAGGATATGC
This sequence comes from Astur gentilis, assembly GCF_929443795.1. NCBI lineage: Eukaryota > Metazoa > Chordata > Aves > Accipitriformes > Accipitridae > Astur > Astur gentilis. The sequence continues at coordinate 27,677,056 of NC_064899.1, forward strand.
ACATGCATATTGAAGAGTCAAATCAAACCCCATGGCTTTAATTCTGGAGCAAGAGGTTTTGTTTTACTAACAAAGCTTATGGGCATTTAATTACATTTTATTGTTTTGTAATAAATTACAGCATTGTAATACTTGGCAGATTTGTTAGAAAAAGATATGTAATGGTAAAAAGGCAATTTAGGGAAGGATGATTCAAGTTCCTATTTATTTTCAAATTTGAAAACAATTCAGCTTTTCTTTATAGTTCTCCAAGTCACCCACTCTCAAATTCAGAAATGTGATCTAAATGCAGCTGTGAAGCAGGGAGGTATTTTCTGCTGATTTATTCAAGAATGTCACAGTCTTTTACAGCACAGGAGAATTAATTAGGGAGGCAAATGATAATGATAATACGCAAAATAAAAGGAACAATTTAATTTAGAGATTTCAAGTTTATACAAGGAAGAATGACAACTGAAGAAGGGCATGAATGAAGCATGAGGAAATCTCATCCCCATCTTCAGCACTGGGAGCCCTCTGCAGCTGAAATGTCAATAGCAGTAATCGGTTGGTGCTCAGGGGACTAAGTTCCTCCCTCATGAGACTTAGTCCAAGCTGGGATGGAACCAGGTTTTTGATTCAATTCAGCTCCACAAAACCGTGTCGTCTCCTTTGAGGTGTCAGCCCTCCTCCATTGCGGTTCCCACTGCTTTCCCCCTTCTCACTCCCTTCGTCTCTTGCCTTTCCCTGCTCAGGCATAGGCGATTTCTCTAACACTTCCCCAGCTGTTTCAGCAGAGGAGTACTGAGAGAAGGTCCCAAGGAGATGAGCAAAAGGGACATGGCCCCGCTCCTCGTCTCCTGGGATTTGCTAAGCGTTTGGGCAGTGGTCTCTCAAACTCTTCTGTTGTCTCAAACCGAGCGTGTTCAAAGTCTATTCAGTTGCCAGATCGCTAATGAGGGCAATGAAAGGAGTTTCTGTTCCTCTCTGGATGGTCCCTTTCTGGCTGCTTCCGCTAATAGAATAAATCACCATTTCTCTTACTGCATAAGATTTTGAATGAATATGTAAGTAGATTCCAGCATTTGCTGGGGTTCCTGAGTAAGGGGCTATTAGGTCTAAATACCTGTTGGCTGAAAGAGGAGTAGAGCTTAGATTCAAGTCTCTCCCAGTATTTCATTCGCAGTACACTCTCAAGTCTGTTAAATTTGACATGCACCTAGTGTATGGAAGCTGTAAGATTTTCAAAATAATTTATGTATTTGTCCACAAAATAAGAGGGTACAATAAACCTTATTGTGGTTAGGGGTTTTTTGGTAGTTGGGGTTTTTTTTCTGAGAAGTCTAATTTGAAAAGAAAAATTATATACACATTAGTTAAAAACTTGATCTTTTCTGGACAAAAAAAAGACTTTAATGGTTTTCTATTCAAATTATGATCTTACACATTTTTGGGTGCATTCTGTAAAATACTGAAAGCAAATGTTTTAGTACAAGATATGGTATAAGGAAATACAGCATTTTTCAGTCACAATTGTATTTTGCTAAATTTATCAAAATTTGTAATGATTTCAATGTAGACTTTGGAACACCTTCCCATTTCTAATGTGTAGGGATGTTCCAGAAAGTAGAAAGGAGGTATATTTCAGAAAATAGAAAGGAAAGAACAAATTTTAGTTAATGCTTTGAAAGCTGGTCAACTAGGTTTTAATCTCTCTATAAAATTCAGGAGGGTAATGAGGACTAAGAATCCATATGGTGTTCCTACACAAACTATCTAATATTCTCCATCTATAAACCAGTTTATGGCAAGGATAGGAAAGAGGCAGTTTTATTTCCAGTATGTACATAGATAAAAATGATCCATTTTTATCTCTGACCTACGCAGATATCCTCTTTCTTATGTGCAGGATGTAGGTGTCATTAAAAATAAACCATTCTAAATACAGAAAGTTATAAAGTTCAGCTTTGTCTCCCCACCCCTAAAACAGTGTCCACTACAACTCAGTAAAGGATGGACAAATTTCAGTAGTTACTGGAACAAGAAGAAAGCACAGAAGAAGTTAGATCCCAGAAAAAGCTTCATGTATCCCAGGCCGAAGTGCTGGCTTGTCTATGTGCAGGGAAATGCCATTGTCTTGCAGGAGGATAAAATAAAAATACTAGTTTTCAGGATGCTTTGCAGCTGACGTCACCATAAGACTATAAAAATTGATATGTCCTATCTCATGCTACTGTGTGTTAGAGAATGCATAGCCACAGCTACAAGATAGACTTGTTTTTTTACCTGCGGTAGTAAAAAATCTGTCATCTCTGGCAATTTTCTGCCACGAACACAAGTTAGTGCTTAATATACCCCAGCCTTGCCTTCTGCAAATTCTGTCCTTTTTGCATCTTCAGTCAGATAAAAGCAAAGCAAAAGTCAGTTGTGCCACAGGATGTCTAATGCCAACACTCATTTTGTTCTTCAGATAGTAGATAACCATAAGACAGAGGCCAGGTATCTCATTGTCACAATCACATTAATCTAGCGATCCCTATTCTCTAATATAATATTGAGGAAAGCATTATAAATTGAATTGTTGCAGCTGTAGGATATTACATATGAGTAACTCCAAACAGAGCCTAGTCTCAGCATACTTCAGTCTAAGCTTCAAGGCTCCATAAGTTCCCTTTTTTTCCCCTTTTGTTCCTGTGTCAGAACTGTGTATACTGATACATTTTTATTTCCAACATCTGCAGTGACTGACCTGTGCATATATCCTCCTAGCTCATGTGCAGGATGCAGGTGTCATAAATATAAACCATTCTAAATACAGAAGGTCTATAAACCATGCAGTGGGAACAATTCCCTTTCAATTAATTTATGAACTTTTTCTTGAATTCTTGGATGAAGTTTCAGCAGTAGCAAAAAAAAATCCAATCTGTTAACCCTTTGGTACAGAAGTGAATGCTGAAGCTGCTTGTACAATAATGTTGCTTTAACTGATGTCATTCTCTGCTGGAGATAAAGCCCTCAAGTCACAAATAGCCTCTTTGTTTACACTACTTTCAAAGCTAAATATGCAAAAATTTGCTTCAAGCTGAGCTCTCTTGCAGCAAAGAAAGGTTCTGCTTTGTCCCACATGTTAATTCTGACTGGAAAGGAAGGATGTTCTTTGGTCATGTTGGCAAGGCTGTAGGGAATGTGATTTATCTTCTCCATCCTGTTGCCTGGGCAAATAAGGAGCTCCAGGAAAGCAGGTTAAGTAACTTTCTTACTAGTGGATAAGATAGTTCCAAAACACAGATCTCTCTTTTACCTGATGAAGCCATGTGCCAGCTGCTACTTAGGATAAATTAAACTCCCAACAAGGATCACAGCTTGTTTTATTGTTATCCATAAATTTCAAAACAAGATATTAATCTAAAATGAACTGCTGAGTCAGATGTTCCTTAGCCTAAATAAAAGGAAAAAAGTGGTAAATAAGGGCCAGACTGCAAAAATGCAATTAGCCTTGTCAGGCCTAAGGCAATCTGTTTTACAAAGTGCACATGACATATTATTGGTAAATAAACAAATTAATATTCTGGCCCTGTGCATGATTGCCCTCCAGGGCACCTGCAGAAGGGACCTGCTCTCTCAAGGCATGGTGCATTCTGCAATGGACAGCTATGCTGCGTCCCACAGTGTGACTTTGTGTAGGGGCTGAGGTCCTACACATTTTCTTTTCCACTATTGTTGCCTTCAGTGCTAGTGGTACTGAAGAAGAATAACCCTTTTATGCCAAAAGTTGCTATTGTCCCAGTAATGTTACTGGATATTAACCATAAGACTACATTACACAAACAAATATTTCATAAATTAGCTGTTGTCATGGATCCTTTGCAAAACAGTAGACATTCTTAGTAACAAAAACGCCACTTGGTTAAAGGAAAATGTTAGGCAAATATGGGACACAGAGTTGGTGTCCGCAAAAAATGCTTAAATCCCCAGGCTTTCAAGAAGTCTGCAGCCCCATTTGAACTTTATTGTTGGAGCCAATCTCCAGCCTAAACATTTTACTTTTCTTATAGTTTTGTTACATAAAAGCTCAGGAGACAAATCCACCAAATGTTAATCCAGTTATTTTTCATTTTAATTAGTTTTAATTACTTTAGTAGTCAAACAAAATGTGTAGACACTGAGAACTTAAAAAAAGCCAATTAAGCAACCCTAGCAATACATTCAATGGTTAATCACTTTTTTCTGTAGCTCTAGAATGCTGCAGTAATATCTTCATTTATTCTAATACATTATAATAGTGATTAAATGAATATTAAATAAGTTCCTCCACCATTTTATGAAAAGGCATCCCTTATGCACAAAGGTCTCCAGAAGGTCTGGAGTCTGTTGTCATCCATATTGCAAATCTTCTGTTGGCCACAGAAGATGATGGCCAGAAGGTCTGAATCAGTGAAATACCACTGAAGTAAATAGAATGATAATTATTTCCTCCAGCTAAGAATTAACCTCAGGTTTTTGTATTGCATTTCTTCATCTGTGTTATAGGAAGAATAGTATTTCCTTTATCTGCTTTATCTGTAGAAATTCCAAACTGCGGAGGGTAGGTAATATGGCTTACTAAGCATTTATACCTCAGCATAGTAAAATTTTTACCTTCGTAATTTTATCATAATAAGTCTAGCAGAAATTGCAGCTAGGAAGATATTCCCATTCACAGGAAAAATACGAAATTTCAAGTATCCGTTTCATAAATCAGTCAAATACAACTTTATTTTCCCTAGGGATAAGAACTGCAATTTCAAAATGAGATTCTATCTTGGGTTTTTTTTAACATATATTTAAATGAGATATCTGGAAATCTGACAGCTTTGTGGAGAGGAAGATACACACCTCAGGAATACAGGGCTGGGCACTTAGAAACTCTGCAGCAGCTTCCATGTAGACATTCCCTGAGATTATCAGCCTGAAAGCTTTTGGAGCTGTATTCGGTTAGACTCTAAAACATTAGATTTAACAACAGACCACAGAACATTGCATCAAAGATGTTCCACTAAAAGCCATTTCTTTCTAAATCATCAAAATAGGTTACCTAAGAGTATTTAAGCTTCCATTAAGTAACAACTTCTTATTAAATTATTTTCCAAAATGAATAATATCCCTGAGGTTCCTAAATGGCCACAAACAGTGAAATGGTTTTATAAAGGTTATCTGTAATACACCACTGAAAAATCCTTGAAACATAAACCTCTTTCTGCATTTATGTGGCACAAGTTCTTCAGAGAAGGTTAATGAGGAAACTAAAAGTCTAGCAGAACGAATTCTTTTGGTGTGGGACTTGACAATTAAATATATCTCTAAAAGTCTAACGTTTACTAATGAAGCAGGGGACAAATTAGGCACCAACTCATTATATTCTTAATCCAGGATAAAATATTACCAAGCAGGATGTAGTTCCAAGGTGGCTTGTCACATCTTTGGTGAAGCATCCTACTTCCTATAGTGTTGTGCATACCTGCTCTCTGAAGAGGTTTGCGTCAGGCTGCTATAAAAATGTGTGTTGTCACCTTTGCTGGCAGCATGTGAGGGACTGAAAGAGTTAATGTCTCAAACATTGTGGTGGGGCAAGTTCTGCTTAACAAGGAACCCTGCCTAGCAAGGAACCCCAGGTGAAAAGAAACCCATCCGCAACAGGAGGGGGAGGGTGTGCGGAGGGAGCGCAGCTCCCGGTGCTGATAACACTGTGCTGATACGCCGAGCAGGGCATCTCACCCTGCATGACCAAAGATCGTGTCTGCGGGGAAGGGGACGTTATTCCCCAAATGACCCCCAAGCCCAAAGGCCACAAACTGCTTATGACACTTAATTAGCCTAATGAGTCTGAGTGCCCGCCCGAAGGAGGGGGCAAAGATGATAAAAGGGCACGAATGGAAGCCCCACATATGTAAGCCCACCGGGACTGGACGCCTTGGCTGACTGAAGCAATGCTGGACCCAAGGCCAGTGAAATCTTTCTCTTCTCTTGTTCCTTTTCTGTAATTCCTGCACCTCATCCCTTTAGACCTAAACCATTGACCAAGTCTGGGACTAGGAGTGGACCCAGCCACCCCTGGGCTCCACTCTGAGAAGGAGTCTAGAAAGCAAGGCGGTCTGCTCTGAACCTCCTGACTTAATGGGAGGGCTCTTCTTATTGTCTTCTCTGAACTAATTTGCAAATGAACAAGGCCTGTAGTATGTTTGCTGATGTATGGTTAGCACATGTTATACAGTTTACTGACATAGTTTCATGTCAATTTTTGTTGTGACCATACCAATTTTTGTGGTAAGCATGCCAATTCTTGTTCTGAGTGAATAAACGTTGAGTTTTGTGAGTTAAGGATCCCTGGTGCTGTTTCACCTTAATCCTGACCTGGGAATAAGCAAACCTGAGTCATAGTCGTGAGAAATTGGGACATGACACAGTGTTCAAGGAATGAGAGACTACTACATGTTTGAAAGACACTAGAAAGCATGATATGGAGTACTGGGGCACCTATAAGAAAGTGGCATTCACAACCTGGCACACACATTTACAAGTATCTTGAGCAGGGAGGGGTAGGATGCTGAGCTTGAGATTCATCAGAATTGACAGATACATGGAGGGTGGGGGAAAAAAGACATAGAGGAACAGGCTGGCCGAGTGCAATCCTGGCAGTAAAAAAGGCTATAGGCAACGGTGGGTCTGAAACCAGGGCTCTCCTGACTGCAGAGGGGAGCAAATAGCTTTGGGATTGGAGCCCGTGTGACCTGCAGTCCTAGTCTGAAGTGATTTCCCTGGTCTTGGTTGCTTGGATCGTCTTTTGGGGTGTGTTTTCTTCCCTTTTTTCTCTCAAAATATGCTCAGAAGAGATGGTCTCCCATACCGTATCTAACCGTTTAAGATGAAGAACTGATCAGGAAATGGGAGACCTGGCTCTTGTTGGCCTCAAGGGAACAAACTTACAAAACAGAACTTCCATGGAGGAAATCTTTATCTATTTGAAGCATCGCATGATGTGAAACAGAATGCAAAATTCACAAGGCCAGAAAGACTTACTCCATTGAGATTAGTTAGCATCCTAAGATGAAAAAAATGGATTTTCCCCCATGGAACATGAATCTTATAACTGAAGGAAAGACACATGCAACCATAATTACTGAAGCAAAATTCTTGAAACTGAAGGGAAAAAGCACTTCCTAAATAAACCACATAGTAGAAAAAGTTCTGAGATTTAAAATGTCATGATTAAACATGGGTTTAACACATTTAAAGAAGATCAAAGACTGACACACGACAAACTTTTAGTGAATTTGAGTGTCTAATAATGTTCTCAGCTAATCAAGTTTTTTGTAATTTATTACTGCAGCACAGTTAACTTCTGCCTTATTATAAAGCAATTGTGATGAAAGGTTATAGATAGACTTCTTTTTCTTCATGGGAAATGTATAGCTCTTAAAAAGTGGGAAACAACTCTGGAGACAAAATTTTTTCATTCAGGGAACACAAACCATATGGTTAGTGGTAGTGTAAATTTTCCCACATTGCTAAACCAATGCGTGCTAGAGTATTATGGGTATGCAGCCAAGAAAATAGCTGACAAAGTATCATCAACAAGCAACTAGCAGAGTCAGAGTTAGTCAGTGCTGACTTGGTCAGCTTTGAAATATTGATTTTAAAAGCCTATTACTAAGCTCCTAACTATAAACTATCAATTTGTTACGGTCATTAAAAAGGCAAACACAATCTTAGGGCTACTTTAAGTCAGTTATTTCCTGAGTACAGTGCTTCGATGAGACCTTAGCTTTACTACTGAGTAGGTCTAATCTGCCACAGTCCAGAAGGGCTTGTTCAGCCTGGAACTGCAGCTGTTGACAGTGAGCAAGACACTGGCTGATGAGAAGAGATGAAAACAGTACAGCTGGTTTAGTCTAGAGAAGTGAAGAGGGTGGAAAAGAGCTAAAAGATTATGACTGCGAACAAGTCAAGTCAAGTGTTTTCCAGTTTCCAGCTTGAGACTTGCAGTGGTGTGACTTTTTAGAAAATGGTTCGATTAAGGGCATACAATATAATACCAAGTGGTTACCTGTGATTGTGGAAAACCAGATAGTGATTCAAATTATTGCTTCCAGACCTACCTGGAAATAAGGACTGAAGTTAATGACTTGCCAGAATGTTTCTTTCAAACTTTGAAAACAATATTATTGTACTTAAGCTCTGGTTTTTTATTCAGCAAAACTGTAATAGTCAAGCCACCGACTGTGAGCAGACAGGGTAAATAGGCTCTTTATTCTAGTACCTTATTTACTCATTCTAGTGTCAGTTCTGCGCTGTTCAGTCTAATATGCAACTTTGTCCTTTCAGTTATGTGTACATGCTGGAACCACAGATGCTATGGTGAAGCATGTTTCTTGTCGCTTCAGGGATCTCAGCACAAAAAGTCATTTTCAGCTGGTGGTAAGGAATTGAGCTGGGCATGATGTGATTCAATGTGATGAAGATCAGGGAAAAGAAATATAATTTATTTACGAAATAGATGCCTCAATCTCAAATTTATTTGGTTTAGTGGGTCTGATTTTTTTTTTTTTTTTTGAGCTAAGAAACAAGTGCAACATCATAACAGCCTCCACTTGTTTCATCATCATAGTTCAAACATAGACTGAATCCTAGTTCAAATTTAGTCTGTTGGACTAGATTGTAGAAATTCAAATGTCCTGCATACCAATAAAGCAAAGCAGTTAACAACATGACAAGGTTATCTTTGTTCAGATCACTTTATTTCATTCTAGTTAATGGGGCTATAAGAACATTTCAGTTGAATACAGTATTGGATTTAGCTTGTAACTGGCCTTTTGGGATGAAGCCATATATTCCCATGCAAAAAGTATGGAACTTTTTAAAATAGAGGATTTTACAAATGTATTTTCTTACGAACAGCAGGGAGGTCATGCAGCCAAGGGAATTGTGTTAGACTGATATTCTTGGATTACTGGGACCCATCAGACACAGATCTCTAATGACCTCTAAACTGCTAACTTTTCAAAACTTCTGGTAGCTTATGATAAGCTAGTGAGTTTTCTCAGTCCAGTTTCTAGCAAGAATGGATATGCACCTTGAAAATTATATGATACCTGGAATAGCTTCTTTTTATTTACTGCTCTGACTTTGGGTTAAATGGGTTTGGAAAAAAAACCACATGCAGTAACTTGTAGTACAAGACTGATTTACAAGACAGTGCCACTTCAGTAAGGTTTGCTTATGGGGTTCCTAGAATTTGAAAGGTAAAAGGAAGACTTAATCCTTCTTCCCACACTATATAATGCTGCATTCCTGACCAGTCAATTAATGTTGGTCTGTTGCTTTGTTCCAGAAGTCACATGAAGGGGGTTTTTGTGGTTTTGTTTTGGTTTGGTTTGTTTTGGTTTTGGTTTTGTTTGGGTTTTTTTTTAACTTGAACTGTAAATTAGAGATACTGTGGCCTAAATATTTTCATCTTCTATCTTTGCAACATCTGTAATGGAGTGTCTGCAACAGAACATATATTATCTGTGTGCATCTAGAGTGTTAAAACTTAATAATTCACAAGAATCTGTGATCAATTCCCTTGAAGATATCAGGAGAAGGGTCTTATTCCCCCATTCCTCCCCGCCCCGATATTTTCCTATCTAAAGAGATCTTGAAAATAAGGGTTCTAATTCCTTTTGGAGACTTCACTTCAGACTTTAACTGTGCTAATTCCTTAATGAGTTTAGAATGAGGCAAATAAGAGGCATATTTTAGATCCTAATATATATCTAATTTCGTCCAATAAATAGTACAGAAGAAATTATAACTTAGACACTAAGGAAATGAGCCTCATTGATCACCAAATTTAATTTCTATTTGTGGCTTTTTTACTAGATTCTGTCAGCTAGATGAAAGAGTGCAGATTCTCAAGTTCTGGATATTAATACATTTTAAGGAATTCATTAAAAGCTATAGTAGCAATGAAACAAACATGCATTTAGTAAACAGAACTGCGACTTACGCCAGTTGATCCAGGTACTGTACAGATATGCATATGCTGAGCTCTCTTAATTATGATAAGGAACATAGTTGAAAAATGTCTGGTGTCTCCAGCAAGATTTTCCACATCTTCATCTCCTGTGGAAGCGGATATGGTATCTTGTTCAAAATAACCATAAAACCACAGTGAGGTTGATCAGTTGATGCCTGACAATTTGCAGGCTCCAAAGGAGAAAGGACACCAGTGCATGCGTATCCAACAGATGCTTTGGCCCAGGAAGAAGGGAACACCTGCAAAGCTACACAGGGAAAAGTAAACAAACAGCAATAACATTTTGTGTAGGGATGGGGACAAGACTTCAAGAATTAAGGACAGCCTTCATTACCTCTTATACATGGCTGACTGACTCAAACTTGATTAATCCCTTTAAAGTTTACTATAAATGTATGCTGATGAAAGATTTTATATTGGTTATATAAAACTGAGCAGTTTCAAAGTTCTAAAATACAGTGAGCTAAATATTTTGCTAGCCTTTAGTTTCTAAAATGTCTAGTAGTGTGTGTGGCAAGATTCCAAAGTCCTGCCACTGGAAGTACACCAGATTAAAATGCGATGTAAATATTTGACCAAGAAATGTCAAGTCCTTGAGAGCATCTCCTATTCTTGCAATGAATTCAGCTATTTGACTTCAGGTGCTGTTAACAGGAACTGAGGCTAGGCTGAACACTAACATTCAAAAGAAACATTGCTGTGGTGGATCCCACCTGGGATAGAAGTGGATCTCACAGATTCTCCAGGAAAAATGCAGAGATCATTGCATAGACTGGGATAAACCAAGTATCTGTTAGAATAGTCAGGTGAGGAAGCTGAGAATGAGCAGTTCAGGAGGTGCAAGTTACTGCAGTAAAGCAAATGAGTTCTCAGGGATATCATGTTAGTACAGTGCAGGAATGGGTACCAGCTCTGGGGTCAAATTTCATGATGTGCTTCTATCCCACTTTTGGGGCTTCCTGGCAGAGCAGCATCAGTGATAGTCCTGACGAGTTACTACTTGTGATAATCTCCAGCTAAAGAGCATAACTCCACGTGGTGTTAAGACATTGCTGAACTGGGGACAAGACTGTGTTCTAGGACAGAGCAAATAAAGGCAAAATCTGTTACTACTTGGATTGGAGGAGAAAAAGGAACACAAGAAACTCTGATTAAATCCTGTCCCTAAAAATAGGAAGAGATTTATGGAAGAATGTTGGAAGGTCTTTTTTCTGCTGTACTAAAATGATTTTAAATCTCATCTGTATTATTAGCTCATAATAGTATGAAGTCTGCCATGATACTTGTAATTTGGAGACTTGATTAATGTTTTGATATAGGGTTAATAATTACTTAGATATGCAAGATTATTGTTAAATCAGTGGTTTTGTTTCAGTGATTTTTTTCCTCTTTACTGGTAAGGTTACAGATTACTCAGCTAATAACAGGTCATATTCCAAAATATATTCTTAGTATACGTCTTACAGTTCTGTTTTGTTGGTTGGGGGGTTTTTTCCTCTTCCTTTCCTTTCTTGCCTACTAGTGGTAGCGAAATTACAAAATTCAAACTCAGTGGGCTGGATGACTCTTTCGTATGAGATGGGATCTCTGAATGTCTGTTTCAGGAAAGGGGCCTACCTAACATTGACTGGCATGTGTTTGCTGCTGCTCTTTCTATTACAAGTAACTTCTCTATTGCGGTCTTTTCTGTGACAGAAAAAGAAACTGAATCATAATCTCTTGCCATGATTATAAGCATGTCTTTCTGCCTTATAGTTTGAGTTTGAGATTCTTGTGAGCCGCAGGTTCAGATGTCCAATTGCAAGTGAGAAAGAACTTCAAAAAAACCCAAACAACGAAGTTTTAAAGAATCCTAATAGCTTTATTTTCTTGTTCCAGGACTTAATGATCATGAAACATTAATTATCCATAAATGTCAGGCAAATAAAATGTATCATCAAACCCGTACCCCTATATAAGTAGATATTAAACTACAGGGAACAGCTTTTTCTGTGCTGTACATGAGTAATGTCTTGGTGCTTGATACAAAAGCTCCGTGAAACACAGACTCAGGGATTTAATCAGAGATTTAATATCTAAGATATGTACTTAGTTTAATGACTGAAGAATTAGTATATACACAAAAAACTCATTAGGAGTGTCTTTGTAGTCATTAGAAATCAGTAAAACAGGAGTGAGCAGGTTCTAACAATTGCAGGTGACATTTCAGGCGTGGGGAGATAAGATGGAGCAGAAGAGGAGCTAAATGAAGGGCATTTAAGGGACAACATGAATTAGGTCAAGAGAGAACATTTAAAGGAGAACAAAATTAGGTCAAAATTACAGGGTTGTGACAAAGCATCTATGGTGAACAGAAGTTTGGATGCATGATATGTAAGAGTGCAAAGCAAAAGGTATGTAGAGAGGAAGAGATGATACAGTAAGAAAAATTATTTTTGGCTGCATCATGTATAGTTATGTACAAGCCAGGACAAAGTGATCATTCACAAAACTGGAGAAATGGAAGGTGCTGTAGTCTGAATATGAGAAAAGCTACAACCAGACTGAATTCTTTCCTGAATGCAGAAGGAATAATGTAACCTGGCTGTTTGGAGAGGAATCAGAGTGAAGACAAGCTAGGAAAAACTTAACACCAGTTTTTGGGGCTACCACACAGTAGATATATTCTCGCAATAAGTCTTTCAACACTGATAGTGAATGATTTGTTCCAGATCAGCCAAAAGTTCCAGTGTGCAATTGTATATGTGGATTTTTTTATAAAAAGATGAAAAATTCTAATCTCTATTTTGCAAAAATTAATGTAGAGACTTATGCCTCAGTGTAGCAGATATAATGCACCTGGAAATATAATGCACCTTGGATTTCCACATGCACTGCCAGTTTAGGGGAGTGTCTCACAAAAAGTAATATTATAAAACATTATCTATATGTTATAATAATAATACTATAAATGGAAAATCTGCTGGCCTGTGCAATCCCAGATTTGATACAACTGAAAATCTGTTTTCCTACAGTTTCTTGATTGCCAAGTATTTTTGACCCTTACTGACATAATTCCTGGCAAATGTCCATACAAAGAGTTCTGTTTACCCAGGGACCACCTTTGCTTTGATTTCATTATGAGGTCACTTTGAGGTCATTATGATTATGAGGACTTGTCTCCAGGGATTTTGTGACAAAGGTCAAAGGAAAACTAATTTCTTGCCTTCGGCTTTATTTGCCTCATCTTTTGGGGAGCAAATTTTACCTTAAAATGTCTTGTAACAAAGTGAAAAAATTCTCCCCTTCTCTCCCATGGCAAGCCCTGGCACCGTTATCATAACACAGGGATAATTTACCCTCCTTTCTCTCGAGCTGGCACATAATTCCTCTATAGGTTTTTGCTCTATGAAGGTAGGACTATTGCTTTGTCTTACTGTAGTGTCCAAGAGTTCTCAGCTGCTAAAATAATTGTCATGTCATTGATGCTGAAGAGGAAATAAAGTTTCATCCCACTGCACATTTTTGGTCTGAAACCTTTGCTTTTGAAGAAGATGCACCAGTCTCTAGTTGGCTTTTAAACTCCCTATTGCCAGCCTGAGATCACATCCTCTTTCTCAGTGATGACCTCCCTTGTCTGAGTTATAAAATGCTGCAAATGCATAAAATTAATAGGATTCTTCCATATATCTCATATGATTTCTTACAGATGACAGAAAGATAAAGATTTGTGTGTTCTCATCTTGATTTCTGCTGTCCTACCTACAACAATTTTCATTTTTGGATTTTACTTTATTTTATTGTGTAACTTGCATATTCAAACACTGAGTTTATGAACATGAGAAGTGTGAAAGTAACTAGAGAGTTTAGGATGATGAAGCAGTTTGGCTGAAGAATGCTAATAAGCTTCAATAACTTTGAGCTTTAGGAGTGACACATTAAGTCTACTCTTAAAAAACAGAAATGGCTTTCTCTCAGTTATCTTTTGTGGAAGAACCATCTATTCATACTGCTTTCAGAAGTAATTCCGCAGTATTTGAAAAAAACCCATGGATTTAACAATATTACAATATTTGTGGCTGGAAAAACAAACTATTTTTAGGGAAGTCTATTCCTAAAATCATTGTGGCCTAGAGCAAGTTGGAGGAGTGGGGAGGAAACCACAAACTGAAGTGTTTCAAAAGGCTAAAATCCATGTATAATTTAATACCTCTTGTACAGTGAAGCAGTAATTGGCTCTGATATTCCACAGAATAATCTAATCATTCCACAACTCAATTTACAGCAGCACAGGGAAGTATATTAAAAGCTTTCTGAATAATGAGACACTAGTTTTAGTTTCTGCATTATTTCCATTAGTGAAGATTGTCTGCTGTATGGAGATTTCAGTTGAAAGACTGTAAAGCTACCACAGTTGAAAAGGAGCCAACAAGCACACTTACTTTGGAATATGAAGTGGCAAGTGTTCATACACTATATTAATCCAAAATAGGGTTTTAATAGAAATTTGGATTTAAAATGTAAACATGAACTTTCATAGATTAATATTTAAGGATTTAGTTGCAGGGTGTTTGTTGGGGATTAAAAAGTTTTAGTTGGGGTTTTGGATTTTATCTGAAGAAGTAATATCTCAGTGGAACCATATTTCCTCAGCACTGCTCTTCTCTGTAATTCAGCACATTTGCATGCCTTTTATTTAATTGCAACCAGACTGGATTGTTGCCAGCAGGTTGACTAAAGGCAACTCACTGCAGAAGAGCTGGTGAGGCCCCAGGAGAGGTGGTCATGAATTCCACTCTCACAGTTTGGATGTGCTTAAGTGCAGATAGGCATAAAGCCCATACAAGTAGCTGCCTATAATTCTCAAGTTTGTCAGCTGGCAGTGTTCCCTCATACCCTGAAGAGGTATTATGGTCATAGGCACAAGCTGGGCTGATTTCATGACAGCTGAGGATCCTTGCTTCTGGTGGAAATCCTTAGCTACCTGGCTGGATCCTGAAAGGCACCAGAACATCAGAAATGGGTCGTGGTATTGCGCTGAATTTAAGCTGAAAATGCATGAGTCTTGTGTGACAGAACCTGGGTTTTTTGGTCATTTTTTAGGTTGGTTTGGGGGTTTGTTTGGTTTTGTTGTTTTTGTGTTGGTTTTTTTTTTGAGCTTGCTTGCATTTTCTTATATAATCTCTGGACTAGTAGGAAATTTGCTTGTTTATCTTTGGTGGCACCAGGCAGTATATTTGGAGGGAGAACTTCCTCTGGTATTGGCAACTGAGTGTGCCTGATGCAGAGGAGGTCCTTGGTGTGTCTGTGTCCTGTTGGAACAGCAGAGCAAGATAATTGAAAAATATGGAAAGAAATACTTTTTCTAGAGATGTATAGGAGACAATGCAGTGTGTGCTGGAAACCTCAGTGTCTCTGTGGTGTTAAAATGAGAGGGGCTTAGAAGAGGGAACTTGGTCTGCAAAGATACAGTGGGTACAATTTTTTTTCAAACCTTACAGGTTTTGTGTCCTATTTTATTCTGAGCTTGCTGTATTTTTGGAAAAAACAATGTATGCTAGTAGATGGTCAGATGCAGCCTGTGCTGCAGGTGTTGGACCATTGTCCTTTGGGCACTTGAAGGAGACAGATCCCCAAGACCTACCTGGACTGACCCACCACACTGGCCAGTGGCTGTGGGGATAGGAGGCTGTTCTGGATAACACTTATAAGGATTGGGCCATAAATCTCCTTTCTGGGAAATCTGAAAGGGCCTGACAAAGAGTTTCCACAAGGGAGCACTTGGAGAAATGGAAAGCAAGGGAAATAAGAGCATGGCTGGCTGAGAAACCCAGAATTTTCTGGGAGAAAGTGCTTGGAATGGGGCAGGGGGGGGGGGGGCATGGAGAGGTTGGAGAAAGTGCATGCAGTTTGCTGGTAATTATAGAGCTAAATGTGACTCAGTATTACTTGCTAGCAACTTGAGTGAAATCATCTTGTAATTATCAGACTTAAGTGGGAAAAGGTTTTTAACACTTTTAATAGTTTTTTTCTCAACCCCTAAAGTCAAAATGATTTGCTCCAAGATTGTTGGGTTGTTGGTTGTTTTGGTGGTTTTTTTTCCTAATGTTTCAATCCTTTTAAAACCCATCTTGTAATAAATGCTTGAAAATGAAAGAACATTTCACACAATCTTGCAAATCCTTTTTGCTTAAAATATATTGAATTTGGAGCTTCTTTTTAACAAGAATGTTTATGGAAGGAGGTACTTTCACATAGTTTTGTGAAGGGGGGGAACCCCAACCTTCATGGAAAAGTCTGTGATCAGAATATTTGCTATCTGCTGTCCTAATCTTAATATCTACATATTAGCAGCTCCTCTGGGGAGAGCACGTACTGCAAGTCCTGCTGAACCATAATGCTACTTAGAACCCCATTTCCTTTAAAAACAGTGCCAAGTATTATTAGACTCTTGAATTTTGTATTATTTGTTTGAATCATCTACTCTTTATGTCATCTTTCATTGCAGCTTACCCTAGAGAGGGGCAAACTATTTTTGCTTTTGAGGAAAAGAGATATGGGAGGTTAGGAGCACCTGGGTCAGACTTGAGTTCTGCTAAAAATCATCCAAGCCTGATGGTTCTTCTGCTTTAAGTACCACAAACCAGAAATGTCAACACCTTTGCCTACATGGGGGTAAGACTAACACCCTGACTTGGTCACTAGCAGAAATTATCTATGAAAATATTAGTTGATTAGAAGCCCTTGATCTATTCCTCTTCACTGAGAAGCTGCCAGCATTTTTTCTCTCGAAGATAACAAGTTGTGCTGAAAAGTGTGATACATGTAATCAAATGAGATGGATGTTAATATAACACTGAGCTCCACCTATTGAAAATCACTTCTGTACTGTTGAAACAGTTCTCTGTTCAGCACTTACTATTTTTGATGTAACATCTTAAGGCTTTGTGTTGTATTTATATGCACAAGAAACTTCTTTTGTGTTAGGCAAGTCAGTTTCCATACAGGCTTCTTGACTGTATACATGGTTAAACCAAATAAAGATATTTAAATCATGCCCCATCTTTTGAATCCACTACTCAGTTATTTTAAGATCCTGGTTATAAAGCTTCTTTTAGAAAATTATGTGAAAAGAAAACTTAGGATTATCTATCTTCACACTGATTAAAACTTCAGGGGGCACAGTTATAAGCAACTTTGTAGCACAAAAAGCCATGATAAGAAATTATCAGGCCAGAACTTTGACTGATAATATCAAATTATGCATTCATGCAGAGTACCAGCTATTCACAGTGGGACCATGACTCATCAAAGTAACACTGTGCTGTGCAGATGATCCCATTCAAATTGGGTCCTGACTTCTTCTATTTTTAACTCTAAAACTCCCATTTACATAACAGTGTATCTTTAATGCATTTAAATACAAAACGATTATCTTTTGTGATGGTATATACCACATTTATCGAAATTGCAGTGCATCCTTGGCTCTTTTCACTTTGAATGTTGATGATGGGATTTTGTATCTTTAATTGCTTTGGGGTTTTTTTTGTCAATATGTTCCACAAATATTAATGAAATATTGCAAAAAAACTTGTAGTGTGCAAAAAACCTGTTACACTAATTTTGGTGTTAAGGAAGGAAAAAAACCTCGAACAAAACCCCAACAAACAAATACACCATCATAGAAAAAACTGTAATAGACTTAGAAGAAGGCTTTTTCTAACTCCTTAATCTGTATGTTCTCTTACTTATCCAACAGCTCTGTTTCTCTCTCCTTCTTTATTAAGCAAAAGAATAATTCCTAACTAAATCATGATTCTGGATGGCAGCACTTTTTCCATCTATGTAAATCTAGACATGGTATGTATTGCACTAAATAGCCAAAGCATATTGAACAACTAAGGAAATTGCCATGTTGCATTTCAGCACAAAAATATTTGGATTTTTAAAGCAGGGTAAAAATAGTTGTGGATAGTGTTTTGCTGTCTCTTTTCAATTGAATACATTTCTTCTCCTAAATGTGCTATTCTGTAAGCTGTAAATCATAGCACAGCATGGGTATTTAAAAATCAGTAGCTACAGATGGCTGATGGTCTGGAGAATTGCACTTCTGCTGGCACAGGAAATGACAATTTGGTATGTCACAGAATGTGCTAACTGCTGCAAAGGACAGAGAAACAAGATTTCCCAGCGTTTGTTCTGTTTCACTTTAGAAAGCTCTGCAAAAGACCAGCATCTTTAGCTGAGGGGGAATCCTAGCTACATTAAAATGTGTTGGGGTTTTTTGTGTGTGTGTTAGAATACAGAAGGGTGAGAGAGTAGAACTACTGCCTTTTATGGATACTGTCATCACTTGCATACTAAATAGTTTGACACTGAAAATTAATTCCTTTCAGAAGAAACATTCCAGGAGGGTGTGAAGGCAGGGACCAAATAGCCTTCCCATCAAAGCTTGTGCTAAGAGTAACAAACCTAAATGTAGTACATCATGATTAAATGCACCAAAGCACTGTATGTAAGCATAAGAAATGCTTCACAAATATTTGGGCTGGATGAAAGCAATTTAAGACACATTGTTGGATTCTGTATAATCCTATGAAACTTTCTTACTAACTTTCGAGACATAGATAAGCAATTATTGGGTGAATTAAAATGAGCAGCTATGAAGACATATTGCCAGAGCTGACATTGCAGTTACATATATCCTGTGGAACTCACCTGCTATGTGCTACAATATAGTATCACTGAATCTTCTGCTGTTCATTGCAACTTTTCTAACCTGGGGCTGAGAAAAATATACTTTGTTATATCTCTGGTTGCCATAAAATAGTACAACTCCATTCACTTTACACTGTGAAAGACTAGTCCTTCAAAATTAACATTACTTACATTTAAAGAAGGAGGGAAAAAAAGCGGAAGCAAGGTTGCAGAGAGGGGTGCTGTTTTCTCAGGTTTTATTTTATATGGAAATGATGTTATTACAATCTGTTTATCTGTTACCTGAAAAATTTTCTTGAATAACTTATTTGATTTCTGTTTTGATTGAAGATCCGTGGATATCTGCAAGACCAGCATCTCTGTAGGGAGCAAGCCCTATATATTGCAGTCAAAATATGCAGCCGAATCAGCACAAGGTTTGCTGAGGGATGTTATGCAACTGTGTCCCTGTCTTGTTCTGCTGATAATCATCTATCAGTATGTAGCAGCAGGCAAACAGCATAGCTGTAAGTCCTAATATCTGCCTCAGTATGGCTTCCCTGACACTTACATTGCTTTGGAAATGTTCAGTTTGGGGAGAATGATTCGGCTATAGGGTAAAGCAGTGAAGGAAAACCTCCCTGACATTAGCATTTTATAATAGCAGTTTATCATCTCTGCAATTACTCATTTATATACTTCTGAAATCTCTTTTAATTTCACTTTTTACAGGTAACAGGTCTCCAAAATTAGGCCTTTCAAATTATTTAACCAGATCTCTGAATATCTGGCTCATGCATTTGAAAGGTCTACTCCCTAGTACCATCACAACTGGATTAAACACAAAGGGGATTACTGTAGAGGAAAATACATCACATGAATTACACTTCAATTGACAAATACACATGCAGTTGTTTATTATAACACTGAGTAGTGTTTTACAGTGGCCCAGATAAATGTCCTGTTAGGTTTTTAGTTTCCTTAGCAGGATCCCTCTAGAAAACTGTTCTAGATCACCTCTTCTCTCTTATGAGTCAACAAAGCTTCAGGTGTAGAGTTGTAGAGCTCTTGGTGGTAAAGACTATTTAAACCACTTTGTAGCTTTTATAATCTTCTCCCCCACTCCCCCCTTTCCTTTCTTTTCCTTTTTTTTTTTTTTTTTTTTTTTTTTTTACCTATGTGGTCTCCTATCTAGCTGGAAGACAGGGACGGAAAGCAGAATATTCCCTCCATATGCAGGAAGAAGCAGTTAATGACCTGCTACGCCACCTGGATGGTCACAACTCCATGGGACCAGATGGGATCCATCCGAGTACTGAGGGAGCTGGCGGAGGAGCTTGCCAAGCCACTCTCCATCATTTATCAGCAGTCCTGGGCGACAGGGGAGGTCCCAGGTGACTGGAGGCTTGCCAATGTGATGCCCATTTGCAAGAAGGGTTGGAAGGAGGATCTGGGAAGTGCCGGGTCCTGCACTTGGGGCACAACAACCCCATGCAACGCTACAGGCTTGGGGAAGAGTGGCTGGAAAGCTGCCCGGCAGAGAAAGACCTGGGTGTGCTGGTTGACAACCGGCTGAATATGAGCCAGCAGTGTGCCCAGGTGGCCAAGAAGGCCAACGGCATCCTGGCCTGTATCAGAAATAGTGTGGCCAGCAGGAGCAGGGAGGTGATCGTCCCCCTGTACTCGGCACTGGTGAGGCCGCACCTCGAGTCCTGTGTTCAGTTTTGGGCCCCTCACTGCAGGGAAGACCTTGAGGTGTTGGAGCGTGTCCAGAAGAGGGCAACCAAGCTGGTGAGGGGCCTGGAGCACAAGTCTTGTGAGGAGCAGCTGAGGGGACTGGGGTGGTTTAGTCTGGAGAAAAGGAGGCTGAGGGGAGACCTGATCGCTCTCTACAACTACCTGAAGGGGGGTTGTAGTGAGGTGGGTACTGCTCTCTTCTGTCAGGTGGCTGGTGATAGGACAAGAGGAAATGCCCTCAAGTTGTGGCAGGGGAGGTTTAGATTGGACATTAGGAAAAATTTCTTTACTGAGAGGGTTGTCAGGCATTGGAACAGGCTGCTGAGGGAAGTGGTGGAGTCACCATCCCTGGAGGCATTCAAAAAACACATAGACATGGCACTTCAGGACGTGGTTTAGTGGGCAGGTGGTGATGGGTTGACAGTGGGACTTGATGATCTTAGAGGCCTTTTCCAAACTTAATGATTCTATTTCTATCCTTAAGTGACTTTTTTTGTAAAAACTCCAATCTCTCTTTTGCTTCCTGAATGCTCATGATTCCCAAACATTATTCCTAGACCAACATTGATTAGGACAATATGATCTGGGTTTTCTGAAGTATATGGTATGGATCAGATGATGGTTCAGTTTCTGTGCTCCCACCCAAAGTGGCCATTTTCCTTTTTCTCAGCCAACTGCTTTGGGATCATTGATTCCTGGAGGAATGGGGGACAAACAGTGACCCAAAGACTGGGAGGAAAAAACATTTTGGCAAAAAGTATCATCCTTGCTATTCGTGTTCTTATAGGTTTTAGTTCTCACCTAGAATAATGAGACTTCCTTCTACTATGCTCAGCCAATGAAAAAAAGAAGGCTTTAAAGGTCAAAGTAATGGGGTTCATTAGTGTGTGATCTGGGAGAGCTGCTCTCTTGTTATGTTTGCTGCATTGCCTGGGACTAAAAGCAATGGGAGGAAAAACAATATGAATGGGGAAAATGAATGTATGTCTGATGTTTTGAGAGTTCTGTGTTCATGACTTCTAAAAAAACCTGCAAGGTGAATTACATGTTTTTATTTACATAAATTGATGAGCTGCACAGAGAAAAAGGAATTGTTCTTAAAATAAATAAGCCAAAATAGGCCCTGTTCTGGCTGTGACAGATCTATCTTGTTAAGCCTGGTTGTTCTTGGACTTTCTTCTTGTCTAAGTGCTTGTCTAATCAGACTTTAGCTAAGTTCACAAAGTGAGTTAGGTTATTTTAAATAATAAAAAAAGTTTCTCTGAAAAAATTTGTTAAAAAAATCAAAAATGAAAAAAGATAATTTTAGTTGGTCACATCTCTTTACCTCCCTCACCCTTCTTTCCCACATGCATGTAAAAAACATATTGCAGTAACGAAGTAGAATTTGAGAAGAGCAAAAAAACCCAAAAACTTTAAAATAAATTGCTTGGTTCTACATAGTCTGAAGCTTCTAAAAAGGAATTTTAAATTAAGAGTCTGCTGCCTTTCTAGGAAATGCTGGCTTTTTTCTCTTATTTTCATGACTGTAAGAAATAACTGCCTTGGCTGCTTACTTCAAGACTAAGGGGGAGGGAGGGAGGATTACACTCCTCTTGTGCCTGGGGACACGGAGAAGGTGACCTGCTTCTTTTTGAATACGGGAATGCACGTGCCCTCCCATTTGCAGCCTGCAAAACCAAAAGTGAATTCTACTCTTTTTAATGTTTCACAACACTTTATAGCTCTCTTCTAGCTCCTAATAAAAGGGAAAAAGTGTGTTTGACCAACTGCTGCAGGCCAACACACATTGACCAGTAGCAATTTAGGAGAAAATGAATTCAAAACACTTTCTCATAGTACTTTTGTAATTTTAACAAAAAGGCCTATGTGGTCTGGTCTAGAGTAAAACTGAATTATTCAACTTTCTAAACAAGATTTTCACGTCCCTGAGAAGCTGTCAACATGCCTGCAACACCTGACTTTCAGGAAATATAACCATAGAATGGTTTGGGTTGGAAGGGACCTTAAAGATCACCTAGTTCTAACCCCTCTGCCATGGGCAGGGACGCCTTCCCACTAGACCAGGTTGCTCAAAGCCCCATCCAACCTGGCCTTTAATAATTCCAGAGAGGGGTCATCCACTTCTTTGGGAAACCTGTTCCAGCGTCTCACCACCCTCACAGTAAAGAATTTCTTCCTAATATCTAATCTAAATCTACTCTATTTCAGTTTAAAACTGTTACCCCTCGTCCTATCGCTACACTCCCCGTTAAAGAGTCCCTCCCCATCTTTCCTGTAGGCCCCCTTTCAGGACCAGAAAGCTGCTATAGGGTCTCCCCAGAGCCTTCTCCAGGCTGAACAACCCCAACTCTCTCAGCCTGTCTTCACAGGAGAGGTGCTCCAGCCCTCTGACCATTTTCGTGGCGTCCTCTGGATCTGCTCTAGCAGGTCCGTGTCTTTCTTGTGCTGAGGCCCCAGAGCTGGACACAATACTCCAGGTGGGGTCTCACAAAAGCAGAGTAGAGGGGGAGAATCACCTCCCTTGACCAGCTGGCCACATGTCTTTTGATGCAGCCCAGGATGCAATTGGCTTTCTGGGCTGCTAGTACACATTGCCAGCTCATATTCATTTTTTTCATCCACCAATACCCTGAAGTCCTTCTCTGCAGGCCTGCTCTCAATCCACTCATCACCCAGCCTGCATCCATGTTTGGGATTGCCCTGACCCAGGTGCAGGACCTTACCCTTGGCCTTGTTGAACTTCATGAGGTTCTCACAGCCTCACCTCTCTACCCTGTCAAGGTCCCTCCAGATAGCATCCCTTCCCTCTAGAGTATCAACCACACCACTCAGCCTGGTGTCACCTGCAGACTTGCTGAGGGTGCACTCAATCCCACTGTCCATGTCTCCAACAAAGATGTTAAATAATACTAGTTCCAATACAGACCCCTTGGGGACACCACTCATTACTGGTCTCCACCTGCACATTGAGCCGTTGACTGCAACTCTTGAGTTGAGTGCAACCATCCAGCCAATTCCTTATCCACCGAGTGGTCCACCTGTCAAATCCATGACTCTCCATTTTAGAGCCAAGGATGTTGCATGCGGCAGTATCAAATGCTTTGCTTGAATCCAGGTAGATGATGTCAGTTGCTCTCACCTTATCCACCAAAGCTGTAACCCCATTGTAGAAGGCCATCAAATTTGTCAGGCATGATTGCCCTTAATGAAGCCATGTCAGCTGTCACCAATCACCTCTGTTTTCCATGTGCAGCTGTCACCAATCACCTCTCTGTTTCCATGTGCCTTAGCATAGTTGCCAGAAGGATCTACCCCATGATCTTAACAGGCACAGAGGTGAGACTGTCAGGCCCGTAGTTCCCTGGGTCTTGCTTTTTTCCGTTTCTAAAAAGGGGGGCTATATTTTCCCTTTTCCAGTCACTGGGAACTTTTTGCCAGTCTGCCACAACTTTTATCTGATGTGTGTATTGTATATATGACCTGACAGACATCCGTCTTTCTGAAAAGGCACAGAAAAATTCTTAGTGGAAAGATTGGCAGTTGTACTGATTATAGTATTTAACACAGTCCTTGCGTCAAACTATTATCAGCATGAAGCGTTCAAATCAGCATCTAATGTCCCTGTTAGCTCTATTATGTAAGTAGATTAGCATTATCCCTATTTTAGAAAGCGAACAGTAAAGGGAGAATGGAGAGGAAGCTGACTGACTCTTAAGGATGCATTAGCCAGCTATGGGGCAAAGCAGACATCAGGAAAGCTAGAACTGTATATTGCATTTAGCTCAGTCCCACCACCCTGAAAAAAACAAAAGTGCTTTTTGTCTTGATTTTTCTTTGTCAGGCCTCTTATTTTATACTAAAAATATGTTTAAGGATGTCAATATTCTGAATGCTTTTGCTGTGATGGTTGTATATCAGGAATTTAGCTAGGAGTTAATGCATGGTGTATGGGTTGGTATTTTGGGAAGTGCTGCCAGGCTGTTGCTCTCCTGTTTCTCCCTGGTTTTTTTTTTTTAATTTTTATTTTTTAAATTTTACCAGTGAAAATTCTCTCTATATCCTGGTAATTAACACTTAGACTCATGAGTTCTGTTAGCTGTCAGTGTACTATTAAATGACTCCTGGGAGTAATTGGGATTGCTGCCTATCATATATTGACTGTAAGTAATAATAATAAAAAAATTCCTGACAATTTAATCTTGTCTTAAGAATTAATCAAATTATGAGTACTGTAGAGAATTGAATATATTAAAACACTAACAAAAATGGCAAAATAATTGTGCAGTTATTTTTAGCATTAGTTAAATAAAGGTTCTTTCTTGTATTTAACAGCTTTTGTTAGAGAAACTACACTTGAATTTCTAAATGATGAAGCATAGGACAAGTTGTGTCATTTCTCTGCTGTTTTATTCTATATGTAGTCTATGTCAGGAAAAAACATATTAAAATTAACCTGTCAGGAGAAGTGAGGCACAGAAAGTGGACAAGGTCCATATTTACTGATTTCAGGTTTTACATTGAGAATATTTAATTGGCAGCAGTTTTTATCAGTTCTTACACTTCCAAGATGAATCTCATGATGGAGATGGCTTAAAAACATCACATATTTATTCAGGCGATTTATGTGCTTCCTCTTTTTTCTTTAAGGAATGATTGTGCCTCTCAGAGGAAATGGTAGATTTGATTGGGCATTTGTCTCCGTGGATATGGTAGTTCCCAAAACAAGGCAAATGGCCTTTATCATTTGTATGTTAAGATCCATAAAGATATTCCATTAAGTTTTTCCCCAAAAGCTTGATGTTACTATACCAAAGACTCATCCAGTGCAGGATTCCCCGAGCTTGCAGTACATCCACTCCCTTGACCTTCAGTAGGCCAAAGCTTCTTTCTGTCAGAAATCCATCTTTTAAAACATTAGTCCCAGAAATCAGTTGGGGCAGAGAGTCAAATATCATTCTTAAGCATCCCTTTGCCAGAAGAAACCTGTTCTGTTATATATTCTTGAGCTCTTCACTGAGTCATTTTCAACAGTCACAGCTGATGAAGCTCCTGCTGTTTCTCTGAGCTAGCTGTTGCCCTCGGGAAGTGATTTCAAATGTCATGGGAATAATTAAGCCTTATAAACAGACTAAGAACAAGTGTGAAAAAGGTAAACAGAAGGCAAAAATATTAAACTGAAATGATTACACAGATGTTTTGGACAATGGTGAAGAAAAGAACAAGGCAAAGCTGGAAGGACACTGGTGTTGCTAGTGTGGCATAGGTAAAGATGCGAGAGAGACTCTATAGGCAGCAATTTACTGTAACAAGAGCGTGAAACCTGCCTGAAAAGTGTGGTCTGCCTAACTACCAAACTGAGCAGGGAGTAAGCCTCACTGCAGAAAGCTCAAGCGCGGACTGCCCACTATTGTGGTAGTTTACCTAGGTCTTCCCAGCTGTCTGTTTAAACTGTTCGTTATCTCATCATTACTGTAACATTCTAGCTAATGTTAATCTCTCACTAAAAATGAGGGATCATGACAGGATGGAGTAAATGACTTGTTTGAGGCCTGTGGGAAGTATTTCATCGAGGAATAAAGTGTAGGTTTCTGCTTCACTGCCCTACATCAATCATCTTAGTAGCAGTTTAGCTAGATACATTACCTAGACATGTCATCAATGATGAAACACGAGCCACAGGTGGATGGGAGAAGTCTAGAACAAGCTATCTACATCTTACGCGAGTCCAGAGAGAGAGAGCGAGCGCAATGCTTTGTAGACATGTAGCTAGCTTTAATAAGCTAAGCTGGGTATCAGGAACAATATAACTGCATTTGCATATGTCCTGGTTTCAGCTGGGATAGAGTTAACTGTCTTCCTAGTAGCTGGTACAGTGCTATGTTTTGAGTTCAGTATGAGAAGAATGTTGATAACACTGATGGTTTCAGTTGTTGCTCAGTATTGTTTAGACTAAAGTCAAGGATTTTTCAGCTTCTCATGCCCAGCCAGGGCACAAGAAGTTGGCACAGGACACAACCAGGGCACCTGACCCAAACTGGCCAACGGTGTATTCCATACCATGGGATGTCCCATCTAGTATAGGAACTGGGAAGGGGGGGGCAGGGTATCGCCGCTCAGGGATTAGCTGGGTGTCGGTCGGCAGTTGGTGAGCAATTGCCCTGCGCATCATTTGTACATTCCAATCCTTTTATTACTACTGTTGTCATTTTATTAGTGTTATCATTATTAGTTTCTTCTTTTCTGTTCTATTAAACCGTTCCTATCTCAACCCAGGAGTTTTACTTTTTTTTCCCAATTTTCTCCCCCATCCAGTGGGATGGGGGGGAGTGAGTGAGCAGCTGCGTGGTGCTTAGTTGCTGGCTGGGCTTAAAACACGACAGCATATCTACTGTTCTCCCATGTCTTGAGCTGGCTTGTTCAGAGGTAGATCACTTTTCTCTATGCCATATGGCAATATGCCATGAAAATATGTCCTTTGAGGTAAATCAA
Source organism: Astur gentilis (assembly GCF_929443795.1). NCBI lineage: Eukaryota > Metazoa > Chordata > Aves > Accipitriformes > Accipitridae > Astur > Astur gentilis. The sequence continues at coordinate 27,703,994 of NC_064899.1, forward strand.
ATTATGATAGCCATTTTTTTCATCCATGGAAAAATGAGAAGAAAAAAAAGCAAACATAAAATCAAAGATACATAAGGAGAAAGAATCAAAAAAGGAATACAATGGTTTGTCATCTGACAAATGATAACATGTACCATAGATGGAGATAAAAATGCTGGTTGCCAAGGAGAGTGGGGAAGTGACAGAAGAGTCCTGGGGAACACCCACAGAGTGAAGATGAAAGGAAGACAATTACCATCCGCGAACAGTTTGAAAAGTGAGTCAGTTTGTGAAATGCAAAACACAGGAGTGATGGGTGTTAGATACCCTAACAGTTTGCATTAAAGCGGTGATAGAGAGCTATCTGCAGGATGGAAAACAGCTGAATAATTAGAGAACAATTAAAGAATGAATCAGGCCTTCACAGGTGGTCTGAAGTAAGTCATTAATAATGAGAAGACCCTCTCTTTGGCCGAAAGAGATGTCATGCTGGAAAAGTTTAGTGCAACATGATAGGCATGGATAGAATACTATGCAAAATAGTAGATACCTATCTCAAGATTTTGAGAAATGTGGAAAGAGGGAAAGATGACAGTAACATAACAGAACAAAGGTTGAAATTATGTGGTATTTCCTAACTAACATGGGAATCATCTTTCTTTGACCTCAGAAGACACACGAATATTGAGAGGTGATAAGTAATAGTAGAAAGAAGAAAAAGAGAAACTTGAAGTAAAGCCTGCCTAAAAAGGAAGGCCTTATCAGACCAGCTGAATGAAATAAAGAGAGAAATTATAAGAGCAGAAGGGAGGCAAAGGCCTTTGTTGTTGCACTTAGAGAAAGAAATAAAAAGAATACACATATTTCACACCTTTTCTTGCTGAATTCACTGCCACTGTTTGAGGAATATGTACTGCTTTGTATGAATGCCCATGGTAGAAACTGGGCCTCAGTCAGACAAGAGAAGAAACTGCGGTGGTTACAGGTGTGTAGGAGCAAGCTGTGGTATTTTCTTAGTTGCGGATGCTACAGGACATGCTTTGCATCATCAGGCTGCTGTATTTACTTCCTCTGATCCCCCTGCAACCTGACTTGGAGCCAAATGACAAGCTTCAGTGAGAGCTGGCATGTTTTTTTCATTACTTTTAGTGGTTTCTCTTCTCATTTGTTCCACCCAGTGTAGCATATGTAATTTAGAAGTTTTTACTTCTTGTGACAGAGGCTTCTATGGAGCAAATTGTTAAAACATGTTTCTCAAATTGATGTTCCCAGAATTGCAGACAGTAATCAATGCCTATAGCCATGCAGAGAGGACTTGTCCCAGGGCTTGCTGTCTTCTGTATATAGTCCCAGGTGACTTGTAATTCTTGCTTTTTTGCTTCTACACTCTGTTGCCTTCAAATGTGGGATAGAGAGTGTGATCTGTTGTGTTGGGAGTTGAGATATAATGGACTTACTCCTGTCTTCCTCTGAAATTGCTTTATGCCAGATTCCCTGCAGTATAAAGACAATATTTCTGGTCTAATCATCTCCTTAGGAGCAGGGTGGAGGAAATTCTGGATTCTGCTGAAGGGCTCTCTAAGGTGGCCCTCTCCAAGAGCCAGTGGAATGACTGCTGGCACTCCCCTGCAAAGGAACTACTGCACTACAGCTACTTTTGCCTTCAGGGAATTGTCTTTCGGGGATAATTTACAGCTGAGCAAAAACTGCGTGGTATGTCAGAGCTCAGGTTTGATCCTACCTCACTGTTTTCTCACAGTAAACCCCCAGATGCGGGACTGTGGAACCCTAAACTGAGGTTGTAACTTTGGGAGCTCTGTATTTAGTAGTGAATCCTTATTCATAACAATGTCCAGTTTGGACAGAAGCAAGCTGTGGCTGAGAAATCCTAGCTGAGGGAGAAGCTGCATTTCTTGGACAGACCTAAGCTCCTGCTTACTGCTTTTCAGCTGAAAGCAGAGCTCACTGCTCTCTCTCTGCCTGCCTCCATTCCTGGGAAACTGTAGCAAGGGAGGGATGTTGTTCATAATACCTCCCAGGAACAGGCTAGAAAGGGAACATGTGTGCATCCAGGCTCAGAGTTCACTTTTTTGGTGGAGTGCTCTTTTTCCAGTCCAGGAGGTGAGGCTCTGTTTTCAGCTTTGAAGAAACAGATGGTAGCTCAGCTGCTGGGCTCAGGCCATCTCTTCAGTAGGCAGCGGCAGCCCCTCCAGTCTCTGCTGGGCAGCGGCACTGTTGGCTTGAGTGTATTGTCAGTGGTTACAGGTGCCACAAGGGCCAAAGCCCAGACCTCAGATTAAGGTTTTCTGTAGGGTTTAAGGCTGTGTTTACATTGTAGTGCAAGGCCAGACTGAAGAACAAAAAGCTACTGGAGACCAACTAAGCATAATAGTGGCCATCTTGTCCTTGCTGTAGTAAAGAGATGATTGAGAATTTGGTCCTCAGTCAGTTCTAAGTTCTTTCTACTTTCATATGTCTTCCTTGTTCCATGCTGAGATGTTCAGATATTCATGCATGATAATGTTCACCCATTATCTTTATAGTACCTTAAACCATGTAGACTGCTATATCTGTTATCATTATCCGAGTAGGTACTTCTGTCCTTGAGTATATTGTTTCTTTGAACTAGACAGGATTTCTAAACTGACTTTTATTTCATTTCCTGTTTATATGTCTGCTCAGGCATTTTGCATTGTTTTTTAGTCCATGACAAGCAGTAGATTATTGTCTGTGAATTGAGGTTGTTTCTTATGAATGTCTCCATGAAACAACTTATAGAAGTTGTTTTATGACACTTTGCATGAATTTTTCATCTGCAACTCAGAGTATGATTTATCAGTTATTTAAAACACTGGTGAGCCTGCAAGAGGTTTTACAGTTCATGTAACACATTACATACTATCATTAGAGTTAATTTTTCAGTAATGTATTACAAGAAACGCAGGAAACTATTTATCTTCTTACAAGCAAATTCTATCTTTCAAGGCATATGTTTTTGTTTTACTTGTATTATAATTTGATCAAGAGATGTGTTCTGGCAGTATTTATTCTTAAAGGCATATTAGCTACTATTTGCAGTGTCAGATTCCTTGCAGTTGTGTTATATCTGTTTATAAGGTCTTTCCTCCCCCGCCCCTATTACTTCTACTACTGCTAAGCATTTGATTCTGCACTCAAAGGATGTTAATTGCCTGCATAGTTGGGTTTCTTATGTGTGGTTTTAGTCATAAAAAAGAATGGTACTAGATTCTTTTTCCAGTTCTTTAAAAAATGTCTGGGTTTATTTTATTTTATTTGTTAATAAATTAGTTTTAATTCAATTATTCTGGCCTACTGAACAATGGCATGGAACAGGGAGGCAATTTCAGCCTGAATTATACCCTTGGGCTAAAGTTAATAGGGCCACATTAGGTTTTTATCAGACAAATTTTAGCTATTAATTGCCACAGTATTTACAAGTTCTCTCCTAAATAAATTTCATCCAGAACCCTTAAAATCTGACTCTCCCCACTGTATGAGCACCTTGTCTCTCTGATCTAGTTCTTAGCACTGTGTCTGCTTTTTTAATTCAATATAACCTGAGGAAGATGTAAAAGATTCATTTTCAGAGGGAGCAAAGGTTTATTTTCAGGTGGAGCAAAAACATTCCAAATAACTTCAATTGTTAGATCTCTCTTTAACAAAAAAGAAATATCCGTCCACCCAGGTGAGTTGTAATCTGTCAGTCTTTCTCCATAAGCTTCTTGGAGAACAGTGAGAACAGTAATTAAATTATCATTCTGCTGTATTAAACTGAGATTGGTCAAAGTTGAGTTAGCTCAGCTGGGTGCTGTGAGCTTGTACAAAACAAGTTTCCAGCAGGGCAGTTTCCAGCCAGGGACTGAGAAGAAGATGACAGTTTGGGAAGCAGAGATGCCTGGGTGTAACAGCTTGCGCTTTTGTGCAATAAAAGCTCATAAATTCAGGAGGAGAAATTAGTGAGCAAGATTGACACTTTCTGAAGGGTGATCATAGCAGTCCTTCCCTTTTCATGCTTTTTGCTTTGGCTGCTGATTTAAAGCTAAGACTTATACATTTCATTTTATAACTGATAGTATAAGGAAGTGCCTGTTACTTTTTGAAGGCTATTCCCAGTAAGAACTTAGTTGGTATTTTCTGTGGTAAAACCTCTATCAGAGATTTAAAGAATCTTGAATAATCTCATCAATTGTTGATTGAAAGTGTAAACAATTAGAACTGAGTTTCTAAGTAAATTATTAAATAATCATATTGGTTCATAGAGTGATTATCCTTTATAGTGAAATAAATTTCATCTACCCTTCATATTTATTTATATAGCTTTTTTTAATCTTTAAGATATTTATCCTCAGATCACTTCAGTAACATAAGGAAGCATAGTTATGTTCTTATTCCTTCTCTTTAAAAAAAATGAAGACAGATTCAATAAGTCATTTAATTGCTGAAAGATGCAGAGAGCTGTCTGATAAATTTTACAGAGTTGTTTACATGAGATAGGCACTTAACCCAATCAGCTGATTTCACAGCTTCCAGTAACAGCCACACAGAAAGTATCTAAGCATCTGTGTTCTATTTGAATTCCAAAATGTGATCATGAAAATCTCACTTTGCTGCCAGAAATATCCTGTTCGTATTTCAGGGTTTGGTCTTCATATTCTCTGTAAGTGAGAAGTTGTTTTTCTGGGTTTGTGCAGAGGCTTGATGGGGACCAAAGGGAGCTGCTCCTTGCCTAGTTCATGCCTAAGTTTGATTTGGATTTAGAAATGGTGTTCCTCAGCAAATGCCACTTGAGGTACACAGTCAAAGAGCATTCTCCTGGAAAAGATGCAGGTGCTTCCCTCTCCTCCCTCTCCCCCTTTTTTTTCAAAACAATAGGGGAAGAAGTAGAGTTCATAACTTTTTTGTAAAACAACTTGCAAGTTAAAGAATGTGAGATACCCAGGTTCAGTTCTCTCTGTAACCTTCATGCTTGCCTGGGGACCATGCTGCATACCAAGACCCCAGCCTGGCTGGGCAGGAGTGCTTCTGCTCAGGGCTGCAGCTTTGCTTGGGAAAGAAGTGAAAGTTCATCAGGCTTCAGAGGATAAGTGATCATGAGCAGAAAGGGAGCGTAAGCTGTCTCAAGCCCTGGCCTAAACCCTGGGTTTGGATAGTAGCTGTGTCACACAATGGTTAGCTATCAAAGGGAAGCATGACTATTATTACCCATTCACACCCAGCTGCATTTTTTTTAGGTTAACCTAAATGGCTTTTGAGGCAGAAACCAGGGGCACTGGTCTTTAGCAAAGCTCTATAGATCCCACACCCTTAAGATACTTTTGCTGAGCCAGATGCCAAGAAAGGACCAAATGTAACACATGCTCGTGCAACGCATTTGGCTCTGCCACATGGTTAGATCTAGAGAGTTTCTCACTCAGATGACGTTACTGTTACTCCCTAAGACACTTTTCCCTTTGTTTTTCAGGTAGAACCTGTGTCTCATTCAGGAATCCAGAATGGCTAGGGCAGAACCAGGCTGCAAAAAGTCGGAGCCCAACTGTTGAAGATACCTGATGTCACCTCAGGCACTGTGGAGTCACCTGTGTGGCCTATAGCTGCCACTCCAGAAGAGTACAGATGGCCTGGAAGTCTTGTGTAACGCACATTTGCCACACATGTGGGTGCCTGGGATGCTCTAGGCAGTGTCAAAAAGCACTGTGGCCTGTGAATAGGCAAGCTGAATGTCTCCCATCAACACCTCTGCAAATCGGTCTTTTTAATGTCTATGAACAGGTTTGTATAGAAAGTCCTCTGCAAAGCAAAAAGTTACTGTCCTGATTTTTTCCAAATTCCTGTTGCTCAGCTGTTGCATTATATTTTGTCTCTTAAGAAGGACAGTTGAAGGTGGTTGCTTCTCTCGGGACAGTGAGCTCTCACCCCTGCAAGGATCTCCAGTTGCACAAGGATACAGGCAAGTGAGCAGAATAAAGTAGCAGCACCCAGCTCAACTGAACAGAGGCCTATGTTTATTTCTTGAGCATGTTCTGAAGTGCCTGATGGCTTGAGTGAGAGTCAGACATGAGGTTTATTGAACTGCAGATCTGCATAATTTACCCACAAAAGGAAATACCTGTATCAGTTTTTCTGCTTTGAAAAAGCCTTTAGCTAAACTTAGATATTTGGTTAAATTGACCAGGTATTAACAATTTAAAATGTGGTTTGGAAATATCTTGGAATTAAAGAAAAGTGCACAGGAAAGAACAAGGAGAAAAATCTGACCAGTGATGTTTCACACAGTGGGAAGCCCTCCCACAATCAGTCAAATGAAGAATGTAAAGGGCATCTGTGCAGCATGCCAAAGCACATAACCCTTGACTTATGAATGTTACACATCCAAGAGACTTCCAGCTTTCTTAAATATTTGTATTAATTCCATGTTTTGACCTTTCTAGGTATTATTTTTTAAAGAGAAGTTTCTTGACTCTGTAATCCATCATAATGAAGTTAAATGTTTTAAAACAAGGGCTGTCACCTCTCAAGCCTTTACCACAGAGTTAGCTCAGGTGAAGAGTATTTAGTTTAGCCTTTCCATTTTGAAGTCCTCATGGTGCTGCCCTCTGCTATGGAATGAAGGCTGCTGGAGACTGACCCCTTCATTTTCCACACTGTAGTGAGCAGAGCATTTTTGACAGTTTTTCTTCTAGCCCTCTCCCCACCCCCAGTCCATCTGGTCAAAGTGGAGAACTGTGTGAAGATACCAAACTGTTGTCAGGACTTAAAATTTTACCTGCTTTCTCTCGGCCAAGTGGAAAGGCCACCAGCTCAAGTGTACAAGATTAAAAGTAAAACGTACCTAAGAAATTCTGTGCACACTGTAATGAAGGTATGTATCAAGAAGCGTGGTGTAGAGAACTGGATTGGTATATGATTCTTACCTGTCCCCCTTTGCAGGCAAAAGCACAGAGCCTCCTACACTGTTAATCCTGCCTGGCAAAGAGCTAATCCACTGCACTAACCCATTGTGGTATTAACTATTCCCAACAGAGCTAAACTCATACTTCTGCATTACAGGTACACATACTTTGTTTCAGTGTTCCCTATAGGGGGGATTCTTACTCACCAGAAAAGCAAAAGAGTATCTGTGAGGCACCTCCAGAGTTACATCTGCAAATCTCTGAAAGTCATCTATTCAGTCACCTCCTAATGTCTTCCCTCCTACTTGCAAAATCCCTGTTATTAGTAATTGTCTAAAGCAGGTAAATGAGCCTTCAAGGTACTATAACAGGGTGCACTGGGTGGAATACATGGCCTTCTATATTTAGCCATTCAGGAATAGGAATCTGCAAATGAACTAACTTTTTTTTTTCTTTTTAATAAGATTGTGTTTAAGGATCTTGTCATGGCTGCAATTTATCTTTGTCAAGATAAATCTTCTGGAGGGTTTGGGCATGTCAAGGTTGAGACGCACGGTTGGCCATGCAGACCTATATACGATAAATACCTTTGTGCAGTTTACAGTATTGTTTAAATGACAAGTTATTTTCCTGCTGCTACAATTATATCCTTTGCATTACAGACATTTCCTGCTCTGAAAATATGCTGAAAATATTCAGTGGCCTGTGTTTTCCCACACCTTTCTGATTGATTGCAGCGTATTTGTGAGCAAGAGCTCCAAATTCCTTCAGTGAGAAGTATCTTGGAGGTGTCCTTTGTCTTCCTAAGCAAGAGCAGTTTTTTGTCACTGCAGCTTAAAGTCTGTAAGAAATTTTGGCACTCATGTTTCACCCTCATGCAGCTTTTTCTAGGATTGTTTATAAAAGAAACAATTCTTTGTGAGTCCATACAGAAACCATCCTGATCTGGGCTTTGTGAAGTGGCACTAGTCCTCTTTTCCCAGTGAGAAATCCCATCCTGAAATCTATACAAGCTAGTTTCTGTGCACTGCTTCATTACTGATATTTTTAGAAGAAACAAGCCAGTTAATTCTACAGAACCTGCCTTACTTTCCTTCCTAAATGGTAAAATTGGTATCTGCTCTCCATTCAGTTTCTTAAGACTTTTGGATTTGCTTGAAAATTTTAGTGTAGCTCTTCACTCAAGGGGTATTTTCTTCTGGTTGTATATTAGAAATCTTTTTCTGGGATGGTTATAATAGGTCAGGGGGAACATCATTCCAATATAAAAAATTTTGAAGTAATTTCAGTCTTTTTATTTTTATGATTCTTTTGATGAAAGACAGTCTAGGTTCAAAATATATGCCATTATGTGTATCTTTTCTCTGTATATGAGCAAAGAGATTCCAAGCTCCCTTGGGAGTTCGCCTCGTAGCTTGCTTCAGTCCTTCCTGTTTTGAGAGCTGGGCAGCTGGGAAAGAGCTGTCATGGAAATTTTGCAGCACTGAAAATTCTGGATTTAATACAGAATACGTGTCTCTCACATGGAACTGCTCAGGTCTTCTGGGATCTGCAGCTGAACTTTGGTCTTAACGTCTTTGGTCTGCCCTGCGGGTGGGATTTTCAGAGTTTGCAGCTCTCGGACAGGACTTGTACAGTTCTTGCAGCTATCTTCCTGTGTTGCCCCTTTTCAACAGCCTGAGGCACCTTCAGAATCCACAAGGCTTGGTAGGCCATTTGAGTCTATCAGTCAGTCCTTGCCCTGAATTGCAAGGAGCATACTTCATTTCAGAAAGAGAGTTGTATCCAAAAGAAACCACTGTTGGATTTCAGCTCTAGGATTAAAAACTCTTATGTTTTGTCTTTTTGTCAGAATTTTGTCTTATTTTCTCTTCCTCCTCTCAGTTGAGGCTGCCACCCAATAGCAATCATTTCCTTTATTAGCTCTTACCATCTGTTTTGAACACCTCCCCCACACTTTTTTCCCCCATGAAAACAGAGATGTTCAAATTCATTAGCTGGAATTCTTTTGCTTGCAACACACCTTGCCTTTTCAGTCATCCTGGGAATCCAGTGATATACTGCCTTGTGCCCTCTTATGGAAGGTGTATGTGCAGATAAAACTTTCAGAAAGCTAACCAGGCTGCTAGCTGGGCAATACTGCTTTTGTCAGGAAGATAGGTTGGATCTCATCACTATGTGACTGCTGTGTAGTCTGTAAAAATGTATAGCTGATTTTCATTAGGATATGCTGTGGTTAAGTATCTTCAAGAGCAGGTAGTATTCCTTCAAAAGACTTTCTGCGTTCTGCAAGGTGTTAATATAACAGTAAAATGATGATGTGAGAGAACACAGTGCAGGCCCACGTGGGGAAAAGGCGAATACATTTGAAAACGGCATTTTTTCCAAATCTGGTGGTTTTTATTGCTGTACATGTGTCCATTCTCCATGTAAAACAGAACAATGAGTAGTGCAGGCCTCTCCTGGATTTCTACTTGATAGGGCATAGCAAGAGATTTGCTTCCAAGTATTGAGAAGCAGTTTGTACTCTGCCTGCATTTGGTCTGCCTGTGCATCTCCTCTATTCATGGCCCTAACAGTGGTGCTAAGATCCTGGTGACGATGATGTGATGCAGCCATTTATGGCTGAGTTCTTTGCTTCTGCTGAAGGTAAGAGATTGGTGGTCTGAGAAGCAGTTGTGATGGTGGGGAGAGGGGCACATACAGCTCTGTGGTTCTCTGCCTGGATGATGGGCACTTGGCTCCTCTGTTGCTTTCCTATTAAGAAAAACAAGCCTCTTGACTCTTAAAAACTTTAGGGGGGTGATGGAGGAAGAAGATTCCATCTGAGTCCTCTAAAACAGAAGCAACTTCAAGATGACAAAAAATTTCACAAGAAATCATTTTCAAAGAGCCCTGATCTGACAGGGCAAACTTCCCAGCATTGCAGAGCCTATGAGTGGGATGATGTTGTCTCTCCTGTTTCCCAGGCTCTCCTAGATGTTATTTCTCTTGATGATCTAGCTGCTGACCATCTCGGGTGCTCCCCTGGCAGAGCAGGTGAGGATGGAGTCTCTCCCCTTGATCCTGCAAATCCTCTGATTACAGAAAAGCTGGTCCCAGGACTGAGAGAAGGAAAAGCAGCTGAATATAACCATTGTTTGCCTGTTTTATAGATCTGGGCTGAGTGTAGTTATGTCTGGTTCCTCACTCTGCTGTTAACTTGAAGAGGGTTGGCAGCCAGATAACATTGATCAGTATCAGGCCCAAAATACTGACAGTGACCTCAAGGATTTCATGTGAAAAAGGATATCATGTTATATCTTCTTGTTTGTTGTCCTTCTTTTAATGCATCTTATTGCAACTACATTGGCATCATTAGGACAAATAAATATCCTTTACTTAAAACAGTGCTTCTGGTTTTCTGTTTTATTTTTAGTCCTTCCCTCCTGTCATGTTGACAAATTAGCTACCCTGCTGGGAATGGATGGAAATAGTTCAATTTATCAGTCTGAATAGCACATAAATTTCTAAGAGGAAAGAATAATATCTTAATATACAAGCCTAGAAGAAGACAATGAGATCTGCCTCCAGGAATATTTTTGATGTATGATAGGAAGTCAAGCTCTTCTAGCCACAGCATATCTATTTTTTTTGTAACATTATCACTGGTTTTCTTTATATTTGGAAGCCTGTCTTGTTTGATTCCTTGGATTTTACAAGCTCCAAGTTCCCTTTTTTGTAGTATCCTACATTCAAGCTACTGATTTTCAGTGTGTCACCTGCATCTGTGCTTTCCCAGCTTCATCCAGGGCATCTTTCTAATTAGGTTACTATGCCAAGACAAGCCAGGCTCTGCAAATTGACATGCTGTAAACACTATGAACAATAATTTTCCTGCCATATTTCCAGAAATTTATTGTTTTCCTGGTTAGATTGATTCCCTCTCCACTGTACCATAGGCATCTAGGCCTGCAAAACAGAAGTCATTTCTGAAGGCTCCAATAACATGAACAGCCAAGACATACAGTCACGCTAACTGAATCCATAAAGGACTTAGTCCTATAGTAGCAGTGGCAGTACAACAATGATGCAAAAGGGGGAAATATTTCTTTTTGTAGATGGTAATAAAAGTTTTTGAGTGGTATTGATGATAATTAAGGTGAAGTTTAGCATAGAATGTAGGGATTGGCGCTCGGAAGATCTCGCGATGTACGGAAAGAGAAGGGTTAAAGGAGGCGGGATGACCGACAGACAGTATGTAAGGGCGTGACGCAGTTGAATAAACGCCATTTGCAGCATCCTCATATTGGTGTCAGTGCTCTGTGGCCCAGGGTATGGTGGACCCTGTGCCGAGTCCCACGGGGTGATCAGACGAATGTCTACAAGTGGTGACCCTGACGTGATTGGACATCGGCGGATTACGCGGGGCGTAATCGAAGGCCTGGCCAGGCATGGAAGGAGTCCTGAAGGTGTTGGACTCATGCTCTAGAGAGGTAAAAATCCCTATGGGACAAAAAGAAGCGAAAGCTTGCCTAGAGCGGCTCCTGAAAGAGGAAGCGATAGAGCGCCCGGGGGACATATTGTCTCCTGAGTGCTGGCCGAAATGCACCGCGGCTTTAGCGGAACGGGCTATGGCGACGCAGCATGGTCCGGAGTTAAAGACGTGGGGGCGGATTAGGGCGATTTTCAGGAAAGTGCGGGAGGAGGGCTTAACATGGAAGGAAGCAAAGAGATTGATGCACGCGCAGGCGGATCGGGGCGTGCAGGCGGATGGGGAGGCGCGGACAGAAGGGCTGACGGAGGTAGCGGAGCAGACGCCTCTGGTGCTCCCAGTGCAGCCGTCGGCACCGGCCGAACCACCGAGATACCCTTGGGAGGAGTTTGAACGGGAGCGTGAACGGGCGAGAGAGGAGGAGCGGGAGAAAGAGCGACAGTTAATTCAGGAGGCAGAGGAACCCGTGGCTGAGCAAAGGAGACGGGAGAAGGAGAGGCAGAGACTAGAGGAGGCGGAGAGGGCTGTGATGAAGGGATCAGAAAAGGAGCAGGTAGAGGAGGGAGCGGTTCCCCTGTATGATCCGGAGGATTGGGTGCCGGGACGTGTTTTGCGAACCGCGCCACAAGCTCACCCTAAGATGGCGCCGACATCCGCCTTCTCCCCGGATGTCTCTCCGGAGGTCGGGAGAGGCGGAGCACGGCCAAAGGAAGAAGGAAGGAAAGTCAGGACACCCCCTCTTCCGCGCGTAGCGGAAGAGGAAGAGAGTGGTCCGGACTCAATCGAGGGGTCGGCTCAACGGTTAGAGGAGGCGTGGCAACTGGTGGGCGGAAACCGCTGTCGTCCGCCGCACGCAGCGATAAAACAAAAGGCTATCTCCGGCTGTAAGGCGCAGTCGGCAGCAGCCAGTGAAAAGGCAACGCCTATGCCTTTAATACCTGCGTCCGACCCAGCTACAGATCCGCTGCAGATGTTGCAGCGAGTAGTAGAGGAGATGCAGGAGCAGGTGAAGCAACAGCGGCAGCTGCTACAAGCAGCTGGGGAACAGAAAGGAGTTCCCGATTCACCGAAGGTCACGTTGCCAGACTGGAAAATTGTAGCAAAGGAATGTGTTATGGACGGCATACGTTTTGAAGGACCCCCTTTAGTTTGCCCAGTCCGAGCTGGTCCAGGTGGTGTAGGGGTGGAGTGGTCTCCGTTAGATAGCAAGCTTTTGCAACAAGTGAAGAAGGCCGTGGATGAATACGGCTTAGGACATCCCATGACAGGCTCTCTTTTAGATGTGGTTTTTTCAGGTTCACTGACTCCCTGGGATTCGCGACAGTTTTGCAGTATGATTTTGACTCACACCTTTTTCTTGATTTAGAAAGAAGCTTGGACAAACAGATTACAAGCAGCACTAGTTGAGACCCAACAAGAAAGACCCAGAAACAGGAAAGTGGGAAGGAGGGTGGCGCTTGGTGACACAGGGAAGAGGGTATGCTGCAGTACAATCATCAGAGCACCCAGACTCACGTGTGCGCTGGGTGCCGGCACGGTGGTTGAAACCAGACCTCAGTCAATAACGATTTGTTGTGAGTTATTTTGCAGGATGCCGTTCAGAAGATCATCTGAGTACCTGCACTGTGGTCGTTGTGACCCTTGGGTGCTTGTCAAGTATGACCGCTGTGGACAACAACTCTGGAGACGCACCAGCCGAACATCAAAATGGTGTGACCGATGTTTTGAACACCGCAGATCCACTTTACAGCAACCGCTGTGTGTACCCCATAAGCAGGGGACTATGATATGCTTTTAGACAAAGCCAATCAATTACAGGAGGCAGGTGACAGTGGCTTGACAATCTCCTCTCGTCGACCTGGCAATGGCTCCTGTCTTTGATTGACTGAAAAACGTTGACCCTATTTGGAATCCTTTTGGTGGTGGTTATTATGGTTTGTTGTGGGATACCAGCACTGACTGTTTGCGTGCGGAAACTCTTTATACAGAGTGCGGGTACCCACCAGTACACGAATTACCATGAGGTGGTGGGATCGATTATAACTGTAACGCCAGTTTGTACCGTCGGTCATCCGCCATAGTGAGGGGGGACTTGTAGGGATTGGCGCTCGGAAGATCTCGCGATGTACGGAAAGAGAAGGGTTAAAGGAGGCGGGATGACCGACAGACAGTATGTAAGGGCGTGACGCAGTTGAATAAACGCCATTTGCAGCATCCTCATATTGGTGTCAGTGCTCTGTGGCCCAGGGTATGGTGGACCCTGTGCCGAGTCCCACGGGGTGATCAGACGAATGTCTACATAGAAGTGTTAAACAACCAGATGGAAGTAAAAATTTAGCATATGGCTCCTGAGAACTCCATTCACTTTACTGTCTGTCAGTCGAGAAACAAAATACTGAAATAGCATATGAGAAATACAAAATGAAACCTGGCTGTAATACTGAAAAACTTAAAGGCTCACATATCTTTATGTACAGGTTTTATTTTTTTCTTTGACTAGCAAAGAACCCCAGTACTGTGCTTGCTTAGAGTCTGTTTAGAATGGCTTGTCTTCCACAGGGGACCAGAAAAAATATTTACAGAAGTTTGTTTCTTCAGGTAATTTCAAGGACTTGCTTCTATTCAGTTGCCAAAAATTGGAAAACATTACTTCTAAAGGTTTAGTAGCCTTATGGAAGCATGAAAGCTTGAGGAACAAGCCTGACCTTGCTAAATTAAAATTACTAGAATTGGAAAGAACCAAGTACCTTGTCAGAAATGGATGAAAGCTTGTCATGCCAGGCTGGCTTGTTACGTGGGATGTCTGAAGTAACTCCAGCCACTGCAGGTAAGAAGTGCCTGCAAACACTACTGCTCTTTCAGTGCTTATTTTTTTTGGTCTGAGGTGATTTTCCCTGTTGTGTTGCTGCTCTGAAATCCCATGGGATATTTGGTTCTGGCTTGACTGCCGAGCTTCATCATTGGAAGGTACTGTGCTATGGAGGTGCCCTCAGTAGTGGTGGCACTCCCTGGTGACTGCTTCAGATACGACTGCCAATTTACAGACACTTATTTCAGAATAGTTAATGCCCTGTAAACATGCATACTAGGCTCTTTCATGGTAACTTGTTTGGGCAGCACATCCTGCCTTCCTGAACAGAGATGATTCTTCAACATTTGTGATATTCTGCTTCCTCTGTCAAAAGCTGGGTATAGCATATGGATGTTATCATTATTATGGTAATATTGGTTGCATTTTGCTTTCAAAGTGGCTGCACACCAATAATGGGTGAAGTATTTCTTTTGTGCCCATCAGGAAGCTATATCTGGCACAGTTTCAGGCAGAGCAAGTGCAATAGCATCACAACAGATCTTTTAGTGCTTTATGTCTAAAGACAGAGCTAGACAGAACTAACAGTGTTTTGTTTTGGTTTGGGTTTTTTTGCACTACCCTAGTGACTTACTGATGCACCTTCCTGACAGAGTGAAAACATTCCTCTGAGGCTGCAGCTAAGCTGGAAAATGGAAGAAATTGATATCACCTGTATGGTATGTGGATGTATTTAAAGATGGAGGAAATATGAAATTGCTTGTGAAGTCTAATCTATGTGTCCTTACCTCTTCGATCGCTTACTGTTTATTTGCTTAAATCTTCCTTAGTCAGCTAGACACATACAGTAAATACATAATTTGTATTTAAATCTGGTAGGAAAAAAATGCAAGGTGTTTTTCTTCTCAGCAGAGAAGAGTTTTTCATCTAGTTGTACTGAAGATTTGTACTCTTCAGAAATTCACTATTTAATATGACCAAACACACACACACACAACCTATTTGTTTGTGGTCTTCAACAGAGGTAGGCTAAGGTGCAGATGTAAACAGCTGTCAAGTGTGTGAATTTGGTTGTGTTCAAATGAGGCCAAGGCTTTTTTAACAATCTAGGAGTTTCAGAAATATTCAAGTTTAGCATGCCATCCTTACTTTAATATAAGCTCCCATGTAAAGGACTATAATATCAGTGTGTTATAGTAGTTCATTATCACAGTATTATCATGAAACAGCACAATGCTGCTTAAAAATGTCTGGATGCTTCAGTCATTGTAACTTCTTGAGGTCTTGCTTTTCCAGGGAAGTTGTTAAGCAATTTACTTAGACTTAGCAATTTAGTCTCTTGTGCGTAAAAACATTACACTATAACTTCATAGTCACAAGTCTAATGATTTTACCTGATCCAGATTCCTTCCCAAACTAGTAATCATCACATTGAATCTCTGCTGCATTTTGCATATTTGGTTATGTATTAATATGTTTTCTTACAAGGAGACAAACACAGAGTTCTTCTATTATCACCTGTCAATCTGGTTTGTAGTTTTCCTTTTCCTCAGATTTTTTTTTTTTTTTTTTTTTTTTTTGTAATGGGTAATTGACATTCCTGCCTTTTCATTCTTTGGTGAAATTTTTAGTGACAATAAAAAATGTAAAACATTTGTATTAATGTTTTTTAGTCTCGTTTGCTACATTGCCTTTAACTATACATAGGCCAGGGGATCACTTTGCATCTAAACAGTTACTCATGTCAATTCCCATGTAGTTACTGCTCCAAAATCCAAGAGTTTTGACTGCCAGCTATAAAGATTGCACACACACATACCCTTTTTTTTTTTTTTTTTTTTCTGGCTGTTACTGTCAAGATTTAGCTCTGCTTCTCAGAAGGGATATTCTGATTTCTTCTGTACCTTAATTAGTATTTTTGACCTGCAACTTGCTGATATCCTAGTGCATGTGGATGAGCAGTTTCCTGTGAAAGATAGCTAAGAAAAGCAAAATATTGCCGCTGGCTTATGTTTGCTATACAATGGTCCATGACATCACTGAAAAATTTATAGAGGTGTTAGAGAATAAAAACATTGAAAACCTTACTTGTTCATTTCCAGCTATTGGCATCTGAGTTAAAATTCTTGTTATCTGTGAGTTAAAAAAATAAGGCTATAATGAACGATCGCAGAATTTTTAAAGGTATATAAACAGCCTTCCCTACAACAGATATAATTTGCTGCCTGTCTTGCATCCAAGAAATAACCTGCAATTACATGAACTTTGAGATTCAGTTCAACTGTACATGTGATGTGGTGCCTTAAGCTGTATACTTCAGCTGGTACTTCAGATAGACTTAATTTACAAGTTTTCTGCACTTAAAACATTTCATTATATAGTTTGTGGTTTAGGGTGCATCTAAATATCTTGTATTATGTAACTTTGTTGATATCCTTCATCTTTAAAAGCACAAAGTTGTGCATATGCTTTGATGCACTTCATCCAAAATGGGCATTTACTCAGAAGTGTTTGGAGGGAACAATTAAGACATCAGCTTTAGTCTCTAAGAAGTTGCTTGATGTTCCTGTTTATAGCCATAATTTATGAACTTCCTTGCTCCAGTTGAAATTTAGAGTGGTTTTGGTGAAAGATAGGTTTTTAAGTTTCAGAATGAAAGTTTTGAGTACTGAATGAAGTAATTTGTTTGCTGTGAGAAAACAAACATAAATGAGTGAATAAATATCTTGATTTATAATCATCTCTTCTTTTAAGGCGAGATTTGTTTGCTATGCTGGGTCATCCTAAAACGTGTGGGTAATGGTGTGCTATAATGCAAGTACCAAAGTTACCCCAACTATTTCTTAAAATACATGCTGATGTCACTGAGCGCTTTTGTACTGAGTAATAACAACTCGCCTTTTGGGGAGTTTGTGTCTGCTAAAACACAGCTTTTCATCACTTTTGTAAAAAGTGAGAATTAAGCCTATTTGCAGATGTGAATATGCCAGTAGAAGAACTAGTGACACCCCACACACCTCCCAAGGACACCAAAGACATCTTTGTTGGAGTCAGGGTTAGAAGACTTTATTTTGCCTAAAGATAGTGCTTGAGCAAGGGAATCATGACCCTAGATCATTTTCCACAAAGTACTTGTGAGCACTCAGACATTTAGCCACAGTGTTCACATCTATCATCAGTGTATTTTCTAGATAAACAGTACTGAAGCATGGTATTGCTCACTGTCTTCATCTTTAAAGTCAGTCCTGAGGAAAATGTAATTTCCCATCTCAAAGACCATTTTATTTTTCTTCTGGAGTTCACTTTCAAGTGTCTCTGGAGAAGTGACTTAATTTCATACTAAAAAAAAATGAACTGAGGAGACTTGTTCAAGTGTGTCCCTGTAGGCAACCTCCTTAGTACTGCTCCTAGTCTGTTGGACCCAGATGCCTCAGACCACAGTCAACTGCATATTATGACCATGTCCAAAGAAGGCAAAGATAGAATGTAAGCCTTGTGCTTTCGATCCATGTTTCCTGCCCTAGCAGAGATGCAGTCTGATTCCACGTTCAGGCTCAAAGCACCTACTCTGTGATCAGAGCCAAGATTGGACGATTTGCTGGTGTACTGGAATGAACTGTATATGAAACAAACTCAAGACATACCTGCTTTATGCTGGTCTGATCTCTGAATTCAGCTTACCTAAACTATTATCTTGATATAGCAAAGAAAAAGTTTTTAACTCCATGCCCACTCTGTTCTTGCAAGGAAGTGCTTCCTGCCAATTCAGCATCTTAGACTTTGTTGCCTTTAGTCTCAAAAAATGATTCTTTGGACTTTTCTGAGGCCTGGCTGGGACCTTCTTGCCAGTTCAACATACTATTGGTTTCTCTGCATGAATTGCAGCTTCCAGATCTTTGCTGCATCTCTTGGACTTATTGCACCCCGTCACCTTTGGTCATCTACCTCACCAGCATACACAGGGGGAAGGAATGTCTCTCCTCCCTTCACTACTGGTCTCATCCAGTTTTCATAATGGAATTTAACAGAGTTGTGCACAAAAATAAATGGAACAAAATCAAAACCAAGTACTCTCCAACACATTTCCTCCAGCTTCTTTTGAAGAGAGTGTTTCTATCCAGGCTATCTGTTTATTAACTGATTTCTGCCCTGCAATCACCTGCAGACACTAAGAAATCTGAAGTATGTTCCAGAAATGAGGCTTCTAGGTGTCATGCAATGTAAGTTGCAGTGTGGCAAAAGAAGTTGGAAACAAATAGATAAATAGATGTACTTAATACAAACAACGTAACAGTAAAGAGCACTCAAATGCAAAATTAAGACTGTATTCTATGGTCTTCAACTATATAATACAGCCCAGTTGTTGCTGAGGAGATACCATGGATGAAGTGAATGTTGGCTGTGATTGACATTTTGCAGACACTAGACCTGAGATAATGCTCATCTTGAACTAAATCTTGAGTTAATTCAACTTCTTTTTCATCTGCTAAAGAAAGGTCCCCTTCCTTTCATCTCCTCTCACTTATCTTCACAATGTGTGCAGAGCAATTCTTTTCCTTTTCAGACCTGGGGTGATAGCAAGTGGTGGGATATCATCTTAAGACCTTTTTTTCCAAACAGTGTAAGTTAATTGTCAAGCAGTCCACATTTCGTATAGCTTTTTAATATTTTTGCCTTTCAATAGGAAAATGAGATGACTAAAAGACAAGTTCATTATGTTTCACTTTGAATAATTTTTCATTAGAAGTCATGTTGAAGTAGGATGGAACAAATGAATACCAAGAAGCAAACAATAATATTTCCTGTAGTATGGACATAATAAAGACAATGTGAAATCATCCTATTTTAATCATAAAACAGCATGTCAAAAGCACAAATATGGCTTCAGTGTTCATTAGTAATCAGTGTAAACCAAACTTCTTTGGTTTTAAAATTAAGAGCTTTTTTTTTTCTTTTTAATAATTAAGCTCAGTCTCAATGAAAATCTTATGTATGAACACTTGTGTAATAACTCTTACACTTTAGAAAGTTGTTCATCTTTGAACTACTTATTCATTTTAACTCCACTTAAAAGTAGAAGCTACATGCTATACAGTAAAGAATTGCCTGTAAAAAGAGAATTTTTGAAACTGACTTGTCTGAGGCTGCTTATTCTTGAACCAAGATAATACAAGCCATTGGTAATATGCAAGTTATACTAATTGGACGTATTGAATGAAAAATTTATTGATTATTTGTAATTTCCACAAGGAGGAAAAGACAAGAACTCTGAAATATGAACAGAATAAACTTAGATATGGATTTTCTAAGTGCTGTACAACCTCATGCATTACCCGCTACACTTTAGTGTGGTATTGTCATTAAACTTGAGCAGGAATTTTTCAATGAAACTGAAATGTTCTGCAGGAATG
Source organism: Astur gentilis (assembly GCF_929443795.1). Taxonomy (NCBI): domain Eukaryota; kingdom Metazoa; phylum Chordata; class Aves; order Accipitriformes; family Accipitridae; genus Astur; species Astur gentilis. The sequence goes on from NC_064899.1 coordinate 27,723,578, forward strand.
TAACAATTTCCACAAAACTTCAGCTAATGGGTGGCTTCTTAGCTTCAGGGTAGTTTTCCTAACTCAAAGGGGAGAGGGAGACTTGTCCCAGAATAGTCAGTATTCTTGTAGTCAGAACATTTACTGCAGATGTGGGAAAACTAGCTTGAAGCCTAGGGTTTGGGCACAGCAATCCCAGCCTCAGAATGTCATAGTTACTTTGTCAGTCACTGTTTAAGAGCACAAGTGCTTGTGTGAGATCAGATCTAGTACTGCATTCTGTCTCTGACAGTGGCAGACACTTAGGGAAATAATGAGACAGGCAAATATTGGTGGTACTGTACAGGTCTCAGGTACAGTGTTCTCCTGAGACAACTGTTGTTTCTTTGTTATTAGTAGCTTTCAGTAGTTTTATCTTTAGAGAACTTGTGTGATTTCTTTTGAGCTCACATGAACTTCTAACATCTATGATGTTCTTTGGCAAGGTGCTCCATGAGCCTACTAGCCATGGCATGAAGAAACACTCTGTGTATGTGTAAACATCTCGGTTCCATTCACTCTTTTATTTGTTCTTTTTGCCTTTTGTTTAAAAAATTGAAAAGATCTTAGTTTCACTGTTGGAAAGGGGGAGATTTCAATATGCTGTTTTTCTGCCCACAGAAATGGTTTCCTGCCACACATTGATTAACATTATATTATAGACTGAGGAAAATAAAAGAGGCAGAAGAAGCCCACTTCTTATGGTTGGACCAAGGTTAATCCCCATGAATGTTAGCTCTGCTTCTGATCTTAGAAAGTCCAGTAAAAATGTGCAGTTTAGGATTCTGTTTAGAACAAATGCTTGAGCAACGTAACTCATTGACAGTGTAAGCTGAATGCATGCATAGTGATTTAAGTAAGTGTTGTAACATTTTCTTATACAACTGCAGGATGTCTGTTATTCAAAATGTACACTGAGTGTTTTCAAAACACAGGGTTGAACACATGCACATCGACCAGCTCATGCTTTTGTACATTTGAAATACTGTTATTTCAATAAATAAAGCTATTGCCAAGGCCTGTTCCAAAATGAAGGAACAAAACAAACTTTCTGGATCCTTATGTTATTGCCTGAAGGAAATCTGTTCAGCACCCAAGGAGCTGTAATGTTGCAATAAAACACTGGTTAGACTCCTAAAGACAGCAACACTAAAAATGGTCATAATACTAGCATGTTTCTCTGTATTAGCAAGGCAAATGGAATAGGGATTCCTTAGTCATTCAAATTAGTCGGGACTCTGAAATTACACTGACTCTACAAAGAAATATTTTTTTTTATTTTGCAGATGATATTGGGAAATATTTATTCATCCACATAGACCTTGTGCAGAAGAGGAGGGATTTCAATAAGCTTCTTATCTTGACATTAAAATTAATATTTTTTAACAAAAGAGGGGATTGCTTTTTTCAAAACACAAGCTAATCAAAATATTGAAATGTTTTCAAGAAACTCTTCCCTTTTGTTCCATAACTGGCAGATAACCTGTCTTCTTGAAAGTTCAGTGGAGTCAGACAGTGACTGAACAGGCTGGTGGCTGAAATATCATAAAGAAGGGTGTAATTATGGTGGAGGAAAGTGTGATCCTTTAACTAGCTTTACACATATCAAAAGCAATTAATATTAGATGGGAAGTAGAAATAAAGATTCACTTGCAACATAACACAATTTTTATTCAGCATGATTTACCAAAGATTGTCCTATGTAACAGTACACATGCAGCATTTGTACTATAGAATTCTTGTACTGCTCTGATCTTTGTCTGTGTTATCAGTGATTTCTCACCAGCATGTAATTAGTACTTACCCATTTTTTTGGCAGGGCTGTTTGTTAGTGAAAATGGTAGGTAGCATCAAACTCAAAACAAGTTATTGAATTACTGTTGTGATCTCCTCCAGTTCAATACTTTTCCTTTCAATACCTCTTCTTTACCTAACTCCCTTATATATTATTTACTTAGCTGAAATGTATTTACTTGTCCTAGAATCCCTTTCGTGATTCTGGTGGTTTTCAGTTTTACTAATAAGACCCCATGCTGTTGAGAAGCTTCACCATGTTTCACTTGCCTAGAAAGTATATTCTCCTACTTAAGAGGTTTCTGGAGAATTTTAATTTGACAGAAGCCTCTCAAACCATAACTTCCATTTCACTTCACCAAAGTTTGAGTTTAAAACCTTGCAGAGATAAGAAACTTGTGTTTTTCTCTGGATACATAGAAAGCTCAAGGGCTTTTCAGAATACTTTTATTAAAGTAGCTGTATTTGTAAACCTTAACACAGTTTAGGAATTTGTTTTTCATCTTGGCAGCATTCCTGCTGGAGGAATTAGAAGCTTTCTGAATAATGCTGCCAGCTACTGTGACAAATATTTGGAAAAAAAAGTCTGAAATTTAAACTTGTGAAAGTGGAGCTGCATTTAGATTTTCATTACTGAGGTCTCCTTTTGGAAAAAGGATGCCCATGATGATCATGATTAACAAGCAATGACACTGTGTTTAAAAGAAATAACACTTTTTCTCCTCCAGAAAACGAGCAACTTGTTCTGCTCACTACTATTCTCTCTGAGGGTCTTACCTGATTGTCTTCTCTTTGTGCTTGTAGGTCACTAGCTACAATATTTTCTTAGGCTGATTTCTGTTGTGTTACTCCACTGGCCACTCTTGACATTTTCTACCCTGTGATGAAATTAATATGAACTAAGAGAAAATCACAGTACGTATTACAAGTGCAGCTCTTAAGCCACCGATGCCAACTATCATAGTGTAGTAAATCTAGTTAGCTTTATTGGCCTGTGGTACTCATTAATTGATGCAGTACCATAATAATATTCTAATTTTGTATTATATTTATCTCTGGATTTTCAACTTAAATGTCCTAAGTGGAGATGACAGGACTTCAGTGTCAGATTTCCAAGCAAAGCAGGCAAAAGAGGACATGCTTTTGGTATGTTTATCCACAGGCTTTCACAAATGGAGCTATATGTGAGCATGGACTGCATTTCTCGACTGGATTTTGGCTTGTGGTGGGTTGACCTTGGCCAGCTGCCAGATGTCCTCCCCAGCCGCTCTCTCACTCCCCCTCCTCAGCAGGACAGGGGGTGACAACAGGATGGGAACGCTTGTGCAGCCACATAAAGAGTTGCCTATTACTGTCCAGGGCAGAACAGACATGACTGGACGAAAATTAATTCAAGTCATTGTCACCTAATCACAGGGTTAACGATGAGAAACAAAGGCAAAATAAACCCACCGCCTTCCACCCTTCCTCGCAGGGTCACCTTCCCTCCAGACTCCCCTACCCGACCCCTCCGCCCCGAGCGGCGCGGGGGGCCGCGGTCGGTCCCCGCCGTCTCCCCTGGGCCGCTCCCGCCCTCTCAGGCAGTTGCCCGGCTCCAGCCCGGGCTCTCCACAGGCCGCAGCTCCCTCAGGAGGCACCGACCCCCTGCTCCGGCGGCGGGGAGGGCGGCTGGAGCCCCTCCGCCCGCTCTCCCCTCGGGGCTGGCAGGGCTGTTTCTCACACTTTTTCCCCTCAGCCCGGGCAGCGTTTCGCCCTTTCTCGCCCAGGCTTTCCCCCAGCCGCCCGCCCGTGGCTGCCGGGCTCAGCTGTGCCCGGCGGTGGGGCCGATGGAGCCGGCGGGAACCGGCTGGAACCGGCCCGGGGCAGCCCCGGCCGCTCGGTCTCCCTCAGGCAGCAGAACCCCCCTGCCAGCGCCTGTGTAGCGGCACCTGGTATGTAAATACTTATAAGAAAAGAGCTTTGAAAATGTGTGAATGATTGAAATTCCCCGATTTTCTGTGTTGTAGTCATCCTGATGGCCTCAGCAGCCTGAGGAGTGCTGCAGGTAACTGATTTTAATTGTGAGAAATGTAAACCTCAGAAGTTTTAGAGCTTGCAAAGCAGTTAGTCGGCCTTTAAATGTCAAAGCGGATTTTTTTTTTCTTGGTGTGCATAATTTCCAGAGTAGTATTATACCCCGTGTTTTCTTTTAACATATTTATTAATTTCTATTCTGTAATTAATTATTTCTGTGATACATAATCCTTTGTCAGCATCTTCAGGTCTCTTTAAAAGAAAAGACAAAGTAGGTCACCTACTTGTTTACTCAGTGAGACATCATGAGACAATTATTATACATGTCATATTTATACACATCTCTGCATTATTTTTCCATCAAGCTTGCATGGCTTACTAATTACTTGCAAGAAGAAAAAATGGTATTCGGAAAGGAAGACTTGTATTAAAAACATTATAACACAGAAACTTTCTGGAAGACAGGCATAGATTTCAGATTCTCTTTATATCTTCCGTGAATGAACTTGTGCTTTTATGCTGAAGTTTAAAACAAAGTCCTCTTGTCAGTAGAAATACTGGGTTTGGGGTGTCGCTGATGGCAGAGACACATCAAAATGGCTGTTCTTGTGCTTTGAAGAGGTTGTTCTTGGCAATCCAGCCTTACAGCGTGCTGTGAGGGGAGAGAGGTCACAAAGTTAGGGAGACCTGGAGATGCCAAATGGGCTTTTAGCTGGGTGGTTTCTTTTTGCTGCGTTCTAAACAATTTTCTTGTGCTGACCTTTTCCTATTCTGATGTTTTGGGAGGAATTCCGAATTTTCAAATAGGGTATAAGTAGCTGTAAATTATTTACTACTGGATCCAACTATTAAAGCAATTTAAAGATTAAAATTTCTTTTCCATGGGATCCCTCATCTTTCACCAGTGTCAGTGGTCTCCCTGGAAGGAAGTTGGCTCTGAGGTAATTCACTTACCAGTTTTTGGTTGCTTGGGTTTTGTTTTTTTTTTGCAATCTGGCATATGAAGCTTGACTTTACATGCTGTACAGTATTTACACAATTGTCAAAAGCTGTAATTGTTATTTTCCTCCTGGTCTGTTCTTTTGGATGCCTTATGATGGTTTCTCTGCTTCCCAAATGTGAATTTGTGTTACATTTAATACCTTTGGTACACAGTAGTTACTGTTAACTTTAGCAGCCTGACAGAAAGGTTGGTCTCCCTTCCTTTTATCTGGAAACTTTTTCCTCTAGTACTTGTTAACTTATTAACAAGTTACTCCTACTACTGGAGTTACAAGCTTCAATGCAGACTTCTGATTTATAATTAGAAGGAACATTCAGAGACACTTAAAAGAATACTTGAATACCAGTTTCACTTGGGTGTTAATATCAGGTACCTAGAAAATACAATGTTATTTCCTGCCCTGTTGCAGGTTCCAGATTCTAGATCAAGACAGCAAAAACCTTAATTAGTTTTCAACAATGTTTTTGTTTTGTTTTTGTTGTGGTTTAACCCCAGCCAGCAACTAAGCACCACGCAGCCACGCACTCACTCCCCCCCACCCAGTGGGATGGGGGAGAAAGTCGTGGAAAGAAGTAAGACTAGTGGGTTGAGATAAGAACAGTTTAATGGAACAGAAAAGAAGAAACTAATAATGATAATGATAACACTAACAAAATGACAACAGTAATAATAAAAGGATTGGAATGTACAAATTATGTGCAGTACAATTGCTCACCACCCACTGATCAACACCCAGTTAGTCCCTGAGTGGTGATTCCTACTGCCCCCACTCCCCCAGTCTATATACCGGGCATGACGTCCCATGGTCTGGAATACCCCATTGGCCAGTTTGGGTCAGGTGCCCTGGCTGTGTCCTGTGCCAACTTCTTGTGTCCCTCCAGCTTTCTCGCTGGCTGGGCATGAGAAGCTGAAAAATCCTTGACTTTAGACTAAACACTACTTAGCAACAACTGAAAACATCAGTGTTACCAAGGTTCTTCACATACTGAACTCAAAACATAGCACTGTACCAGCTACTAGGAAGACAATTAACTCTATCCCAGTTGAAACCAGGACAGTATGTTTTAAACAGAATGAACTCTCTCAGGCGTGATAACTACTATGGAATTGTGTTAATTCAGATCATCTGTTGGTAACAGATGATAACAGTACCCATAGCTGCTCCCTATCCATCTTAATATGAGGATGAGCACAAAAGGCCCTGTTAGTGTTGTCTCCTTTCTTAACTAATATGAGCTTCTTGCTGGAGTTATACATAGATTCACAATTACTGTACTGTTCTTCTTAAAGGATTCCTGATTATCTGTAACAGTTTTCTATCAACATATTTCCTCATCATCTGTTTCACTACTATGTTCTCTGTGCTTTGGGATTACCAATTTTTAGAGTCACAGTTTCTAAATGCTGCACACAAAAACTTATCTTCAATTTTCCTGATATTGAACATGAGGTCATGATCGCTGGCTTCACATAATAAACATACTCAGGCCACTGGTCAACTCATTTCTGTTAAAAATCTAAAGTAGGTACCTTGTGTTGCATAATATACCATTAGTGTTAGGAAAAATATCTATTTTTGGGGGGTAACTTGGACATTTTATCTCTGACTTGGCAAGACTTCCTGACTCTACTTGCTAAATTGAGGTCTCCCATGATAATGCAATGATTTCCATGTATTACAGGATGCTTTCTTGCTCCTGCCCTTTGTTAATAGCGTTTTCAACTGTATTCAGTGAAGGTTTGAGGGGCTGCTATCCCTAAAGTAAGTAGTGATGTCTCAAATTCAGAGTAATTCTTTTTTTCACTTCTTTTATCCATTCTCTCATAATTTGCAGGTAGTGATATTAGCATTCTCATTATGTAGATAATCTTCTACATTTTCAATAATGCCACTTAGTATTTATCATCAATGATACTTTCTTCTACTTATAACTCAGACTCCTATTACTACCATTCATTTTTCTTCTGTCCTTGTTCATTGCCACCTTGCTCAGTATGTTCTTATATCATAGTTTAACCCCAGCCAGCAACTAAGCACCACGCAGCTGCTCACTCACCTCCCCCCCACCCAGTGAGATGGGGGAGAGAATCAGGAAAAAAAAGGTGAAACTCGTGGGTTGAGATAAGAACAGTTTAATGGAACAGAAAGGAAGAAAATAATAATGATAATAATAACAATAATAAAATGATAATAATAAAAGGATTGGAATATACAAAATAAGTGTTGCACAATGCAATTGCTCACCAATCGCTGACTGATGCCCAGTTAGTTCCTGAGCAGCTGTCTGCCCCTGGGCCAACTCCCCCCAGTTTATATAAAGGGCATGACATCACATGGTATGGAATACCCTTTTGGCCAGTTTGGGTCAGCTGCCCTGGCTGTGTCCCTTCCCAACTTCTCATGCCCCTCCAGCCTTCTTGCTGGCTGGGCGTGAGAAGCTGAAAAATCTTTGACTTGGTTTAAACACTACTTAGCAACAACTGGAAACATCAGTCAGTGCATTATCAACATTGTTCTCATACTAAATCCAAAACATAACACTATACCAGCTAATAGAAAGAAAATTAACTATCCCAGCCAAAAGCAAGACATCTTATTATATCACATTTGAACTTCAGTTGGTCCCTTTCTACCATTCTCTCATGTTATTAATCTAATGCTTTCCCCCCCAAATTCTCTCAAGCAGATCACAAGACTGGATTGGACCCCCTATGTCTGAAATGCATGCTTACTGTAATTTTTTACTTGCTCTGGAATTTCTATTAACTCTGCTTCATTAAAGCCAGTTCCACTACGTGTTGATGCCTTCTTTAAAAGACATGCATTAGCAAAGTGAGACACAGAGAGGCAGCCCAGCTTCTTCTTCCCCTAGAGAGACAGAGAGTGACTGTGGAGCAGGAAGAGATTAACATGGTTGTAAAGCCAGTTGGACTAACCACTTAAGGGGAGATAAGTAGTTTAGACTGAAAGAAAGTAAATTACAGTATAATGCCTTATTGCACTAGTAAAGAGAATTTTTCTGTAGGCATTACAGTCCTTTTTTTCTCAGCAGAAGTGTTGAGAAGAATATTATGGCAGAGAAGGGAAGTGAGTTTCCCAAGGTTCTGTCAGTCACAGAATACCTAGAAAAGGGATGAATTAAGTGTGAGGAGATTATTTCAAATCTGGTATTTCCTAGCATTGAAATCAAACTGTTCCAGTCTCAGAAGTTATATCATGTGCCATCATATAAGAGTAAGGTCAAATACTTAGACTTTTCACAGGTCTCAGTAAGTTAAGCTAATGAAGTAACTGATGATAACAGTGTTGATGTGGACCTGTGTTGCGTCCCAAACATGGAGTGACTCAGGTTTGTGGATTTCCTTTGTCAGAATTAAGGTGAAACGAAACCAGGGGAGTTCAAACACCAATCAACATTTATTCATCCTAGCTAACCTTGCCCAAGTACAAGTGAACTTATCAATATGAACCTTGCAACGTGTCACTAAGCTGCTGTTTGAAAAGAGAAGGAAGGTGTAGAAAAAGAAATGGAAAAAGGAACATGAAAGTGTGTCAGAAGGAGAGCCCTCCCGTTGAGTCACGAGGTTCAGAGCAGACCCCCTTGCTTTCTGGACTCCTTCTCAAAGAGGAGCCCAGGGGTGGCTGGATCCACTCCTAGTCTCAGACTTGGTCAACTCTTTATGTTTAAAAGGATGAGGTGTAGGGACTGTGGAAAAGAGAGAAGGAAAAGAGGAAGAGAGAGAATGAGAGAAAGAAAGAAAGGAGAGAAGAAAAGAGTTTCACCAGTCCTGGGTCCAGCATTGGTCCAGCCAGTGCAGAGATCCAGTTCCGGAGGGCACGCACTGAGAACTCATTCTCCCTTCTTTTGTAGTGTGTTAGCTGATGGTCTCGACATGTGCAATTCACGTTCCCGGGGTTCTCTGGAATCGGTCAGTGAGCTTTTCAGGGCTTCATTGGGGAGTTGCCTCTCTTTCCCTGCTGACGTGACCACTTAAGATAGAAGCACAGTCCTATCCTCTGTGGGGCCTCCTCCTCCAGGTGCATACGCTGTGCTTCTTCTCCTGATCACTTAAGATAAGGAATTGTGGCTGTGGAGAAGCGCCGTCCAACCCTCTGTGGGGCCCTCTCCTCCAGCCATGTTGTCCTGTTCACAAAACTCCAGCGTTTTTACAGAGGCCATTTCTCCACCAAAGTTTTTTAACCAAAGTTTGAGAGATGGACTATAAGTTGTCAGACTGTCACAACCTGTGCTAGAGGGAAATGAGATAACCTACTTCACTTTACCATGGATTTTGATGACATTTCTTGAGAGGGGCACCTTCTTGTAGACCATGTACTGCACTGGGACAGAAGTACTTTATTTTGATCTGTTTAGTCCTGTCTTTCTCTTCCAGTATAGTCTCCTTAGATTTCTTACATCCAGTGACATATGAAATACTCTGTGTAGTCTTAGTTCCTGGCCCAACCAAGTCCTTATTTGCTCTGGTTTTTTTATGTGGCATTACCATTTCCCATACGGCTCTCTGAGCTTGTGTCTCCACTTTCTGCTGTCAGTCTCTTTGGCCTGTTACTTCAAGCCTTGAAATGGGACAGATGCATTCCTGTTCTCCTCTCTCTGTCCTCTACTCCAGTAATGCATTGTACCCATTTCAGCTTCCATACACTGCACATACAATGCATCAGTCCTGCTTCCTTTCTCTTTACATTCCTAGTTTGTCTCTCTTCTGGTGATGACTGTGCTTCATTGTGCTCTTTTTCTGACACAGCTTGCTGGGGCTGTGGACAGAGGGTCCACAGAGGGTCAGAGGGTCATTAGGAAAGATGTCCTTGGTCTCAGAAGTTTTTTGGGTATATGATAGGCCATAGAAGTTCAAAAATATAATAGAAGGAAAAGTGCTGCTTAAAGCCCAGGCCTGAGCATGCCAGCTGTTAATAGTTGAGCAGAGTGTTAAGCTGCTGTTACATTCCTGAAAGTCTTGATGGAGCCTGTGACACAAAACCATCCTTCTCAAAGGACATCCTTATCAAGATTTACATCTCTACTGCAAAGGGCAGAAGTATCAGTCATCCAGTGAAAGAATCAGCAAGGTTTTTTTAACTTGTCATGAAGTATCATGCTTTCTCATAGCCTCGTTCTTAGAAGAAAAGTACTTTGGTTGAAAAATGGTCTCAGGCAGATGCTTGATACATAAATTTCAGTTTAAGTTGATACTATACTCTCAAACATTAAATATTGAAATCAGGGTGTTACAATGAGAAACATCAGGTAACATAAATAACAGGCAGTATTCTCAGCTTTGTTTGTTATTATGGGAAAGAAAAGGTCTTAAAATATCACTTGGGGTTAGAAAAAATGTGTTCCTTTTTCTCATTGTCCTGGTTGGAGCTTTTTCTTCATTTTGCTGCCTTCTGCAGTTTTCAAATAATTATGCCTAGTTTTGTAATTTTATGTTTGAATGGTTTCAAACTAAATGTATGAATGTAGGAAAAAAAAAAGAAAAAAGCATGAGAGCAGGAGAACAGAGTTTAAATTGTCTGTAGGAGATATTCAGTGGAATATTTTTCTTTATTCAGAAATAGCTCAAATTCATGAGATATTGGTTGTACTCAGATACTTGGCTACTGTATGTGACAGCAGCAGTATAAAATATTAAATCTGGTGGAGCTAGTTAAAATATTGGTTTTGCTTGGTCTGTAGTGAATACTAACGCCTATAAGTGTTGCAGAACTTTTAAATAAATCTATTGCAAAAACTGAATGCCTTTTCTCTCATAGCTGGCAGTGTGTTCTCAGAGTGGAGAAACATGAGGATCACCACCTGTGTTCATTTATCTCAGAAGCTGACAGCTATTGCAACACTGCACCACCCATATTTGCATGGAACGATACCATAGTCCTCAAATACCTCTCTTTGTTTCAATATGATTGCTTAGCATGGGTAACATTCCTGTTGACTTCAGTAGGAACAAGATTGGGCCATACACATAGATTGAATTTGATATAATCTTTCTCAGCGAGAATAATTTTTAGAGGACAGTGGGGTAGATCAAGAAGGTGTCTTCAGGTAAATCCTATAATCCTCTTAGTCTACACTAGCACTCCATAGCAAATAAGTATTTTTATGACTTGGTTCATCAATACTGATAAGGCTATACAGATCATGTAAAAATTAAGGTCCATATATAACCACTAATTTTCAGTCAATTCAAAATACAGTAGAAATGTCTGGCTACCTGTGTTGTCACCCAAGCCTACTTGCATTTTTCTCCGAGGAGTTTTGATTTAGGACAGTTTGCCTGGCACTTTTTCTGTAAGAATGAAAGGAAATGGGGCTGCCTATTGCATTTCATCTTGAGCTGTTTAGGTCAGGAACCATCTTGTTATATGTTTTTATAGCATCTACCTCTAAGAAATTTGCTGTCATAAAACAGGTTAAAGAACTGTAGTAGTTGTCAGATGAAATGCTGTGCTTGAACTTGACTCTTAATTCTTTTTAAAACAAACCTTGATTTTTTAAATGCTGCTCTAAAACTTTCTGACAAGTCCAACCATGATATAATTTAGATTCCATAGATTGTTAAGCTTTAAGAAAAAGTATTTGGAGCCATTATTGTTTATAATTTTGTTATTTTGTGCTATCTTATAACAAGTTAAAAAATACCAGTATCGATTTTTCAGTTTATCGTATCTAGTTTCTTTTTTGGAGGCTATACCTCATTCTTGCAATTTCCTTGTACATTTGAGCTCTGGACATGCAGCATACAGTAGTTTGGAAACTGAGGTGCATGCAGCCTGAAAGCCATGGTGAATAAAGTCGTCTTCTTAGAATGCCTTCTTTGCGTTCCCTGGCATTTAATATCATAGCAAATGATCCTTTTGACAAGTATTTTATGAGAGTGAAATGAAAAGTGGCTATGATATGTGATAAACCTGAGGGTCAACTTAAATGAGAATTACTTTGTGCTTAGGTATTTTGAACGTGGAAATTTCGTTGTTTGTTTACAGAGTCCTTACAAAATAAGATTTTCATAATAGATGAATGAGCCTTACTCAGTATGATTCCTCTTTGCTGCTTTGCAGATTCCTAAAATGGAAGGAATCTTTGACGGATTCCTTATATTACCTGCTACAACTTTATTTCGAATAAAATGCAGATATGCAATTTCATTATTCACTTTGTTGAGAATATTGGCAAAATTTGAATGTGAATGGAAATATATTTAATACATGTTTTTTTACCAAAACATAAGATAAATGGACAAGGTTTTCAGTTGACTGTAGGTAAAATTTTGGCCAAATAACTTTCATTACAGAAATCAAAGCTTGAAGTACCTATCCTCATCAGGGAGTAAATTAGGAAGGAAAGAAAACCCAGATCTCCTTGAACCCTAAAGGAGCTGCTTTCTCTTCCTCTGAGATTATTGTAAGAAAATAAGATAGCCTGAAGTTTTATTAATGGACTGTGATAAAACTCCAGATGTATTCATTCTGACTTTACAGTGTGAAAACTGTAGCAAAACAGCTCAGAGGAGTGCAGGTACCTCTCTATATTGCTGTGTGGTATGTTAGGGTAACACGTTAACAAGGAAGGCTTGCCTTTATGCTACCAAGGAAAGCTTTATTTAAGAAAGTGTGTTGATCAGCTCATTATTTAGGAATAAAATAATGAGCTATTTCAGGTGAGGGGTGAGAGGAATACTAAGTGAACAAATTCAAGTGTAGAACATCATTAAGAGTTGTGCTAGAAATATATGAGCAAACCCATTACAATCTTCGTGATAGAAGAGTTGTTTCTGTGAGACTTCAAGGGATGCTGTCTAAATCCTGCATTACAAAGGCATAAAAACCTATTTTTCTTTGTATTTCTCTGAGATCTATGGAGTCCTCAACAAGTCTTAGGCTACCTTGTTTATGATGTCATTAAATATAAGTGCTAGCCAGGAGAGAAAACAATGTATACATTTCATGGGAGAGAGACTTGAGGGAGTTGGGTGGGCCAGTAGAAAGTATAGGAGAGTAAAGGGGAAGTTTTCAGATCTTGACTAAAAATGCAGAGCGGAATATGAAGGTGATTGTGGAGTTGTTTGCAAACATGTCTGCAAACACATACAGCAGGGCTGGAAATTGTTAGTGAGTTTATAGTGGGATGATGCTGATGATGTCTATAACATAAAAATGGGAATGCGGTGGACTCTTAAATTCTTTCTCTATTGGAATTGCTGTGAGTTCTGCAATATCTCATGATGGCCAGACAGCTCATGCCTTCGCTTGTATTTCTAGGGTAATAATTCTTTTGAAATTAGGAAATTACTTTTTTTATGTGGGTTTTTAAAATTAATTTTCTTTTTTGTAATTTATTGTTAAAGTTTCTGAACTTGTGAACAAGCATGCACAAGTTTACTAATTATAATTACCTGTTATTACATAAAAATTGGGATCACTGTACAACTCTGGTATTTTCAGAACTACGCAAGGCATTATGATTTCCTTGCAGAATTTCAGGCTTTTTTTTTGTTCCTTTGTTCCTGATGTGAAAGGCAGAGATATAATGAAATTGCTTTCTAGAGAAAGCAGAACATGAGCTCAAATCTTTACATTTTCTTTCTTTGTGCTCCTTTGTTTCTTCTGCAGATACAAAATCTTTTTTTTTTTTTTAATGATTGGCATTTCAGCACAGTACTATTTCTGTGTGCAAAGGAGAATTTGCATCTCTGTTGCTGTCAGTCATCACCTCAACTGACTAAGAGATGACACATGTCAAAAGCAGCTGTATGTACAGGTGACTTGCAAATGTAATTTAGAAAACAAAAACGTGTTGTTTATCTATCTGCAACTTTTTTAAGAAGTAATGATGAATGGATGGCAAAGGATATCACTTTATATTGGTTTTAAATGTTACTTTTGCTCTGGTCCATTCTGAATTCCCTGAACTTACAGCAGTCTAAACCTAATGGAAGATTCTGTTCCCATTGTTGTGCCACATATTTAGTCTTCATGCTGAGCTTTCTTAGTCAAAACTTTTTTCTCTTTTTTGTTATTCAGCATTCGGAAATGAACTGCTGTCATCTGACTTTCTCAGTCAGAAGCCAAACAGTAGTGCAAACTCAATCACAACGTCAGCTTTTTTCTTTAAAGTGCTACACAGACCCATGGGAAAAGGAGAGAATGGAAAAAGAGCTCCTTTTGAAAGAAAGCTGGATCCCCAAACTCTTGTTTTGTGCCATAATTTTGATGTACTCATCTAATCAACAGAGGCAACAGTGAAAGTGCTGGTATCACTGCTGGGTCGAACTCGGGAATAAACCAGTAACTTCTGTAGTAGCTGTGATACTAGTAGTGCAACTACATTAATGATTTAGTGTGATGAAGAGCTGCTTTCTCTTGTGAATTTGCCTTGCATCTTTACCTGGAGGCTTGTATTATGCCCTTGACCTTGTCACTCTTGCACTTTCAGTAGTTTCCCTCCTGCTGGAACCAAGATTGAAGTTGTGCTTCATGGCGTATCTATAGCTGCCCACACTCAGGGTGGACAGAGGGCCCTCTGTCAGTGTGCTGCTGAGGCCAGTGTGGTACTTGCCTAAGACCAGCAATTTATGCACCAATATGGTTCTAGGAACAGCAGTTTAGCACCACACACCAATATATGCTGGGCGCCAACCAGCTTGAAAGCAACTTGGCAGAAATGGACGTGGGGGTCCTGGTAGACATGAAGTTGACCATGAACCAACAGTATACCCTTGCCACAAAGAAGGCTAATGGTATACTGGGCTGCAGCAGGCAAAATATTGCCAGCAGGTCAAGGGAGGTGATCCTTCCCCCCTACTGAGTGCTGGTGAGGCCACACCTGGAGTACTATGTCCAGTTCTGGGCTTCCCTGTACAAGAGAGACATGGACATACTGGAGAGAGTCCAGCAAAGGGCCACAAAGGTGGTGAAGGCTGAGAGAGCTGGGACTGTTCAGCCTGGAGAACAGAAGTCTGAGTGACAGGGAGTGGATCTTATCAATGTGTATAAATACCTGAAGGGAGGGTGTAAAGAAGATGGAGCCAGGTTCTTTTCAGTGATGCCCAGTGACAGAACAAGAGGCAGTGGGCACAAGATGAAACACAAGAAGTTTCCTCTGAAAATCAGGAAACTTTTTTGCTGTGAGGGTGACCGAGCACTGTCACAGGTTTCCCAGGGAGGCTGTGGAGTCTCCCTCTTGGAGATAGCAAAAGCCATCTGGACATGTTCCTGGGCCACCAGCTCTGGGTGGTCCTGCTTCATCAGGGGAGTTGGATCAGATGGCCTCCAGAGGTCCCTTCCAACCTCAGCCATTCTGTGATTCTGTGATTTCACTGTCAGCAGAGATGCAGTGTGCAGGTATAGGTTGCATACTGCTCCTTTCTTCCTCGCACCAGGCTGATTAGTAATGTAGCTACAACCTTAGAAAACGTGAGCCTCACTGGTTTACTAGAGTCTGCATACTGTTGATCCAACTGTTTCTTCTGATTGTGCAATAACTACAGTGATTGGTAATTATTGACAGAATCTGGGAGATGGATAAATGCAACACATACAGACTGTACCACAGGAAAATGCTGTCACAGTTTCTAGCACAATACGTTTAATGGCATTGTGGAATAAGAACCAAGTTCTCTGATTCACTGTAAGGCTGTGTGGGTCTGATTTTTATGGGCAGGATTGTGTGCCCGTAAGCAAATCCAGTTATGAGGGATTAATATGATATAACATGTAGTAAAGTTTTAGCACTTCTGCAGAAACAAGGAGAACTCTTACCTCCCTACTAAAGAGTATTTTATGAATAAAGCTATATGAAATTTGTTCTCAGGGTATTTCAGGTTCACAGTTCATAATATAGGTTAGAATACTGTAAAACCAAACATTGAGATGATTTTTGGAACACCGAGCCTTCCTGGTTGCCCTTCTGCAAGCTTAGTTGCCCATTTACTGAACATTTGTAAAAGCCTCTGAAAAAATTAAAAATTGAAGAAAAATAGTACAAAGAATTTTAACTGAGAAAAAATTTTAATTTAACCTCATCAGTACAAGAGCAAAAGTAATCCCATTATGCAGCTTTTATTGGGCAATAATCCCATTCCCTGATGGAACAGACTATTTTGCCTCCGGCTTTGCAGTTTATCAGCTTACTGTGTTGTGACCTCGTAAAACAGCATGACAACATTGCATATTCTTATGCAGTATCTAGACCTCTGTCTTGCATAACAATTGGCCATAGATGCCAAGAAATGTGATGGCAGTAAGTTTCAGTTTTCAAAGGATACATTTTATGCTAAGTTGAATAGAGTTCATGAAATTACAAAGCTGTAAGTGTCTGGGTTGGGGTCATAAAATGTGAAATTTATTTTAAAAATCTCTGAAAAAGGTTTGCTTTTTAGAGATGTAGATATGATAAAACAGAATAGAGTGGTAGGGAGGGCTCTGACAGCAGAGCAATACTGGTTGTCCCCCTTAGATTGTGCTACTGCCCTGGGTACAGAAGAATTCTGACTAACTATATATATCCATCCATTGTCTCTTGTTTTCCTAGCAAATTCTGTTTTTCTAAGTTCGTTGTTCTGGGTGAGATAGATGCTCTGGATCTTTGAGATAGCTTCCACAAGAATTTAAATCCATGATCACCAGATGTGCCAAGAGACTGGAAAGTGTATTGTGACACTTTGTATTGTGTACGTCTGACATCTCATTTTCTCCTGCACTGCAACAGGAAAGCAAGCATCTTCTGTGCAAACAGCTGGGTGGCAGTACTCTGTGTAGGAGGTCTGAGTTTTGGTGCAGTTGCAACTGGTCCATCTGCCGCGAGCAGCCTAGAAACCTTCCTGTGAAACTAAATCATAATCCATTTTTAATGTTCCAGCCAAAGCTGAACATTCCTGCTGACTGCAAGCAGTGTGTGGGATTAACTGCAGGGGAGCAGCACAGAAGGGGTGTGCAAAGCTGGCCAAGCCAGGAGATGAGGTGGGCCTGACAGCTTGAGAGCAGCAGCCCCAGGGCTCAAGCAATAAAACTGTATTCCTGCTGTCACTTTTGAATGGCTTTAACATGACATGAATTACTTCAAGATAATCTTTAGGGGAGGAGTGAGTATGTACCATGTTGGATGATGCCAGTACAGTAACTGTTTCAGAAGTCTTATTTGCCAGAATCATAACTTCATGTGTTTCCTGTCCAAATAGTATAAAAATTTGTAGGATCCCAGTTATTATCATATGGCAAGGCCCTCACTATGCACAGTCATATTTATTACGTGGGTAAAATGCTACCTAATAAAAGTTATTCGTATGAGTAGCCTTTGGAAGACTACGCTAAAGCACAATAACTGAAAGAAACTATCATATTGTGTCATGATATAGATTTTTGCTATCAGAGAGCATGACTGAACCTTCTTAATTCATGAAGCCAAAATCCTAGTGATTCTGAGAGGTGTGGAGTATAGAAGTACCCCATTTGAACCGGACTCTCCCCATCCTTTGTTCTCACACTTCTGATAAAACCTCTGAAATAGCCTCCCAACTGCATCTCTTCCTAATCTCTAGGGCAATAAAGGTTTAAAGATAAGCATTTCTGGGCAACACTCATGCCATAACTACAGACTGTCTCCAGTGTCACTCTGTGAAAATCACTTGCTGGCAAAAAGTTTGATAAGAGGAATAATTAGCTGATTTTTGTTGTTGCTTAGTGTTTCTGTATTTAAGTGCTGCTCAAGCTATGTTAAAAATTGTTTTCTGGTTTCTTTTAATATCTTAAGATCCCTACAGAAGATAACTGTCACTGTAATTCTGTTGTTAGAAAGGAATCAGTTGGTTTATACTGAAGATAGGCCTCCATGTAAGAGAAAATGAGTTGTGGAACAGCTCATGTGAACACATTAGACTCTATCCTGCTCCTGTTACATCCCCTGGAAAACAAGATGATGTAAGGAAGCCTGAGGAAGGTGCATATACTGATGAAAGATGTTATTTTTCCTTGTATTTTTGCATTGTGCTGCACTTTTTCTTTTGCAAGCTGCATATTGTATGCAGTTTTGACTTTTCATTGCTTGCAAAAATCATTCTAAGCTGAAATGTAAATAGATTTATTGCTTTTAAATTATATCCAGCTTTTCACATGCTCTAATCTCGAAGGAGTTTATCTGAAATGCATGTATATATGCTTCATTTCTTGCATTGTTTTAACAGATTAGTAGCTTTATCAAGTAGATGGAAATTTAAAAAAAAATGGTAGGCTAACCACCCTGCTGTCGAGGAGCGTGGTGTTTTCAGGTGGGCAATAAAAGACTCAGGATTTGGTTTAATGAAACGGCTTCTACCTATGGAGGTAAAAAAATCAATTTATCATACTAGTTCTGTATAAAATCATCAAAAACTGACAAGGAAGGTGGAGATACTTTTCTGATGATTGCACTAAATGAATCAAATTTGAGGATCTCGAAGGGTGTTACAGCCTCACTGAGATAACTAATAGAATATATAGCTATTAGCTTGTACTTTGCAGGTTTGAATCTTGGTGAATGCCTACGGAATTTGGAAGCAATTGCCATATTCATACATTCTGTGTCTTGGGTCAGTACTTGTAGTACTCTGTATACAGGATATTGAAATGAATGTTTAAGGTTTTTTTTTTAATCTCAGCAAAGAAAAATTCTTTATGTTTTGAGATTTATGTCTTTCTGTTACAGCCTATATAACTGTCCTGTAAATGAAGCAGCTATGGATTTTCTTGTTTAAGTGAATTGATAGTAGTGTAGGATTAGCATGCTTATATCATACATATTTCCTCACCTTCATGAAAGGTGTGCTTGACTTGCTTTAATAGTGGGATCCTTGCTTAAAGGCTATTGTGAATAGTAAAACAGTAAACACCTTGCAATTCTTTTTTTCCCATTGAGGGCTGACCACAACATGGGTATTGTGTAATGATAACTTGTGTAACTATTTCTTCATGCTGGCCTGATACACCTTTCAAGATTGACTCTCTTTGTCCCAAAGAAGTAAGAAGAATGGAAGACATTTTTTTTTGTTTCTCCCTTACAAATGCCTTTTTTTTTTTCTTTGATCACTGTCTTCTATAAGCATTGAAATGGAGCTTAATGGGCAGGAGTACTGTTAATCAGTGTTGCTTTGCTGACTTTGGAAGAGGGTCAAATTCTGAGTGTATTGCTCTTTACTGACAGTGCTGCATTTTTGGTAAGTTTTGGACCCTTGGTGGCAATGTCCCTCAGTCTAATGCAATCCACCTGAAAGCTGTCAGTGGCCACTTTTGATTATGATTCCTCTGTAAAGCAACTGTCTATTTTTAAACAGTGTGAAACAATAGGGACTCAAAAGGATTTTTCTTTAAATTAAAAAATGTCCACATTAGGAAACAAACCTTTACTTATGGCCATTTACAATAAAGGGGAAGTCCTGGAGGAAGCTTAAATAAGATCTCATCTCAGATTGAGAGATCTTATGTAGAAGTGTGACATTTTTCAGGAAGCTTATAAATACTTGCACTTGATAAAGATTTAATCTCAACCTCCAGGCTATGTACAGTTAATCATGGTGATACAGGAAAAGACACTTATTTTTTCACTTTGTTTTGGTTAATCTACTCCTTTAATGCAGGTGAAAATAATTAAAAATAAACTGCAGAAGAAAAAAGCATATACTAAGGTGTCAACTGAACTCTGCGTTTCTTTAGAGGGTAGGTGTATAAACCAACATACAACTCTTCTTTTTCATAGGGGGTCATCAGGGTATGACATCTATGTGTTATGGTAATTTTGGATAAACTGTGCACTTAGTGCTGAAGTATTTTCTCACTGGTTAATCTGTATTTGACAGAATAACAGTTACAACCTCACCTGTAATTGAGATCTCTTGACAAAGAATTGATAGTGACAGCAGGTCCAAAGTTACTGTTATCAACTGCCAAAATGTTCCCTTTAAGCATACAGCAGTCCACAATTCTTTGGTAACTTCTGTTCTGAGACATAAATTTACTTAGAAAAAGTTACCAAGAAATAAAATAGCCCTTGGAGTTGTTGGCACATGCTAATGTGGTTTTGAGCTAGAGAAATAGACAAGATCAGTCCTGAAGTTCTTCTGTATATTGAACTTTGATTAATTACATGCTTTGTGCTTTGGGGAGAAGAGGGCAATAAACTCAGGATAAATCATTTTTGAAGAACAGAGAAATGACTGTGTGTCATGATGCTCTGTGTTGGTTCTGGCTAGTTCTGGGTTCTTTTGTGTATGAAGGTAATTAAATATCAAATAAAACAAAAGAGTTGTACATTGATGTCTCAATCTGGTGATGTCTCAGTCTGGTTTGCATCAGATAGAAATAGTAGACAATAACTATAAAAACATGTAAGAATTTGTATGTCTCTGGTTAGACAGTAAACTCTATGTGCAAAGTTAATAAAATCCAGGATTGTGTCTCATCCTTTAAAAACACACAATCGGCTTTGAAATTCCAGACCTGAGTTCTCACCTGGAAAGATCCTTACATTAAAAATTTTATCTTCTAAAGATGACTCTGTTAGTAGGGATACCTTGTGCTTTTGAAAACATTCTCCTATCTTCTTTTCTCATGAGTAAGAAACTCTGATGCAGTTGGGTAGCTCCTGATCTTTCACTTTAATGCAGAGAAGGTGAAACAGCACAGGATCTTTGCAAAAGTTACTATATTCCCCACTCCCTGAATACACCAGAATCCTCTGTGGAGTTGGGCAGCCTGGAAAGGACAGCAGAAAGGGATAAGCTAGGCGTCCTGTCTGGAGACCATTCACTTTCCCATAACTTTCAGCTACCGGTGGTAGAGAAGCATCTCCTTGGCTGTACTTTGAGACCTTTTTGATTGATTTTTGTGCTTCTGGTAGTGGAGACCATGTAAACCAAAATCACAGTTCAGTAGGATTTAGAACACTTTACTGGCGGTTATGTGTATGGGAAACAAAAGTGCTAAACCTTTCTTCAAATAAGCTTTGAAAACAATTTTCCAGTGGTCTGTTATAAGCATATTTACCACAGCTATAATTTTTTTCTGGAAAAGCTTGATTTAATTTTTCCCCTAACTTGTTTCTCTGATGAACGTTCTAGGCAATTTAACAGTCTGCAAATCTCTGCTTTATTGCCCATTCTTTATAAATAGCAAAATAATGATTCTTAGTAGTTAATTTGATGATCACACAAGAATTTAGCTTTGAGGCATTTTTTCCCTCTTAAGAAATTAAAACCAAATGTATTTTTCATGGAATGGTTAGCATTAATATACCTTAACAGCAGGTCCAATAAGAAAATAACTCGAATGCTACGCCTCTGCTTTTTGTTTGTAAATTCCCAGTGTGACTTCTGGTTCTTGGCAAATATAAAAGGTTTTTACAGCAAATATCTCTTTCTCATTATTGAACAGTGTATTCCTGTGTTTTGAAGATGCATAAAAATTATTTTTGTGTATGTGTGACTTTTAAACCAGTAATGCAAGCTTGATTATATAACAGAGTCATCTCTGTTTACTGATTTAGGAGCACTACAACACAGTTTCTTTGCTTGACAGATTGCTCTTTCTGGTTTACTAAGAAAGGTGACACTTTTGTGACTATTATGATGAACATAGTTAACTTTCCCATTAAAAATATAGGCAGTATAACTTTAGGTGGCAAAAGCAGGCAGTTCATGAACACAAAATAAGGGAATATGCACTCTAATTGCATAATATTTTCTTGACTAATAGATGCATCCCAACTTCCAGTATTATTCAGACCTGTGAGGAAAGGAAATTCTAGGACTTAGACTTCCACAAAGAACACACTGAGCATCAGTGTTTATAGACCTGGACTAGAGTTTCCAACCCAAAGATGAGTCAGAACTGCTGTGTTGGTACATGAGAAAGCTGGGAATGCATTTCCTGCCTTCAGTTACTCCAGAACAGAGAATGGCGCAGTTTATTTATTGTTTGTTATGTTTGTGAATTCTAAATGCAATTTTAATTAATAACCTTATTTTTGGTGTTTTTTAAATACTTTGGTGCCATTCTTGGCAAATAATGTGTCACACTTACATTGGTGCTGTTAATTACTTTAAAAAAATAAAGAAAATGGGAAGCATATACCTGAGAGACATGCTTCCTTTCACAAGTGTTAGTAGGATGTGATTATCTTAAAACCTCCTTTTGATTATTTGAGAGTAGTCCCTTTTCATTATTTTCTTTTTATGCAAAACACTTAAATTTTAAATTAAATTATTTAAATGATTAAATATTAACAAAATGTGTACTAGAATATTATCTTGCTGTGACACACTTCCCAGTGGAGCCTTGTCAGGTGTATGCTTGCACAACTAAACTACCTTCAAGATACTATTTATGTGGTTTGTTTTGACCCAGCATGAATCTTCTTCATGGAGCTTGCTATTTTAGATAGAGGGTTCAGTGAATTTCACCTGATTTTTTTCTAGCAATGACATTAATAATGCTGGTTATTAGCATTTCCATCTTGCTGTTATCTTCTCTTCCCCCTTCTTGCCTGAGTGTCTGTAGAGCAGCAATGCAACACAGGATATGACTGCTAAGACGACTGAGTTGTAAATTTTAATGTACTTCAGGCACACTGTTGCCCTTTCAATATTATTTCAGAATTTGTGCTTGTGAGATACTGCTGTGTTGCCCTTTCTGTATTATTTCAGACTTTGCACTTGGGTCTTGTCAAAGACATTTTGCAATGTACCTGTATACAGCAGTGGAGTCCCACTGGATGTGCTCTGTTATAAAATAAGTTGATAGAAATACCCACTTCAGTAGGAGCTCTAATTACCTGTCACTAGTATGGTAAAGCAAAGATGGATGGCTTCTCTGCTAATGAGTAGTATAGAAATCATGATCACAGAAACTTCAAATTATGAGCTCTGCTATTCAGGATAACTGTATGAGCCCGGGCTTGCTTAAATTCTGCAAAATATACTATTTTAAAAAGAAAAAGTCTAAAAAAATAACTTCATTGCTCTGAGACAATGTAACACTGTCATACTCACTGCCACTCAGCCACTATGACCATTGACCTATACAAAGTTGTTTTGAGGTTGGGAGAAACAGTACGTAAGACTTCACTGTTGTTTGCATCTGGTACTGCCAATCTAATTATAGCCTTCAGAGTATTGGACAGATGAGAATTTGGTAAGGTGCAAAAAATGCTAAAGATGACTTTCAGATAGAGACTAAACAAGTCTTGGTGAGCCTGGGATTCAAGGACTGCAGAAAATCATTGGCTGTGCTTCACTTCACCTATGTGACCTTAGAGAGATCACTTGGTCTCTCTGTGCTCTGTTGTACAATTATCATCCTCTCATTGCTTCAAATATTTGTATGTGTAACTTTTCGTTGTCTGAAAATTATTCTGTAGTTTCCTCTTGTGTCTAAATGTCTTTACACTTAAAACCAGAACTGAAATCCCCTAAAAAGAGCAGGTTTTTTTTCATAACTTACTATGTAACTATTGTTAGTAACTGCTGGCTTAGCTTCTGAAAGCAGCCTTTTAAACAGTAACTGTATAACTGAATAATTAAGAGAATGGAAGGTTTGCAGTTCTTCTAATGGACTTTCTTACCCAAATAACATGAAATTCCAAATGAAATGACACATTTTTTGGAAAAATTTCTCCACCAACCAGTTCACAGATAGCTATGTGTAGTCTAATTGCAATTTTCTATCTTTTTTTTTCCCATGAAAATTAAGAGAGTGCTTTCTTCATTGCTCACCCTGACAATCCAGATTCATGCTGGCAGCTTGTTTGCTTCCTAGTACCCACACAAAGAACCTGCTTTCTGTGCAGGAGGATTAAAACTGTTCAGCTGTTTTATAAACAGAAGCAATAGGAATGGTCTTTCAGCTCTAACTGTCCTGTAGAGTTTTCTAGTAAAGTAATAAACTACACAGGTTCTTAATCTTTCCTATTCCAAAATCCAACCTAAATAAACTCACTCTGGTGAGCAATCAGTTTTTATAGGTTGTTCCCCACAAAGTTCCAACAGATATGATTCTGGTCCAATTTTTTTTAAAACGTCACTCCTTTCCCTTGCTCAAGGATCTGTTCTGTGGGAGCGAACAGAGACAAAGGGGTGCTGTGTGAACACTGATGGAAAGCAGCATCAGCAATTCCTTAATCTGAATCCTTGCATGTCTTCAAAACTTTCTGTCTTTTAAGATGCGGGTGTCTATGTCACATTTTGTCTGTTTGCAAAGAAAGTTTACGTGGTTAGGAGGTCATATGAGGAAAGATTGAAACAGCCAGGTATGGAACTCTTTATTTCGGAGTTATTTACCACTCTAAACCACTTGTTTGAACAATCTCTTCTTGAAGTCAAGACTGACGAATGAGCTTATTGAAGGGCAGGAATGACAAAATCCATATACTAAAAAAAAGGACTGCTGGTGCCTTTGTGTGGAGAAAGGAATTAACCTAATACCTCATCTTGGTGAAAAGAACATGTTTGTGCTATTGCCCACACATGTAACAACCAAAAATAATGATCTTCTACCTCAAGTGAAGCCCTTCTTTGTGGCACATTGCATGGCATTGTTCAAAGGGAGGGTGCTAAGAGATGTATTCATATCTTTGCTGCATGATTTTAAAGTGGTAAGCGGTCCTTCAACTGGCAGCTTAAAATCAGCTTAGAAATTGAAGATCTGGAAACATACAACTGAACAGACCTTAAGATTATCTATTGGAATAAAAAATTTAGAATGCTAAACATCTTATCTTTTGAATCTTTGTCTTAGGCCTAGTACATGTAAATATGTACTCCTTTTTTGCAGTTTAACATGTATTACTAAAAAGAAGATTGTGACAGTTCTCAGACTGAGGAAAGTAGTGAACTTTCAATAACCCACTTTGAACTGCTGACTTCAGGATTTCTGAAATGATGGAAGTATAGATGGGTCTTAAATGTAGAGGAATACAAAACAAGTTTGTCAAAGCTTTAAATCACAAGTGGTGGAGTGAGGTTTCAACACTGAGTAAATGCTTTTCTTTTTGTTTATACCTTCTTCTTAAAAGATGTGATTCAAAGATGCAGAAATCGGAGGAAAGACTCAATTAATCTGACCTTTCTTCAACCAAATGGAAACTATTGTAAGCAGTGAAGCTTACTTTTTACATCCATTCTACTCAAGATTATCTAATTGACACAACTGGGATAAAGTATGAATATATGTCCACTTGTTATCAGTGTCCATTTGACTTTTAAAGACAGTATCTCTAACTTTGTTTTTATGCTAGCATAACATTATACCATATGGTATGTGAAACTATATATATATATAAAAATAAATATATAAAATATCTTTCTTTTTGTTCTTGGAAAAGTGTTTCTCTTCTTAAAGTCAGGTATAATTTCATCTAAAATCAAATAAAAGGTAAGAATTACTCAACACACTCATTTGTGTAATTTTGTGTTTGTTTTTTCTTTTTAATTGTAGAATCAGTCACTGTCTCATTATCCAAAATTACACTGAGTTGAAGAACAGAAGAATGGCTGAACGGGAGATTAGACTACTGACAACTCTTTCCAGTGCTTGTTGTAATCCTCAATAATTCATTTTCTTGGGTTTTGTTTCAATCCCTAATTCAGTAATGCAAACTTCACCATTCCTTGTGTCTTCTTTTCTGGTCATCAAGAGTGCAAAATTATTCTTATAGAAGACCAAGGAAGAATCCTCTGAGATCAGAATACTGGAGTATTCTCATCAGAACAGTTACTGAAATATGTTCAAAGAGCCTTTTTATTTATTTAAAAATGTATTGTGACCACCTATCAGGAAGGGGAGATGAAAGACTATATATTTCATCTAGGGCTGCCTCATCATGAACAGTTACACTTCTGTTATTATCGTTTTCCTTAGATTAATGAAGATGGAGGCTGAATGACAGAAATATGGGGTGCTGATAACAGTTAGTGGAAACATGGTGTTAAATGATCAACAACTGGGCACCAGGAAGGTGGATGGTAGGGCAAGTTACTGCAGTCACTGTATCTAACGTTGAAACAATTTCTCTCATTACATAGCCTAACTGTAATAATCTGTAAAACTGTAACAAATGTAAAAACATACTGTGTTTAAATACTGGTATCTCAGCTGCTCTCTCGACTACTGTGGGGACAGTAAACCTATGGCCTAATCTATTTTGTCATCTTACAAATGTTTTTGAGTTTTGGGTTGGGTTTTTTTCAGTTGATATGTGCTGGTGTCCGGTAACCAATTTGCATGTCTACTGCATATGGAAAAGCAATGAAATAAGATAATTGTGCCCTTACCAATTAACTGATGGTAACAAAATGTTCTCATTTTAAAAAAGGTATGATGACTATATGATTTTATAAGTGGGTTATATTGCATAGGCAGTACTCTTGGTCACTTTCTCAGGAACTGATCAGGCGTATACACATTGAAACAGTGTTGCCATTTTTTGAATTAAGAAATTAAAAACACCCTTTTCTTCATTTCTGATTGTGCTTGTAGGTTAGCATATGCCATGCACAGGCTTTCAAATACCATGAAGTGTGGACTATTTCTGGTCCACACTTTCTGTGGACTATTTCTGACTTTGGTCAGAAAAGATGGGGGACCATAAACTAAACAAACCTGATTTAGAAAACAGAAGAAATGTTTTGAAAAGTTTCTTTTTCTGTCCAGCTCCAGTGAGGAAACTGACATAATTTCTTTAACAAGGCTTGAGATGTTTTTTTGGTTTGTGGGTCCATAATCTCAAAATCTTCAAAGTAAATCTGGATTTCTGGTTTTGGAGAAGTGGGAAACCTTATATTATTTGAAAGTACCCAGCCACAATGACCTAGAAGAACCAGATCTTTTCAGTCCTTAAATTTTCTGTTAGATTTGTCATGGTCATTATATTGCTTGGCTTAAAATAAAAGGCTTATTTATGCAAAACTCTTCCTACCCAGCCTGTGTAAACAGCAGTTCATTCAGAGAAATTTCTGAAGGCTTCACTGTCATGTGACAGATGTGAAGGAAGAAAAAGCCTTATCTTTGCCTCAGACAATTCCATAATGATTCACGTATGTGTATACTCATGACACTTTTTGTTGTGAACTCATAAGCCTGTATAAACCACACAGTGTGGCCTTCATTCAATTTAATGTACAGGTATTATAGAAACTGACACCAGGGCTTTAAGGAATTGTTGTACTAACTGAACAGGGACACTTGATTTCAGATTAAGTCTGAAACAATTTGATACTGACCACATTAGCTGGTATATAGTCGTGTGGCAATTATTTTGAGTATAGGAGATATCCTAGCTACCTAGGGTAGGTGTGTCTTCCATGTTTTGTTGCCTGTTAGGAATGTTGAATGCAGCAGTATATCTTTTGCTACTTGCAAGTCTCCCTTTGTATTAAACAGTTGAAATAGAATGAATATATTTTTTCTAATTTGATCATCTTGTATTTAAATATACATTTATATATTTGGAGTTACAATGGCAAAACTTGAGAATTCGTCTCGGGAAGACTGGACTGACTTGTGAATGACAGACAGTACTTCATCCCACATGTTTAATGGTGGTCATTTGATATCAGCAGTGTCATACAAATGACACCACTTGTATATACATCTTGTGTATATATGGGGAAACTACAGCAAGTTTTCCTTTCTTCTGTTGGTTCTCTCTTTTTTTTTTTTTTTTTTTTTTTTTTGTTAAAGCTTCTTCAGGTTTGGGGAATCCCAGGTTGGTTGATCTAACTGCTTAATTATGCTGAGGAGTCTCCACTAAGTATCTTCTAACATTGCTGTTAGTACCTTTCCATCCAACATGAGTTAGGCCTGCCTGGGGCTTACAAGCTCCCAAAATGCTAGCAGATATGCTGAAATATCAGCTGGCATTCAGGTGTTCTTCAGTGGTGGGATGATTGTGTGCTTCAGACATTTTCCCAAAATGGTTCTTGAAAAATAAAAGGTGATTTCTTGGTTTTTTTGTCAGTATTATTGAGACTTCAAGCACAGACCTCTGTATTTAGAACAATTACTGTTCAAGCCTCATCTGCAGAAGTACACAAAATGCTGTGTGTAGACTTCCACTCACTTATCATTTTTTTAAACTTCAAATGGATATGTTTAGCACAATGTTGCAAGGCAAATCAGCCTCTCACTGCTGCCTGTGAAAATAATGAAAGAATGCTATGGTGGTCCCTTTAGGCCTGCTGCAGAGCTGGTGAATGACAGTACTTTTTGGCTTGCCTGTCTGCTCATTGCGTTTTTGAACAGTTTTTCTTTTGGGGCTCTTGAGACCGAGCACCAGAGTAACCTTGTCAAATAGGACAATCTCCACACTATCTGGCTATGATTATAAAGAAATGTTTGTACAAAACAAGCTGACACTGAGAAAGTGTTTTGTCATTTCTAATGACACCATCAGATTGCGAGGAAACTGGGAATGTGTTTCCAAAACTGGAAAAGTGCAATGTTTCACTACTGTTGCTATGGAAACTAGTACTGGTACAGTGCGTACTTCTTCAGTTCTTATGCCTGATGTGCAGTGGTTGCTCCTAAGGGAACTTGTATAAATAACGCCAGAGAAATTGGTAAGTCTGTTATCTCTTACCTTCCTCTTTTCTGCACTGTGATGCAGACAGAAGAGCTCTATTGATGTAGTATTGCAGAGAGCATGACTATTGCAGAATCGCACAAAGCTGTGAGCACTGAGCGAGCAGACCAAAAAAACCACCCTCCCCCCAAAACAACAATAACCTCCCCTCTTGGGGTGAGTGGAAGGACACAGTGTAATGAGAATTCTTTGCAGTATACCTGTGGGAAAGGAAGAACACAAAATTTTGCATTATTAGTTCCACTGTAATAAACTCAAACAGGACAGAACCACTAGTTACATCTGGAACTGATGAAGCATGATGTCCTGTGCTGTTAACTCTCATGTGGTTCAGATGTGTGCTGCTTAAAAAGTCAGTCTGCTCACTGGAGTTGTCAGCACCCTGACTTAGTATCATTGGAATGTGTCATGATTTCAGAAATGGAGACAATTACATTCTTTTCAGAAGTGAAAGGACTTTGTCAATCCCATTGCCACCTCAGGACTGTAACAGGCCGGACCCTTAGCACTAGAAAAATCAGATGCTGTGTAATGAAATTCAGTTGCTCCTGCTGATCACACTTGTCTTGCTAGTGAGGGAATAATAGTTTCCTGAGTCCAGAAACACTAAAACAGATCTGCTTCAAGAATACTTAGTCTACAGTTAATTCCTTGATTTGAATGAAGGATGAACATGTAATTGACTCTTATCATAGTGGCTACCTTGAGAACAGGTGCTCCAAAGTGTCTTCTGCCCATTGACTTCTCTTTGAAATAGCAATGTGCAACCACATTGCCTGTGTGCTAGCTTGGACAACCAGCAACAGTCTGGATGTGCAGAAGTGATGGGCTTCTGGGAGACATCTCAAGAAAACTGGCTAATTTTGATTCAGAGTCCTAGCAGCCTGACTCCTAGTCAAGTCTGCTAATAAATTCTCTTGTAGCATTCAGAGAACCTCAGCTACACAGAGATTAGTAGCAGGACAGGAAACCATGGCTGCGTCAGCATTGTACAGAAGGTGCACCCTGACCTGGTCCTCGACTGTGTGCCCTGCTAAATCCCATGTCAGGAAGGGGCCTAGAGGCAAAACAATCTCCTGATAAGCTGCATAGCTGTGGCTGTGGGTGTTTGGCCTGTAGCATGTTCTGCTGGTCTTGCCATCCACTATTTAGAGGAAGTGATAGCATATGGACTTACAAAATAGTCATTTTGCACTTGCAGAATCAGCAAAATCTAGTTACCTTTTACCTTTTATTCTTCCTGCTTATGTGTGTGGGGGACCCTCTAAGATAGTAAGACAAACAAGGGGATTTTTTGGTTTTGTTTTTGTGAGTGTGAATTGTTGTGAATTTTTTACCTTCTTGAGTGGAATAAAATTATTAAGAAGTAATAGTCCTTACATCCTCCCTGACCCAAATGAACTAGCTACAAGTTCTCCAGCTTGGTCACTTGGAAATATTTGGTGACATATAAGTGAATCCTTTCAAATGTCTTTGAGGGTCTGTGTTTAATTCTCATGTTGCCCACAAACTTCCTCTTTGTTTACAATGCCTTGTTTAGCTGTTGGACAGCTAAAAGAAAAAAAGTAGAAATAGCATGGGAATATGATATTTTCAACCTTATAGGACAAGTCAAATTCAGAAGTTTGAACAGTGGTAAAGCTGACTAATTTCTAGACAGCTGTGACAATGCATATGGAACCTCTCATCTGCCAATTTTCGGTGCACACAGAAAAATACCTTGCTGAAGCTTTCAATTAACTTTATTTAAATATTAAGAAAATAAAGGTGATAGAAATACCATAGAAAACAAATGCAATAAAAATAGGCATGTTTCATTAGATTAAATCATTCTTCCAGGACTGCATAAAGTACGCTGTGTTTTTCTCTGTTGCATATCTTAAATGGCATCTGCTTATTGTGAACTACTGGCTGGACATGTCTCATGTTCTGCAGTGCTGCACTCTGTTGAGGATAAGAAGCAAGTACAGAGCTAATAGACATCCAGAACAAGGATCTACCTTCCTTGCTTCCAGCCATCTTCTGATTTGTGACTGTTGCATGACCTGGTGGTTTGTTGGTTTTATTTGTTTTGGGTTTTTTTTCCACCTGCATGCAAAATGTATATGTGTACCTTTTCAGGCTTTGATTAGGGGAAGTCTTTACGTTTGGCATAATGTATTAAACTGTATGATCACAGCAAAATCAATCCAAGGAGTGAAAAGTGCTCACATATGGCAAGAAATGTAAAATACATGTATGACCTAATTATTCTCTACCACTAGCATAATAAAAGCACCAGTAGCTTTACAAGAATTCTTGGAGACTCCTTTATGCTACACAACCTCTATGTTCAGCAGTAAAGGAACTCAGCTGTAGACTTAAGTTTCATGTATGCTGCATGAACTATGAGTGCTGAAGTGGGAAAACCACTTTTGATAGAGTAATTAAAATCTAAACATTTACTCTGGAGAACTAGAAAACAGAACACTTGGAAAATAATTTTAGCAAACATCTGTGCAGAGCACAGGATTAATTTTTCTTTTCTGAATTTCTAATTTGGTTAACCACATCCCTATTGTAGAGATAGCACAAAGTATATCCTTGGCACATTAATGTTATTCTGATCTGTTTTCCTCCAAAGACTGATGCCCTGAAAAGGCAATTAGTTAAAGCTGAAGGCAGAGTATACCTAATCTTCTTTCATGTTAATTGCAGGGGTATGACTGTATGGTTGGTTTTGCTCCTTGTTTCATTCCAGGTCCTCAAACTGTATCTATACTACAAAATTTTTAGTGGCCAGGGTCTAGTACAGGTCAAATCAAGCTGTACCCTCAATGAGGAAACCCAGGTAGGACTAAGTAAACTGCTCAAGGATTTTGGATTGGATAGCACTGATAAAAGTTACTCCTGACTGTATATCAAGTCTTAGTACTTTGTGTCAAAGAAAAAGAGTATATAATCATGAACACATAAATTATTATCAACACAGAATTGATCTTAAAATTTATTTCCTTGCATGCAAAGGAATACCTCTGCATTCTCGCTTATTTTTTTTCTCTTTTTCCTTCTCTTCCACACTTTCACATGCACCAAAGGAATATCGGTAAGATTTTTCTAAGCTCCATTGGACCCTTAGCAATTGGAGGCTCATTACTTAACAGTGTTTAGTTGTCATTATCAGCTTTGGTGTGACTTGCTTATCAAAACTATTATTTCTCTCTAAACTTGTTGTTATATTCATGTCTTCATTGTGTGGAAAGAGAATATGAAAAATACTGAATAAAAGTGGATTTTTTTGTGCGCTTCATAAAAGGAAGGAAGGTAAAATTATTCCTTTTATCAGGAAGATATTTGTGTGTTGGTAGATCATACTACTGCTTATACAACCACTCATTAAAAGTCCAGCTCAGAAGCGGGGGTGAGAAAGAGGGTCTTTTGCAATAGAGAAGCTCTTTTACTGCCATTGTATACTGTCGTGGTTTCAGCCCAGCCGGTACCAAAGGACCACGCAGCCGCTTGCTCACTCCTCCATCCCCTCCGGTGGGATGGGGAGGAGACGGAGGAGAGAAAAGAAAAAGAAACTGGAACCTCGAGGGTTGAGATAAAGGCAGTTTACTGGGACAACACAAAGAAATTACAACAACAACAACGGTACTAATGAAAGAATATACAAAAAGAGTGATGCACAGTGCAACTGCTCACCACCCGGGACCCGACGCTCCCACGCTTCCCCCCACCGAAAGTCAAGAGCCACCCCCCGGCCCGCTCCCCATTTCTATACTGAGCATGATGGCACATGGTATGGAATAGCTCCTTGGCTAGTTCAGGTCAGCTGCCCCAGCTATGCCCCCACCTCCCAGGTTCCTGTAAAAATTAACTCTATCCCAGATAAACCCAGGACATATACCGAAGTAGTTTTGATATCAGTGTGCTGAATAGTTGCATGTGTGAATGGCATCTGTTTTATAGCTTTTGTCAAAAAAAGTTATTTACTGGAAAAGGAGCGGGATTTTAATTACAGCTGAACATAAATCTATGTAGAAAATATTTTTTTTTTTCAATTCTCAAACAGAATGACTTTTTCTTCTCCTATTGAATATTTCAGATTTTCCCTTTTTTTCAAGTTACTGCAGTTTTATGCATTTCAGTTGTTTAAATAATTACTAGAAAGGGTTTGGGATCATTAGTTTTGAAAACATGTTTTGTTACTTTTAGTTGCAGTATCTGATGCTGCTACTTGATTTTGTTACTTCTAATTTTCATTTGCTAGCTGACTGTATGCAGTCAGTTGCCTGGTATACTGAGGAATGTCCATGACCCATACCTTTATACAAATAATGTAATTTGGCCATTGCTTTTTCTTCCATTATTGGTGCCCTTCCTCAAGAGAAGAGTAGCGTCTTTCTTATTTGGCTATCCATACAATGTAACATCTCGAACCACCAGTCATGGTTTCTTATTATGTTAAGAACTGTAAACACAGAGCAGAAAAAACCCAAATAAATAGCTGGGTTCCCTACACAAAGGATGTTTTCAAACAGCAGGTAATAGGTTTCTCTGAAGAAGGGTTCAGTCTTTGGCAAGAAAAAAAATGCTGGCAAAATGTCAGGGGTTTGAAAGTTTAGTTAAATGTTCCTATGTGTGAGCTAGTCTCCTGTGCATTGTGTTTGATCTTTTGTTGGGTTTAGTCACAGAAGTGAAGTGTCCTAAATTTAACTGATAGTCTCCAAATTTATTTTCCTGGGGAAAACAAAAGCCACCTGATAATGAATGCTGAACTTGCCATTTGATAACCCGTTGTGGCAGATGGATCACTAATACATCCCAGCTTCTTTGAGATGAGATGTTTCAACTTCAGGGTGAGAGGGAAGTCTCATCCACCTTGCCCTGCACTGTGCTTGCATCATGCAGGGCACTTGGGTAGAGACTCGGGGCAGGACCAGCAACTTCAGTAGATTAGACATGGTACTAATCCAGATGTTTTCTAAGTTATGAATAAGCTTCTTGATCCTGGCTAGGTGCCTTGTGGTCTTTATTTAAACTAAACATGTTTGTTTCCAGAGAAGCAAGATTCAGATTTCTGTCTATGCATGTAGAGCTATACTAAAGCCATTGGGGAGAGAGGGAATGAAGTACATGTCAGCTTACAAGTTGCAGTTTCCAGTTTATAGGGAAGCTGCTTATGTTTTCTATTTTATTAAGAGGGATTTCAGAAAAGTTTATTAAATGTGGCCATTTTCCTAGTTGTTACACATAGTTTATGTATAAACTGCATAGCAGTTTTTCTAAGCTATCAATGCAAGCTAAGAGTATATGGAATAAAAATCTGAAACAAATAATTGCTCAATAGAACAGATTATGGTCTTGTGTCCCTGCAAGGCAGTGACTTCATTCAGGATGATTTGAATTCATAGATTTTTGAATCTTAAAGTCTTTGCAGCATATTTGTATTTATGTTAGTATTCATTCACTCCCAGAATTAGGCAACAATGTTTTTTCCTCTTGCATTTTGATTCGTTAAGAGTAAAACTTTTGTAAAATTTTTTTGTAAAACTTACTTGTTATTGTCACTTACGGATTTTGTTTTGTCACCACAGCAGTATGCTTATCTCTATTAACCAATTCGGATAGACTTACGGGACTCTGTTGAATCAGTTACAGTGAATCAGTCTGATTAAGGTTAGAAAATTAAAATATGTTGAAAAATAGGAGAACAAACCTGCAGCTGTTTCAGTGCCAGATTTCTTTGACAAACATGGTTGTGTATCAATGTGCTTGCATAACCCCTGCTATCCAAACATTTTGGTCAGTAACTATAGCATTTAGGTACCTCACAAGCAATAACTTTATTGCCCTAATAGCACCTCTGAGGACATTAAACTGTATTTAAAAAAACATAGCTCAAAGGAAGAGTTGGTCTGAGCTTGGAACTGAACCAAAGTTTCTTGATTTATATGCAGTGAACTATTGGCCACAATACCCATTGTCTCCTGAAAATGATAAATGAATTAATATTGAATTTCCTTTCAATCAATAAGATGATCAAACCCCTCTTTTTCACACTATATATTTTGCCAGATATTGGTACTGTAAGTCACTGCACATACTGAAAAGTACAACAATATATTGCATGAAAACTGGCTTGGCAGCTATGCAAAACAACCAGCAAGGCATAACTAATTTGCCAAAGAGAAATGAGAGAAAATGGCCTGAACTGGAAGAACTTGTTTTTCTACCATGTCTCTAATGAACTCAGCTGAAGCTTTATCAGCTTGACACGTCATGTCTTCATTAAAACTATATTAATATTCCTTGTTATTGATTATGTTATCACAAACAAGTCTGGGGTTTTGGTTGGTTCTGTGAGACAATCATGAGGATATACTAGTTTTTTAGTGTAATAAGGTCTACTAATAGTAGTCATTACCTGACATTCTGGCAATCCTTCTATTCATGGCCCAGAAATTCAGTTAGGAATGGGTGTTTTGGTTTTTTGTCCTCCTACTCTTTGCTGCTTAGGGAGGTGTTGTACTAGCAAACTAAAAGCTGGCCAAAATTAGATGCCTAAATAGTGAGGGTGAAAGACAGGCTCCCTTCAGATTAGTGAAGCTCCTTGTTCAGGGGATCTCAGCTAATAACTGAGACACCTCAGTGTGTCAGGCTACGTGGTTTAAATGCCATGGCCCTCTTCTCCAGCAGCCTCAACAGGACAGTTCTGAGGTTTAAGGTAAACATGTCTTAGTTGAAGCAGACAAACCCATTCCCACAATTTCAGTGGCTGAATTTTCTTCATACAGAATACCAGCTGGTTCCTCTCTGCTCAAGAGGTCCACAACCCTTGTGTTAACTTTTCCTGTTGCTTTCTGGTTAGATAACAGCAGATGTATCTACTCAGTGCCTGACTGATTTATTTCTCTTGAAAAGATTGTTCCTTCCTAATCTTCAAAGACTATTTTGGTTGCCCAATATCTGATTTATCAAGCAATTTGTTTCTGAATGTTCCTATTAGAAGAGAACTAATTTTGAATCTGGGAAATGCCACAGTGGAAAAGCTACTGCTGCTATTATGGTTAATTAAAAAAAAAACACCAAAAGTTGTATGGGAGACATGTTCAGCATCTTTTGCATGTGATGACTGAAAGATGAAACAGACTTTACTGAAACTGGGTGGGACTTTAGGATTTTCATCTCATAAAAAAGCACTCCCGCAAAACAGAACAATATATATTTCGAACAGTTCTTAATCTGTAGTGGTGTTTTGGTGTCTTCATTCTTAATTATACTATTAATGTCAGCTAATCTTTATGGTTTTAGA
Organism: Astur gentilis; assembly: GCF_929443795.1. Classification (NCBI taxonomy): domain Eukaryota; kingdom Metazoa; phylum Chordata; class Aves; order Accipitriformes; family Accipitridae; genus Astur; species Astur gentilis. Next base: position 27,759,327 of record NC_064899.1, read on the forward strand.
AATAAATTTGCTATTAAGATTTTAAAGCTTTGTTTGCATGTAATTACTGTTTAATTACAATTTTGTTATCTTTCATTGAGTGTTTTTGCTGTCTTTTATATATTCCCTTTCTAAGGCACATCCTTGGTTGTCGAAGTATGTATTGAGCCTGTAGGAGGACATTTTCATTAGACAGGACAAGGCAGAATCTTGAAGTTACAGCCTTATTGAGCCATTAATTAAAGATCAAAGTATTGCTACTACCCTCATTTTGCTGTTCCCTTGTAAATATAGTTCTCTTGGCAGAAGTTTTACAATTCTTTTGAATAATCTCTGAGGCAATAAATAGGGGAAAGTTCCCAGCTACACAGCATGCTTTAGACAGCTGGGTAGACTCAAACATAGGACATTATTACATGTGCAAAATTAAATATAGCAATGCTAAAAGTATGGCCTGCATGGGAGAGTTAAAAGTTCTGAAAAAAAAAATAAATAGTGAGGCAACAAACAGTACATAGAGGAAAACCCTTTTTCTTTGTTGAAGCCATTATCATTGTTGCTACTAGGGTTTTGCCTTTTTTTTTTAATTTTTTCTTCTTCTTCCTAAGGCATATGTTTTCCAACATTTTTTTTTCTCCAGGCTTCCTTTACTTTCTAAGAGCTCTTCTATGGAATGATAATCTGTTTCACTGAATTTTGTACAGTAATACTATAGTTAACCTTAGGGCTTTCCTGTGTTTTAATATTTAGTATATTTGATTGTCCCAACTCATCTTTTACTCAATTAAAATGACTTCTTTAAACCTATTATTATAAAAGAAGAAAGGAAAAGGAATAAGAAAAAGTGAAGCACTTAAGAAAAGAAATAGGTCTTTCACAAGAAATCTGGATTTTAGGTTCTGAGCAAGCTGGAGAGGCTTGAATAAATATTCAGTGTTGACTCAGGAAAGGAGATACAACTTCATGCAAGTTTTGAAAAGCAAGTGACCAAAGGAAACACATGTATAATCTTCAGCTCTGTCAAAGCCTCTCCTGAAACATGTTCTTGTGGAAAGCATGTCAGAAATAACATGAAAGAGAATGTCTTCATCTCACAGTATGGTGGTACCTGGGTAGAACTGGACAGTTGGGTCTGTTAAGTATTAAACTCTGAGATCTGACATATCTGACTTTTTTCCAAGAGCCACCTCTACTTCTGACTTGTGACGCAGTGTGGGCAGGGAACTCAAGATTCTCCAGACCAATACTGATCTCATGGACATCAATACCAAACCCCAATGATTTCAGTGGGATTCCCCCCCTTCCTTACTTCCCTTATACAAGAGTGTGTGAAGTATGTCAACATCTGTGAGTAACAATTTTTGAACATTTTAGGATTCTAACACCCATACTACTTTCTTATTCTGTTTATTGTTAAACATAGCAGTATTTGAGTTGCAATGTTGGGAGGCAGGGATGTACCTTACTGCCTTTAACATGTTCAAATCCATGGCAGAAACTCTTAAGGCCCAAATCTTCCAAACTTCTGGTTGTAGTGCCTTTGGTTATTGTACTGTTGATACTGACCTGCCCTCCTTTTTGAATTTGTACAGATAAGAATGACTCTTCAAATAAAGAAGCTAACAACAGTTGTTAGTCAGATTAGATCACATTATTAGATTCTTGTTTGTTCTTGTTTACTCAGTAAATGTTGTTAGAAGAAGTATTTTGAATTTGTTTAGGAAATTATGTCCAAATCTTGCCCAAAGACATTGTAGAGATGAACCTCATGGTAATTTTTCTAAGTGAGCTTGAAATACACTGTTCAATACCTTTATTAATCACCTGGACAGTGAGAAAGTGTCTGACTCAGCCATTTTATGCTGGTACAAAATAGGGGGAGCATTCAGTATGGTGTAGGGCAGGGTTGCTATTCAAAGGAACCTCGACATGGTTGAAAACTGGCCTGTGGGAAACCTCATCAAGTTCAAAAAAGGCACATGTAAAGTCCCGAACCTGTGATGGAAAAAACCCATGCAGTGGGACAAGCTAGAGACCAGCTGGATGGAAAGCAACTCTCTGGGGAAAAAGATGCAGGGTTGTGGTAAGCAAGTAGAACATAAGCTAGCAGTGTTGCCTGACAGCAGAGGAGGACAACAGCATCCTGGCTACGTTAGTAAGAAAGTAACCAGCAGGTCCAGTGAAGTGATCCTTCCCATCTGTTTGGCACTGGTGAGACCACATCTGGACCACTGTGTCTAGTTTCTGGCTCCCCCATACTAGACAGGCAGTGACATACTGGAGGAAGTCCAATACAAATGGGGGCAGGAGGGCACAGTACATGAGGAACAACTGAGAGACCTGGGTTAGTTCAGCCTTGAAGGGAGATCTAATTTCTGTCTTCAACTACCTACCAGGAAGGTGTACAACAGACAGAGCCAAACTCTTATGGAAGGTACACAGTCATAGGAGAGAGGCAACAGATGCAAGGTGGAACACTGGAAATCATATTTACATACTAGGAAAATGCTTTTCCACCATGATAGTGGTCAGATTTCCCAGAGTCACTGCAAAATTTCCTGCCTTGGGAATATTCCAACTGGCCTGGACAAAGTCCTTCACAAGAGATCTAGGTTGGCCTTGCTCTGAGTTAAGGATTGGACTAGACCACACTAAATTGTAGTGTGATGCTACAAGATGTTCTATGGGATTTTTATAAAACTCTTCCTTTTGTATTACTCTTCCACTTCATAAGCTGGTAATTGAAAGCTAAATTAGGAAAACTAGTTTAATATTGATAAACCATACTTTGTTTTGTGTCCATCATTGCTCATCAGTGATGCAATTTCCATCTTTAGTTGGGGTCATGTTTAAGTTTATTTGGTTGAAAGGGGCCATGCATGTCCATATCATATATATATTATATATATGTATATAATTTTTTTTTCTGGTCTAGCAGTTTAAGAATAGGCAAATATCAGACACTTTTTTTATCTGGAGAAAAAATTGTGGGTTTTGACTTAGCTCCTTTCTAATACATGAAAATTAGAATGAGAGGAGATGCCACCAACTGTGATCATCAGATTTGAAGAAGTATGCAGTAATATTTCCTTTTGACCAAGATTTTGAAAGGAGATTACAACGATGCTATTGAAACTTTTAAATTTCTAGGTGTTTCTAATCATCTTTACTCAAAGTAGCTACTGAATGGATTTGTTTTTCTACTGTAGCACAACTGAAATTATTAAGAACCCAGTGTCCTTTTGAAAGAAAACCCAACATAAGATGATGTAAAAAAATGTCCCTTGGCAGTTTAAAAGTATACACTCAGAGTCAACATTTATCATTCTGTGTTTTGTTCAGGTTTTCATGCTTGTATTCAGTGAACTTTAAATATCTTATCTTTGTTTATATTCTGAACAAAGACCTCGAAGAGCACCTGCTTTAAATGATAGGATATCCTCTGGAAAACATCATTCCCTAACATCCTCTCTGATCAGATTCATTTTCAACATAAACAGTGTTACAGATTGGTTTTGGACGATTTACATTGACTGTTGGTGCACAGCATAAAAATCAGAATCTTAAAAGTAGGGTGCTTGAAATGTCTAGCTGTTAGGAAGTATTGGTATCTCCATAAAGCTTAAGTTTGTTAGTTTTGGTTCCCAGAAATGGATGCATGATGTCATATATTGATGTTTGCCGTGTTGAAATGTTGCTGTGTGATGTCGTGTATGTTCAATATCTTCCTCACCTCAAAATCCTAGTCTGCTGATTTTTTTTCTTCCAGTTTGTTTTCAAAATGCAAATTTATTTTGTAACCTCTAACTTACTGAAGGAGGATACAAAATAGATCGGTGAATTAATTGTCTTTAAAAAGTTGAAATCTACTTTTTTAGATCCTTCAAAGTATATGCCCTACCAGTCCATGCTGACAGGTGCCACTCATGAGGAATTGGCTACATAAGCTAAAGTTAGGTCACAAAGCTGGACAGTTTCTTTGAGACCAGTGCTGAACCTATTGAGGTGCTGGGCTCCAGACCGTGTTAATATCGCTCTGCTTGATGGTTCATACTGCAGGTGGGACAGGCACATCTGTCTGCAGCCTACCAAGGGTGCATATGATGCACAACTGCAAAGTTGGAAGGGATATCTGAATTGATGAAAAATTGTGGGACATAAATTGTATTCCAAATGGCAGTTGCAACCAGCTCTGTAGTGTCTATTGATCAATTAGGTGATTTTCGATCTTATTTTTCAGCTGTGGAATCAAGAGCTTGATTCAAAAAAGTAGCAGGAGTCTTCCATTAAGTTTTGTTCATAATTAGGGCTAGACTGTTCATTTGATTATTGTGTGGGAGTTCTGTGACTGAGACTTCAGTTTGCTTCCTTTGAATTTAATGAAAAATGATAATTTTATGGGCATAAAGGTTCTGTTGAGTCTTTTCTTCATAAAAACAGGACAGAAATGTAATTTTTTCATTCAAATTGCAGGAAAACCTGTTCTACAACTAAATCACTGCCTGTTCTGGCACCATGCCTCCTCAGCATACCTCAGATATACCAACATGATATGTACATCAAGAGTAGGGCATGAAGTATGGTCTATTTGTCATAGGATTAATTAGTAGTTAAAAGTTAAATGCTTTATGTTTATTAATTCTCTTTGTAACACTGAATTCATTTTAATCACAGGATTTTTTAAAGGCAAGATTCTACTCTAAGCCTCAGGTTTTCCATTTGCGTAAGTTTTCATGGTAGTAATAGTTGGGTTTTTTTCTATTTGAACACCAATTTTCAAGTGTTCAGCAGTAACAGAACTAAAATATACATTCGTTCTATTTCAATTTGAGTTGCTGCTGTGAACTTATACTCAAGATGTCTTCTACAGAACTAGTCTCCACTTTAAACTGATGGCAGAAAAAATACTACTTGCAATAAAAGAAATCTTAAAGATATTGTTATGCCTGGTGTTTGTTGGGATCTGTCAGCTGTGCTTTAAAGAAAGAATGTGCTTACATGCACAGAGTACTGTTTATGGAAGACATGGTTTTCTCAAACACCATGTATGTTGTGGTTAGCACCTCGAGTATTTCACTAGAAAAGTTGGGTTTGACAGCCTTGAAGTAATGCAGACCTTTAGAATAGAAGATCATGATGAGAGTCTCCAAACATCTGTGTGCCAACACAGGACATTCCTGAGACAAACTGAATAGTGTGTGACCAGTATATTTTCTGTTTGTGTGCTTGATATCCTGTATTATGTTAACGTTGGTTGTTTTCTTTGTTTGGGGAAAAATTATAATGTGAGCTGTATTGCTTAGATGGTATTTCTCAAGTAGTACTTAAGCACTGCATGAAGCAGACCTCTGTTAAGTTCCTCACCTTTGAATGTATATGAAGATGCACTGTCTGGGCTCCTTGCAAAGTAGGAAGTGTTCTTTGGGGACATGACACTTCAAATGAGATCTGGTGGTATTAAAAAAGTCAAGAAAATAAGGGATGGTCTCCAAGATCAATAGTGATAACACATGGCTTGAGAGTCACAGTATTGTGATCACTAGTTTAAAATTCAAAGATGCTTGAAGAGCTGTTACACAGTCTCAGCTTAAAACTGCTGAGGAAATAATGGGCGTTCTGTGCTGCTCGCAGTGATTCTGTCCACAAGGTCCATCCAATAGAGATAATTCTAGTTCAATTAACAATTTTTAAACAGGCAAAATTAATGGGAATTGTGGGAAACCCTAAAGCTACAAATATGCCCAGAAAAAATTATGCTCTCATTGAGAGCAGTATGTGATTTTGATGTAATTGAGCAAATTTCACTGAGAGTATTGGTAATGTTTAAAAGGTTTGGAGGCAAATAGGTGTTTTATATGAGCGGGTAGTCAGAATTTAGTCCATAACTTGGATTTGTTGTCTTACATATATATAACTACTTCTCAGTTGTTGAACCTTGCCAACTTAGGATAACAGAAAGTTTGAAGAAAGTTTTTACATCTTGTATTTAATGGTCAAAATCCTGCAAATGCCAGTATGGGACTTAATTAATACAATCTTGTGGGATGATAGTATAAGCTTTAAATACTCAGCGAAAATATGCCATGCCAAACAAACATTATTTTGTTGGTTTTGTTGTTGTTTTTAAATCTCAAGCATAAGTATATTATGACAACGTGGTTAGAAAGAGATATGGAAATCGATTTTCCCTCCCCAGCCCTTAGTATCACATCATGGGATACTGAAATCGCACTACACTGTTGATTCAGAAGATGTTAAATGGACTTACAGTAAATTGTCTATGTCAGATAAATAGAGGCAACTTGTATGTGGATGTCTGTAGGCGCATTTTAGTGTCAGTATTTTCTTGCTAATAAGTTGTATATATGGCTGGATAAATTTGCAAGAGACACAAAGTTAGGTCAGAAAATGCGGGGGTACTGTGTTTCTATAGGATATTCTCATTGTGGCATTTATCAGGTGGGCCTATTTGAAAAAAAAAAAAATCACTTGAATGGAGGGGTGCTCATACAGCAATGAATGTAGATTATGTGTAAAGGATAGAAAGCCATGTCCTGTAGTCCAGGTGCACTAGAATGGTCTTCAGGTGATGACTAAAACCACACCCACAATACTATGTTGTAGGGAAGGAACATAGCTATTATAATTAGGGGGCTGTTGAATAGGAAAATGAATGTATGTTACCTCTGTCTGTGTTGTTATCACCTTGTCATTATGGATATCAGCAACCAAAAGGTCAAAAATACTTCCATGTGAAAAGGGTTCAGAAAAGAGTGCCAGGACTAACTGGGCATTTGAGAAATAGGTCTTACAGCCCAACTTAGTTTGGTCAAGAGGGAAAAAAATGAGGTACTTGGACCTGTGTGCATAAGAGATTTTTGAACTTAAATGAACTGTAACATAGCAGAAAAGGCCTGACAGAGTCCAGTATTCCTAAAGCTAAAAAAGAAAAATCCAGGCTGGAAAACAAAAGTCAATGTTTAATCCTGAAGGTCCTTAATAAGTAGAACTGTATGTCTAAGGTAATTGAGAATCTACTATAACCTTGTTTTGGGGTTTTTTTTCAGTCAAGACTGGATAAAAAACAAGATATACTACGTGATCTGAAAAAAACCCAAACACCCAAGAAACAAAATAATTGATATTTTGTTTTATGTTAGAAAGGAGATGAGACTTAAATGGTGTCTGCCTGTTTCTAGCTGAAAACTATGAAATGTGGGTAAACAAAATCTTTATGCTAAAACTTGGTTTTGTAAGATGTTAGCCAAGCACCTTCAATTGTCTGCAATTATTTGTTTGAGGCAGTAGATTAGTTCCTAAGGACTGGATTTGGTTAACTTTGGTTTTAGGTTTTGGAAAATATTTGACATCATAAGATATGCGGGAGAATATTGCTCCCTTTAATCCTCATGTCTTCTTCCCTAGTTCAGCTGCCCATATTTTTCCTATTTGAAAATTCTTTTTCCAAAAAGGAAAAAATGAGAGAAGGTCACATTGTTTTAGTAAATTAGTTCCAGAAAGTATTTCTTGAAAATAAATTGTTTTTAAAGTAAACAATATCCATCCCTCTGTTTTATTTTCATGGATATTTTAAGATTAAGATTACTAATATTCTTCAGTCTCATGGATATTTTTTCTTCAACTAATAAACTTTTGACCCTCACTTCCCATTTCAAATCCTTTGTTAAGTGGAATTTCAAGGTAAAAAAATGAAACTTATTTGCATCACTAAACTTTCTGTCTTTTATAAGGTAGAGCTTAAACCCCGTGTTTTCATATTTGTGATGAAAGCAAGCTTTCCTTTTAATTTTTCATGTCAATCTTGGCATGTTTTAGATCAACTCTTTGTTACTGAGGTCTAGAGTATTCCATGTTGTGTGCGTATTAAGGACTAGAGATGACCAGCGTGTGGCTTTTGAGTTTCATGTTGCTTGTGAATGGCTTAAGTGCTCCTCCAGACCACAGTAGCACTGGGACTCTGGTGGCTGGGAAAATGGAATAATGTAAACAGTTACTTGGGAGGAAAAGCAAGCCATTAGTGCCCAGTTCCCAGTTCATTTAAACACCCTTGCTCTCTACTTGACTTCTTTGACTCCAGACAAGTTTCCCTGAGCCCTTTCACATGCAACATTTGACTGTTCTGCCCCATCTTTCTGCCTCACAATCCATTCACAAATGCAGGTGTATCATGGAGATCCTAACCATAGATCCATGTAAAAGAGGACAGAAAACTCTCCCACTGGAGAGTGGGGATGTCCATTCATAAAATCAGTGAAAGAAACTTTTCAAAACTTTTTCTTGCTACTCGGATGGAAGTATTAGCATTCTGTGGACTTCTTCAGGCCCTCTGTTGCCTCAGTAGATATAGTCAGTCACCACACAGAACAGGCTGCAGATCCACAGCTGTAAAAGGAAAGGAACTTTTCCAGTGTTTCAGAAGAATAATATTAAGAATAAACATGTTGTTTCAACAGTCCACTGTTTAGTCCATATAGTCCATAGTTTACTGAGCTGCTGAGTTCCTGTTCAGGGGAACATACAAATTGTTTTTGGAGATCAATGACTACATCTAACTGCAACCTTGTGTGTGTCAAAAAAATTGATGATAAGGTTTATAGAACAATAGGAACTTTTAACACTAATGACATGGCAATATTAGGATTTTTGGTTTACATTAATAGAGAAGATATCAGTAGAACATACTATTAAGTTTTATATTGCATAGGATTACCTGATCCTCCCAAAGTTTGACTGTCATTAGAGAAAACAAGGTATAAATCTACTCCTCACAGTAAAGCTTGCTCTGAGGCATTTATTTACAAGATTAAGGTGTGAGTGATATGGCTTGCCAAACAAAAAACTCAAAACCAAAATGAAAGTATAGTTACTGCAAATAAGAAAAGTGTTAGTTTGAGATTCAGGAATAGGCACGAATCAAATATCACTCCCTACTAAAAATATGGCTTTCCTTTTCTCAAATTAGTTCTGTCTTTTCACATTTATTTGGTATCCAAAACCTTTTCTTTCTTCTGTTTGTTTTTTGTTTGTTTGGGTGTTGGGATTTTTGTTTGTTTTGGTGTTCGGTTTGATTGTTTGTTTGTTTTCAGAATGCAAGACTGGAGGTCACTTACCTCACTAACTACAAGTACAAATGTGTAGCAGGAATTGTATGGGGAATAAACAGATGGCTAAATGAGTTCAGATGCATTTTTCATTGTTCTAAGTGAAATTATTTAAATATGAACTAGTATTGTCGAACAATTTATTTAAAAGTGAACATAATTTTTACTGTAGGTTTACCCCCTTTGCTAACTCTACTGAAAAATGTTTAAATAGAAATACATGCAAAGACATAATACAATTTTCTGAGGTATCAGCAGAGGCTGTGGAAGAGCATGATTCTTAACTGATAGTGTTGTCAAATGATGAAAATTTCAGATGATGTTTAAATGGCTAAAGCTACAATCATGATTGTGAACCAAAACTGAAGGAACTTTATTCAGAGAAGATAATTTGGCAAAGGAATATAGAGCCAGATCAAGGCAGAAAAAACCCCAACCAGACGGCCCCAGATGTTTAGAAGCACAAGTTCAATCAACTGTATGATGACTTGGATACCTGGGAGTCCATAATTAAGTGCTTTTATTTCAGAATTAGTTGCATAACATGAGGAGTTAACATTTGATTGCTAAGAGGATATTCTCTTCAGGATTAGTGCTTGCTTCTGTTTGTATATCAAGTCATGCTATTTAGAAGCAGCTATGACTGTATAGCTGTCTATGCCATGGCTATGCTGTGCCTGACTAGTGACTTCCCTCAGATACCCTGGGTGCAAACCTGAGTTTGTAGCACGTTATGATAAAACCTTTGACAGGATTAAGCAAAACCTAATTCTTTGAATCATACGTAAAAAGGAAAAGGTTAATCTTGCAGTTTGTTTTCTCCGTATTTGCTTTTCTGTATCATAGAGGTTCCAATAAAAGTGATAATATGTTAGTCTCTCATAAATCTTGCTCCTTGAATGCAAGCTATGCTTATTAATTTGGTCTTGGCAGATTCTGGCTGAATAACTTTCATGTTTCTAGGCTCATAAGACATGATTTTGAGTCTCTGTTGTCTCTATAACAGATTCTGAGCAGTTTCCATATTCACTGTAAATAAAATAGTTATTGTGACCATCCTCTAGCTGCAGGTGTCCTAAGTCTTCTATCAAGACAAGTATTGTGAGAGAAGCATTGTTGGCCAGTGAATTTCTAAGGTTTTGCCTTTTAGCCAGATTTTTTTTTTATGACAGGGTTTTAAATATTTATTTAAAGTTTACAGATGAGATTTTTAAGTATCTATTGGGATGCCTCTTATTAATTTTATTTCAAACTATATTTTCCTTCCATCTCAGAATTTCTATGATAAGGATATAGGTGAAATGAATTCTCCTCTCTCTGAAGGTAAATGGGGAATTGTTGGATTTGTTTAGTAATTCTTGAAATCCTGCTAGGTAGCTCTCAACAGTTAGATGGAGTTGGCATCATACTACAAAACAAGCGCAGGCCTGCTGTTGTGAGAGCTGAACATTTGGACTTGCTGTGCTGTTAAGCCTCACAGCATGGTTGGTTCATTGCACAGCACTGATGCTGATTACCCTGAAAGGCAATGACCCTGACTCTTGCCTTCTGTAGGCTCATCTTTCTGAATAGTGTCACTTACAAATAATTACTTACATAGCCCATAAAAATTGCTAATGCATGCAAACAGCTCACCACCAGTGGCAGAGTTCATTTTTAATTTACGCTTCAAGCACAGAGGCCATATTTTTGAACAAAACAGCAGCAAAATTCATGAACTGCTCAAAAAACTTTCTGGTTGAAAGCCTTGCCTGACTTTGGGAGAGGGAGATAATTACATAGGTTTAAGCACACTGGTGATAGTACTGTGTTTCTCATAAGTACTGTGTGAGTAGTACGGCGAATTGATCTCCAAAGGTCAGTATCATGCTGTAGGAAATCACTTCTTATAATTACTTCCACTTTACTATTTGTATGTAGGTCACTGGGTGTTAATGTCCCTTCTGCCTCAATTGCTGTTCTCCCCAGAACACACAACTGTCTTGACCAGCTAAGAGCCAAAAGTGTACCGCTTCAAAATCATGGTCGGGAGTGTGTGCCAGTACCTGCAGTGCTGTATCTAATGTCGCTGGGTAATGTCTCAGAAGTTCAGTGGCCAAGGATTGGAGCCTCAGTTGCTGCGAGTGGGCAGATCTCCACTGGAACTGGTGGCGCTTTGATAATTAACACCAGCTGACACTCAGCTCCAAGGACTCAAGTGTTACAGTTTGTATGTCTCTAAGTAGTAACACAGTGTGTGCATTTCCATTATGTGCACTAATGTAATTTGTGTTTCCCAGATGTGCAGATCTTTGGGTGAAATCCTATTCTTATGTCTTGGACCAGATATGCTCTTTTTTTTCCCCAGAAATAACAGTGTTGGTTGTTTTGTTTTGTTTTCCCAAGAGGTTGGGAGGACAGAAGAAAAAGAGCGAGAGGAGATGTTTTTTGTGCCTGGAACCGAATGGCAGTATGTTTATGCTGAACACCCTTTGCTCAGAGATGCGTTTTGCTGTAATGCTTTCAGCCTTCTGTTTATGTGGTCTGAGTTCAGAGAGATGATTTGCTTCTGTTTCCCACAAGGCTAAGGACTAGCTGAAGATGTTATGGAAAATTTCACAGGAAGCAACATGCTGGGATGGGGAAGGAACATAAGAACATTGTGAGTAATTGCACTGGAAACCGTGCAGCAATAGCTCCAGCTTGGCCAGAAAAAACAAACTTGGCCAGTGAAGCTCAATGGAAGACACATGAAACACATTACACCATTGTTTATACTTAGTGTAAGCTCCGTCCCACAAGGTGCAGAGGAAGGTGTATTTGAAGCTTAGCACGAACAGATTTATTGAAGGAACTAGGATTAATGGCTACATTTGTACTAAGCAGAGCCTGGTCCAAGCCCACTGTCTACTATTAAATGATGATAATAGCCCTGGTATGCCTTTTTGCTTACATTAGGTAACGTGCTTCCAGAGAACTCCAAGGCAAAGTCCAGCCCAGGTTGGGAGCGCTTGTTGCACCCTGTCTGATGCAATTCCCTTAGTTCTCCATTTGGCCTTGTACCCACAGATGGCCTCTCACAGCTCACTGTAGGCTGCACTAGACGTGGGTTTGGATGTGCTGGAAAAAAATGCACCAATAAAGGCTGCAGAGCTGCTGCTTTATTATTTTTCTCTTGGCTTAAATGGGTACTGGTCTTATAGCAAAGGCACAGCAGGGCTATATTGGGCAGGGAGGAAAATTGTTCATTTAATGATAGAAATGCTTGTTGAAAGGGAGCTCTGGAGCTTATCTAGTCCACCTTCCCCATCAAAGGAGGATTGTTGCCACCAGTATATGAGGTCAGCTGTGGCTTTGCCCCTTTTGAAAAACTTCAAGCATGGAGAGAGTGGGGGGGAGGAGGAAGGGGTGGTTGCAGCTGGATCACCTGTGAAATTTATAGCAAGGTGTCCTGGCCCACAATGGTATAGCCACTTAGTGCTGGGACAAATTTAAGGAACTAAAGCTGACCTACATGAAATCTAGGGCAGAAAACAGCAGTCTGGTGCAGGTTGGCATATCCTCTGCACCAAAGCTACTTCTAATACCATCTGGTACAGTGCAGAGGACAGGCTCTGAGCTTGGCTCTCTGGGTTGAAAATTAGCTTTTGCACTTGCTGTTCAGGAAGTGAGGACTAGTTGCAGGGGGAATCAGGAATGTGGTCTGAGATCCAGATGTTTGGTGTCACTGAACAGTAGTCACTCTAGCCAGGAAATATGAGGTAAAAAATGTTTCTACACAGGAATTAATTCGAGCCTGTTGAAGACACTCAAAGTCTTTTGTTGACCTTTGTGGATTTTTGAATGTAAGTAGGTAGGATAACACAGCTTTCACACCCACCGCATCAGTCTGGTGGCATGGCTTAGGATGGAGCCCTGAGAGTATGCTTTAATTTCACTGCACTATTAGAATAAAACCCCTGCTATTTGAATTGCAGCAAAAACCAGTCCTGAGTGCAAGCTGATACCTATTGGTAGGAGCCCTTCAGAGAACATGAAACTGGCATGTGAATACCCTTAACATTCCCCAGCTCTGTGTGGTACCACAGTGAACTGAGGCTGCCCAGCTGTGCAGTGTCATAGACACAGACAAGTTTCTTTGAATTTTGACGTTAGCCTCAGCTACGGGGACAGGAAGAGAAATCAGATTCTGTTTTTCTTTCTCCCTCTTCAACATCTGTGGAGGAGATGCATTTCTTTTGAAAGGAGATTAATTCTATTTCCTCGGCCTGATGCATCTTCATGTAAGTGTACTCATGTGACATAAAGCATACTAGTTCAAATGTATTCAGGTTGTGCATATATGTGACTTTTGGGCCTCTAGAGTTGTGTGGATATAGTGGGATCCAAACAAGAAAGAAGCAAAACAGGGACTTACAGAGATGGGCTGTTGCAATGATGAAGGAAGAGACAGGGAACTAAAGGAATTTGGGTTGTTTAGTCTGGCAAGTGTGTGGAGAAGGGATGTGATTGTTCTGTATAAATATATCTGGGAAGTAACCAACAGGAAGGGAAAAAAATATTGAAGTAAGAGAGTTGGCATGATGAAAAAGGTTGCAAACAGAGCATTGATAATTATAGACTGGAAACAGAATAGTGAGACTCTGTGTTTCCTAAGAGGAGCCCTAGAGGCAATTCAAATACCTTTGAATGATGTACTTTTTTACAGTAACACGGTATGGATCTTTGAGCTGTCATATATTTTAGGAGATAAGAAAATATCCAGATAACCAAAATACAGAATTCAGTGGTATCAGTGATAATAGTTTTGATAGCCATATCAAGATAGGGAGATACACTGAACAGGAAGGAGAAATGTTGCCTATAAAGGGGCAGTGTGCATAAGGAGATTTTTAGCTTCTTCAGTTTCTGCTTGATTTAGGGATTAAAGAAGAAGCACAACCACTCAGTGAGTACTGATGCAGAGACGCGATTGTATAATTAATTCAATAGTTAATGTAAAATGTAACCTTTGTATAAATGCATGATCTGCCGACTATGGTGGTGTCCTTCCACCCCGTTATTTGGTAACTTAGTAGCTTGTGCGAGAATGACATGTTACACCATCTTACAATGGACTTTCAGTTCTCTTGTGAAATCAAGAAGATGAACAACCACCTTATCAGGAAGAATGTGTTGGCAACAACCTCCGAAGTCCCACTGCGCAGAATCAACTAATAGGGTCAAATAGCGGACACCGTGAGGAAGACTATCGAAGACCACCAGAGGACGCCTGAAAGACCACCAGAGACCCTAACACGCATGCGTAACAAACATTATAATATGTTAATGACTTCTCGGAAAAAGGATGAATATGTAACATGTTTCTCAGAAATCTAATGCATATACATGAAAGCTCTGTATTTAATCTGTACGCTTAAACTTAACGGTGTGCACGATAGGTGGAGCGATCCCCCGTGCAACCAGCGCTGCCAATAAAGAATACCGACTCGATTGTTAAATCCAACTCTCGAGTTAAGTTCTTTGAATCAATCTGGCGACCCAGATGGGACCCTCTCTGCTCGGCTGCAGGACCCGCTGAGAACAGGACTCCCTAGGGTACCCCCGGGATTTTCCCGGAGGGACTCCTCGCCTCACTCGGATCACTGCGGGAGCAGACAAGGACACCATCTAAAGGATTAAAGGTATTCTTTATGTCTTTGGGTTTGGGACCGGTCATTTGGGCTGTCCATAAGTCATAAGATTAACTTATGCAGGATGGCGTATGCCAGGTAGCTGATGCACTTGGTATACATTTGGTTTTGGTTTGATACGTGTCTGGACACTTTTGTTTCAGTATACTCTGTATGCTGTTGTGCACCTTGTGTGCTTTTGGTTTGGTGCCCATACATGTACTTTGGTTTTTTGATTTGAATTTGTTTCGGACCTTTTGGCTACCTGAATGTGGTAAACGACCATTGGAATCGGATTACGGAGACCGCTGTGAGTTCTGAGTTAAAACTGTGTCGAAACGGTGAATTGAATGAATGAGTGAGTGAGAAGCAGCTGCAGAGTGTGTGTGTGAGATTCCAATCCGCAGTTTCACTCCGTAGGAGGTAAGGCCGGAGACCAATGAGGTGTGACTGACTCTGTGATGATTTGGGAGACGAACTTGTATATTATTATAGTTATAAGTTTGAGCTCGATTATTTTGATTATCTTGTTTATGTGGTGTTGTTGTTGTAAGAAATTCCCTGTTTGGTGTATTATATAAATGTGGGTATACGAATGGTGTCTTCTGCATCCGGAAAACGAGTGTAAACCTATATATATATCCTAGAGTGTGTGTGGTGTAAACAAAGGTTGCAAATAGATTGTGGAAAGGATATTGAATGCTCTGAGTGTCGGGTTTGGACTCCCTGGGACAAGAGAGAGCGGGCTACCTATATAGTTGAGATTGTTTGTGGTTGTAAAGGTGAGCATATAAACGAGTAATATGGGAGGTAAACAAAGTGGTGGAATATTGAAAAAGAGCCCCTTAGGCTGTATCTTGAATCACTGGAAGAAGATAGGGGGACCGTCAGGTGGAGGCGTGGATAAGAAAACTTTAATAAAATATTGCAATCAGTAGTGGCCTTTATATAAATTAGACGATGATGAAAAATGGCCCTTTAATGGGACATTGAATTATAACACTTTGTTACAATTGATGCTGTTTTTGAGACGAGAAGGAAAATGGGATGAGGTGATGTATGCAGATATGTTTTTCACTTTAAGAAATCATTCAGAGTGGCAGAAAGAATGTGGCATTAATTTGGCCCCACAAGACCCTCTTGTGTTGGCAATGGAGAAGGAGCAGAAAAGGAGTACAGGGAAGATGAAGAGATGTTGTTCGGCATGTAGCATAGGACAAAGATGTATAAAATTAAAGGAAACTGAGGAAAGAATGGAAGATTTTATTTTTTTCACCACACTTGTTACCCCAACATCCCTAGAAGGTAATTCCACTGATGATACGGGTACGAAAGAACCTGATGAAGGTACGAGCACGAAAGATCTAGGTTTTACTCCTATTACAGCTCGCACCCGGAGTAAGATTGGTCCAATAATCCAGGCTCCCTTAAGACAGGCAGTAGGAGCTACTGGTCCTACAAAAATTAAAGTGCCATTTACGATGAATGATTTAGATTCATGGAGAGAAATAGTAAAAGAATATCGGGATGATCCTGAAGGAGTTGCTAAAAGATTTGAGTTCATTGTTAAAAAATCAAGATCCAGATTGGAAGGACATCGATTTGATGTTAGATGCCTTAACTGAAACTGAAAAGCAATTAATAATAAGGAATGCACGGACTCAGGTCCAAATTCAAATAACTGCTGGGGTTTTACCCGGTGTGGTAGATAACCACGTACCGAGAACAGACCCCAATTGGGACCCTAATGATGACCATGATTACCGATTGTTGAAAAAATATCAAGAATGGATAAAAATTGGTATTGAAAATGCAGTACCGAAAGCAGTTAACTGGTCAAGCCTGTATGCAGTAAAACAAGGTCAGACTGAAACTCCCACAGAGTTTCTCGACCGGTTAAGAGTAGCAATGCGGAAGTATACTACATTAGACCCTGTTTCTGAGGTGGGGAAACAGCAGCTAGTCTCTTTGTTTTTGGGACAATCCTCAGAGGATATAAGAAGGAAACTTCAGAAATTGAAGGAGCCAGAGATAAGGGATTTAGAAAAGTTGATAGAGGAGGCCTGGAGAACGTATCGGAATAGAGAAGGGGAGGAGAGACGAAAAATGGGAACGGCTATTGCCGCAGCTACCGTAGCCGCGCTGGGAAGACAGGATAACTCCCTTCGTGGGAGGGGTCGGGGAACTGGGAGGAGGGGAGGCTCACGCCAGCCCCTAAGGTCAGACCAATGTGCTTATTGTAAAGAAATAGGTCACTGGAAAGGACAATGTCCCAAGCTGAGTGGAGCACAGGCTGTTGTAGCCAATATCACCTCTGGTCAATGAGGGGGACCGGGGGAATCCACCCTAGCGGATCCACTGGTTAAAATTAGGCTAGGGAAAGTAGAACAAGAGGTGGATTTTCTTGTAGATACGGGAGCGTCCTACTCAGTGTTAAATCAAAGGCTAATACCGGAGGATGAAGAGTTTGTGACTGTAGTGGGAGCTACTGGCCAGCAGAAAAAGGCTTATTTTCTAAAACCGCTTAAATATAGATTGGGAAAACAAATAGGAATACATAAATTTCTGTATTTGCCCGGATCTCCGAAATCCTTGTTAGGCCGTGATTTGCTAGAACAATTGGAAGCAGAAATTGTTTTTGAAAAAGGAAAAATGGAATTAAAAATCAAGGAGGACCAGCTAATTAACATTTTAAGTTTAGCATTAATACAAACTGAACCAAAATTTGAAGTACCTCCAGAAATTGTTGATCAAGTATATCCTGGAGTCTGGGCCTCCGAGGTTCCGGGGAAAGCTAAAAATGCAGCCCCCATAGTAATTAAACTAAAACCAGGAGCAGAGCCTGTCAAAATTAAACAATATCCCCTGAAATTAGATGATAGAAAAGGGATAAAGGAAATAATTGATAGGTTCTTACAGTATGGGATACTAATTGAATGTGAATCAGAATACAATACCCCTATACTGCCAGTCAAAAAGGCAGATGGGAAAAGTTATAGGTTAGTCCAAGATCTGAGAGCCATAAATAAGATTACTGAGGATATACATCCAGTAGTCGCAAATCCATATACTTTGCTAACAAAACTAAAAGATAACCAAGTTTGGTTTACCGTACTGGATTTAAAGGATGCCTTTTTTGCCTGACCTTAGCCACAGAAAGCCAGAATTTGTTTGCTTTTGAATGGGAAAATCCTGAATCTGGAAGAAGAACTCAGCTAACATGGACAGTACTACCACAAGGTTTTAAAAATAGCCCCACTATTTTTGGAAATCAACTGGCGAAAGAGCTTGAAACTTGGGTACCTCCAGACAACGAAGGAATTTTGTTACAGTATGTAGATGATCTCTTAGTAGCTACTGAAACCAGAGAAAGTTGTATTCAATGGACTGTGGATCTTCTTAATTTTTTTGGGTTTAAGTGGATATCGAGTCTCTCAACAGAAGGCTCAATTGGTCCAGCAACACGTGACCTACCTGGGACTTGTAATCTCGGGAGGACAACGGGAACTCGGGACTGAGCGAAAAGAAGCCATTTGCCGAACCCCGGAGCCTCAAACGGTAAAAGAGCTGCGGACCTTCTTGGGAATGACAGGTTGGTGTCGTCTATGGATACATAATTATGGACTATTAGTAAAGCCATTATATGAACTGATAAAGAAAGATCAGTTAAAAGTAATTTGGACTGGAGAAACACGAAACGCGTTTAAACAACTCAAACGAGAACTAATGAGAGCTCCTGCTCTGGGGCTGCCGGATGTTTCAAAACCATTCTGGCTGTTTTCTCATGAGAGACAAGGAATAGCTTTGGGAGTACTAGCACAAAGACTTGGTCCCTATAAACGGGCAGTAGCCTATTTCTCCAAACAACTGGATGAGGTGAGCAAGGGATGGCCTGGTCGCCTCCGAGCTGTCGCAGCAGTTGTTATCAATATTCAAGAGGCCCGGAAGTTTGCCATGGGACAGAAAATAACAGTGCTGGTCTCTCATACAGTTTCAGCGGTTTTGGAACAAAAAGGAAGTCATTGGCTCTCGCCCCAGAGATTCTTAAAGTACCAAGCAGTGTTAGTAGAACAAGATGATGTAGAAATTGTAGTTACTAACATTGTCAATCCAGCCTCTTTTCTTAGTGGAACTCTGAGTGAACCAGTGACACATGACTGCATAGAAACAGTAGAAGCTATATATTCCAGTCGACCAGACCTCAAAGAAGAACCTCTGGAAGATGCTGAAAACTCCTGGTATACCGACGGGAGTAGTTTTATAAAACAGGGACAACGTAAAGCAGGATACGCAATCACAACCACCCAACAGGTAATCGAATCTAAGTCTTTGCCTTCTGGGACTTCAGCCCAAAAGGCGGAGATAATTGCCCTTACCCGAGCATTGGAATTGGCAAAAGGTAAAAAGATAAACATTTGGACAGATTCTAAATATGCATTTGGAGTAGTTCACGCCCACGGTGCAATTTGGAAAGAACGAGGATTGCTAACCGCTCAAGGAAAGCAAATAAAACATGCAGAAGAAATCTTAAAGCTATTAGAAGCTGTAAAGCAACCAGAAAAGGTAGCTATCATGCATTGTCGAGGACACCAAAAAGGAAACACAGATCCAGAAATTGGAAATCGACTAGCAGATTATGAGGCTAGGCGGGTGGCGGAAGAAGTGGAAGCAGAAACATTATCCTTAATACCAGACGGTAAAATCCAAACTGTAAGTACAAATCAAAAACCAAATTATTCAAAAGAAGACCTAAAATTAATTGAAGATCTGGATGGTAAAATAGAGACAGATGGATGGGTTCGTTTAGCAGATAATCGTATAGTGATACCATCCAATTTAATATGGACAACAGTTCTAACTGAACATAATAAGACGCATTGGGGAGCAGATGCCCTGTACAAAAACTTAAATCAGAAATTAATAGGACGCAATCTGTATACAATGGTGAAACAAATATCTCAGCAATGTGAAATTTGTTTACGTAATAACCCTAATGTGGCGAATAAAGTGAGGTTGGGGATAATTGGCAAAAATTTATCCAGGACAACAGTGGCAAATTGATTTTTCGGAGCTCCCAAGAAAAGGGGGGTACCGATACTTGTTAGTCATGACTGACACATTTTCAGGCTGACCAGAGGCTTACCCCTGCCGAACAAACAAAGCAAGAGAAGTAACTAAGATATTGTTGAATGAAATCATTCCTCGTTTCGGAATTCCAGCAACAATATCTTCCGATCGAGGTCCTCATTTTTGTGCCAAAGTAGTACAGCAAGTGAGCAAAACTCTGAAGATAGATTGGCAGTTACATACCCCATATAGACCTCAAGCAAGTGGGCAAGTTGAAAAGATGAATCACTTAATTAAACAACAAATAGCAAAAATTGGTCAAGAGGCCAATCTAACTTGGCCCCAATCTCTTCCCCTGGCATTACACTTCATGGGGATTTCAGGAATTGTGGGACAAATTGACCTCATGGCTACCAAACTTTAAATGGTTAAAGCAAATATTTATGACCATTATAATTCTCATGATTTTAGGAATAATAATATGTGTAATGCTTAAGTGTTTCATGTGGTGTTGCCAGAACACCACCGAGAGTTATGAGAATTGGAAGCGGAATAAAGTTAAACATCAAGTAGAAACCGGGAAATATTTCAACCGGTCTCTCGAAAATAACGGAATTATATAATTGCAAAAGAATTTGCAAAAGTATAAAGAAAAGGGGGGAATGATGCAGAGACGCGATTGTATAATTAATTCAATAGTTAATGTAAAATGTAACCTTTGTATAAATGCATGATCTGCCGACTATGGTGGTGTCCTTCCACCCCGTTATTTGGTAACTTTGTAGCTTGTGCGAGAATGACATGTTACACCATCTTACAATGGACTTTCAGTTCTCTTGTGAAATCAAGAAGATGAACAACCACCTTATCAGGAAGAATGTGTTGGCAACAACCTCCGAAGTCCCACTGCGCAGAATCAACTAATAGGGTCAAATAGCGGACACCGTGAGGAAGACTATCGAAGACCACCAGAGGACGCCTGAAAGACCACCAGAGACCCTAACACGCATGCGTAACAAACATTATAATATGTTAATGACTTCTCGGAAAAAGGATGAATATGTAACATGTTTCTCAGAAATCTAATGCATATACATGAAAGCTCTGTATTTAATCTGTACGCTTAAACTTAACGGTGTGCACGATAGGTGGAGCGATCCCCCGTGCAACCAGCGCTGCCAATAAAGAATACCGACTCGATTGTTAAATCCAACTCTCGAGTTAAGTTCTTTGAATCAGTACCCACTGAGTTGTGAAATTGTCTGCATTACTCCCTACTCTCAGATGGGTAGCTGCAGCCAACTCAAACGTGAATGATTGCTTCAGTGGATATTCTGAAAACAATAAAGAATGGTTCTAGTTTTTGTCTAGACTTCAGGTGTTGAAGCTTTACCTGTAGCTGAACTTGTAAACTTTAATGCCTGTAAGAAAACTTCCTTTAAATTGACACCAAGGTGTTATTACTCCTAACTGGAAAACAGATTTGTTACTTTATATACAGTATATTTTTACTATACAATGGATGTAACCTTAATAGATTAGTCTTATGTTTTGTCATATTGTATAATGTTTAGGAAATATCCTGAACTCATCTTGTGTTTGATGCTGGAACTTGTTTACAAATGGCCTTGGCTGCAAACATAACAGAAGATATTTTTTTTTTTTTACTTAGTAAACAGATCTAAGATTAAAATATAGGTTCCATGATTAAAGGCAGTAGTCTTGTTCTAAGATAACTTTAAATTATGGAAACTTGTCGCTTTAAAGTTTGTCTGAACTGCCTCAGCTCAAACTTCCCAACATTTTTGTTTCTGACCCTAATTAATTTCTGTGGCCTAAAGTGTGTTTTATCTTTCCCTAACAGTATCTGGGAAATCTTTTTATTACTGCAATGGGACCTCCATAGATATTGAACGGCTGTTGTAGTTCTTTCGAAATTATTCTGCATATAGTTGCATAGAACTAGAGTAGAATTACAACAACAAAAATGTCAAAATGACTGAGTAGGGGGAGGGTAAAAAAAGGATAGGTGCAAAGGTGATGTCCACACATCTTAATAAAAATCACAACCATAGTGAGGGCATATGCTTCTCTTAGGTGGGCAGTTTGAAGCACAAGAGTTTTAAGCCACAGAGGGAAAAAACTGAACCTCAAAGGGCCATTAATCCTTAAAAATGATGAATGATTGATTTTGGCAGGAAAAAATCAGGAAAAATGTGTGTAGTAAATTATGTACATCTCAGGAAAAACCTTGTTTAAAAAACCCAAGCATATGAAGGGGAAAGTCACAACATAATTACAAAATAAATTTTTACAAGATGGATGTCAAGGAGAAAGAGGCACAAGGTACGTATGAGGAAAAAGGCAGCAAGAGAGTAAATACAGCTCAGCTAATTTAACACCTCACTTCTGAGCTCCTAATTCACTAGGACAAGGTCAGGCAAAGTGAAACTGTCCCAATATGTAATAGAATTCCCCTAGGCAAGGTGAGTGTTTTTATTCAAACTGTTCACCATAAAAATCAGCATGAGCATGCATGCAACTCTTTGTAGGGAATGATGTTGACTAATATCCCTTTTGTGTGTTTTACATATACAATGCAAAGCCTTCTTTAGATAACCAAATTATAGTCTAAGCATTTGCCACCAGTAATACCTGTCAAATATAGTGAGTGAGAGAACAAGTTTCTGTGATCTTTCAAAAGTTTTTGAAATATATAGTACAATATGATGAAATGTATTATCTATTACACATAAATTACTCAGAACATAAATAGTGTTTCTGTCTGTCTTGTAATTTTTAACTGGTAAGTGTCATGAATTTTTCTTGCAAGTTTTTTGATAGTTTTCTTGATGTCCTCAAATCAAAGCTGGATGCCTCCTGGGATCAAGTTTTAGCCAAATAAATTCATGAGTTGATTGGGCTGAATACAAAGATAATATAGTGAAATTATGTGACCTGTGATCATTCACAGGCATGTCAAACAAAATGATGTAGTGATCCCTTCTAGTCATAAAGATGTGGAAACATAAGATTTTTTTTAAGCACTGAATTGACTAATTTATTCTATTGGAATCTGACCATGTTAAACATCACTGCTTAAAACCAAAAAAATTGACTCCTCCCCTGCAGCATTCTAATTCAGACTAAAAATCATAATCCTGCACTCATGTAATATTAAGGGAAGTTGGATTTCTCCTCAATGCACTACTTTTGTCAACTGTGTTCCTGGTTTATGCATCAATGAATTTGTCACTCTAGGAAACAACCGTATGTTTTCCATCTTCAAATAATATTTTTAAGATCATTCAAGGAAGACTTCTATTTGAGAGTTTCTAGGATGGTAATCTTTGAGTTTTGGATTAGGTGCAGTTGCATTTTTCCAATCAGAAATTATTTCAGTAGGCCTTGGGTGACCACATTCAGACAGCCTGAATGCCAACAAAATCTCTTTATCTAGTGTTTTCTTGTATCTCGCTTCAGATTTGCAGAGGTGGCAGGCAGTTGGAAATGTTAGCCTCAGGACATTTCTAAATGCTGGAAATGAGAATTGTCTTTGCAACACCTGGTAGGTGACTCTGTATGAGCAAGGCTTATGTGTTGCACCAGTATCTCCTTGGATGACTCAACTTCATAAAGATCTAAATAGCAAAACATCCTTCAAAGCAGGTTTCTCCTGCTTTTGTTTGACAATAGCCTTTCAGAGAATTAATGAGGGGCACTTAGAGCAACAATTTGGTTTATCTTAGAAACTTTCCATAATCTCCCCCATTTTCCTACCATCATTTACTGTTAGAATGCTATTTGTTCTTTCATTATTCAGTTTAAAATCATATTAATGATAGAAAAAAAAAAGTGAAAATGGAGCCTTTATCATTCACTTACTATGAAAGTATAGACAAACAGGAATGCTCTAATAGTTTCTCTCTGCTCTACAAGACAGTCCAAAAGAGTATACAAGATAATAATAACGATTATGGAGTTCATTTTGCCTGCTGTCAAACTATTCAAACACTAAAGTTTTAAAAGCACAGTGCAAAATCAACTTCAATTCTGAAGATCATGCCATCTTGTTAGAACAGATTGTTGGAAGGGTAGACTGGAAGAGAATTAAAAACGCTCATTGGTAAATAATGAGTTTATATAATTAGATATATAAATAAAAGTATCTCACATTCACCACTAGTACTCACAATTTGAGAGCTTTGTATTTTGAATATCAGTATGAAAACTGTATATTTCATATAATAAAATTGTTCTGTAATACTACAGATATATGAGCTTAATATTCAGTAGAGGTCAAAAAAGTGCTTTCTTGAGAGTCCTTAATATCTAATAGTAAACAAGGAGGAAAACATGATTATGCCACTCCAAAAATTTGATAATATACCTATATTTTTAGTGCTATAGGTCTGGGGTTTTTAGCCCATTTTGGAAAGAGCATTGTAGAGACCTAGGATTCTTTTACCTAGAAATGAAACAATGGAGGGGAGGTTGAACTCTGTAAAATAATGAATAGTGTGGAGAAGACCTACAGGGAATGACTGCATCTCACAGCACAAAACCTAAGGGTACCAAATGAATTATCCAGATAATGAACTTAAAAAGCAAAGGTATAGCAATTTTTCCCACAGCAGGCATAATCTGCATTTGAAAAAATATTAAATAAATGTAAAGATGAAAAATTAATTTTTTTTTTTTTTAAGGTAAAAGGTTGGATTCATTTAGCTAAATGAAGACTCCTACAATGTAGAGATCTATATTGATAGTAGATCCAGATCAGCCTCAAGCCTTCCTGAAAGCAGTGAAGTAGGCACTTTTAAGTCAAAGATAGACATCAGGAATGAGTGAACTGTGGCCTCGGTGACTTATTTCTTTCCACTGACTAGAAAGTAAGCCTATATATGTGCCTGAAATTAATAAGGAGACTCTTGATACCCCAATATCTGTCTTTGAAGCTCCCTGAACTGCAGTTTGGTAGAAGAGTGTATCGGAAAGGACAAAACTCCGTATCTGCCCAGCTTTTGTATTGTTTCTCCAAACTCCTACTATGGGCCACTGTCAGAGACAGGATATCAAGCTATGCGCACTTTATTGATACAATTCAGTGTGTCCTTTTTTTCTGTTCTTTAAGTTGCAGGGAACAGAAGGTCCCATTTCTGACCAGGTCTTTTCTTGCCAGTAGTGAAAATTATGATGCTATAATTTTTAACATTTGGTTTCTAAGGTTGTGTACTGCATGCTTGTTGAGAGAGATGTTGGATTTACTAATTATTTGTACTTGGGCAACGTGCTGGTAATTTTCCTGGTGCCAGATTGGCAATTCTGAAAAGGAAGACCATTCCTCTGAGACTGTTGATTCTATTGCACTGCACAGACCTAAGCTGAGAGCTTTTCCATGAAATTTCCACAGTATCTTGCTTTCCTTCTATGGTTCAGATGGAATTGAGTTGAGAACTCAAAAGTATTTACTTTGGAAATCTAAAGCAAGAACGTATCTGACATCTTCAATATCAGCAAATTCATTAATATAGTCAGGTTGCTGTGCTCCTGTGTGTTGATACATACTGCTTCCTTTATAGTAACCTCTGTAACTGTATTTATCTTGATTGGTGTAATTCTTTTGGCTTCTGAAATGGATTGTCCACAAAAATGAGATACATTGTTAGCTTGCTGACCATAGCAAGTGCACACTAAGGAGAAATTCTTATTGCCTGTGGGACAGCAAAAGACAATATAAATTAATATTGTAGTAGTAAGTGTTAAGTGTTGCCTGTAGTTGAGAACTGTGTTTATGTATTTTTCAGTATTTTCCTCTGTTTTATTTAGGTTTAACTGTAGTTATCTAGTTTAAACTAGCTTTTGGATGTTGTAAGTGAAGAGAAAGACAGTGGCTTTCTAGCATCAGTTACAAAATACTTGGAAATTTGCAACTCTAGTCTATTGGGACAGACATCACTCAGAATTGTATTGAAAATCAAAATTAGTAATTCCTAATTTCTTAAGGAAGCAAGTCCTCTTTATTAACTGTTACATATGTCTCAGGTGTATCTCTGTAGTATCTTTTTCCTTAAATTTCCTCATCTGTAGAGTTGCACTGACCTATTTCTTTGTCAGTTTTTATATTGTAGTTATGGAATGGGGTGGTTGCCAAATACAATATTCTGAATTCAGAGAGATGCACTTACTAGAAATCAACCATGCTATGACTTATCAAAATCAGGAAATGTTCACTAACAGCATCTAAATCTTTAGATTAATCAGATACAACAGATTTCACTCTTATATGGAATCATACAGAATAATCAGAAATGCTTCTCAGTAAAAGTCAGTGATGCTCCTGCAGCAACTGCAGAATGTCTGTGACAACAAGGCGAGATGCTGTTTGTCTTCTGAATGTCTGATTTCACTGCCTTAACAGGATTTATGGCTTAGTACAACAATTGAAGTATTGAGTTTAAAGGTTCAGTATATAAGGTGATTCCTTTCCCTGCCCTGGTGAAAAATTTCCCCTTTCTAGTGTTACAGGTATAGATCTGTTTATTTCAATTAATTAAATAAATGGAGATTAACTGAAAACACAGCCTGCAACTCTGCTCATATAATCCAAAACAAATTACTTAATAAAAGTACTATTTCTTAGTTATGCAGAGAGGCTTCCTTTATGTAACTATGATTTCACCAATACACGTTTTTCTGAAATACTAAGACTTAATGCTTGTCTGCAGAGTTTTTTGGTTTCAGGTCAAACATTTCAAATGATGGTAAACAATCCACTGAACACAAAGCCTAGTGCAGTGATTCATGATGTCTGGTAAAATCATTAGACCTCATCTAATTCATTATAACAGCTCCTTTACTGTGGACATGTAAAACTGGTATGTAATTCTGTGTGGAAAACTGATTCAGTACCTGGAAGAATGACAGAGAAGGTCATGCTGGGTGCTGTTGAAAGACTTTTAAAGAACAGTGCAAATCATCAGGCACAGTCAACATGGGTTCACAAAAGGAAGCCCTGTCTCACTAATTTGATATCTTGCTACAGTAAGGTCACCTGCCTAGTGGGTGGAGATGTAGTTTTGCTGCCTAGTGGGTGGAGATGTAGTTTTGTAATTTTAGTAAGGCTTTTGGTACTGTCCCTCATCATTCTGGACAAGTTGTTCAGCTGTGAGATAAGCAGGTAGGCAGTGTGCTCGGTGAAGAACTGGCTGAAGAGCAGAGCTCAAACGGTTGCAGTGAATGGGGCTATATCTGATGACCTGTCACCAGCACTGTTCTTCAGGGCTCAATTCTAGGGCTAGTTCTGTTCAATATTTGTATCAATGATCTGGATGCAGGAGTTGAATGCACCTTTAGCAAGTTTGCTGGCGATACCAAACTCGGAGGTGCTGTTGACCTTCTCAAGGGACAAGCGGCCTTGCAGAGGCATCTGGATAGATTGGAGAGTTGTGAAATCATCAATGGCATGAAATTGAAGAAGACCAAATGCCGAATTTTGCACCTGGGATGGAGTAAGTCCAGGCACAAGTCTAAATTGGGAGAGGAGTGGCTGGAGATTTGCCCTGCAGAAAGGGATCTGGGGGTGCTGGTTGACAGCAGGCTCAACAAGAGTCAGCCGTGTGCCCAGGCAGCCAAGAGGGCAAACCCCATCCTGGGGTGCATCAAACACAGCATGACCAGCCCGTCCAAAGAGGTGATTATCCCACTGTATTTAGCACTGGTGCAGCCTCACCTTGAGTATTGTGTGTGGTTCTGGGCCTCCCCATTTTAAAAGGATGTTAAGGTACATGAATGCATCCCAAGAGGGGCAACAAAGCTGGGGAAGGGGCTGGGAGCCTGGAAGGCATGTCCTGTGAGGAGTGGCTGAGGACACTGGGTTTTACCCAGTTTGGAGAGAAGGAGGCTGAGGGGTGACCTCACTGCTCTCTCCAGCTTCCTGAGGAGGGGAAGGGGAGAGGGAGGTGCTGAGCTCTTCTCGCTGGTACCCAGTGCCAGGTGTGGAATGATTGCTGGAAGTGACTTACCAATATGCCCCGCCCCCGCTTAAGGTGAGGTAAACCTCCAGGGCAGAATGCAGTGTATGTGCAAGGAATCTGTTCCACAATAATTCCCTAAGCAACATAACCTGCAACCTTAGATGTTAGCAACTCCAAGGGAGCCTGGTATGCTGACTCTAAGAGAAGCAACACAGAGGGTGGAGTGGAGTGGAGACACCGTGGCCAGGCTCTGTCATATCATCGCAGGGGTAGGGAACTGGAACGATAGGAACAAGAACGGAAGGTCCCTGCATTGAATCCACTGAAGCAAGGAGATGAAATTATGGGGGTTGACAGAGTCAACCTACTGCCCTACTTCTGATTTATATCATAAATGCCCCATTCTGCAGTACTGACACGCAAAATCATGTCTTCTGGGTGAACTTTTCTCATTGTAATCTCATTATAATACCAAAATACACCTCCATCCCAAAAGCTACCTCCCTCCAAGGTGCAACCACCCCTCACTGAGCATATGCTCTGAATTTTCTCCAGCATGAACCTTTAAAAGCAAAGCAAGAAGACTTTATACCAATCACAGTAAAGGTATATATGACTAGAGTCACTTAAGCTCCACCTACATAGGAAAATAGTATAAACAGTTTTAAAAGAGGGGGAATGTTAGGGAAGATACCATCACAGATAAGTTGGGAGGACATTGCTGACTTCTGTGATCAGTTGACGGGCTGAACCTCTCTTCCCCCCAAGAGATGCCTATTGGGTAAGATTCGAACCCTTGGTTATACCAAGTGCTTCCCTGGGAAACGTAGAAATCTCTACAGAGTTTTTCCATAATGTAATGTGCTTGTATTACGTTATATATTGATGACTGTATTATTATTTGCATGTGCTTTGCAGACAGTGTATTTATCACCAGCAATCCAAAAGAACCTGCGCTCCTGTTGCTTTAATAGAGTGTACTGTTCATTTATCTAGCCATGATAGTTCATTGAATTCAACCAAACTCCTTAAGTCTGGCCATTCTGATTCATTGAACGCAACTAAATTGAAAGTACAGTGCTCTATAAGTGCATCTGTAATCGCAATAGTTCAATATCTTGAATGCGACTGGACTTTCAGTACTGAGGTGGGCATCACTCAGAATCTAAGCCTAGCTACCCCAGCCCCTCTGATAACCAATATCACTTGCCAATGTGATGCCCATTTACAGGAAGGGTTGGAGGGAGGATCCGGGGAACTACAGGCCTGTCAGCCTGACCTCAGTACCGGGGGAGATTATGGAGCGTTTCACCTTGAGTAAGCTAACATGGCATGTGCAGGACAAGCTGGGGATCAGGCCCAGTCAGCGTGGGTTCATGAAAGGCAGGTCCTGCTTGACCAACCTGATCTCCTTCCGTGACCAGGTGACCCGCCTAGTGGATGAGGGAAAGGCTGTGGATGTTATCTACCCGGACTTTAGCAAGGCCTTTGACACTGTCTCTCATGGCATACTCCTTGAGAAACTGGCGTCTTGTGGCCTGGATAAGTGCACTCTTCACTGGGTGAAAAACTGGCTGGATGGCTGAGCCCAGAGGTTTGTGGTGAATGGGGTGAAATCCAGTTGGCGGCGGGTCACAAGTGGTGTTCCCCAGGGCTCGGTGTTGGGCCCTGTTCTGTTTAATACCTTTATTGATGATTTGGATGAGGGGATTGAGTGCACCCTCAGTAAGTTTGCAGATGACACCAAGTTGGGAGGCAGGGTCGATCTGGTTGAGGGTAGGGAGGCTCTACAGAGGGATCTGGACAGGCTGGATCGATGGGCTGAGGCCAATCGCATGAAGTTCAACAAGGCCAAGTGCCAGGTCCTGCACTTGGGTCACAACAACCCCATGCAGTGCTACAGGCCTGGGGAAGAGTCGCTGGAAAGCTGTCTGGCAGAGAAAGATCTGGGGGTGCTGGTCAACAGCCGGCTGAATATGAGCCAGCAGTGTGCCCAGGTGGCCAAGAAGGCCAACGGCATCCTGGCCTGTACCAGAACTAGTGTGGCCAGCAGGAGCAGGGAGGTGATCGTCCCCCTGTACTTGGCACTGGTGAGGCCGCACCTCGAGTCCTGTGTTCAGTTTTGGGCCCCTCACTGCAGGAAAGACACGGAGGTGTTGGAGTGTGTCCAGAGAAGGGCAACGAAGCTGGTGAAGGGCCTGGAGCACAAGTCTTGTGAGGAGCGGCTGAGGGGACTGGGGTTGTTTAGTCTGGAGAAAAGGAGGCTGAGGGGAGACCTGATCGCTCTCTACAACTACCTGAAGGGGGGTTGTAGTGAGGTGGGTACTGCTCTCTTCTGTCAGGTGGCTGGTGATAGGACAAGAGGAAATGGCCTCAAGTTGTGGCAGGGGAGGTTTAGATTGGATATTAGGAAAAATTTCTTTACTGAGAGGGTTGTCAGACATTGGAATAGGCTGCCCAGGGAAGTGGTGGAGTCACCATCCCTGGAGGTATTCAAAAAGCGCATAGATGAGGTACTCTAGAACATGGTTTCATGGGCATGGATGATGGTTGGACTCAATGATCTTGAAGGTCTTTTCCAACCTAAATGATTCTATGATTCTATGATCTTTAAACGTGACTACTGCAGTTGTTTCCATAGAGCACAGCATCTCTAAAGAGCTGGTTTATGGCACCATTGAGTCTCACCTGTTTCTAAGGCTTGATGATCTATTTGACAACCAGTCAGAGGTATTCAGCTTTTCTGCCAATGAGCTGAAAATGTGTATTTAGCTTTTGCAGGCTTTTGGAGCCTTGGAGTTGCAAAACAGACTGTTTCTTGTGATGTTTGTGTAATGAATTGATTCTCCTGGTGGTGATGTAGCTGTAGAGAGCGCTATCCCCAGAATTTCAGTATAGAAGTGCTGAGAACATGAGGTAAGCAGTTGATAGTGGTTTCAGTAAAATGAACTAGTAAGGGATGTCATTGTCATCAGAGTGGGCAGATCATACAGCATTTTTGGATACTCCCTTTGACAATAATGGAAATTTCACTTCCTAGACTATTGACTGTTTTGTTTTGGAGGAAAACTTCACAGTATTACAGATGTTCTAGCACAAAAGTTTATGCATCTCATAGGAATGTAATACAGATCTCAATTTGAGGTTGAACAGGTTCCTGGACTCTGTGAGACCACAAAAATAGTGTAACATTTTACTTCATCCAAGTAACGTTTAAAGACCCAGACTATGCATTGGACAGAGCAGAAATGTCTTTTCTCTGCTTTTTTTTTCTTGCTTGTACAACTATTCATAATATTATTTCAAGAGTAAAGGAAAACACAACTACGTGGTCTATATTGTTTATTTTATGAAGGAGTTAAAATCTTTGGGAGAAAGAGCTTGCTTTGCTATATCATAGCTGGCAAGATGTGAGACAGAATTTGTTTCCAGATGGCTACATTAGATGGATTAATGAATAATGCAGCAATGAGGGAATCGAATAAGAACCCACATCCTCCTTAATGCAGCCTGGCTTTAAATAGGGAGAGGAAACTCTGTTGGGCCATGACTTTCTGATGCCTTGTGAAACTTGATGCTGCTTCTGAGGGTTAACCGGAAACATATCCTGTAA
Source organism: Astur gentilis (assembly GCF_929443795.1). NCBI lineage: Eukaryota > Metazoa > Chordata > Aves > Accipitriformes > Accipitridae > Astur > Astur gentilis. The sequence goes on from NC_064899.1 coordinate 27,790,735, forward strand.
TGAAAGGCTTCTTTTAGAATTGTTGGTTTGGATAACTTTTGAGACTGCTACTATGTTAGGACTTAAATTGCTTTCTACTAAATATTTATTCCTTCTTCCAAATTTAGTCCATGGCTGTCAAAACACATAATGGAAATTGGTTGGTAAGACATCTTTATGTTTCATGGAAGAAGCTGACCCAGTTAATCAGGTCTGTTCTGGTGAAAGGTTGGCCATCTCATTTATGATATTTCCAGATTCTGTTTAATGCAAGTCCTTGCTTTTCTTCTCATTGACCAAGATTACAGAGAAAGAAGCACTTTGAATTTTACAGTAGGATAAAATGGTCTTTACTGCCCAAACCTTGCTATTATGATAGTGTTAAAATTCAGCTCTAAGGCTAGATCTAAATTTCAGTTTAAAAGATGACTGCAGATGTGACATCTTATGTCTAAAGTAACTACATCCAGCTGATATAAATGCAAAAACCAGTGAAGCTGTAGCAACCCAAGCTAGCAGGGCACCATGTTGCTTATTCATCCATTGCACTTCTGAGCTCTCCTAACTAAAATTAGGTTGGTTTCTTTCTTCATTTGTGTCTTCAGTTACAAGAGAGAGACACCCTACCGGAGTGTAATTGACTGAATTGCTGTATAAAGCTAGGAGATGAGTCCATCATGGGTAATTTATAAAATTAAAAGGTTTTTTGTTTTGTATAGTCAGTGATCAGCTCACTTTCTGAGCTTGTTCATGATTAAGAGTTAGTTGAAGGATAACTTTTACACATGAGTTTTGATGTGTAGTTGTCCTGGTTTCAACTGGGATAGAGTTAATTGTCTTCCTAGTAGCTGGTACAGTGCTATGTTTTGAGTTCAGTATGTGAAGAACCTTGATAACACTGATGTTTTCAGTTGTTGCTCAGTAGTGTTTAGTCTAAAGTCAAGGATTTTTCAGCTTCTCATGCCCAGCCAGCGAGAAAGCTGGAGGGGCACAAGAAGTTGGCACAGGACACAGCCAGGGCACCTGACCCAAACTGGCCAACGGGGTATTCCATACCATGGGACGTCCCATCTAGTATATAAAGTGGGGGGAGTAGGGGCGGGGGGATCGCCGCTCGGGGACTAACTGGGTGTCAGTCAGCGGGCGGTGAGCAATTGCACTGCGCGTCATTTGTACATTCCAATCCTTTTATTATTACTGTTGTCATTTTATTAATGTTATCATTATCATTATTAGTTTCTTCTTTTCTGTTCTGCTAAACCGTTCTTATCTCAACCCACAAGTTTTACTTCTTTTCCCTATTTTCTCCCCCATCCCACTGGGTGGGAGGGAAGTGAGTGGGCGGCTGCGTGGTGCTTAGTTGCTGGCTATGGTTAAACCACAACAAGTAGCCCATGGTAAATTCTCAGTTTCCAAAGTTGGTTTTGATTTGCACACAGTGTCTTTTCCTTATTTGAATGGATTTGCATAATAGTATTAATATGAGAAACATAACTCTAAGAGTAGCATTGGAAGTGTGGAACTGATTACTGGTGTTCTCTAAAATTTTCTTAATCTTCAGTGTTTGCCTGAATGTCCTTCCGATAGCACATGCAAATGAAAATGATAAGGACAGAACCTAAATAAACTAATAATGTTATTTTTCTTCCACTTCCATTCTGCCCCAGAAAGTGCTCTATCCTTCCATCTGAATTCAATTAATTCAACAATTAATCAGGAATTCTGTATCTTAATGAGGCTCACCCACACAGTGGCTTTCCACTCACTGCAGTTCTCATGTTAAACTCAGTAATTAGCACAACAATATGAGTTCATGTTTGTTTCTTTGCAAGATGTTCCCTCAAGGATCTTCTTGCAAATGAGCACTATGCTTCAAGGATTTTTTGCAGAGTAAATAAACTATAAAAGTCAGGACTAGAATGTTACCCACCGATATAGTTTCTGCATCATGAATAGGATGCAGGAGATGAAATAAGAAACAGAACTATAAAGAGAATGCCTCTCAGGAGCAGTGCGACAGGATAAGCAAAGTATATTTAAAATCTAAGGGCATGTCAATGCAAACAAATGAACATAAAGAACTGATGGCAGCTGCTGAATTCTATCAAAGTGGTATTGAAGATGAACATCTGAAAATTTGAGGGTTGTATAAGCAGAAGCAAACAGCACTGCCCAAGCATTCAGCCAAAGCCAGTGCACCATGAGAAGAAATTAAATGCAATGTTTTTTGCTTGTCAGGCAAAAGTACTGGGTCCAGAACAGAGTTCAGGTGACGTAATCAGAAAGCCCCTGAGCTTTTGGTAAAATGGGGTGGTTACTGGAGAGATTAAATTGTCACAGAGGAAAAAGAACTGAGCTTTCTCATGGCACGGAAAGAGAAGAGATTTAAATGAAGCGATGGTATTCTTGTGTTCTTCTTCCCTCCTAAAGATCTGTTCATTACAGCCAAGCTCCAAGGTGAACTACAGGGTCTGTGCTGACTTTGTCATTGCCCTTTGGGAGATATAGAAAAAGAAAATCTCCCTTCTTGCTAATATTAATATTAATCACATAGGATAAAATGTCAGAGTTAAGTGTTGGCAAGTGGCTTGGAAAGATGAACTCCAGCTTTGGTGAATTCAGGTGTTAATGGTCTCTGGCTTTGGACCTCACTCTCCTGCCAGAGGCTGATACAAAGAGGAGGGTTGTGGGAAGGAATATGTTATTCCAGCTGGACACCCCAGTTTTAAATAGCTGAAAAAATATATGTGAATTAAAAGAGCTCTCTGTGGTGTGCTGCAGCAGAGCCTTGGTCATGGTCTCCCTCTGTTCCCCAGCAGTGATAACCTCATGCAGTAGGGCCCTGTGAACAGCAGCAGCATCTTGACCTTTACCAGAGCTGCCTCTGATCATTGGTCTGCCCAGAGCCCTGATGAAGCTGCTGCTTATTGTCACCCTTAAGTAGCCTAAATTGTCACTTGTGATCCTTGAATTGTCTTGCTTTTTCTTCAGAGGGAAAAGTGATGGCCGATACCCAGCTGAGTCCTACTTTGGAGGACTAGGAGTAAGAGCAGAGTGAGATGTTTTGGGGAGGCTTTCTGTTGTTGTGCTATGCTGCTTTTGTACTGTCCCTCAGAGAATGGGGCCCGAGTGCTTTAGCTAAACTGAGTGTTAAAAACAATTTAAGACAAAGATTAGCAGCAGAGTACATGGAGTGAAAACTTAGGTGCTTATGAATGTTGTATCAAGAAACCATCTGATACATGACTAAAACAGAGATTAAAACTTGCAAGTCATAAACTCCAGCTATCTTTTTTTGTCCAAAGCCAAAAAATATTCAGTTTACTCAACTGCTGAATCTTAAAGACAAACAAATGGAAATGTGATTTACTTTTGCTGATTTTACATCACACAGAGTTGAATTTAGAGGGGCTCTAATTTCTGTACGTCAAGCCTTGTAGTTGTGCACATAGTTTCTGACAGCATTGCAGCAGCTTAATTTCTAAACCACCTTCTGATCCACTTATGCAAATTTATATAAATATTATAACCACATAAGTCTTTTGATTTTAAAGGAGGCACCCATACATCTGAATGTAAGTGTGTAAAGGCCTGTTATGGTACAATGGGACTGATTTAACCAGAATAATGTCCGGACACCATCAAAACACTGGGACTGTTAACAAATAATATTAAGTTTCTGGATCAAATCAGTATAAAGCATATGTGAATAGTTCTTCTGTATTGTAAAATGTACATTTATAATGCTTCAGACTTATTAGAAAGTATGAAGCATTCAATTCAAGTAAGAAAAGTTCCATGGTTATCTAACTTGTAATAAAAGGCCTATGATAAACATTGGGTTTTTTAAAAGTCAGGGTGAGATCCTGGTAGTGATAACTTCCAGAGGTCTGAAGTTTTTGCTACTCATATGCAATGCATGGAGACCCAGATTGTTGATGTGTATAAAGGAATTTCTTGTGATTGTATGGCTATGTAAGATTAAAGAGAAAACTAAAAAGAAGCAAAATCTGTTTTCTTTTGGACATGGTTTACCAAGTCACTAAGGAGACTTTGAATTTGAGAGATTTTTGCACTTGTGAGCAAAAGTGATCTTAATCTTGGCTTTAATTTTAAGAATACTCACAATGGCACTGCCAAATATTTTACACTTAGGTCTTAGGCATACAAAAAACCCTAGCTTCCTAATTCCTCCTGATGATCTGTACCTGAACTGAGGAAAAGGTTGTATTTTCCATTTGTACAGGCAGAGGGGACTTTTCCTTCAGGAGAGCTAATAAATTGGATTCTGGCATGAAATCTGGGACAACTGATAGACTCAGAGAGCTAGAACAGTTTTTTAGGTCACAGTGACTAAAATATGAGTATCTGAGTTGAAAGAGTGGAGCTGCAATGATGATTGTTCACTGGTGTGCAGTCTGCTCTTAAGACATTTCCCAGCTGGCTGGGGAAATATGTATCTTAACTATAATTTAGACTGCTGATAATTTTGGTATTGCAAGTTATATTTGAAACAATAAGAAACCCAGTCTATGTGGGTAGGCACAAGAAAAGAAAGCAAGGAAATAAATCCTAAGAGGGACAGTTCTTCCCACATTATAATTCCTACCAAAACCCATGGCAGATATAGAATATATTGCACTAAACCAACAAACGAATATGAGCTCTGGGAGGAAATGAAATGGTTTCTTTTTTAATGCAAGCAGCGCACTAAAAACTGTCAAGCTTTTAATTGTCTTTTCCCACTAGCTTCCCAGAAACTCAAAGATACAGAAATAGAAGCCACCATAGAATTATTGTGAACCTTTCTATTCAAATTTATTCACACTCCTGGTGGACACGTGAGAGTTTTGTCAATGATTTAAACTAAAGAACTATCAGGCCCAAACTGCTAGTGCTCTCCCTAGTTACAATGGAAGGCAGGCATTATGACAAGTTTCCTTCAACGGTCAAAAAAGAATTAAGATCTGTTTCATCTCTTTAATTTGATCGATTAGTATGTGTGGATGACCTCCACCTGGAAGATATCTGTAATTTTACAAGATATAAACCTGCAAAGTCTGCCTGGCTTTGGGATAAAATGATCACTTGTTGCTTGGCAAGTATGTAAAGGGGGGATTTCCAAATGCAAAACCAAATGTGACTACCTTTTTTTGTAAACAGATTAAAGAAAACCATCTCTGTGAAAAAATTGTCTTTCCTCCCCCCCTCCCCCCGGCATCCCATGTTTGGAATGAGGTCCCGGCTCGCTTGGCAACATGGCAAATGAAGCTGCATTACTTGCTTTAACACTGTTCTACTAAGAGCTGTGCTTACACCACACCAGGGGGCTGAGAGCTCAGAACAGGGCACTGGAGTACATGGTGCAACTTAATGAGCTGCTGATCAAAGTCCCTCGATCAAAAAGTGCCAAAATAGTTACTACCTTCAGTGGGCCTTGGGAAGACCTATGAGAAGTAGAAGACTGCTCTTAACATGTAACTTTTCTCTTGTTTGGGGGTGGGGTTTTTCCCTGTTTTTAATGAATGTGATCACACAATCATCTGAACCCTTTGTTTAATAAGTGCTACAGAGCATGAGAGAAAAGCACAGAGCTAGTGGACGAGAGAGAGTGAACTGCTACAACTCATTATTCAGTTCCAGCTTGTTACCAGTGATAGCAGTTTCAGTGTCAGATCATGTTGCTCAAAAAATATGTCACCATGTCTTATTTTAATTTGTATCATATGCTAATTAATTTCTGTATCTTTTGAAAGAGCAAGTGGATTTTTTCTTTTTGCATTTTGCAAACTCCTGACAAAGTGCGTTGTCCATTGGCAAAATGACATTTTGTGATAATGTCAAAGAAAGCAATATTATTTTCAATAGTGTTGTATTTTATTTATATGCATCAATTTAATATCTGCTTCTAGTCATCTGTTATTTTGGAGCAATAAATGCTATGCATGAAGAAAAAACAGTTACTTTACATTTATTGGAAAGCATATATTGATTTTCCTTGCCACTTAGGACTTGCATTGGGGATTTTTTTGATGGATTGTATTCTAGGCCCATTTAAATTAACAAAAAGAAAACAAACCAATATTCATTTTCACTGTAGGAGAAACACAGAAGATTAGGTGTTATTAAAAAGAATGGAAGATAACTCTGTACGTATGAATCTGGACAGCTACAGCAGCACAGCAACACAACATTTACCTTTTTGTTCTTTTCCGAATTAATGCCTGGCTGTGGGACCTCCTGTAATAGCCCCTGTTCCAGACAACAGGACCATCATCCCCAAAAAGGAGGTACTTTCTCAGTGACTTTCCCACAGACCTGGAACTTTAGTCCTGAAATACCAAGCTGGCCTGTATTGCCTGCCTCAGGAAAAGGAAATTCAAAGTCAAATTTTGTCATGTCATGCCATTGTTTGGAAATTATAATAGAGCTGAGTTAATAGTTCTGAAATTTGTCATTTTCTGTAATCTTACTCAAAATTATAGTAGGACTGGGTTAATCTTACTGAAAGAAAGGAAGAAAAAATATATATTCCTTAATATGAAAGGTAGTTGGCTCAGGGACAGTTTTGTTTTGTTCATACACTTTTTTCTATAATGTTGTCCTTTGGTTTTAAAAAACTAACAGCCTCCCCACCCCTAAGATACTTTCCAGTAATAAATGGAAATGTTGAAAATGAAGTTTCGCTGGGTATGGGGCTGGAAAGACTCTCTAGGATTGGACAGTTTTTCACGTAACTAAAGTAATTTGGGTAGGTTCAGCAGGAATGTGGATATGGTGTATTTCCCTTGTCATGACAATCAACCTCAGACTCACTCCTTTCATTTCATTCTACACTATAAGAGGGGGAAGCTGACGCTTACATATTTTGTGCTTGAGGCACAGGAGTCAGCAGAAAAGTGAGACGTTTAGGCTCCTTTTTAGAACTGTGAAAGATTAGACATCTTCCTCTAGAGCATCCACAAAATTTCAAATCATTACATTTGGGCTGCATAAAAATCTTGTAAATGCCTATCTGTCAATTTATGTGTAAATTTGATGTTTCTTGAAATGTTTATTGTTTTGCAGTAGGAATTTGCGTAATCTTATAACAGGGAAGATATATTGTGGGTAATTCTCAAGAGGTACTGATTATATTTTCTTCCCATTCATGTATTTTGGAGTAGAATGGGGATTACAGTAGTGTAGTTGCTCAGTAACTAAAGCGTCATTTTAAATTCTTACACTATGGACATATATCTCCTAAGCACCAACTTTGTTATTGTCTGCACGGATAGTTAAGCAGTTCAGAAAATACAACTCGTACCTTTTTTATTATTACTTAACTTCAAAAGTAAAGTGTTGTTTGTTATAGTATTTTCCTACATGTGATGTATTTTGTGCATAAGAGAGAACAGCTCCTGCATAGTGAAATAGTAATCACTTAAATCAGCGTTAGTGAGAGTTAGTTTATTGCATATTTGCTGCAAGAATTAATGTGCATCATAGGTATGACTATACCTCTGGTTTTGTGTATAGACAGAATTTTCCTTTTATCTTCACAATAATAAAATGAGTTGGCATTAGATGACATCTAAAGCATCATCTAATCTGTAGGACAAAACACACTAACAGTACTGTCATCTGCAGTATCTCTCTTCTTGCACTTTATGTGGATTATTTGGAATACGGTGTATGTTCTAATACTTAGGTTGGGAGACTGGTATTAGGATTAGTGAATTCTGTTATTGCTGCTGTCCCTGAGTGCTGGCAGTCTTTGTGAAATTCATTTTAATAATACATTTGATTCTTAAATTTTATATCTGATTATCTTATGTGTTGATTTTTTTAATTAATTACATTTGAGGCATAATTCATATTTTTATTTGAATATTTTAAAACATTTGATCATTCATAGGAATTTAGAAAATCCCAATCCCTAATGGTACTGTGGTAATGCATTCTATACTTATCCACAGTTGTAGGACTACACCTGACCTGGGAGAAACACAAGTCGGGTTAAGTGTGGGGAGGAGCACTAATTTGTCGTATCTGTGATCTTTGGTAGGCCTGTCCCATGGAGGAGCAAAGTAAAAGGCTGCTGCATTTTCCAAGCTGGAAACACTAGGTGCTATGCTTGTTGAAACTTCCTCATTCTTTGTTAAGATCCTTGCTTTTCTTGGAACTTAAGTATACTTTATTCTTCTGAAGCTTAACCTAAAGGCAGTTAATCTGAATCATTTTTTTTTCCATGTTTTCTAAAGAGTTCAGAAGAAATGGGTTGTCATTTGTGGCTGTTATATTCTGTCATCTTTCATGAGAAATTCACACATCTAATATCTCAGTGTTTGTATTCTCGCTGCTAGCAAGAAAACTGGATACATTTCAGTATCTGTTTAATGTAATCTCTGTATTTAAAATATAAGCATCTGGATTAGCTAAATAAAAAATATGCAGCAGGGCGTTTTGGGGGGTTGTGGGGTTTTTTTCATATATTAAGTGACATTTGACCAGAACTCTGCATTTCATCTAGATTTCCTAAACATGTTTAAAAAAAAAAAAAAAAAGAAAAGAAAAGAAAATTCCTATCTCTGTTTTACATTTAACACACAACATTAACACAAGATTGTACATCATATTTACTTCTTTTGCAGTAACATATAGTATATGTTTGAGCATTAAGCAACATTTTGCCTGTCTTAATACATACTTAACTCACTTATATACCCAACTCGATGTATAATTCATAACAACATATTCATCTGCTGAGTCCAATTTCCTGATTATTGCTAATGAGAAGTTCACACAAGTTATTTTCTTTAGATTTAATAACTCAGTGAAGGATCTCTGAGCACATTTCTTAATTTTTTATACTAAATATTCAGAATCTCACCATGACTTTTACCACTAAAATGCTGCAGTTAAGGTCTTCCACTATGTCCTTAGATACTCAAAACTGGAAAGACTAGATCTGGTCTTTTCCCAAAGAGAATTATTTTAGAAAGGATGGGTAGATCCAGTTCAACTTTTTCTAACTAAAAGTAGTGTGAAATAATACTATTTTCTCCCTTTTATAGAAGCAATCAATGTTACCTTTACACCGCTTTTAATACTGATGCAGCTGGAAAGGGAGCTAGAAAGTGAATTTCTGCAATGAAGTGATTCCACAGTATTGGCAACACTGGATTAAAGAAAAAAACCTAACACAATTAAGCATATTAAATTAGATTCACTACAATAAGCTCAATGTTCCTGAATGTACAGTCTGAATCTAGCACAACCTTTTCTACAGTCCTGGGAAATAAAAATTTAATTTTAGTGGGGGCTGAGTATTTAGTGTAGAAATGTGTTTCCAGAGACGGGATCCTTTATTGAAATTGATGGTTACAATCAGAAGATCCAGGAGAACAGAGGAACTAAGTAAACTGATTTTTTGTGGCTCTAGAATATAATGTTCTGTACTTTCACCCTATGTTTTCATTTAGTTCTTTCACCAGCCTTGAAGAGTGCTGGACATGTTGGTTAATTTTCATAGGTTCCTAACTTGGGCAATAAATTTGGGGGTAATGAATAAAGAATGCTTCTAACTAGCAACTTTGGATTTATTCCTGGCTATCATTATAGTATCAGTGACTCATGTACTTATTATTTCTTGGTTTTGTCTGGGCATAGAGCTATTTGTCCTTACCATAGCATGACCATTCAAGGGTAGAACACAACTTTTCCCTTTCATTTAAACTTTAACAAAATGTATTTTATTAATAGCTTTTATAGTCCCCATTAAATGCAATTGTTCTAACAGTTTCTAGATGAAACACCTTTTGGAAGGACATTCTTCAGACAAGAAAAGGCATATAAACACATTCTTGCATACCCAACTCATCAAATATCAGTATTTCAAATATTTATCTCCCTAAATGTAGTCATAAATTAGTTTCCCTTCTCTATGTGTATGTCAGGACCAGTAATATACATACACAGTAACACCTTGCAGCCTAGATGGAAAAAAATCTTTGAAAAATATTTTTACTTCTGTAAAGAGTTAAGTAACGTCAAATTCACATACAGTGCTTTAACAGACGGCATGTCTTATTTATATTTATTCATTTGAACCTAAATAATGCCATAAAAAGTTCTTTTTTCCTTCCATTTTTCCTTTACTAATAAAAAAATCCACCTTTCTTTTGTCCATTTTTTTTCCCCAAAATATTTTAATTTCAATATATTTCTACAGAGTCTAAGGTGTTTTCCTACTTGTTTGGTTTGTTGTTTTTTTTTAGATCTGTTTATAGATCTGATTTCTGGCAGATACATAAATGCATGTCTAAACAAAAACAGGTTCATTTTTGTGGGTTTTAGGTTAATATAGTCATTCTGTTATTCATTAGTCCTGCAAAACTGGGGGTCATCATTAGCAGGACTTTTTTATACTCTTGTATTAGCAGTAATAGGGATTTTGCTGAATATTTTTCTAGGTGGTATTTGAAAGCTTCACTATTCTGATGGCAGCTTGCTACTTAACAATAATGCATCAAAACTAGACAGGCAGCAAAATTATTTATATTAATGTAAATGTAATATTTATATACACATCTTTTCAATTCTCTCAGTAATGGACTATTCTATACTACTATTTAACACCATCAAAAAGAAACAAGGCTCACTGTGGTGTGCTGCTCCTGGTAGGCTTGTCATGAAAAAAAACCAGACCCAGACAAAGCTAGTGATTCTGCTATTTTACGAAACAAGCTAACAAAAATGTAATCCGCAACTGTAAAATGGTTTGATGCATTAATTGAGAAATTGTTAACATTTCATACGAGAAAAAGAGTGTTGAGGAACTGAACAAGTCAGGGGCTTTCGCTTCCCAAGAAAAATTGCCCAAAGAGTGCAAGCAGAGATGAATCAGTATAACTTACAGCAGCATATGGTATTCATCAACTGTTCAATTTGCTTTTAACTTACTGGGAAGGCTTAGGACTTTGCATGAAGTGTTTGGGAAACCAGCCAAAGACAGATGAATAATTCCCTTTCATTTATCAAGAACGTATACAAAACCAACCCTTTGCCTTGCACATAGAGCAGTGGTATCCAAATTGCTTATGCATGTGTATTTACATATGTTAGAGCTTTTTGATACAAATGGCTTGAATTTGAGCTAAGAAAAATATCTGGGGTTTGGCTTTGGGGGTTTTTGGTTTTGGTTTGGTTTGGTTCGGTTTGGTATTTTTTTAATAGGCCCTCAGATTCATGCCACAGTTTTAATCAAGTCATATTTGAATGTTCTGTGACTTGCTAAGTTTCTAGGGATTGGCCTCACATTCACATCATAAGTCCTTCAGTGCAACCTTGCTAAGGTTTGAGTTCTGCTCATTTTTTTAAAGCCTTGTATTAGTGCCAGGGAACTGAAGTGGACTTTGAAGCCTTAGATATGTTCACAGAACAGGAACACTAGGCAACAACACATCATTGTTTCCTACAGAGCCTCACTAAACCATCTCAATTCCGACGTAAAGGGACCATTCAAAGCGTAAAAGTGGTATTTTAGTCTTTCTGCCTATGCAGTCTCGACTTACAAGCTGAGAAGCGATCCCATCACTGGCTGGCAGGCAGGGAGTGTGCCCATGAATGGGGTACCTGTGCAAGAGATGCCTGGGGTACCGGTGGACCCCAGTTGCACTCACAGCCCCATTGGATTTGATACCTGCCTCAGACCCCCTCTAATGCTGGACTTGTATTTTACACCTCTGGGGCCTTCCTCCTGCTTCAGGGCCCATCACTCTGAGATGGGGTCAGCTTGACCATTGTCTGTGGCATGAGGGTGAAAGAGAGAGACGAGGTTGCATTAGGTGGGTATTCCTATAGGGTTAGCTCTTGGAAAGGTGTGGGGGGGGTGAATCTCAAGTCCATTGGCGTCACTGGGGGTGATTTATACTGACTAAAGCGGTTTGGGAACTGAACCCTTGGGTTTAAAATTATGCATATCTCGTGAGAACAAGCCTCAGAGATAAGCACATGGTTGCGTGTAAAACAGGTGTAGTTGGGTTACAAAAACCTACTAAACAGTGCTGTCCTGGGTTCAGCTGGGAAAGAGTTAATTTTTACAGGAACCTGGGAGGTGGGGGCATAGCCGGGGCAGCTGACCTGAACTAGCCAAGGAGCTATTCCATACCGTGTGCCATCATGCTCAGTATAGAAATGGGGAGCGGGCCGGGGGGCGGCTCTCGACTTTCGGTGGGGGGAAGCGTGGGAGCATCGGGTCCCGGGTGGTGAGCAGCTGCACTGTGCATCACTCTTTTTGTATATTCTTTCATTAGTACCGTTGTTGTTGTTGTAATTTCTTTGTGTTGTCCCAGTAAACTGCCTTTATCTCAACCCTCGAGGTTCCAGTTTCTTTTTCTTTTCTCTCCTCCGTCTCCTCCCCATCCCACCGGAGGGGATGGAGGAGTGAGCGAGCGGCTGCGTGGTCCTTTGGTACCGGCTGGGCTGAAACCAGGACAAGTGCTTATTTACATAATGGGTTATGCATACACAATACCTATACATGCAACGTACCTGCATGCACATCCAGTGCTGTTCTGGCAGGTTTCTGTGAGACGCTGGGGAGCATTACGTGATCAACTGCTACTCTAGAGGCAGGCTGCTATACAGCCCAGGGTATGCCAAAGCGTGAGGAAATTTGCTGAATCCAAGTGGCACTTGTCATGCTATGAATTTTGGAAGTCAACTCTTGCAATAAAACTTGGCTCGCCTTTGCAAGTCTTTAGTATTTTTGAGCCTCGGTGTACTGAGCTGTAAAATGGAGATAAAGTTTGCTTATTCCCTAGAAAGCAGAGTTTATTCATCTACAGATTATTATTTTAAAGTGGCAGAGTGGGTTTTGTAGTGAAGAGTATACTGGTTGAATTAATACTAGTAGATAATTGTTGTTAATACCAAAAGTGCAGGAGTTCAGAATCCTGAAATTGAAATGCTATTGTAGACTAAATGGCCACATGGCAAACATGGCCTGAAAAACAACCCTATCGCTTTCCAGGCAAATACTGCAAGGATAGTGCACAAAAAGGTGATGCAGGTATATCAAATGGGATGTAGAGACCCCACAGTTTAAAAAATTCCACACAAATCAAAATGCTTAATCTTTGTAATCTTTGTGTTCTGCCTTCGTTTATAAATCTGCAGTTTCACTAGCTTCAATAATATTGTTCAATTATAAACCAGAGAAGAATTTTTTTCATTATTATTTTTCTGTCAATGCTGTCTTCATAGATTATGGTTTGGAGTTTTCTAATATCTGGCTCTGCAGACTCTGGAGGGAAAATCTTTGTTATATAAAAAGACATGATGTCTGAGATGCCATATGAATCTGGCTAATTTCCCACAGGCACAACTTCTATAAATTTTTAAGTCCTGTGTAGTACCTTAAAAAACAGAGATGTTGCAGGCAAAGGCTGTTCACATGATTTTTTAGTTAATAGCTGTCAGTAATAGACACCCTGTGTTAGATACAGAGCTCATCAGAGTAACTCAACTGCAGTTAATGTACATTAGGAGTGAGGGAGGCTTGGAGCTAGCTCAAGTCAGTGGTCATCTCTCACTCAGCCTACGTAGGAGGCATAGAAATAGCGGAGGCACCAGGACAGGCACTGAAGAACTCTACAAATGCATGCAGTAAATATAGGATGGTGTATTATGAATGTTGAAGAGTAAATTAAATTGAGATAATTTTTTCGTCACTTCTTATTATGGGAAAATTATTTCAAAGGGTTCTGCTGTCTTTGGGGAAATGCACTAATTTTAGATCCTGAATGTTTTTCCCTTGAACTGTGAGTAATTGGCCTTGAGTGGCACAGGAAATGGTAAAGGGCAGCAGCCAAAGCTGCTGGAAAACAGCTGATGTCTGAGTTTTCTAAGCAAAAGTACAGCTGCAAAATGCTTAAAATTAACAATGTTTAACACACAGAGTGATTTGAGCCAGCTCCTCCACAGATGTCAATTGGTCTGTATCTGTTACTGCAGTGGCATTCCTCTGACATGCCATTGTAAACTGTCTAGGAAAAAAAATAGTCAAAACATCTTTTCTCAGTTGTTTTTCTTCAGCTGAAAATCAAGATGCTGAGTCTTCTTTAGTTTTACATAAACTAGCTCTGCTTCATTGGCATTACTCTCAACTCTCAGTGTTGTACTATGAAAAGAATCAGACCTGTTCTTGTTGTCTCATTTTAAATGAACTTCCTCGATTTTTTGGCACTGGTTTGATACTCTCAACTAGTGCACTTGCTGTTGCAAAAAAGTCAGATAATCTACAGATGGCTATTTTCCTTACAGCTCACAGGTTTCATGGACTTTTATGCATTTAAAAAAAAAAAAAAGCAATCTGGATGTAAAAGACTAATTTGGAATGATTTTATAAAGTAGTGTAATGAACACATACATCCCATGATGAGTTGTTCACTGTGTAGCTGGAATTTCTGAAAATAAGCAGAGAAGAGGATAGCAGTGGTGCAAAAAAATGGCTCAAGACTTAAATTGTCCTCTGAGTAGTGTTTAGCTGTTGAAGTTGCAGCTGCCACTGATGCTAATACCAGGTTCATAATAACCGGTAGGACCAAGGAATACAGGATTTTACTGAAGGACAGAAAATCAGTGATGCAATGACAGCTATGGGCATATTTGAGGATAGAATTTAGCCAGTGATTGACCTCTATGTTAGATGTTTAAGAAGAACTAGATAGGGAATCTTCTGATGAGAAACTTTCATATTAGAACACATTCTTAGCTAGAGGTGAAACACTTTAGAAGCAACTTCCCAGTTTTTAATTAAATATTTGTCAGGAAGAAATTCTCAACTCCAGAATGGAAACCACTCAAAACCAGAGAGAGGGATCCTTAGGTTGGCTGGCTTGCCTACATTTGTCTGTTTTCCATCCTTTGAAAATTGTCTCAGTATAGAATGGATTTTTTTTCCTTTTAACAATAATCTTGAAGTTTCAAAATGTGAAAATAGTTCCTTGGCCAGCTGTTGTCAAGAGAGAATAAAACAGATGAGATCTGTGAAATTTGAAGAATCATAATGTTATGACTTGGTTCTTTAGATTAAGTTTTAGATACCAGTCTGATTTTTGAGACAAAATTAATTCACTTTCAATAACAGCAAATAAATAAATACAGTTTTCAGAAAACTGTAATCTCAGAGAAATAAAGCTGTGGGCAAGCAACATCAATTAGCAGTCTGAAAGTAAGGCAAACTGCTTCCAGCAATGCATGGTAACTGAAGATTATGAATGCATGTAAGCCTTCCAGTCAGGCTGATGCAACAATGCCAGCTGGTGCCAACAGCTTTTCAAAAATGCAAACAAAATGGAATGTATAGTAATCAGAAAACTTGGTGTTACCCTGACCTGCATGGGGGAATGAGAAGCAAGTAGCACTGAGAACAGCAGTAGCTCTCCTTTGAAAAAAACATAATGCCTTTCAGTTTGAGGTTATAATTATATTGTTGTTGTTGATGTTTAAAGCTGTGGAAAAGCTGCAGTGCTGTATATGAAAACTTTCCAAGCATTGATCTTTTCATGCTGTATAATCATGAGTTCAGTTCTTTCTGTGTTTTCAAGTATATATTACACAATCAATAAGAGGCTTCATAAACTGTTCTTACCAGTGAATAGTTTGTTAAAAGTAAGCTTGATTTTATTTTTTTAAGTGGCATCCAATTCCTTAGTTTCTCTTTCTGCTAGAGTAGTATTCAAACAGGAATTATGAACTATCTATGCTGGTTCTTTTTCTCCATCTTGTAAGAGACAGAGTCACAATCTTATGTACCCATACTTGCATGCACACACCAGGGGTCAAAATGTAATTTTTTAGGAACAGCAGAAAAAGAATACCAACTCCCTTAGCAAAGAACAAAAAGAAATTATTTAGCAGGTTTAGGAAACCCTCCAAGTCTATATATTCAAGAAAAATACTATTAATATGTGTTTGAATCCTTAATGAAGATAATACACTGCAATGACCTGAAGAACAACAATCTGAATAGAACTAGGAAAAGGAAATATTAAAATGTTTTCTAATACAGATGCTTAGGACAAGGATACACTTTCTACTGACTGTCTTAGTATTAATTATTTTTTGCATAAAGTTCCATATTTAGGTGTTTCACGCTCTCCTGAGGTTTATCACTGCTTGGAAAGCTGATGTAAACTTGAAAATGCATAGTAGGGACCAAACCAGATGAATGTTAATTTGTTTTCTGAAATAGAAAAAATTGTCAAATCCTGCTATTTGAGAGGTAAAGCGTATCACAGAGTAAAATTACTTTCTCTCTTTTTTTTTTTTTTTTTTTTCCCCTCGTTTGTCACAATATGATTTAGGTGAGTTCTGTTTAGGACAAATCATTTGTTAACATTTCCTTGCAGATTTCCCTTTGAAGCATTAAACCACATTGCTGTGGCAAACTGCTTTGTTCCTTCTGCAGCTGCCAGCTTATTATCTGTCTGTCTTCTCACTTTTCGTAGCAACAAAATACATTTCAAGCTTTTTTGGTCCAAGAGGTTATGCTAGAATGATTTTAATGATCTGCTCTGTTTACGTTTGACATCTGTTAAAAGAGCATATCCTGAGTTTTTCCCACAGACTTTAATAAATGTTGACTTTTTTGGCTGCAGTGCTGGTTTATGCAATGCAGCTTCTCTGGGTGCTTCTCAGGGTGATTTTTAATCTAAACCACTTTCTCTATGGTTGCCTGTGTGATCCCACCTTTCTGGCATACCTGAGAAGTATGGATGGCTGCTTAGGGGAAAAGGGTCTGCACAAGCTGCTTGTGCTGCCAAGAATTTGTATATCAGACAGCGACCTGGAAAATATTTTCAGCACAGATGACAGTAAGCACTGTGGCAATTATTGACCCACCTCAAACCTTGTCTTCTCTCATTCCAGAAAATACAAAGTATTTTCTATATGGGATATGTCATGGCTCACTGGTAACATTGCAGTAGCTGTTGTGCTGAACATCTGAATAATGATTTATCCAAATAATTATCTCAGTTCTCTGCAATGCTTTTGTTTCAGGCCATTGGACATCAGACACTAGTCAGTATCTTGTTCATGGTAAATATGAGGAAAAAATTGTCTTTACATTCCAAATTATTTATGTTATGATAGCTATCCTACCTGCATGCATATATTCTCGTATACAAAAAATATCCTGGAAATAAGTTTCACACTTACTTTTTCATGTCAGCAGTGCTTGATGTTATTTCTGCACTATGTGTGTAGAGAAATTCAAGACCCACTGTTCTAAAGGTGTTGCACCAATCTAGTCTATTGTGCATGTAGACTTGTTTTCAGAGGGGAAGGGGGTTTTGAGATTCTGGATGCGAGATGACGTACTTCTGACAGTTCTTCTGGACCTTTGTTTCAACTCATCTGGTTTTTTCCAACTTCAAGCACAGGATTTAGCTTAGATGTAACACATTTAGCATAGGATCAGACAAAGTCCATTTTTTTTTCCTTAAGGGAAGTCTCAGCTGTGCTTTCCCCTGAATTTTCCACTCAGACCTTTCCCAAAGGGGAGCCACCTTCCCTTTCCAGTTCCACCACGCAGCTCTGCCGTATCGCCATCTGATTCCCCGGCACCTGGAAGTACATTGGCAGCTGGGCACAGTGGGATCTGTGCCGTGGGTTGTTTGCTTGAGCCTGTCCACAAAATATTCAGGGGAATCAAGGAAAACATCTACCAAAAAACTTCCAGACCCTGCCACAAGGAGGTGGCCTGCTACCATGTTTCAAAGCTCTTCTTTAAACACCCTTTGAACCTCTCAAAAAAGTAGGTAAATGAACACCTACCACCATGTGATAAGCCTCTCATTCTGCTTGGACAGCCATTCATACAGCTTTCTAGTTTGCTTTCTTTAAAGCTACTTTCTTCCTTAAGTTTCAAATGTAAAAACACTGGCTTGAGATGATACCGTCTTTAGGCAGAAAAAGCCTCTAGCATCAGTACTAGGCAATGTGGTCTAAGCCGAATGGAGAGACCTCTTTTTAATATTTTGTGGTGAGCTGCTGTTGGAAGTCTGCAAAGGTTTTATTTAGTTTCTTCCTTTGTGTGTGGAATGAATGAAGCAGAGGCTGTATATTGAAAAAAAAGAGGAAAATAATAAATTCTCACCAGCCCAGCTTAGAGTATTTCTAGATATGAATACAAAGAAAATGGAAATCACAGGGAACTTAGAAATCAGCCTCAGTTCATTCATTACATATGTCACCTAGATTCTGAGCAGCAAAAGTAAATTTTGGAGGCAATATTTATGTTTTGATGTCCATCCCCATCTAGTGTCTGTGACTGTTATTAGCAAAATCATCCGTCTCTATTGTCTCCTCCTTATTCCTTTCATCTCCCCTGCCTCCAGCGCAGCACAGAAAACGTCTACTTTTTGCATAGCACTGACTTTCCTCTGCTGGTAAAAGACATTCTTTTTTTAAGGAATTGCAGTCTTTTCAACTTTTGTGGCTAATATACAAATACTCCTTTTTTTACTATCCTCCAGAAATTAACAGATCTAGCTACTGAACTGATAATGAACCTCTATCAATGAAATTAGGTAAGGTCAGGCAATGTTTGTCCTCAGCCTCTTGCAACTTCTAATACTATGAATCTTAGGTAATGCGCAACTTTTCAGTAGCTTGCACATCAGTACCTTGTATTTCTACAACTACTAGCAAATGAACTGGCATAAAATATTTTCATGTCCTAGTACTTTTTCCTTCTGAGTCTTAGATCTATGGAAAAGTCACAATCAATATTTTTATTAAACACATTTGAATTTATTGACAATTTAAGACAAGATAAAAAATAAAAATCTAAAATAAAAATCTTGTACATTTTAAAAGCTTTGTGCCAAGAAAGGTAAAAGCAAATTTGCATATCTGAGTGTCTGAAAATACAGTGAAACTTGTCCCTCTTTAAATTAAATAACCACATCGTTAGGTCATCCAAAATATGGAAGGTGCAATTCAAGTTATTCCAAAGGAAAGAAAGATGAGATCACTATCCAATAAAATATTACCATCTGTGATTCTCTTTGATGGATATTTAACAGCAAAAAAACACTGTTCCCTCTCATGGAAATGTGACTTACTTTATCTATATAAAATTGCGTTATTGGAACTAGTTTGCAATATTGGAAATAAAATAACATTAAAACCCAGTGGGAGTGAGTGTTGGCATTTTTTTGGTATCTTTTTTTAAGATTTCTCCCCTAGAAAGAATATTTTCTCTCTTTTGCAAAAGATTTCAATTTTATTTCTATCTTTTTAGAGGAGAAAAAAAGAAAGTATTGTTTGTTCTGGTTTTAAATACATCTACTCTACTGCTTTTTATAAAATTGTTGTTGGGTATGGACAATGTGTCTTGTACATTGAGGCAGTGTAAACATCTAGTAAATTCAGGAAAGTGTATCTCAGTTTACAGAAGACAGCAGCTATTATGCACCAGATGCCCTGAAATGTGAATACTGTTTATTCTTCTTAGTGATTTTGGGTGGCTGTGTACAGCTTCTATAAAAGATACTAATCTTTTAGAAGACTTGAGGAAGCATTATAGTACTGGTGTTTTTTAATTTCCTAATTGTATTTTGCTCTCTGTTTCAATATTCCACTCTTTTCACAAGCTCCACCATTAAGGATAAACATCTAGTAGAATATTTCATTGGAAGCCATAGCCATCAGCTACATTTCAACTCTCAGATTTTCAGTTAAATGATAGCTGTGCATTCCACTTATGTCTTCTGGGGCTTGGAATATGCACTCTAAAATTCACTTCTCCATCCTAGCTTTTTCATAATTGCTCTGTATTTCCATTTAGCTGTTATTCTTGTGTACTCATGAGATTTGCTTTTGGGCATTTTTAAGCATTGTTATGAAATGAGGGAAAGTCAAATTAAATTGTAAATGAAATATGTAAAGTTTCTTGGTATCAGGGTAGAGGGTAATTACTGTACCCCTTGAGCAATGTGGCCCCAAAATAATCTTGCATATCTACAAAATGCATCAAAAATCTAAGCTGTGAGAAAGAATGAGGAAAAACTCTAGGCAAAAGCAAGAGAAAATACGCATATGAAAAGATGTTGGGAATTATTGTGCTTCACTCACTCTGAGTAAATAGGAACTCGAGAGAGAGAATAATTATGAATTTTATTCCTTAGTTACATCACATCTTCATCCAAACAGAAGTAACAATGGAGATAATAACTCAATGAGGGATTTTTTTATATGAAGAAGTTGCTGTGTAGTCCAAAAAACATGGGGAATTTTCTTGGAAAAACTGCCTGAAAAATTGAATCTAAAATTATTTTGTTTGCTTCAAAGATTCAGTACTGACCAAAACAGATTGGGAGAACTGAATTGGCATAGAAATGCTGGATTTTCTCGAAAACTTTTGTCATGGTAGATATATTTTCAAGAGTCTTGGGATGTAGTTTGCAATAAAAACCCTCTACTGTTCATGAGATTATCTTTTCTGGCTGAATGGAGTTTACGCTCCTCCTCCCCCCCGCCAAAAAAAAATATTCTAATTTAGTACTGTAATGTAGTAATAGTGTGACTTTCTTCGTTGTAGGTGCAGCCAATTTGTAAATATGGAACTAGCTGAGCATAGTGAATTAAAGAGGAGGGTGGGCTTTTTAGTATGCCTGAAACAGTCCTTCTAATATTTGGAAGAACTCACACTTGGGTGAAATATAGGGCTTACTGTTAAGTAATATTGGCAATCAAAGATAAAACATTCATGCTTTGTGTAATTTCAACTGAAAGAGAACACCTAGAAACGTTGTGCCTTTTGGAGGAGAGTTTAATCCTTTTTTTTTTTTTTTTTTTTTTTTTAATGCTGGAGATGATACAGTTTTCCCAGTTTCCCTTCCTCTCCTCTCTACCTACTAAACTTTCAGTAGCATTTAAGATATGATCAACATCGATCTCCTGGCATGACTCTGAAAGCTCTCCTTTTTGTGTTTTATTATAAGAAGTAGTTTTATCCATAACATAGCAGTGAAGTTCCATATGAGCAAGATGTGAATGTAATTTGAGAACCCTCAGAGGTTTCATAGGGATGGCATTCTGCAGATTCTCTCTACACCCATTGAAGGACAAGCAAAAGAGGGCTACGTGTTTATAGCGGCCTGCAAGGTTTTGGAGCACCCTCCCTCAGGATACCTTATTGTTGAATTGCAAAATTTTGTACCCTTAAAATGTCACGGAGCTTGATTTCATATATATACTCTCTTGCAGAGATTGGCTATATGGCATGTATTGGAATGTGATCATTCACTTCTGAAACAAGGAATAAAATTACCTAAGGGTTAGTAGAATGCAATCCTACTTCAAAGATTTCAGACTGTATCTTCCCAAGACATAAGCACACACTTAATTTTGCTTGTAATAGTTTGTAAAAACATGATTAAACTGGTTTAGGACCACAGCACGGACAAACATGTTTAGTTGCTTACACCACACTGTCCTTTGTTAATATTGTCTTCTTTCTGAATTACTCTGGAATTGAGCTACTGAAATCTGCAAGGCTCACCAGGGAGCAAATAATTAGCACTCATAGTCATTACCAACACCATTTCCATTTGTATCTTAAATGTTTGCTTTAAGTAATTGTATTTAGATGCTGGTTTTTATTAAATCTTTGCAATCCTCTAATGAGTTATCCTCGGGAATTCACAGATTAACATGGTTAAATATCTGTTTTGGAAGCTGTATCTTGCCTATCTTTGTTTCAACTGCACTTCAACTAATTTTTATCCTTTCTTACATTTTCAGACAGTGTGAAAAATCTTTCCTCTGCTGCAGATGATGACAAAGTTCCTTTTGAATTTACTTTATGTGTTGTCAGTGACGTCAATGAAGTGAAAATTTTTCTTCAAGAAGGTAAGTTTTACCTTTCTTACACTGTAATTATTCACATGTCAAGAAACAAAAATCCATAACACATTTTTTAAGTCCTGTTGGCCTCAAAAAACACCCATAAAATGAAAAAAGAAAGGAATAGTGTAGTATCTGGAATAAACCAAATTAATTGAGACAGACTTCAGTATTTTTTTATTTTATTTAAACCTACTTGAAAAGAGAAAAAAATAGGCGTCATTAATAATAAGTGAGGAATGAAAGGAAAGCTAAGAAAAATAATTGGGCTTTCAATTGTGTGTATCTGTATAGAAGGAGGAAGTGCTCTGGTTTGTGTGATTTCTGTCAGGAATGCGGTAGCATATCTGAGGTGCTTTGGGACACTCTGCCTGACTCTGGCTAGCATCTGGTAAGGAGAAAAGGACACAGACCTGTCAGTGTTGCCATTTAAACAGGTAATGATAGAGCCGATGACTGATTCACTCAGTGATGAAGCTCTTCAGCAGCCTCTGCAGTGCTTTTCCTTGAAATAGCTTTAATTGAGAATAATTTTTTTGATGACAGAGGCAATATTTTTTTAGAAAAAGAATTGTTATTACACAGCCTCTTTGACTTGTTCAGCTCTCATCATGCAATGAGATTGGTGACATAAGAGATCCATGTTTTTTTCCCAGACATGCAATTTATCCAACTTGGAGAATGAGGTTTATAAAAATCAGTATCTCAAAGAACTACATGGCAGCTGTAACAGAACTTGTTTCCTCTGATACCGCTGTTACACTGGAACTTCTTCAAGTTCAACTCAACTCCAAGAAGGTCCAGAAAAAGCTTACAATTGGGTTTTCCCATTTATCATTTTAAGTTCTCGCACCTCAAATGTGATCAGGGTACTAGTTACTTTTTCTGCTAAAGCTAGAAGCCAAGCAAATGAGTCACTTCTTACAGCATTTCAAATGTAACAAAGGTCTAAATGAAAGTCTTATAGACATGCATAAAATATAGACAAAGTATTACAGACAAAATATAGACATCTGTAAAATCTCCTTCCATGATGCCCACAGCAACACATGAAAAACCCCATGTGGCTTCAGTTGCACCAGTATAACCGATGTAATTTTAAAAATTAGGATTATGACAGGGAAAATTGACCCTAAATTGTGCTCGCTTTTTGATCATGTCTGCTGATCTAACTCTAAAAATGATCAAATCTTAAAAAGCATAGAACACTGAGTGCTGTTTATCCTCAGTGAAATTTTAGATGGAATGGTACCCTAAGAACAAACTGTGGTGAAAATCATCATAGTCAACAGCTCAACTAATCAAGAAAATTAAAAAAAATGTGCTGTCTTCTGTACTTCAGATATCTACTAGGCCATATTCTAAAACCTTGTCTGTAGTATGTAAATAACTTGAGGGAAGAAAATTGAGAGAAGTGGTAGAGGGAGAAGGTGTTTCAACAGAACAGAGGAAATGAAAGGCTCAGGGAAGCACTCTGGAGAAAGCAGAGACCACATTAAATTAGGAAAATATTCTAGAGCCATGCAGTGTGTTTATAATGTATATGTGATTTGATCTTAGTCTTTTGTGCTGGTTTGGGCAGGGATAGAGTTAATTTTCTTCACAGTAGCTGGTATGGGGCTGTGTTTTGGATTTGTGCTGAAAGCAGTGTTGATAAGACACGATGTTTTTGTTACTGCTGAGCAGTGCTCACCCATTTTCTGCTTCTCCCCCACCCCACCAGCGAGGAGGCTGGGGGGGGTACAAGGAGTCGGGAGGGGACACAGCCGGGACAGCTGACCCCAACGGACCCAAGGGATGTTCCAGACCGTAGGACGTCATGCTCGGCATGTAAAGCTGGGGGAGAAGGAGGAAGGGAGGGGACATTCAGAGTGATGGTGTTTGCCTTCCCAAGTCACCGTTGTGCGTGCTGGAGCCCTGCTGTCCTGGAGATGGCTGAAAACCTGCCTGCCCGTGGGAAGTAGGGAATGAATTCCTTGTTTTGCTTTGCTTGAGCATGCAGATTTTGCTTTACCTATTAAACTGTCTTTATCTCAACCCACGAGTTTTCTCACTTTCACCCTTCTGATCCTCGCCCCCATCCCACCGGGGGGGAGTGAGTGAGCAGCTGCGTGGTGCTTGGTTGCTGGCTGGGGTTAAACCACGACATCCTTACATTTGACAAGGAAGATCTGCTGACACAGGCAAATTCTGTCTACAGCAAGGCTTGATTTGTGGTCAAGCAGAGATACCATGAATAATCCTCTGTGGATAGTTACCAAATAGTTTGCATTTATTTGATAATTACTGCCAGCATTTTGCTGCAAGTTGCTCTGTTTGCCACACCTGATGCTCCACATGCTTGACTTATGCCTGAGTTTGAAAGATCAATGAACATACAGCAAATGACAGGAACTGTAAATGTTGAATAGAGACTGTAGACTTCGCAGTTGGTTAACTGAGATAATTTCCCCAGTTTCCAGATAAATCAGTAGAGTCAATAGTAAATTTTTTGGACACAAATACCTGGGTTTTGTCCTCTCTTTCTCTCCTCATTCTCTCATTTCTTTCCATCTCATTTTTTTATTTATTTTTATCTCATTCTTTTGATGCAAGCCCTGGATTGTGCAGAATGCTTTTTTCTTTTTCTTATTCCTGTAATCGCTGGCCTGTGTGCACATCAGCTGTATCTCTTGTGTAATTTAGGTATATGTTGACTTCCATATTCCTAAGGTTAATTTAAAAGAGAGAGAGTTTTCATATGACCATTTTAGGATCTAATGTTTAAAGGTTACTTTCAGAACCCAGAAGTTTAAAAGGAGACACAAAAAAAGGATGAGTTGTCTTGTTTTGTGCTTCTCCCAAGTTATTCTTTGGATTGAATCCTTGTAGGCTGATGTTTGGGGTTTTTTTTCTAGGTTTCTCCCTGGTGATTTTCCTCCTATATATTAATTTAAACAGACTTAATTCATGCCTCCACATGATTTACAGCCCTACTGCTCATTGTAAAGTGTCTTCTTATTGCCACATGTATTGAGAATATTTTTACACATATGAGTCAGCGTTAGTTGGTGGAATGCCTTTTGAAAGTCTGCCACTTGATGTTTAATATTGTTTGTGGATATAAGGTAATATACTTTGTTGCTGAGATCCAAGATTGATCATATTATTATGCTTCATGAGATTTACATTGGTCTTACGTCCACAGGGTGACTGAAACAGCTTACATTAAGGAAGTGGGATAAATCTCTCTCATGTGATTTCAGAAATGAAATTCTGTTTTACAGTAGTAAATTAGGTACTTGAGAGTCCAATTTCACTGGAAGTTGTATTCTCTACAAGCACTTAAGTACTTTTGAAAACCTTCAACCACACATCCTGTTTGTGTCATGCTCCAAATTTCGTATGATCCAATGTTGTCCCTGGATGTGGTAGGTGCCTGACCTACTGCCTGCACAACTTTTCTGTTTGATGTAAGAGCATGGGGTTGAACAGGAAGAATTGCAACTATAGTGTATTTGTGGTGGAAATGTTACTGATAGAGCACTGCTCCAAAATGTCTGACACTGAGCAGACCTGTTTTAAGTTGAAGTGTTCATTGCAACCTTTGATGTCCCTCCCACAGTTTCTTTCATCCAAATAGTTCAGGTATTCTACAGGGACTAATCTGACTTATCTAATTTTAAAACATACCAGTTTGATCTTAATTGTTTCCAGATCTCATAAGGAACTAGTGCCTTTGCATGAATGTAAAATATTTTTTACTTTTTTTTTCAGTGGAATGGATCTAGTTTTAGAGATCTGGCTAATGCTTTCCTTCCTCCATACTGCTATGTATGAACATAGCAATGTATTCAGTGGTGGACCTTTTCCAGTAGAGACAATGTCTCAATGTGCTTCAAACATTATGTAGCTATCATATATTTTTAGATTTTCAGAATGAAATATTCTAGCAGGCACTAATTAAGTCATTCCAAAGTGCCTTCTAAAAGGTTAATGTTTTGCCGCTGGTATCACTCTTCAACATGAATTTTGAAGGCTAGTAGATTGCATAAGAGTACAGGGACTTTTAGTAACCTGAATCTTGGCAATCTATGGGAGTTGTCCACCTATACTCTTTAGACTGAAATTCAGGATAAAAGGATTATATGTTTAATATTTCTACTAGACAAAAATAAAAAATAATAAAACAAAATTTTTTAAAAAAATATTTCAAGGAAGACTCCCTTGCAGTTTTCTCTACAGCTGAAAATATAAGTATGTACAAGGACAGAAAGGCAATTGTTCATTTACCAATATTATACAAGATTTTCACAAAATATTGGTGAAATTCCCATGAATAATCAACTTCATAAGCAGAAATTATTCAGAAATATTTCGATGCTCTGTGTATTGTCTATCAAAGTTAATACTAGTAGTGACATACAAGCAATTAGGTTAGATGAGGGGACAGCCTCTCTCAGAAAAGCCCTGCTCTATGTGTAAGATTTTAGCAGCCTTGAATCTAAGTATAAAAAAAAAAAATCAAAAAATTCAATAATGTTAACTAATATTAGCACAATTTCCATAATTTCTGAAGCTCCTGAAAACATTTGTGCAAAATAAGAGACACCTTGAAATGTTGGAAATGTTCTTTTTGGTGGCTGTTTTTTATATTTACAATTTTATTTATGTAGCACAGCAAATTTACCTCCAAACATTGTATCTGACAAGGTTAAAAAAGGGATCAAAAGGAATATGAGATCTAAGCTTAGGTTATATGTGACCTTAATGCAAAATGCAAAAAAGTATAGCGGGCAGGAAAGAATGCAAAATTTGAATGTGGTTTTTTTTCGGGACCTGCGGGAATACTTGTTGTAGGGTACAGTGCTGCACCAATGTTATGCTGATGTGTTAATCAATGCAATAAATGAAAACTTAGCTGAGAGAACCTTTGTTTTCTTAAGGAACTTACCTACTCTTCTTTTAAATGATTTTAGAAGCCTGTTTTCCTGCGTTACTTTAAGTTATGTACACCTATCTTCCCAAAATCTCCGGGCATTGAAATTAATCAAATAATTAGGCTTAAGTATGCATTTTAGTCCTGGGTGAAAACTGACCCTCCTGGCTTCCATGAGAGGCATGCTGGCCTTATAGTTTCACTAACAAAGCACAATGGAATAATTTGATGACTAGCCCTTACTGTTTTCTTCCTGTGTCTCTGTCACAAATGATAAAATCTAGACGTGTATGTATCAACACAAATAATAGCTGTACTATCCCTTTTTGCCTTTTGAGTCTAAACTAAGTTTATGTTCAAATTTTATTTTGTTTACATAAAAAAACATTTAATAGAATTGTTTCTGTGAATAAGGTTATGCATGTTTAGAGAGTAAGCATTTTACTTTGGCACAGTACTATTTAAATGCATGGCTGTTCAAGTGCCTGATCCAAAATCCAATGCTATAAGGGGAGAAACTCCCACAGACATTGATAGTTTTTGGATCAAGCTGAGACAGAAGCTTTGAGCATGCCTTTTACAGAGGCTTTTAAATTGATAGTTTGACTTAAGTCCACTAGCTGTAGTTTAACTGTAGTTTTAACATTTGAAGTGACACATGGACCCTTGTAGCAATTTGGCATTCTTTTAGTTCAAGCCAGAGGTTTATCCATGATGTTACAGCACTAATCCTTTCCTAGTGTGAAAATAAGATGGGTATCATAGGCAATGCTTGCAAAAAGTAAGCTTTGTTGCAGTAGTCAACAGCAAAGATGAACCCTGACTTTTTCTGTTTCAATTAATTCTGTAATTTAGGATTTTTATTTTTGAATGATGTATTTTGATTTCAATTTCCCACTAGTTTGAACTTCAGATATAGAGTTGGGTTTGTGCCCTTGTTAATTTTTGAGATATGGAGAATAAATAGTATCATTAGAAAATTGCTATATATTCTGAATAACTTGTTTTACTGTGGACAAAACAACTGTCTAGTGATGCTTCATTTAATCCAGTACAGATGTGATGCAGATAATATGAAGAACATATTTGTGGCTAGACACTGGCTGTCCCATTGTATCGCATCTGTACTTATTTCTTTTCTCTAGTATCCAAGATGAAGAACTTGAGCTGTTCCAAGCTGTGATAACCAGGTATGAAGATTGTTCATTACGCTGAAAGTCTTGCTGTGGGCAAAACGTGCACATATCTTGTAAGAAAAGCCAAGAAATTGTTGTTAGTGTAGTTGAAATCATGAACATTTAATCAAAGAATTATTAGTCCAAAACTGGTTGCTTAGAGCCCTGGGGTCTCCAATATCATCCTGGACCTGAAGTGTGTATTCTGACATATCTGGTTGAGAAGAAACTTTATGTAGCCAGATTGTTGCTTAAAATCGTATGTATTTGTCACATTTCAATGTGCAAGTGTAGCAGACTATGCAACTTTATGCACCAAGGCAAGGTACATTTAATACTGAATTGCACACCAGTATGCAACTGATACTTGTGGCGTAAGTCAGAAAGTAAAGAAGTTGAAACTGTTACTGAAACCGTATTGTAGAAGAAACTGGCAGTCTGCAACATGAAGGAAGCACCAGTTAGAAACTGAAACAAAGCAGAAGAACCAGCAATTCCACTTTTGTGAAAAAACAGGCAGAAGTCTAGTCAAAAGTCCACGTGACTGTTGATGACATCGGGCCTATTGCACTTCAGGAACAGCTCTTTGGGAAGACAGACTCTCAGAAAGGGATGCTGTGTCTAGTAGCCTCTGTTGTGTTCTCCAGCCAGAGAAATCAGAGACCTAATTTTAGGTGGTACAAAATGGGAAAGGCCTTTCTTACCAGCTCACAAGGAGGTTACCTGCAATGCACTGTGGCCTCTGCAGTGGTGTCTAATGCCATTGACCTGGACAGTTGCAGTACAGGTTTGCCCAAAATCTTATTGCAGAAAAATATTCAGATGATGAACATTTAAGGCAGATTACACAGCTCTGTGTTCTAACTGGGCCATATTAAAACAGTCTGCACGTACTTCCTATGTAAAAAACCCCATAGCTTCTCAAGTATTACATAAAATAGTCTTAATAGCTTTTTAATGTTACCAAATTTCTCCTTTCTATGAAATATACAAATGTTGGCTTGATTTTTAAAAGTTAATAGTAAGCAGGCATCTATTAAGATATAGTTGTTGGCTTATATTCACCAGGGCAGCAAATGTGACTGATTATTTTCCAGGTTGGTGTCTCCCAGTAGTCCTGATAATACAATGGCCTTGCATTTTTCACAAAGTAGGAAAATCTGCACAGTATTGTTAGTGAGAACAAGTCATCTCTCCAGTAAGAAAAGAGATGCATTAAGCCTGCGTAATGTGGTTATTGTGGGATATGGAGTAGTAGCTACCTCATTTTTTGTATGCCAAAGGGATATTCTGTTGCAGGAGGCAAAGGCTTCCATTAAATTAAACTTCAAAAGATGCCGATCTTCCTCGATAACTATAGAAAAATGTGCTGTCCAAACAGTAACTGAGAAGACTCAACAAAGAAGCATTAATATTATCTAGAGAGCATATTAATGGATTTGCTTAATGAAAGAAGTCCTTTGAAGGGAATTATCTTGACCAAATAAGAGAAAGTAATTATCAGCCTGGAGATTATATGGGTCATAACAGATAGGATTCCAAACTCTACCAGTGAGAGACACCCTGTGGTAACAGCCTGAACTGTCACTCCTGTAGGTGCCTGCAGAGAAACAGCAGAAGAATGAATGATTTACGATGATTAAATAATAGATTGTAATGCCAGCTCTTTCAATAATACATGCAACAACAGCATAAATCTGATGTAAAAGTGGCAATTTCTGTTTCTATAACACTGCTCACAAATTTAAGCTCATATTGAAGCTCACAAATCAGTGTTGATCTTTTTCATGCCTTCCTCTCCCCCTGCCTGAGGTGTGACTGTACATGCAGCTAGAGCTCTTGTTCTATCAAACCCTCCATTAATTCAGTTCACAATAACCACTTTTGGCATCAGTTCACACAATCCCACCAGCTCATCACATTAAGAAAATCCTACAGCTTAGTTTTTTCAAACTTCTTGTCTTCATTTACAAGATCCTTCAAAGCCCTCACCCCGTCTGCCTTTCGTCAACATATTTGTACACTTACATTACCCCTAGACATCTTTAATCCTCAAACAAATAAAGGATATGAAGGAAAATGAGGCTTCCCTGACTGTAAGAGCTGTAAGGACTCACACCCACAGAGGTCACAGTGGCTTTTGTCAGATGTGGTATCAAGATGTGCCCAAGCTGCTCGATGAGGTCTCCTCACCTTCTCTGCCCTCTGCTCTACTCTGCTGCTCCCACCCAGGGCAGGCCATGCAGCAGACATGCCCCAAAAGGCGGCAGGTTAAGCTGGCCCCTCTCTGCAGTTAAGGAAGCAGCTGAGCCCCAGCCAAATTGCTCGAAAGGTGTTCTGCCCTCAGCAGAGCAGACACTGCCCCGTGCTCCTCTGCACATGTTCAGAAATGCCACCGAAATGGCAGGATCAGGTAGGGCTGCTGCCAGGCAGGTAATTTTTCTAACACAGCAAAGAACAGTGAAGAAAGTGGGGCATTTTGTTCTTTGGAGGGTTTCCTGATCATTCCCGTATGTATTGGAAATAAACACCAGTCAAGGGACTTTTCATTAGAGCATGCGTGGTGCCTGTAGCTCTGGGAAGGCAAGAGAGGACACTGGTTTATACTTTCTTCCAGATCTACCAGATCAGCTAAACATGCAGCCCCTCCCTTGCCTGGTTTTATCAAAATGGGCTTAGTATAAATAACCTTATGGAGGTGGGCGAATGAGAGGTTAACCTGAATCATTTTCATGAAAACAGGCTCAGGGGCAAGTACACGCATCTTTATACTTGCAGTTCTGATGGACTGAGTACTGGGCTTGACTGAAACCAGTTTGACAGCAACTAAAGTACATAGATGATGAAAAAAACCTCAACAGTTAAAGAACCTGGAAAGATCATTTAATTCTCAAAGCATAAAAAAGTGAAAAATTTCTCTTACACATATATATCTCATTTAGATTGTTCCATTAGACGAGTACTTCTGAACGTAAACAGCATCAAGGTAAGATGTAGTTTAATAAACTCAGCTGCAAAGCATATGATTGAGCAGCACATTACCTCTACTCAGCTGTCTTATGTTCTGCATGGTAGTGCTCCCAGGTAAGACCATTAACACCACTGACTTAAAATCCTCTGACCCATTTCACTTAATAGCTTGGAATAAATGTCCATCATCTTCCTGACCTGTAATGCTAAAACCTCATGCATCATTTCACCCACATTTCTCATCTTTACAGGCAACAACACCCTGAATGTATTTTTTAAACTTTCAGCTCCCTCTGCTGTGCAAACATTATTTTAGGAAAAGAAACTTAGGGGTTTCTTATTTAAAACAATGTAGGAGTGAAAAGATTTAGACCAAAAATAATGTAAGAAAATACTCAGAGTTATTTTCTTGTTTTCCCCTGTGTTGAGCAGCTACGTTTGAGCTTCTTCTGTGCTGATATCCAGGAATCAGGCATCATGAACCTAATCTTGAATTACCTTACAGCACGACATCCCAATAGAGGAAGTGGCCAAGCCTCACCACAGCCTCTGTGTATGCCTTTAAAAGCTCAGTCAGATGCACTGGACAAAAATAATTAACTTCATACAGCAGTCACTCTATGATGAGGCCACATCAATTTGTTTCAAAATACATGTTGCATCTGTGAAGAACTGCCTCTATATATTATCACAAATTACCAAAACACAGCAGAAAACAGTTTCAGGGACACAGATCAAAAAGATTACAAGTAGAAACAGTATTTTATTTTATTTTATTAATTTTTCTGAATCCATTTCATAGCCAATGCTTGCAAGCATGAACACTACATGCATGTGTAGCCAGGAGCAGGCTGATGCATTCTTCAGCTGAGCTTGAAAAAAACATCCCTTGCAGTCTGGCAAAGGAAAGCCACAGAGACACAAAAAGCAGCAGCAGGAATACAGGCCAAGCAGTCCCTGTTTCCTGAAGAGTGAGAACCTGAAGAATGAGCATTGGTACCGACCACACACAAATGTAGAAGAAGATGCGTGTGGTGCTGTGGGGTATTTTCAAAACTATGTTACCTATCGATGACAAGCACACTTTTTACCTTCCAAAACTTGCTCCGCTGCTGTGCTTCTTGGCCAGGAGAGCTTGCATGCAGGGAGAGCTGGAAAGTGGCAGCTCCTGATGGGGCGGCGAGCCTGGAGCCCTTCCAAGCACAGGCTGTTTTGCCCAAGCCAGAAGCCCTGGGGAAATGGAGCTAAGGGAAGAGCAGAGCTCGCTCCACTCCCGCTCCAGACTTGCCCTGGGCAAGAGAGCCCGAGAGAGCCAGGGCACGAGCGGTGCCTTGGAGGTGCAAGAGCAGCAGGCAGGGAGCTAGGCGAAAGGGCCCAGAGGAGCCCTGCCAAGGGGCTGTGCTCGGTGCTACAGAGGACAAGAAGCAACCCCCGGGAGCATCCCCTGGAGCCCGGCCTGGGAGTCAGAAAGGTTCCTCCCCCCGGATGCGGGGCACGAGGGCCACCTTCGTGGAGCACGAGCAGCGGGCACCTAGCCACAACGGCCCAAAGGAGCCCTGGCGAGGCGCCGTGCTCAGTGCTGCAGAGGAAGGCAAAAAAACCCTGGGGCCCAGTGCCAATCTGCACCAGGGGAAAGTTCCTTCCTGACCCCAGAGCTGGCGATCGGCTATTCCCTGAGCACTTGAGCAAGACCTGCCTCCTGGTCCCACAGGTTGGTCACGCCCCCCAGAGGATGCCCAAGCCCTGTTCTCCCTCAACCTGGAGCCATCTCAGTCAATCTTGCAACAGCATGGATCCCATTTGAAATAAGGGAATATATTTCAGCTGTAGCCCCTGCACAGAATAAATACATGGCTGCTGACTTGTCACTGAATTGGCCTGAAAAAGTAGAGCTCTGATGAAGTAGTTAAAAATCTGCTGCAAGTTGAGGGTCCACACACTACCAGTAGCTCAGTGAATCATGTTTCTGTTGCACTTACTGCAGCCGTTTCTAACGTTTTCATTATTTCTACATGGGTTCTTTAGATAGGTGAGAGTGAATTGGAAGGTGGAAACCAAGGTTTTTCCCTGTTCTCAAACTGCCTCCTCACCTCCTCTCAGAAGTCATCCAATAAAACACAACTGGAGCAACAGCCAGGAAATCTTCCAACCTTAACTACCATCAGATGGGAAAGAAATGTTCCTCCTGCCTGAAACAGTTCATAATCTTCGTGTAGCCTTAAAGATTAAATATTTGCCCACTGTTTTGTGGTTTAGGTGGTTTGTGAATGGTAAAAATTAAGATAAGAATACAAACTTGACTTTACCATAGAAAGGTACTCTGGATAAAAATGAAGACTTCTGTAGGCTTCTTTTCCAACAGCATCAGGAGAAAAATCTATCTCCAATATGATGTCACAGCTATTGTGTAAACAAGATGAGAGATATTTTAATTCCCCCCCCCTTTTTTTTTTAAAGGGGGAAGCAGATATCACTGAAAGTTGAAAGCAGAGTTATGCTTGGATGTAACTGCTTGAATACCTCTGTAACTTTAGCATGCCTGAAAAGTTAATTCTTCAGCTTCAGCAATAAGTTAAAAATGTCCTTGAATGGTAACACCAATGAGTCTGCAACATGCATCACTTGAATCTTTTATGATATTGGCTCTAGCCTTTGAGAGCACCGTGATGTTGGTGAGCTGTTACTGCAGAAACAGGTACAGAAACGCTTTTGGATTGTCGTTTTTTCTTCAGTTCCTTTTGCAAAGCTTGGGGTGCTGCTGTAGCCAGCTCGTGTGAACTTCTGGTGGACTTTGTTTGCTTTACTTGCCAGAAAAGCCTGCAAGCTGTAGTTCAGTCTTTGAAAACCCACAGTATATAGGCTGAGTTTAGTGAGTTTTTCTCACTAAAGTTGCATCCTTTAGCCTTTCTTTGAACTCAGGGAAAGACATTGCTAGTACCAACATAGCAAAGGGGTGAACTTCGGGCAGGCATTTTTCTGTGCTTCCCTAATCACACATTCCCCATCCACAATGGGCTGATTTTCAGCAGCCATCAGCTAGCCTCAGCCACCACAGCATGCAATGGGGGTCTCTCTCTGCAGAACTCTTTTTTTTTCTAC
Source organism: Astur gentilis (assembly GCF_929443795.1). Classification (NCBI taxonomy): domain Eukaryota; kingdom Metazoa; phylum Chordata; class Aves; order Accipitriformes; family Accipitridae; genus Astur; species Astur gentilis. The sequence continues at coordinate 27,824,779 of NC_064899.1, forward strand.
AGACTTTTCTGGGCTCCACTCTTGTAACAGAACTCAGGGTAGCACATATTCATGGACCCTATCTTGCTGTATATGAACTTGCGTGATTTTTGTCTACTTTATGTTGAAAAGAGACATACACTTATTACTATCAAGCTTCAGAGACTTTCAAATCTTAAAGGACAAAACACTCCTCCCCTTCCCTTGACACTCAAAGTGAATGTCCTTAAAACATTGATGTTAAGTCTTTCTTACCCTTGTGGGAGTTCATTGAAACAATGAAGTTGCACATCTGTTGTCCTATTAGACATATAGTTGTCTTTCACAAGAAGACAGAGGCCAAAGCCATGAAAAAGCTTCAGACTGATGAATGAAACCAGGAGAAGCATGCTGTCAGTCTTCCAGGCTGAGATAATATGCTTCTAGAATAAAAGCGATGCTATCAGAGAAATGTATCTTTGTCAGATAAATAAAAAATAAGTCTCTCCATTTTTTCTATACTTCATCTTATGGATGACAGTCTATCATCATGAGGTACAGAGGAAAGTATATATAATTAAATGGCTGGAGTCTGGACAGTGTTGATTTGTGGAACATTCTTTTGTGATGTTTCTTATCAAAGCAAATGGGTTTTAGAGTTGGCAACAATAAGATAAAATGACAAAAAAATACTGTCTTAGAGTGACAACCACGAGTTAACTCAGCGCTCTTAACAAAAAATACCATAGACCTTCAAAGCAAATGTCTTTGAACAAGGAGTACACTGTAAGGAAACAAGATTGTAGATATATTCTTTCAGAAACAGCACCATTCTGTAGATATTTCTGAATTTGTGGCTCACTATACACTGAACTGCGTAGTATAAAAATACCATATAGTCACCTTTTTTTTTCAAGATGGATGAAGTTTGAATTTTTTTTTGTTTTAGCTCCCATCCTGCACTAAATACAGCACTGGGAGTCAGAGCCAAAGTTTTTAATGTGTAAAATCTAGGAAATCCAGGAGTGGTTTTCAGGTTTAGTATCCAAATAAGTATAGCCACCAAAGTTTGCAATGTTTGTCAGTGGTTAGCACCGATGCTCTAATTTGGTTTAGTACACTGGACCATGTCAAGCGCAATCTGCAATGTTACCAGAGTGCTATTAACATTATTTAACAATTCCAAGCATACTTCTAAATTCGTTACATATACTATAAGCACTCATTTGATATGTATGGTCAGAGTCTGCCCTTGTTGCCCCAACAAAAATATTCTACTTTCTTGGGTCTGGGACAAAAGCTTTCCAAGCTCACTACTTGGGTAGGTAAATATTTACCATTTCAATGAAAAAATAACACACTATTGATGAGTTCTAACTACCAACCACTAGTGCCACCACTTTAGAGAATTATTTTCCCTTTTCTTATATAATTTTAAAGTTCACTACTTTAAAACAAAAGGTTTTATAGATGAGTGTGACTGATTTTTCCAAGAAGGCTTGAACAATAAATAGACAAATTAATTTTAACCTATTAATTCAGTGTTGTGAACTGGTGGGGCTTTCAACAAATAACATGCCACCTCCTCCCCCCCACCTCCCCATTATGGATAGGAAATCATATTGAATTCAAAGTCTTGAAACATAGGGTGGCAGAGAAGGTTGCTGTAACAAAAAAAAGACAAAAAAGGTAGAAAAGGACTTTTCACTCTGTTCAGAAGAAGACTTGCTGAGACCAACAGGTTTACCTGTCCAACTGCCTTCTATTTCTCAAGTGGGCATATACACCAGCTGGAAGAGAACAGATTATCAGTAATTACACAGGGTCTTTCTGCATGATAGAAGAAGGCATGATCCTTTTTCCTTAATATTTTTACCATTATCTGACTTCTTTCTTCAAGTTTAGTCCCTTGCTGTGGTTTTGTTCCCTTAATAACATCTGTCCCCATAGCCAAATGCTGAGGTGCTCCTTTCCTACTTTAAAAAGCTGATCTTTTTACAAAATCAATTGGTGGACATTGCTGCTTGCCTTTCTTCACCAAACTAAGGTATCTGATAACTGCATTTTCACTTTTGCCACTAGTATATAAAAAAGCCTTCTTCAGTTGAGCCATTGCAGCTTCTCAGGGAGGTGTTAGAATTTCTGGTAGTTCTCAGTCCGTGTCATGATCAGGACTGATTTTTTTGAGACCTGCTGGAACTTACACGTCCCTAACAGTTGTAGACTGGTTAAATACTTGGAATCATTATTTCATCCCATACAAAGCATAGCTCAGTTGCATTCATCTTATCTGAAATTGGATTATTGATCTGATTCTGGGAATACACAAGTGTCACAAGAAATATTGCATGTTTTTATTGGTATACTGTGGACATTCATTTGATGGGACTTAAGACTGTCAGTTTTCTCAAGCTGAGTCTCAAATTGTTTGTGAAAGTTGTGACTGCTATTGGTAGAAGTTAACTTCTTTTAAATCTGGTAGGCAGCTGTCTAGTTTAATCTGAACTTAGTCATAGGGCTCAGGTGCCCTTTGAAACTTGAAGTTTCAAAAGGTAGCTTTGATCTTTCTTTGTCTACATGTTTTGCAACACACTGCAAGATGTTACCAGTCTGTCCACACCAGGTGGAACATTGAGATGATTTTATTTCGGGTAATGTTACAATTTCTCTCTCCTTCTGCCTCTCCCTTTCCTTCTCAACTTGTAGTTTATGGAAGTTTCCGTAACAGAAACTAAGGCGCTTTGTTTGCTTGTTCCATGGAACACCTGGTGGTTTTCCCAATTCTTCTTCATCCTTTCAACTGGAGAAGGTAGACCAGCTATCTGAGTGTAACTCAGTACCAGGAATGCGTTACCATCAAACAAGTGGGGTTGAGCCATGTGCATCCAATTCCATTAGCCCCTCCATTGAGATTGTGCTGATTCACTGACAGTCAAATTTAAGTATACACCTTTCTCATAGCAAATGTTTCCAAGGAAACCACATTATTTGCAATTCTAGATACTGAAGATAGCATTGTGTGGAATACTAGTGGCAGTGTACAGACTTAGACAACACAACCCCAATGTGAGCCTTGCAGGATCATGGTAGAAGAAGGAACGTAGACATTTGTATTGGAGTCCATGTCAATTTTCCCACCACTGCAGATTATCTCTGACAATAGTAATTTCTAAGGATCCCTTGTAAAAGCTGACACAAAAGTAGTTCCTTCTTTCTACAAGACCCTCTGCAGACTTCACTAGCTTATGAGTGGCTTCTACAAATCCATCAAAGTTCACCTGTACGTGCTGGCATTTGACCTGATTAGTCTCTAATAAAGGAGGTCAAAACTATAGTAACAGATGTATGGAACAACACAGTAATGTCATTGAAATGATGAGAAAGATGATCCTGGGTTTACTGCTGGGGTACTGGTAAATGAAAATTTTCAACACCAGAGAGGTGATTTAAATCTCTCTTGTTCATCACAAGCAGAGAATCCCAACTTTCACAGAATTATGCTCTCAGAGAGCTCCTTATATGAAACTATAGACAGCAGGAACTTTCCAATTTAATTTCCAACAGTTTATTGTGAGAGTCTAAGTTGCATTAGGTTTTCAGATGGACTATTTATTCTTACTGATATTGAAAAAACCCACATTTGACTCTTAAAGAAATTCAATGTTTAAGCCAGCTACCTCCTCTTTTTTGCTTTTTCAGTGATGTAACTTTTCCTTATTTTTTGTTGGTTTGTTTAGTTTTGTATTATTTTCTACACTCCTTTTTGCAAACCGGGAACCCTACTTGCAGCCTTCATAGACTCTAGGAGCATCTGTGGTTGCCCAGATCTAGTAAATTTCTTATAAGGTAGTTTTGGGGCTGGAATTAGATTTTAGCCTTGTTCTTCCTATGAGGTGATATAGGCTCTCTTGGGAGGGGGAGTGTAAAGGAAGAGAGTGCAAAAGAAGAGAGGAGGGGAGTAAAAGTATTTCCTGCCAGCCAGGTCATTTTTTTTTCTTTTCTTCCCCAAACAAGCTGAAAACAGAGACAATTCATTACACTTAAGAACTAAAGCAATAACCTGCCTTTGCTCTGTTCTTTTCGGTTTCTTCATCAACTTCTATGAGATCAAGTCTCCTAGGATCATTCCCACCAAAGAGTAAAACTTCTTATCCTCTCTTCTCCTTCCACTTAGAAGCTTGTTTAAATCAGACAGATGAGAATTATGGCCCTGACCCGAGACTCAGCGTTTGTGCCTAGTGTTCTTGTAAACTCAGTTAAACCATTCCTTTGGATTCTTTGGAAGGGCCCATATACCCCTTTATTTATAGACCAACACATCTAGATATTTTGTGATTTCTATTAAATCACATCGTCAGTTTTTACTTTCACTATGTTGACTGATGCTTATGTACTTACTAATACTTTCTATTCACTAAATGCTGATAATTGTCTCAGCATTCTAGTTCTAACTGATTTCAGAGAGTATGAGTAAACCTGCTTAGGCCTTACTGCACTTCAGTCTAAAGAAGATGGATTGGTCTCCAAACTCCTGTGTCCTCTACTCCCCTTCTTTATCTTTATTTACAAAGTCAATATTTAGCTTCCTAGAAGTCATGAGATCATGCATGGCCAGCCTTAGTAGCTATTTCCCACCTTGCGTCCCTTCTTACGTCCACATAACTTTTGAGGTCTTTTCACACTACAGTGACACTTTCCAACCTTTTGTCTTTTTTTAATCCCTTATGTGGGCTTTAGTCATCCTGCAATGGATTCTAATTTTCTTCTGGGTTTCTTGTCTCACTTAGCAGAGCTTTTCAGCTCTGCATTATGGTTATGCTTGGCAGCTTATATCTCATTTACAAGTACTGCTGCCATCAATAATGAAAGGAACTTTACCCCTCTGACCAAGATTAAGGCAAGTAATTACCTTTGTTTATATGTTAAATGATAACAATTAGATAAATCGATCAAAACCACCTGATTGTAATTATTCCAACACCAAAACTCATAACCCAGTGGACTTTCACTGTGTCTGTATTTTATGTTTATAACCGTAGGGCACCGGCAGTTCTCTCCTTGAAGTGACACAGGTGAATTCCTTTAAACTGTGCACATTTCAAGTTTCCCATCCATAGGCTTCTGAAAGCTTTCAAAGAGAATGACTTCTAAAGGTAATAGAGGTTCCACAGGCTGAACAATAGCTCAAATCTGTTTTGACATGAGTGAAGGGATTATGGTCTCAGCAAGCTTTTCCTTCTCATTCACCAGCTTGACCCTCCCCAGGTGCAAGCTTCTACCTGACCTCTGATGACAAGGCTCACTGGTCTGAGACAGACATCGCCTGCTCTGGATTAACATCTGCACAATGACACTCCTAATCATAATGTGGAAGAAGACATAAAATTCACATTTGTTTTCAGCACCCTCTTTTTTTCATTTTACAGGCATTAGTTCCTACTATCAATCCTCAAAGGAAGGAAGGTACATTTACGCCCTGCAACAGTCCATACATTTCATTATGTAATTTACCACCCAAACTCTCTCTAAAAGGTTGGCTTTACCTTTATGTAACAAAGAGCTTGACAGAAAAGGTCACAGGCTACAGCTGGAGCAGGTAAGGGGTTTTAATACTTGGTAGGAAGTCCTGAAAAGAAGATAGCAGGCACGAACAGGCCTTCTCTGGAAATGGCTACAATGCCTCCAAATTTTTTGGTGCTATCTTATATTGTGTCAGCTATTTCTGTGCCTTATTAATGTTCCATTCTTACTAAGTTTCCACTAACATAAAATAACAAGACATTACACGCATCTAGACTATTCCCTCTACACAAAGGCACGTGTACTAGCATATTTCATCTAAATATAGTCAAGCCTTCTGAGCAGTTGCAAAATATTCACTGGCTAGCAGGCATGGTTGCTGCAAATCACAGTTTCTTCTTTTGCCCAGCTCTTCACAGTATCAGTCATGGTAGTTAGTACAGGAAATACTCTACAAAATGCTGACAATTAAGCAAGCAAGCCTCAAGCTCAGTAACCAGCAATGTTGCTCAGGTCTCTTAGGGGCATCTAACGAAGTGCAGCCTGGAGAGGAGCCTTCCAGACTCTCTGGTTCTGCCAGGAGGAATAACCATAGAATCCACTTTAAAGTCAAACAGAGTATTCGTTTTGCGGAGGGACGAAAGAGTTTGCTCACCTCTGCTCCTGTATTGAAGATCCTCATTTTTGCTGTAAGGCCACCTCTGTGACATTCACAGTATATTGATTGGTTGTGTCATTTCTTACAGTGTGTCCTCTGTGTCACGTCTCTGAGAAAAGTTGTCTCAGTCAGCACTGTTTCTTATCGTCTGTGCAACGTGCAGTAACACATGCCTCATGGGAAAGCAGTAACAAGCAGCTAGTCCTTTTGAATAGAAGCCTGGCTGCCGAAAAATGAGCTCTTGAGTTTTCCTTCATTGAGCCCTTCTGGGCGTCCGTTACCTTCCTAGTGTCTAAGTTCATATGCAGGTATTAGAGCTGCCTGGAAATTTTCAAATGGAAAACATGGTTGCACTTCTAGTTTTCATTTCAAAAAGGGGTTAATTGCAAAACTTTGGCTTCTTCTGTGAAGTGGAAAATCCACTGCTCATCAGCTCTGATTGCTAGACTGCCTCTCCAAATATCCCTAGAGGAGGTGTGAGTGGGTGATGCGTGTCTCATGGTTTTTTCTCATTTTTCCACGCAAAGGGAATAGAAACTCTTTCCTCTCAGGAATTTTTGATCACTGGACTTGCATGGAACTGTCAGTCTTTGAAAGAAACTGTATTTTCTGTTTACTGAACTCAGTTGCTAATAATATATAAACAAAGTATTATGAGGAAACAAGCAGTCTCATTGCTGTATTATTTATACTGTAAAAGGATTTATATTACATTGTACTTATTTCCAAACGAAAATTCAGTTCACAATTTTATCTTTCAGTGTAATTTGCCATGGGATCCCCATGGTTTGCCATACACATAAGTCAGAATTTAGCCTCCATTGACAACCAATTTAAGAGCATGTTTGAGAAAACATGTGTCTTGAGCTACTGCACAGTGTGGTTGCAGTAAAGGGCACTTTTGGTATCTCTAGCCTTTGTAGGAACCAAACACTTTCTTGGTGTATAGCTTAGACATCTACTGCTCTCTGGTGTCTTCTTATCACATTGGATGGACACGTGAAATCGTTACGCCTACTGGGACACTGTTGGAGGCAGTGGGAGAATGAGGATGTTGAAGTGGCATAATGCCATCTATAGCAGCCAACAGGAATGCTCCCCAGAATGTGGACAACAGACTGGATGTGCAGTGAATACACACAGATGGGTCTACACAGGATAAAAGAACAAGCCGACGAGAACCTTTTGAAATTGAAGATGGACAAATGCAGAGTCCTACACTAGGAACAGACATCGTCCCTGCATTGGTAACAGTGCACTGATGGACTGACTGGGGTTCACCACTAAAAAGGTTCTAGTTGTCCTGGTGGGCAGCAGGCAAAACATGATTCTGCAGCGTGTTCTGTCAGCAAAGAAGGCCAACAGCACCCTGTGTTGTATTACTGGGAAGTAACGTCACTGGGAAGTAATCACTCCCGTTTACTTAACTCTTACAAGACCATGTCCTAAGCACTGCACCTAGTTTTGGGCAAGTACAAGAATACATTGATAAACTTGTGTGTGTGTCTATTGGAGGGCCCTCAAGAAGGCCGGGGGCTGGAGAATGTACCCTCTAAGGAAAAGCTGAGGGAACTGGGCTTGTACAGCCTGGAGGAGAGATGGTTTAGAGGGGACCTGCCAGTAGCCTTCCATCTCCCACAAAGAAGTTGTTTAAAAGACAGAGCCAAGCTCTTTACTGAGGTGCATGGCTGGAGGACAAGAGACAATGGTCTTAAATTATGACAGGGCAGGTTCCAAGTAGGTACAAGGGAAAAATCACTCAGTATAATAAAGAACTGGAGCCGGTTGCCCCAAGAGATTGTATAGCCCAAGACCCAGCTGGACAAAACCCTAAGTAGTCTGACCTGTGTTGCATGTTGAACCTGTTTTGAGCATGAGGTTGGACTAGGTGGTTTCACAACATCTCTTTTGTGGGGTGTTTTCATAGTCTACCCTTGGCAAATGACCCTGATAACAGCATCTGTTAGGATAAGAACATGAGACTATTTAATGTGTGTGCCCGGTTGAATATGCAAAACTAGAGAGCATTTGCCCACAGCACATTGTGCTAAATAGAAAGACAACTATCACCCCCAACTGATCATGTAAAAGGGAAAGACAGACATCAGCTGGAAAAGGAGTAACGAGGGGGGGGGGGCGGGGGGGCAGTACTTGTAACCTACTTGGGCTGTTAGGGAGGGCTTGTGTGTGTAACACTGTGTGTATGACTGTGATTAGAACTCCTTGGGATGACTTATAGAGACATGTTTAGAAATCTGTAGGGATTTATTAACATTTTTCAAATGTGTTCTGCTTTATCTGCTATATTAACAATATTCATCCTGCATGTATAGTTCATTGATTGCTGGTTAATTACATGTCATTAGCAAACTAATAAACCATCTCAAACCCACTCTTGCTTTAAACTATGCAAAATTAATAGTTTTTCTCTGTGACACCTTCCAACATGAATGATTCTGTGATTTTATCCTGTGATAGCATTTTAATTGTCAAAGTGTGCTCGGGAACTCTGGGAGGGCAGTGGTTAGCACAGGCCAATTTCATGCCCACAGACATTTCTCTGTGTGCTTGAATTCACCAGTACAGAGGTAGCTAGTCTCTTGCTCCATACACCCAGCATCATGCCCAAATACTAACATCCAAGTTTCAAGGGAACCAGACTTTCCAGAGCCAAGTCCTGTATACATTTAAGAGCGCAGTACTCAGTGCATTGATTTTTTTTTGGAACACACCTCATCTGCAAGCATCAAATACAGGGAACAATCTGACCTCTTAAACCTTTCTGAATATTTAACCCAGTTTGCTTAGACACTGGAATTGTGTAATCTACTAGCTGGTTTAGGATAAATGAAGAAGCAGAAGGAAACAAAGGTGGAATTGCAACCTCAGAGCATTCTGACCGATCCTAAAAATTCTTAGAAACAAGCCTACCATTATTCCTTAAGGAACCTTGCTGTTATGTTCTCTTTCCTGTTTTTCAAGACACAGTCTAGCCCTTATATACAGACAAATTGAGATTATGTTCTCTCCCCTTCATGAGCATGTGCATATCTTTTGGCCGTAAGAGCAGATATTGCGGTGAATAGCTGAAAATGCCCAGTCTTGAATAAGGGCTGCTGTGCTCATTTGTCTTTATGTGGGAAAAAGAGAAGTGTTGGGTTAAAATCTGACTTCACAAAGCTCTGGCGAGAAAAAAGCTTCTGCCGAGAACGAGCACTGTGACATACTAAGTCTCTGGGAAAGCAGAGATCCCCAGTGCTGTTGTGCCTGTGGATAGGCTGCAGAGGGATAGTGAAGACCAGCAAGATCTCTCAGGGCTGGCACCTTCCCTGTGGGAGAAGGAGCCCTAAGTTTGCCTTTTCAGAAAAATGCTCTGCTGAGAGTGAGCACCGTGACATGCTGAGTCTCTGGGAAAGCAGAGATCCCCAGTGCTGTTGTGCCTGTGGATAGGCTGCAGAGGGATAGTGAAGACCAGCAAGATCTTTCAGGGCTGGCACCTTCCTTGTGGGAGAAGGAGCCAGACGTTTGCATTTTCAGAAAAAGCTTCTGCCGAGAACGAGCACTGTGACATGCTGAGTCTCTGGGAAAGCAGAGATCCCCAATGCTGTTGCGGTTAAAAATAGGCTGCAGAGGGATAGTGAAGACCAGAAAGATCTTTCAGGGCTGGCACCTTCCTTGTGGGAGAAGGAGCCGTAAGTTTGCCTTTTCAGAAAAAAGCTTCTGTGGAGAACGAGCAACGTGACATACTGAGTCTCTGGGAAAGCAGAGATCCCCAATGCTGTTGTGCCTGTGGATAGGCTGCAGAGCGATAGTGAAGACCAGCAATTTCTTTCAGGGCTGGCACCTTCCTTGTGGGAGAAGGAGCCGTAAGTTTGCCTTTTCAGAAAAAAGCTTCTGCCGAGAGCGAGCACCGTGACATGCTGAGTCTCTGGGAAAGCAGAGATCCCCAGTGCTGTTGCATCTAAGGATAGGCTGCAGGGAGGCGGTGAAGACCAGCAATTTCTTTCATGCCTGGCACCTTCCTTGGGGGAGAAGGAGCCAGACGTTTGCCTTTTCAGAAAAAGCTTCTGCCGAGAACGACCACTGTGACATGCTGTGTCTCTGGTAAAGGAGAGATCCCCGGTGCTGTTGTGCCTGTGCATAGGCTGCAGGCGGATAGTAAAGAATTGCATTAGCTTTCAGGGCTGGCACAATTCTTGTGGGAGAAGGAGCCGTAAGTTTGCCTTTTCAGAAAAAAGCTTCTGCTGAGAACGAGCACCGTGACATGCTGAGTCTCTGGGAAAGCAGAGATCCCCAGTGCTGTTGTGCCTGTGGATAGGCTGCAGAGGGATAGTGAAGACCAGCAAGATCTTTCAGGGCTGGCACCTTCCTTGTGGGAGAAGGACCCGTAAGTTTGCCTTTTCAGAAAAATGCTCTGCCGAGAGTGAGCACCGTGACATGCTGAGTCTCTGGGAAAGCAGAGATCCCCAGTGCTGTTGTGCCTGTGGATAGGCTGCAGAGGGATAGTGAAGACCAGCAAGATCTTTCAGGGCTGGCACCTTCCTTGTGGGAGACGGAGCCGTAAGTTTGCCTTTTCAGAAAAAGCTTCTGCCGAGAACGAGCACTGTGACATGCTGAGTCTCTGGGAAAGCAGAGATCCCAATGCTGTTGCGGCTAAAAATAGGCTGCAGAGGGATAGTGAAGACCAGCAAGGTCTTTCAGGGCTGGCACCTTCCTTGTGGGAGAAGGAGCCGTAAGTTTGCCTTTTCAGAAAAAAGCTTCTGCCGAGAACGAGCACCGTGACATGCTGAGTCTCTGGGAAAGCAGAGATCCCCAATGCTGTTGCGGCTAAAAATAGGCTGCAGAGGGATAGTGAAGACCAGCAAGATGTCTCAGGGCTGGCACCTTCCTTGTGGGAGAAGGAGCCAGACGTTTGCCTTTTCAGAAAAAGCTTCTGCCGAGAACGAGCACTGTGACATGCTGAGTCTCTGGGAAAGCAGAGATCCCCAATGCTGTTGCGGCTAAAAATAGGCTGCAGAGGGATAGTGAAGACCAGCAATATCTTTCAGGGCTGGCACCTTCCTTGTGGGAGAAGGAGCCGTAAGTTTACCTTTTCAGAAAAAGGCTCTGCCGAGAGTGAGCACCGTGACATACTGAGTCTCTGGAAAGCAGAGATCCCCAGTGCTGTTGTGCCTGTGGATAGGCTGCAGAGGGATAGTGAAGATCTGCATTAGCTTTCAGGGCTGGCACCTTCTTTGAGGGAAAAGGAGCCGTAAGTTTGCCTTTTCAGAAAAAAGCTTCTGTGGAGAACGAGCAACGTGACATACTGAGTCTCTGGGAAAGCAGAGATCCCCAGTGCTGTTGTGCCTGTGGATAGGCTGCAGAGGGATAGTGAAGACTAGCAAGATCTTTCAGGGCTGGCACCTTCCTTGTGGGAGAAGGAGCCGGCCGTTTGCCTTTTCAGAAAAAGTTTCTGCCGACAACAAGCACAGTGACATGCTGAGTCTCTGGGAAAGCAGAGATCCCCAATGCTGTTGCGACTAAAGATAGGCTGCAGAGGGATAGTGAAGACCAGCAAGATCTCTCAGGGCTGGCACCTTCCTTGTGGGAGAAGGAGCCCTAAATTTGCCTTTTCAGAAAAATGCTCTGCCGAGAGTGAGCACCGTGACATGCTGAGTCTCTGGGAAAGCAGAGATCCCCAATGCTGTTGTGCCTGTGGATAGGCTGCAGAGGGATAGTGAAGACCATCAAGATCTTTCAGGGCTGGCACCTTCCTTGTGGGAGAAGGAGCCAGACGTTTGCCTTTTCAGAAAAAGCTTCTGCCGAGAACGAGCAGTGTGACATGCTGAGTCTCTGGGAAAGCAGAGATCCCCAATGCTGTTGCGGCTAAAAATAGGCTGCAGAGGGGTAGTGAAGACCAGCAATATCTTTCAGGGCTGGCACCTTCCTTGTGGGAGAAGGAGCCGTAAGTTTACCTTTTCAGAAAAAGGCTCTGCCGAGAGTGAGCACCGACACATGCTGAGTCTCTGGGAAAGCAGAGATCCCCAGTGCTGTTGTGCCTGTGGATAGTCTGCAGAGGGATAGTGAAGACCAGCAATTTCTTTCAGGGCTGGCACCTTCCTTGTGGGAGAAGGAGCCGTAAGTTTAACTTTTCAAAAAAAGCTCTGCCGAGAACGAGCACCGTGACATACTGAGTCTCTGGAAAGCAGAGATCCCCAGTGCTGTTGTGCCTGTGGATAGGCTGCAGGAGGATAGTGAAGATCTGCATTAGCTTTCAGGGCTGGCACCTTCTTTGAGGGAAAAGGAGCCATAAGTTTGCCTTTTCAGAAAAAAGCTTCTGCCGAGAACGAGCACTGTGACATGCTGAGTCTCCGGGAAAGCAGGGATCCCCAATGCTGTTGCGGCTAAAGATAGGCTGCAGAGGGATAGTGAAGACCAACAAGATCTTTCAGGGCTGGCACCTTCCTTGTGGGAGAAGGAGCCGTAAGTTTGCCTTTTCAGAAAAAAGCTTCTGCCGAGAACGAGCACCGTGACATGCTGAGTCTCTGGGAAAGCAGAGATCCCCAATGCTGTTGCGGCTAAAGATAGGCTGCAGAGGGATAGTGAAGACCAGCAAGATCTTTCAGGGCTGGCACCTTCCTTGTGGGACAAGGGGCCGTAAGTTTGCCTTTTCAGAAAAAAGCTTCTGCCGAGAACGAGCACCGTGACATGCTGAGTCTCTGGGAAAGCAGAGATCCCCAATGCTGTTGCGACTAAAGATAGGCTGCAGAGGGATAGTGAAGACCAGCAAGATCTCTCAGGGCTGGCACCTTCCTTGTGGGAGAAGGAGCCCTAAGTTTGCCTTTTCAGAAAAATGCTCTGCCGAGAGTGAGCACCATGACATGCTGAGTCTCTGGGAAAGCAGAGATCCCCAGAGCTGTTGTGCCTGTGGATAGGCTGCAGAGGGATAGTGAAGACCAGCAAGATCTTTCAGGGCTGGCACCTTCCTTGTGGGAGAAGGAGCCAGACGTTTGCCCTTTAAGTAAAAGCCTCTGCCGAGAACGAGCACTGTGACATGCTGAGTCTCTGGGAAAGCAGAGATCCCCAATGCTGTTGTGCCTGTGGATAGGCTGCAGGCGGATAGTGAAGAATTGCATTAGCTTTCAGGGCTGGTACCTTCCTTGTGGGAGAAGGAGCCGTAAGTTTGCCTTTTCAGAAAAAAGCTTCTGCCGAGAGTGAGCACCGTGACATGCTGAGTCTCTGGGAAAGCAGGGATCCCCACTGCTGTTGTGCCTGTGGATAGGCTGCAGAGGGATAGTGAAGACCAGCAAGATCTTTCAGAGCTGGCACCTTCTTTGTGGGAGAAGGAGCCGTAAGTTTGCCTTTTCAGAAAAAAGCTTCTGCCGAGAACGAGCACCGTGACATGCTGAGTCTCTGGGAAAGCAGAGATCCCCAATGCTGTTGCGGCTAAAGATAGGCTGCAGAGGGATAGTGAAGACCAGCAAGATCTTTCAGGGCTGGCACCTTCCTTGTGGGAGAAGGAGCCGTAAGTTTGCCTTTTCAGAAAAAGCTTCTGCCGAGAACGAGCACCGTGACATGCTGAGTCTCTGGGAAAGCAGAGATCCCCAGTGTTATTGTGCCTGTGGATAGACTGCAGAGGGATAGTGAAGACCAGCAAGATCTTTCAGGGCTGGCACCTTCCTTGTGGGAGAAGGAGCCGTAAGTTTAACTTTTCAAAAAAAGCTCTGCCGAGAGTGAGCAGCGTGACATGCTGAGTCTCTGGAAAGCAGAGATCCCCAGTGCTGTTGTGCCTGTGGATAGGCTGCAGGAGGATAGTGAAGATCTGCATTAGCTTTCAGGGCTGGCACCTTCTTTGAGGGAAAAGGAGCCGTAAGTTTGCCTTTTCAGAAAAAAGCTTCTGTGGAGAACGAGCAACGTGACATACTGAGTCTCTGGGAAAGCAGAGATCCCCAATGCTGTTGTGCCTGTGGATAGGCTGCAGAGGGATAGTGAAGACCAGCAAGATCTTTCAGGGCTGGCACCTTCCTTGTGTGAGAAGGAGCCGTAAGTTTGCCTTTTCAGAAAAAAGCTTCTGCCGAGAACGAGCAGCGTGACGTGCTGAGTCTCTGGGAAAGCAGAGATCCCCAGTGCTGTTGCATCTAAGGATAAGCTGCAGGGAGGCGGTGAAGACCAGCAATTTCTTTCATGCCTGGCACCTTCCTTGGGGGAGAAGGAGCCAGACGTTTGCCTTTTCAGAAAAAGCTTCTGCCGAGAACGAGCACTGTGACATGCTGTGTCTCTGGGAAAGGAGAGATCCCCAGTGCTGTTGTGCCTGTGCATAGGCTGCAGGCGGATAGTCAAGCATTAGCTTTCAGGGCTGGCACCTTCCTTGTGGGAGACGGAGCCGTAAGTTTGCCTTTTCAGAAAAAGCTTCTGCCGAGAACGAGCACTGTGACATGCTGAGTCTCTGGGAAAGCAGAGATCCCAATGCTGTTGCGGCTAAAAATAGGCTGCAGAGGGATAGTGAAGACCAGCAAGGTCTTTCAGGGCTGGCACCTTCCTTGTGGGAGAAGGAGCCGTAAGTTTGCCTTTTCAGAAAAAAGCTTCTGCCGAGAACGAGCACCTTGACATGCTGAGTCTCTGGGAAAGCAGAGATCCCCAATGCTGTTGCGGCTAAAAATAGGCTGCAGAGGGATAGTGAAGACCAGCAAGATCTTTCAGGGCTGGCACCTTCCTTGTGGGAGAAGGAGCCGTAAGTTTGCCTTTTCAGAAAAATGCTCTGCCGAGAGTGAGCACCGTGACATGCTGAGTCTCTGGGAAAGCAGGGATCCCCAGTGCTGTTGTGCCTGTGGATAGGCTGCAGGAGGATAGTGAAGATCTGCATTAGCTTTCAGGGCTGGCACCTTCTTTGAGGGAAAAGGAGCCGTAAGTTTGCCTTTTCAGAAAAAAGCTTCTGTGGAGAACGAGCAACGTGACATACTGAGTCTCTGGGAAAGCAGAGATCCCCAATGCTGTTGCGGCTAAAGATAGGCTGCAGAGGGATAGTGAAGACCAGCAAGATGTCTCAGGGTTGGCACCTTCCTTGTGGGAGAGGGAGCCGTAAGTTTGCCTTTTCAGAAAAAGCCTCTGCCGAGAACGAGCACCGTGACATGCTGAGTCTCTGGAAAGCAGAGATCCCCAGTGCTGTTGTGCCTGTGGATAGGCTGCAGGCGGATAGTGAAGAATTGCATTAGCTTTCAGGGCTGGCACCTTCCTTGTGGGAGAAGGAGCCGTAAGTTTGCCTTTTCAGAAAAAGGCTCTGCCGAGAACGAGCACCGTGACATGCTGAGTCTCCGGGAAAGCAGGGATCCCCAGTGATGTTCTGCCTGTGGATAGGCTGCAGGCGGATAGTGAAGAATTGCATTAGCTTTCAGGGCTGGCACCTTCCTTGTGGGAGAAGGAGCCGTAAGTTTGCCTTTTCAGAAAAAGCTTCTGCCGAGAACGAGCACCGTGACATGCTGAGTCTCTGGGAAAGCAGAGATCCCCAATGCTGTTGCGGCTAAAGATAGGCTGCAGAGAGATAGTGAATACCAGCAAGATCTTTCAGGGCTGGCACCTTCCTTGTGGGAGAGGGAGCCGTAAGTTTGCCTTTTCAGAAAAAGCCTCTGCCGAGAACGAGCACCGTGACATGCTGAGTCTCTGGAAAGCAGAGATCCCCAGTGCTGTTGTGCCTGTGGATAGGCTGCAGAGGGATAGTGAAGACCAGCAAGATCTTTCAGGGCTGGCACCTTCCTTGTGGGAGAAGGAGTCAGACGTTAGCCTTTTCAGAAAAAGCTTCTGCCGAGAACGAGCAGTGTGACGTGCTAAGTCTCTGGGAAAGCAGAGATCCCCAATGCTGTTGCGGCTAAAAATAGGCTGCAGAGGGACAGTGAAGACCAGCAATATCTTTCAGGGCTGGCACCTTCCTTGTGGGAGAAGGAGCCGTAAGTTTGCCTTTTCAGAAAAAGGCTCTGCCGAGAGTGAGCACCGACACATGCTGAGTCTCTGGGAAAGCAGAGATCCCCAGTGCTGTTGTGCCTGTGGATAGTCTGCAGAGGGATAGTGAAGACCAGCAATTTCTTTCAGGGCTGGCACCTTCCTTGTGGGAGAAGGAGCCGTAAGTTTACCTTTTCAAAAAAAGCTCTGCCGAGAGTGAGCACCGTGACATACTGAGTCTCTGGAAAGCAGAGATCCCCAGTGCTGTTGTGCCTGTGGATAGGCTACAGGAGGATAGTGAAGATCTGCATTAGCTTTCAGGGCTGGCACCTTCCTTGTGGGAGAAGGAGCCGTAAGTTTGCCTTTTCAGAAAAAAACATTCTGCCGAGAACGAGCACCGTGACATGCTGAGTCTCTGGGAAAGCAGAGATCCCCAATGCTGTTGCGGCTAAAGATAGGCTGCAGAGGGATAGTGAAGACCAGCAAGATCTTTCAGGGCTGGCACCTTCCTTGTGGGAGAAGGAGCCGTAAGTTTGCCTTTTCAGAAAAAGCCTCTGCCGAGAACGAGCACCGTGACATGCTGAGTCTCTGGAAAGCAGAGATCCCCAGTGCTGTTGTGCCTGTGGATAGGCTGCAGAGGGATAGTGAAGACCAGCAAGATCTTTCAGGGCTGGCACCTTCCTTGTGGGAGAAGGAGCCAGACGTTTGCCTTTTCAGAAAAAGCTTCTGCCGAGAACAAGCAGTGTGACTTGCTAAGTCTCTGGGAAAGCAGAGATCCCCAATGCTGTTGCGGCTAAAAATAGGCTGCAGAGGGATAGTGAAGACCAGCAATATCTTTCAGGGCTGGCACCTTCCTTGTGGGAGAAGGAGCCGTAAGTTTACCTTTTCAGAAAAAGGCTCTGCCGAGAGTGAGCACCGACACATGCTGAGTCTCTGGGAAAGCAGAGATCCCCAGTGCTGTTGTGCCTGTGGATAGTCTGCAGAGGGATAGTGAAGACCAGCAATTTCTTTCAGGGCTGGCACCTTCCTTGTGGGAGAAGGAGCCGTAAGTTTACCTTTTCAAAAAAAGCTCTGCCGAGAGTGAGCACCGTGACATACTGAGTCTCTGGAAAGCAGAGATCCCCAGTGCTGTTGTGCCTGTGGATAGGCTACAGGAGTATAGTGAAGATCTGCATTAGCTTTCAGGGCTGGCACCTTCCTTGTGGGAGAAGGAGCCGTAAGTTTGCCTTTTCAGAAAAAAGCTTCTGCCGAGAACGAGCACCGTGACATGCTGAGTCTCTGGGAAAGCAGAGATCCCCAATGCTGTTGCGGCTAAAGATAGGCTGCAGAGGGATAGTGAAGACCAGCAAGATCTTTCAGGGCTGGCACCTTCCTTGTGGGAGAAGGAGCCGTAAGTTTGCCTTTTCAGAAAAAGCCTCTGCCGAGAACGAGCACCGTGACATGCTGAGTCTCCGGGAAAGCAGGGATCCCCAGTGCTGTTGTGCCTGTGGATAGGCTGCAGAGGGATAGTGAAGACCAGCAAGATCTTTCAGGGCTGGCACCTTCCTTGTGGGAGAAGGAGCCAGACGTTTGCCTTTTCAGAAAAAGCTTCTGCCGAGAGCGATCACAGTGACATGCTGAGTCTCTGGGAAAGCAGAGATCCCCAATGCTGTTGCGGCTAAAAATAGGCTGCAGAGGGATAGTGAAGTCCTGCAAGAGCTTTCAGACCTGGCACTTTCCTTGTAGCAGAATTGGCCGGACGTTTGCCTCTTCAGGAAAAGCTTCTGCCGAGAACGAGCACCGTGACATGCTGAGTCTCCGGGAAAGCAGGGATCCCCAGTGCTGTTGTGCCTGTGTATAGGATGCAGAAGGATAGTGAAGACCAGCAAGATCTTTCAGGGCTGGCACCTTCCTTGTGGGAGAAGGAGCCATAAGTTTGCCTTTTCAGAAAAAGGCTCTGCCGAGAGCGAGCACTGTGACATACTAAGTCTCTGGGAAAGCAGGGATCCCCAGTGCTGTTGTGCCTGTGGATAGTCTGCAGAGGGATAGTGAAGACCAGCAAGATCTTTAAGGGCTGGCACCTTCCTTGTGGGAGAAGGAGCCGTAAGTTTGCCTTTTCAGAAAAAGGTTCTGCCGAGAGCGAGCACCGTGACATGCTGAGTCTCTGGGAAAGCAGAGATCCCCAGTGCTGTTGTGCCTGTGGATAGGCTGCAGAGGGATAGTGAAGACTAGCAAGATCTTTCAGGGCTGGCACCTTCCTTGTGGGAGAAGGAGCCAGACGTTTGCCTTTTCAGAAAAAGGCTCTGCCGAGAACGAGCACCGTGACATGCTGAGTCTCTGGGAAAGCAGAGATCCCCAGTGCTGTTGTGCCTGTGGATAGGCTGCAGGGGGATAGTGAAGACCAGCAAGTCTTTCAGGGCTGGCACCTTCCTTGTGGGAGAAGGAGCCGTAAGTTTGCCTTTTCAGAAAAAGCCTCTGCCGAGAACGAGCACCGTGACATGCTGAGTCTCCGGGAAAGCAGGGATCCCCAGTGCTGTTGTGCCTGTGGATAGGCTGCAGAGGGATAGTGAAGAACAGCAAGATCTTTCACGGCTGGCACCTTCCTTGTGGGAGAAGGAGCCAGACGTTTGCCTTTTCAGAAAAAGCTTCTGCCGAGAGCGAGCACCGTGACATGGTGAGTCTCCGGGAAAGCAGGGATCCCCAGTGCTGTTGTGCCTGTTAATAGAATGCAGAGGGATAGTGAAGACCAGCAAGATCTTTCAGGGCTGGCGCCTTCCTTGTGGGAGAAGGAGCCGTAAGTTTGCCTTTTCAGAAAAAGGCTCTGCCGAGAGTGAGCACCGTGACATGCTGAGTCTCTTGAAAGCAGAGATCCCCAGTGCTGTTGTGCCTGTGGATAGGCTGCAGAGGGATAGTGAAGAATTGCATTAGCTTTCAGGGCTGGCGCCTCCTTTGTGGGAAAAGGAGCCGTAAGTTTGCCTTTTCAGAAAAATGCTTCTGCCGAGAACGAGCACCGTGACATGCTGAGTCTCTGGGAAAGCAGAGATCCCCAGTGCTGTTGTGCCTGTGGATAGGCTGCAGGCGGATAGTGAAGAATTGCATTAGCTTTCAGGGCTGGCACCTTCCTTGTGGGAGAAGGAGCCGTAAGTTTGCCTTTTCAGAAAAAGGCTCTGCCGAGAACGAGCACCGTGACATGCTGAGTCTCCGGGAAAGCAGGGATCCCCAGTAATGTTGTGCCTGTGGATAGGCTGCAGGCGGATAGTGAAGAATTGCATTAGCTTTCAGGGCTGGCACCTTCCTTGTGGGAGAAGGAGCCAGACGTTTGCCTTTTCAGAAAAAGCTTCTGCCGAGAACGAGCATCGTGACATGCTGAGTCTCTGGGAAAGCAGAGATCCCCAATGCTGTTGCGGCTAAAGATAGGCTGCAGAGGGATAGTGAAGACCAGCAAGATCTTTCAGGGCTGGCACCTTCCTTGTGGGAGAAGGAGCCGTAAGTTTGCCTTTTCAGAAAAAGCCTCTGCCGAGAACGAGCACCGTGACATGCTGAGTCTCTGGAAAGCAGAGATCCCCAGTGCTGTTGTGCCTGTGGATAGGCTGCAGAGGGATAGTGAAGACCAGCAAGATCTTTCAGGGCTGGCACCTTCCTTGTGGGAGAAGGAGCCAGACGTTAGCCTTTTCAGAAAAAGCTTCTGCCGAGAACGAGCAGTGTGACGTGCTAAGTCTCTGGGAAAGCAGAGATCCCCAATGCTGTTGCGGCTAAAAATAGGCTGCAGAGGGATAGTGAAGACCAGCAATATCTTTCAGGGCTGTCACCTTCCTTGTGGGAGAAGGAGCCGTAAGTTTGCCTTTTCAGAAAAAGGCTCTGCCGAGAGTGAGCACCGACACATGCTGAGTCTCTGGGAAAGCAGAGATCCCCAGTGCTGTTGTGCCTGTGGATAGTCTGCAGAGGGATAGTGAAGACCAGCAATTTCTTTCAGGGCTGGCACCTTCCTTGTGGGAGAAGGAGCCGTAAGTTTACCTTTTCAAAAAAAGCTCTGCCGAGAGTGAGCACCATGACATACTGAGTCTCTGGAAAGCAGAGATCCCCAGTGCTGTTGTGCCTGTGGATAGGCTACAGGAGGATAGTGAAGATCTGCATTAGCTTTCAGGGCTGGCACCTTCTTTGAGGGAAAAGGAGCCGTAAGTTTGCCTTTTCAGAAAAAAGCTTCTGTGGAGAACGAGCACCGTGACATACTGAGTCTCTGGGAAAGCAGAGATCCCCAATGCTGTTGCGGCTAAAGATAGGCTGCAGAGGGATAGTGAAGACCAACAAGATCTTTCAGGGCTGGCACCTTCCTTGTGGGAGAAGGAGCCGTAAGTTTGCCTTTTCAGAAAAAAGCTTCTGCCGAGAACGAGCACTGTGACATGCTGAGTCTCCGGGAAAGCAGGGATCCCCAGTGCTGTTGTGCCTGTGGATAGGCTGCAGAGGGATAGTGAAGACCAACAAGATCTTTCAGGGCTGGCACCTTCCTTGTGGGAGAAGGAGCCGTAAGTTTGCCTTTTCAGAAAAAGGCTCTGGCGAGAGTGAGCACCGTGACATGCTGAGTCTCTGGGAAAGCAGAGATCCCCAGTGCTGTTGTGCCTGTGGATAGGCTGCAGGCGGATAGTGAAGAATTGCATTAGCTTTCAGGGCTGGCACCTTCCTTGTGGGAGAAGGAGCCAGACGTTTGCCTTTTCAGAAAAAGCTTCTGCCGAGAACGAGCACCGTGACATGCTGAGTCTCTGGGAAAGCAGAGATCCCCAATGCTGTTGCGGCTAAAGATAGGCTGCAGAGGGATAGTGAAGACAAGCAAGATCTTTCAGGGCTGGCACCTTCCTTGTGGGAGAAGGAGCCGTAAGTTTGCCTTTTCAGAAAAAAACATTCTGCCGAGAACGAGCACCGTGACATGCTGAGTCTCTGGGAAAGCAGAGATCCCCAGTGCTGTTGTGCCTGTGGATAGGCTGCAGGCGGATAGTGAAGAATTGCATTAGCTTTCAGGGCTGGTACCTTCCTTGTGGGAGAAGGAGCCGTAAGTTTGCCTTTTCAGAAAAAAGCTTCTGCCGAGAACGAGCACCGTGACATGCTCAGTCTCTGGGAAAGCAGAGATCCCCAATGCTGTTGTGCCTGTGCATAGGCTGCAGGCAGATAGTCAAGCATTATCTTTCAGGGCTGGCACAATTCTTGGGGGAGAAGGAGCCGTAAGTTTGCCTTTTCAGAAAAAGCTTCTGCCAGGAACGAGCACTGTGACATGCTGAGTCTCTGGGAAAGCAGAGATCCCCAATGCTGTTGTGCCTGTGGATAGGCTGCAGGGGGATAGTGAAGACCAGCAAGTCTTTCAGGGCTGGCACCTTCCTTGTGGGAGAAGGAGCCGTAAGTTTGCCTTTTCAGAAAAAGCCTCTGCCGAGAACGAGCACCGTGACATGCTGAGTCTCCGGGAAAGCAGGGATCCCCAGTGCTGTTGTGCCTGTGGATAGGCTGCAGAGGGATAGTGAAGAACAGCAAGATCTTTCACGGCTGGCACCTTCCTTGTGGGAGAAGGAGCCAGACGTTTGCCTTTTCAGAAAAAGCTTCTGCCGAGAGCGAGCACCGTGACATGGTGAGTCTCCGGGAAAGCAGGGATCCCCAGTGCTGTTGTGCCTGTTAATAGAATGCAGAGGGATAGTGAAGACCAGCAAGATCTTTCAGGGCTGGCGCCTTCCTTGTGGGAGAAGGAGCCGTAAGTTTGCCTTTTCAGAAAAAGGCTCTGCCGAGAGTGAGCACCGTGACATGCTGAGTCTCTTGAAAGCAGAGATCCCCAGTGCTGTTGTGCCTGTGGATAGGCTGCAGAGGGATAGTGAAGAATTGCATTAGCTTTCAGGGCTGGCGCCTCCTTTGTGGGAAAAGGAGCCGTAAGTTTGCCTTTTCAGAAAAATGCTTCTGCCGAGAACGAGCACCGTGACATGCTGAGTCTCTGGGAAAGCAGAGATCCCCAGTGCTGTTGTGCCTGTGGATAGGCTGCAGGCGGATAGTGAAGAATTGCATTAGCTTTCAGGGCTGGCACCTTCCTTGTGGGAGAAGGAGCCGTAAGTTTGCCTTTTCAGAAAAAGGCTCTGCCGAGAACGAGCACCGTGACATGCTGAGTCTCCGGGAAAGCAGGGATCCCCAGTAATGTTGTGCCTGTGGATAGGCTGCAGGCGGATAGTGAAGAATTGCATTAGCTTTCAGGGCTGGCACCTTCCTTGTGGGAGAAGGAGCCAGACGTTTGCCTTTTCAGAAAAAGCTTCTGCCGAGAACGAGCATCGTGACATGCTGAGTCTCTGGGAAAGCAGAGATCCCCAATGCTGTTGCGGCTAAAGATAGGCTGCAGAGGGATAGTGAAGACCAGCAAGATCTTTCAGGGCTGGCACCTTCCTTGTGGGAGAAGGAGCCGTAAGTTTGCCTTTTCAGAAAAAGCCTCTGCCGAGAACGAGCACCGTGACATGCTGAGTCTCTGGAAAGCAGAGATCCCCAGTGCTGTTGTGCCTGTGGATAGGCTGCAGAGGGATAGTGAAGACCAGCAAGATCTTTCAGGGCTGGCACCTTCCTTGTGGGAGAAGGAGCCAGACGTTAGCCTTTTCAGAAAAAGCTTCTGCCGAGAACGAGCAGTGTGACGTGCTAAGTCTCTGGGAAAGCAGAGATCCCCAATGCTGTTGCGGCTAAAAATAGGCTGCAGAGGGATAGTGAAGACCAGCAATATCTTTCAGGGCTGTCACCTTCCTTGTGGGAGAAGGAGCCGTAAGTTTGCCTTTTCAGAAAAAGGCTCTGCCGAGAGTGAGCACCGACACATGCTGAGTCTCTGGGAAAGCAGAGATCCCCAGTGCTGTTGTGCCTGTGGATAGTCTGCAGAGGGATAGTGAAGACCAGCAATTTCTTTCAGGGCTGGCACCTTCCTTGTGGGAGAAGGAGCCGTAAGTTTACCTTTTCAAAAAAAGCTCTGCCGAGAGTGAGCACCATGACATACTGAGTCTCTGGAAAGCAGAGATCCCCAGTGCTGTTGTGCCTGTGGATAGGCTACAGGAGGATAGTGAAGATCTGCATTAGCTTTCAGGGCTGGCACCTTCTTTGAGGGAAAAGGAGCCGTAAGTTTGCCTTTTCAGAAAAAAGCTTCTGTGGAGAACGAGCACCGTGACATACTGAGTCTCTGGGAAAGCAGAGATCCCCAATGCTGTTGCGGCTAAAGATAGGCTGCAGAGGGATAGTGAAGACCAACAAGATCTTTCAGGGCTGGCACCTTCCTTGTGGGAGAAGGAGCCGTAAGTTTGCCTTTTCAGAAAAAAGCTTCTGCCGAGAACGAGCACTGTGACATGCTGAGTCTCCGGGAAAGCAGGGATCCCCAGTGCTGTTGTGCCTGTGGATAGGCTGCAGAGGGATAGTGAAGACCAACAAGATCTTTCAGGGCTGGCACCTTCCTTGTGGGAGAAGGAGCCGTAAGTTTGCCTTTTCAGAAAAAGGCTCTGGCGAGAGTGAGCACCGTGACATGCTGAGTCTCTGGGAAAGCAGAGATCCCCAGTGCTGTTGTGCCTGTGGATAGGCTGCAGGCGGATAGTGAAGAATTGCATTAGCTTTCAGGGCTGGCACCTTCCTTGTGGGAGAAGGAGCCAGACGTTTGCCTTTTCAGAAAAAGCTTCTGCCGAGAACGAGCACCGTGACATGCTGAGTCTCTGGGAAAGCAGAGATCCCCAATGCTGTTGCGGCTAAAGATAGGCTGCAGAGGGATAGTGAAGACAAGCAAGATCTTTCAGGGCTGGCACCTTCCTTGTGGGAGAAGGAGCCGTAAGTTTGCCTTTTCAGAAAAAAACATTCTGCCGAGAACGAGCACCGTGACATGCTGAGTCTCTGGGAAAGCAGAGATCCCCAGTGCTGTTGTGCCTGTGGATAGGCTGCAGGCGGATAGTGAAGAATTGCATTAGCTTTCAGGGCTGGTACCTTCCTTGTGGGAGAAGGAGCCGTAAGTTTGCCTTTTCAGAAAAAAGCTTCTGCCGAGAACGAGCACCGTGACATGCTCAGTCTCTGGGAAAGCAGAGATCCCCAATGCTGTTGTGCCTGTGCATAGGCTGCAGGCAGATAGTCAAGCATTATCTTTCAGGGCTGGCACAATTCTTGGGGGAGAAGGAGCCGTAAGTTTGCCTTTTCAGAAAAAGCTTCTGCCAGGAACGAGCACTGTGACATGCTGAGTCTCTGGGAAAGCAGAGATCCCCAATGCTGTTGTGCCTGTGGATAGGCTGCAGAGGGATAGTGAAGACCAGCAAGATCTTTCAGGGCTGGCACCTTCTTTGTGGGAGAAGGAGCCGTAAGTTTGCCTTTTCAGAAAAAAGCTTCTGCCGAGAACGAGCACCGTGACATGCTGAGTCTCTGGGAAAGCAGAGATCCCCAATGCTGTTGCGGCTAAAGATAGGCTGCAGAGGGATAGTGAAGACCAGCAAGATCTTTCAGGGCTGGCACCTTCCTTGTGGGAGAAGGAGCCGTAAGTTTGCCTTTTCAGAAAAAGCCTCTGCCGAGAACGAGCACCGTGACATGCTGAGTCTCCGGGAAAGCAGGGATCCCCAGTGCTGTTGTGCCTGTGGATAGGCTGCAGAGGGATAGTGAAGACCAGCAAGATATTTCAGGGCTGGCACCTTCCTTGTGGGAGAAGGAGCCAGACGTTTGCCTTTTCAGAAAAAGCTTCTGCCGAGAGCGATCACAGTGACATGCTGAGTCTATGGGAAAGCAGAGATCCCCAATGCTGTTGCGGCTAAAAATAGGCTGCAGAGGGATAGTGAAGTCCTGCAAGAGCTTTCAGACCTGGCACTTTCCTTGTAGCAGAATTTGCCGGACGTTTGCCTCTTCAGGAAAAGCTTCTGCCGAGAACGAGCACCGTGACATGCTGAGTCTCCGGGAAAGCAGGGATCCCCAGTGCTGTTGTGCCTGTGTATAGGATGCAGAAG
This sequence comes from Astur gentilis, assembly GCF_929443795.1. Taxonomy (NCBI): domain Eukaryota; kingdom Metazoa; phylum Chordata; class Aves; order Accipitriformes; family Accipitridae; genus Astur; species Astur gentilis. Next base: position 27,849,763 of record NC_064899.1, read on the forward strand.
GATAGTGAAGACCAGCAAGATCTTTCAGGGCTGGCACCTTCCTTGTGGGAGAAGGAGCCATAAGTTTGCCTTTTCAGAAAAAGGCTCTGCCGAGAGCGAGCACTGTGACATACTAAGTCTCTGGGAAAGCAGGGATCCCCAGTGCTGTTGTGCCTGTGGATAGGCTGCAGAGGGATAGTGAAGACCAGCAAGATCTTTCAGGGCTGGCACCTTCCTTGTGGGAGAAGGAGCCGTAAGTTTGCCTTTTCAGAAAAAGGTTCTGCCGAGAGCGAGCACCGTGACATGCTGAGTCTCTGGGAAAGCAGAGATCCCCAGTGCTGTTGTGCCTGTGGATAGGCTGCAGAGGGATAGTGAAGACTAGCAAGATCTTTCAGGGCTGGCACCTTCCTTGTGGGAGAAGGAGCCAGACGTTTGCCTTTTCAGAAAAAGGCTCTGCCGAGAACGAGCACCGTGACATGCTGAGTCTCTGGGAAAGCAGAGATCCCCAGTGCTGTTGTGCCTTTGGATAGGCTGCAGGGGGATAGTGAAGACCAGCAAGTCTTTCAGGGCTGGCACCTTCCTTGTGGGAGAAGGAGCCGTAAGTTTGCCTTTTCAGAAAAAGCCTCTGCCGAGAACGAGCACCGTGACATGCTGAGTCTCCGGGAAAGCAGGGATCCCCAGTGCTGTTGTGCCTGTGGATAGGCTGCAGAGGGATAGTGAAGAACAGCAAGATCTTTCAGGGCTGGCACCTTCCTTGTGGGAGAAGGAGCCAGACGTTTGCCTTTTCAGAAAAAGCTTCTGCCGAGAGCGAGCACCGTGACATGGTGAGTCTCCGGGAAAGCAGGGATCCCCAGTGCTGTTGTGCCTGTTAATAGAATGCAGAGGGATAGTGAAGACCAGCAAGATATTTCAGGGCTGGCGCCTTCCTTATGGGAGAAGGAGCCGTAAGTTTGCCTTTTCAGAAAAAGGCTCTGCCGAGAGTGAGCACCGTGACATGCTGAGTCTCTGGAAAGCAGAGATCCCCAGTGCTGTTGTGCCTGTGGATAGGCTGCAGAGGGATAGTGAAGAATTGCATTAGCTTTCAGGGCTGGCGCCTTCTTTGTGGGAAAAGGAGCCGTAAGTTTGCCTTTTCAGAAAAATGCTTCTGCCGAGAACGAGCACCGTGACATGCTGAGTCTCTGGGAAAGCAGAGATCCCCATTGCTGTTGTGCCTGTGGATAGGCTGCAGGCGGATAGTGAAGAATTGCATTAGCTTTCAGGGCTGGTACCTTCCTTGTGGGAGAAGGAGCCGTAAGTTTGCCTTTTCAGAAAAAGCTTCTGCCAGGAACGAGCACTGTGACATGCTGAGTCTCTGGGAAAGCAGGGATCCCCAATGCTGTTGTGCCTGTGGATAGGCTGCAGAGGGATAGTGAAGACCAGCAAGATCTTTCAGGGCTGGCACCTTCTTTGTGGGAGAAGGAGCCGTAAGTTTGCCTTTTCAGAAAAAAGCTTCTGCCGAGAACGAGCACCGTGACATGCTGAGTCTCTGGGAAAGCAGAGATCCCCAATGCTGTTGCGGCTAAAGATAGGCTGCAGAGGGATAGTGAAGACCAGCAAGATCTTTCAGGGCTGTCACCTTCCTTGTGGGAGAAGGAGCCGTAAGTTTGCCTTTTCAGAAAAAGCCTCTGCCGAGAACGAGCACCGTGACATGCTGAGTCTCCGGGAAAGCAGGGATCCCCAGTGCTGTTGTGCCTGTGGATAGGCTGCAGAGGGATAGTGAAGACCAGCAAGATATTTCAGGGCTGGCACCTTCCTTGTGGGAGAAGGAGCCAGACGTTTGCCTTTTCAGAAAAAGCTTCTGCCGAGAGCGATCACAGTGACATGCTGAGTCTCTGGGAAAGCAGAGATCCCCAATGCTGTTGCGGCTAAAAATAGGCTGCAGAGGGATAGTGAAGTCCTGCAAGAGCTTTCAGACCTGGCACTTTCCTTGTAGCAGAATTTGCCGGACGTTTGCCTCTTCAGGAAAAGCTTCTGCCGAGAACGAGCACCGTGACATGCTGAGTCTCCGGGAAAGCAGGGATCCCCAGTGCTGTTGTGCCTGTGTATAGGATGCAGAAGGATAGTGAAGACCAGCAAGATCTTTCAGGGCTGGCACCTTCCTTGTGGGAGAAGGAGCCATAAGTTTGCCTTTTCAGAAAAAGGCTCTGCCGAGAGCGAGCACTGTGACATACTAAGTCTCTGGGAAAGCAGGGATCCCCAGTGCTGTTGTGCCTGTGGATAGGCTGCAGAGGGATAGTGAAGACCAGCAAGATCTTTCAGGGCTGGCACCTTCCTTGTGGGAGAAGGAGCCGTAAGTTTGCCTTTTCAGAAAAAGGTTCTGCCGAGAGCGAGCACCGTGACATGCTGAGTCTCTGGGAAAGCAGAGATCCCCAGTGCTGTTGTGCCTGTGGATAGGCTGCAGAGGGATAGTGCAGACTAGCAAGATCTTTCAGGGCTGGCACCTTCCTTGTGGGAGAAGGAGCCAGACGTTTGCCTTTTCAGAAAAAGGCTCTGCCGAGAACGAGCACCGTGACATGGTGAGTCTCTGGGAAAGCAGAGATCCCCAGTGCTGTTGTGCCTTTGGATAGGCTGCAGGGGGATAGTGAAGACTAGCAAGTCTTTCAGGGCTGGCACCTTCCTTGTGGGAGAAGGAGCCGTAAGTTTGCCTTTTCAGAAAAAGCCTCTGCCGAGAACGAGCACCGTGACATGCTGAGTCTCCGGGAAAGCAGGGATCCCCAGTGCTGTTGTGCCTGTGGATAGGCTGCAGAGGGATAGTGAAGAACAGCAAGATCTTTCAGGGCTGGCACCTTCCTTGTGGGAGAAGGAGCCAGACGTTTGCCTTTTCAGAAAAAGCTTCTGCCGAGAGCGAGCACCGTGACATGGTGAGTCTCCGGGAAAGCAGGGATCCCCAGTGCTGTTGTGCCTGTTAATAGAATGCAGAGGGATAGTGAAGACCAGCAAGATATTTCAGGGCTGGCGCCTTCCTTGTGGGAGAAGGAGCCGTAAGTTTGCCTTTTCAGAAAAAGGCTCTGCCGAGAGTGAGCACCGTGACATACTGAGTCTCTGGAAAGCAGAGATCCCCAGTGCTGTTGTGCCTGTGGATAGGCTGCAGGCGGATAGTGAAGAATTGCATTAGCTTTCAGGGCTGGTACCTTCCTTGTGGGAGAAGGAGCCGTAAGTTTGCCTTTTCAGAAAAAGGCTCTGCCGAGAGTGAGCACCGTGACATGCTGAGTCTCTGGGAAAGCAGAGATCCCCAAAGCTGTTGTGCCTGTGGATAGGCTGCAGGCGGATAGTGAAGAATTGCATTAGCTTTCAGGGCTGGCACCTTCCTTGTGGGAGAAGGAGCCAGACGTTTGCCTTTTCAGAAAAAGCTTCTGCCGAGAACGAGCACCGTGACATGCTGAGTCTCTGGGAAAGCAGAGATCCCCAATGCTGTTGCGGCTAAAGATAGGCTGCAGAGGGATAGTGAAGACCAGCAAGATCTTTCAGGGCTGGCACCTTCCTTGTGGGAGAAGGAGCCGTAAATTTGCCTTTTCAGAAAAAAACATTCTGCCGAGAACGAGCACCGTGACATGCTGAGTCTCTGGGAAAGCAGAGATCCCCAATGCTGTTGCGGCTAAAGATAGGCTGCAGTGGGATAGTGAAGACCAGCAAGGTCTTTCAGGGCTGGCACCTTCCTTGTGGGAGAAGGAGCCGTAAGTTTGCCTTTTCAGAAAAAGCCTCTGCCGAGAGCGAGCACCGTGACATGCTGAGTCTCTGGAAAGCAGAGATCCCCAGTGCTGTTGTGCCTGTGGATAGGCTGCAGGGGGATAGTGAAGACCAGCAAGATCTTTAAGGGCTGGCACCTTCCTTGTGGGAGAAGGAGCCAGACGTTTGCCTTTTCAGAAAAAGCTTCTGCCGAGAACGAGCAGTGTGACGTGCTAAGTCTCTGGGAAAGCAGAGATCCCCAATGCTGTTGCGGCTAAAAATAAGCTGCAGAGGGATAGTGAAGACCAGCAATATCTTTCAGGGCTGGCACCTTCCTTGTGGGAGAAGGAGCCGTAAGTTTACCTTTTCAGAAAAAGGCTCTGCCGAGAGTGAGCACCGACACATGCTGAGTCTCTGGGAAAGCAGAGATCCCCAGTGCTGTTGTGCCTGTGGATAGTCTGCAGAGGGATATTGAAGACCAGCAATTTCTTTCAGGGCTGGCACCTTCCTTGTGGGAGAAGGAGCCGTAAGTTTACCTTTTCAAAAAAAGCTCTGCCGAGAGTGAGCACCGTGACATACTGAGTCTCTGGAAAGCAGAGATCCCCAGTGCTGTTGTGCCTGTGGATAGGCTACAGGAGGATAGTGAAGATCTGCATTAGCTTTCAGGGCTGGCACCTTCTTTCAGGGAAAAGGAGCCGTAAGTTTGCCTTTTCAGAAAAAAGCTTCTGTGGGGAACGAGCACCGTGACATACTGAGTCTCTGGGAAAGCAGAGATCCCCAATGCTGTTGCAGCTAAAGATAGGCTGCAGAGGGATAGTGAAGACCAACAAGATCTTTCAGGGCTGGCACCTTCCTTGTGGGAGAAGGAGCCGTAAGTTTGCCTTTTCAGAAAAAAGCTTCTGCCGAGAACGAGAACTGTGACATGCTGAGTCTCCGGGAAAGCAGGGATCCCCAATGCTGTTGTGCCTGTGGATAGGCTGCAGAGGGATAGTGAAGACCAACAAGATCTTTCAGGGCTGGCACCTTCCTTGTGGGAGAAGGAGCCAGACGTTTGCGTTTTCAGAAAAAGCTTCTGCCGAGAACGAGCAGTGTGACATGCTAAGTCTCTGGGAAAGCAGAGATCCCCAATGCTGTTGCGGCTCAAAATAGGCTGCAGAGGGATAGTGAAGACCAACAAGATCTTTCATGGCTGGCACCTTCCTTGTGGGAGAAGGAGCCGTAAGTTTGCCTTTTCAGAAATAAGCTTCTGCCGAGAACGAGCACCGTGACATGCTGAGTCTCTGGGAAAGCAGAGATCCCCAGTGCTGTTGTGCCTGTGGATAGGCTGCAGAGGGATAGTGAAGAATTGCATTAGCTTTCAGGGCTGGTACCTTCCTTGTGGGAGAAGGAGCCCTAAGTTTGCCTTTTCAGAAAAAAGCTTCTGCCGAGAGTGAGCACCGTGACATGCTGAGTCTCCGGGAAAGCAGGGATCCCCAGTGCTGTTGTGCCTGTGGATAGGCTGCAGAGGGATAGTGAAGACCAGCAAGATCTTTCAGGGCTGGCAGCTTCTCTGTGGGAGAAGGAGCCGTAAGTTTGCCTTTTCAGAAAAAGCTTCTGCCGAGAACGAGCACCGTGACATGCTGAGTCTCCGGGAAAGCAGGGATCCCCAATGCTGTTGTGCCTGTGGATAGGCTGCAGAGGGATAGTAAGACCAGCAAGATCTTTCAGGGCTGGCACCTTCTTTGTGGGAGAAGGAGCCGTAAGTTTGCCTTTTCAGAAAAAAGCTTCTGCCGAGAACGAGCACCGTGACATGCTCAGTCTCTGGGAAAGCAGAGATCCCCAATGCTGTTGTGCCTGTGCATAGGCTGCAGGCGGATAGTCAAGCATTAGCTTTCAGGGCTGACACAATTCTTGGGGGAGAAGGAGCCGTAAGTTTGCCTTTTCAGAAAAAGCTTCTGCCGAGAACGAGCACTGTGACATGCTGAGTCTCTGGGAAAGCAGAGATCCCCAATGCTGTTGTGCCTGTGGATAGGCTGCAGAGGGATAGTGAAGACCAGCAAGATCTTTCAGGGCTGGCACCTTCCTTGTGGGAGAAGGAGCCGTAAGTTTGCCTTTTCAGAAAAAGGCTCTGCCGAGAGTGAGCACCGTGACATACTGAGTCTCTGGAAAGCAGAGATCCCCAGTGCTGTTGTGCCTGTGGATAGGCTGCAGAGGGATAGTGAAGAATTGCATTAGCTTTCAGGGCTGGCACCTTCTTTGTGGGAAAAGGAGCCGTAAGTTTGCCTTTTCAGAAAAAAGCTTCTGCCGAGAACGAGCACCGTGACATGCTGAGTCTCTGGGAAAGCAGAGATCCCCAATGCTGTTGCGGCTAAAGATAGGCTGCAGAGGGATAGTGAAGACCAGCAAGATCTTTCAGGGCTGGCACCTTCTTTGTGGGAGAAGGAGCCGTAAGTTTGCCTTTTCAGAAAAAGCCTCTGCCGAGAACGAGCACCGTGACATGCTGAGTCTCCGGGAAAGCAGGGATCCCCAGTGCTGTTGTGCCTGTGGATAGGCTGCAGAGGGATAGTGAAGACCAGCAAGATCTTTCAGGGCTGGCACCTTCCTTGTGGGAGAAGGAGCCAGACGTTTGCCTTTTCAGAAAAAGCTTCTGCCGAGAGCGATCACAGTGACATGCTGAGTCTCTGGGAAAGCAGAGATCCCCAGTGCTCCTGCGGCTAAAGGATCCCCAGTGCTGTTGTGCCTGTGGATAGGCTGCCGGGGGCGGTGAAGACCACAAAATCTTTCATAGCTGGCACTTTCCTTGCGGGAGAAGGAGCCAGACGTTTTCCTTTTTTCAAATACGCTCTGCCGTGAACGAGCACCGTGAGATGCTGATTCTCTTGGAAAGCAGATATCCCCAGTACTTTTGAGGCTAAAGATAGGCTGCAGAGGGATAGTGAAGTCCTGCAAGAGCTTTCAGAGCTGGCACTTTCCTTGTAGCAGAATTGGCCGGACGTTTGCCTCTTCAGGAAAAGTTTCTGCCGAGAACGAGGACCGTGACATGCTGAGTCTCCGGGAAAGCAGGGATCCCCAGTGCTGTTGTGCCTGTGTATAGGATGCAGAATGATAATGAAGACCAGCAAGATCTTTCAGGGCTGGCACCTTCCTTGTGGGAGAAGGAGCCCTAAGTTTGCCTTTTCCGAAAAAGGCTCTGCCGAGAGCGAGCACTGTGACATACTAAGTCTCTGGGAAAGCAGGGATCCCCAGTGCTGTTGTGCCTGTGGATAGGCTGCAGAGGGATAGTGAAGACTAGCAAGATCTTTCAGGGCTGGCACCTTCCTTGTGGGAGAAGGAGCCAGACGTTTGCCTTTTCAGAAAAAGGCTCTGCCGAGAACGAGCACCGTGACATGCTGAGTCTCTGGGAAAGCAGAGATCCCCAGTGCTGTTGTGCCTGTGGATAGGCTGCAGGGGGATAGTGAAGACCAGCAAGTCTTTCAGGGCTGGCACCTTCCTTGTGGGAGAAGGAGCCGTAAGTTTGCCTTTTCAGAAAGAGCCTCTGCCGAGAACGAGCACCGTGACATGCTGAGTCTCCGGGAAAGCAGGGATCCCCAGTGCTGTTGTGCCTGTGGATAGGCTGCAGAGGGATAGTGAAGACCAGCAAGATATTTCAGGGCTGGCACCTTCCTTGTGGGAGAAGGAGCCGTAAGTTTGCCTTTTCAGAAAAAGGCTGTGCCGAGAGTGAGCACCGTGACATACTGAGTCTCTGGAAAGCAGAGATCCCCAGTGCTGTTGTGCCTGTGGATAGGCTGCAGAGGGATAGTGAAGAATTGCATTAGCTTTCAGGTCTGGCACCTTCTTTGTGGGAAAAGGAGCCGTAAGTTTGCCTTTTCAGAAAAAAGCTTCTGCCGAGAACGAGCACCGTGACATGCTGAGTCTCTGGGAAAGCAGAGATCCCCATTGCTGTTGTGCCTGTGGATAGGCTGCAGGCGGATAGTGAAGAATTGCATTAGCTTTCAGGGCTGGTACCTTCCTTTTGGGAGAAGGAGCCGTAAGTTTGCCTTTTCAGAAAAAGGCTCTGCCGAGAGTGAGCACCGTGACATGCTGAGTCTCTGGGAAAGCAGAGATCCCCAGTGCTGTTGTGCCTGTGGATAGGCTGCAGGCGGATAGTGAAGAATTGCATTAGCTTTCAGGGCTGGCACCTTCCTTGTGGGAGAAGGAGCCAGACGTTTGACTTTTCAGAAAAAGCTTCTGCCGAGAACGAGCACCGTGACATGCTGAGTCTCTGGGAAAGCAGAGATCCCCAATGCTGTTGCGGCTAAAGATAGGCTGCAGAGGGATAGTGAAGACCAGCAAGATCTTTCAGGGCTGGCACCTTCCTTGTGGGAGAAGGAGCCAGACGTTTGCCTTTTCAGAAAAAGCTTCTGCCGAGAACGAGCACCGTGACATGCTGAGTCAATGGGAAAGCAGAGATCCCCAAAGCTGTTGTGCCTGTGGATAGGCTGCAGGCGGCGGTGAAGACCACAAAATCTTTCAGGCCTGGCACTTGCCTTGCAGGAGAAGGAGCCAGACGTTTGCCTTTTCAGAAAAAGCTTCTGCCAAGAGCGAGCACCGTGACATGCTGAGTGTCTGGGAAAGCAGAGATCCCCAATACTGTTGCGGCTAAAAATAGGCTGCAGAGGGATAGTGAAGTCCTGCAAGAGCTTGCTGGTCTTCACTATCCCTCTGCAGCCTATCCACAGGCACAACAGCTTTGGGGATCTCTGCTTTCCCAGAGACTCAGCATGTCACGGTGCTCGTTCTCGGCAGAAGCTTTTTTCTGAAAAGGCAAACGTCTGGCTCCTTCTCCCACAAGGAAGCTGCCATCCCGGAAAGCTAGTGCAGGTCTTCACTATCCGCCTGCAGCCTATCCACAGGCACAAGAGCATTGGGAATCTCTGCTTTCCCAGAGACTCAGCATGTCACGGTGCTCGTTCTCGGCAGAAACCTTTTTCTGAAAAGGCAAACGTCTGGCTCCTTCTCCCACAAGGAAGGTGCCAGCCCTGAAAGATCTTGCTGGTCTTCACTATCCCTCTGCAGCCTATCCACAGGCACAACAGCATTGGGGATCTCTGCTTTCACAGAGACTCAGCATGTCACGGTGCTCGCTCTCGGCAGAACCTTTTTCTGAAAAGGCAAACTTATGGCTCCTTCTCCCACAAGGAAGGTGCCAGCCCTGAAAGATCTTGCTGGTCTTCACTATCCCTCTGCAGCCTATCCACAGGCACAAAAGCATTGGGGATCTCTGCTTTCCCAGAGACTCAGCATGTCACGGTGCTCGTTCTCGGCAGAAGCTTTTTTCTGAAAAGGCAAACTTACGGCTGCTTCTCCCACAAGGAAGGTGCCAGCCCTGAAAGATCTTGCTGATCTTCACTATCCCTCTGCAGCCTATCCACAGGCACAACAGCACAGCGGATCTCTGCTATCCCGGAGACTCAGCATGTCACGGTGCTCGTGCTCGGCAGAAGCTTTTTTCTGAAAAGACAAACTTACGGTTCCTTCTCCCACAAGGAAGGTGCCAGCCCTGAAAGATCTTGCTGCTCTTCACTATCCCTCTGCAGCCTATCCACAGGCACAACAGCACAGGGGATCTCTGCTATCCCGGAGACTCAGCATGTCACGGTGTTCGTTCTCGGCAGAAGCTTTTTTCTGAAAAGGCAAACTTACGGCTCCTTCTCTCACAAGGAAGGTGCCAGCCCTGAAAGATCTTGCTGTTCTTCACTATCCCTCTGCAGCCTATCTTTAGCCGCAAGAGCATTGGGGATCTCTGCTTTCCCAGAGACTCAGCATCTCACGGTGCTCGTTCTCGGCAGAAGCCTTTTTCTGAAAAGGTAAACTTATGTCTCCTTCTCCCACAAGGAAGGTGCCAGCCCTGCAAGCTAATGCAATTCTTCACTATCCGCCTGCAGCCTATCCTCAGGCACAACAGCACTGGGGATCTCTGCTTTCCCAGAGACTCAGCATGTCACGGTGCTCGTTCTCGGCAGAGACTTTTTTCTGAAAAGGCAAACTTACGGTTGCTTCTCCCACAAGGAAGGTGCCAGCCCTGAAAGATCTTGCTGGTTTTCACTATCCCTCTGCAGCATATCTATAGCCGCAACAGCACTGGGGATCTCTGCTTTCCCAGAGACTCAGCAGGTCACGGTGCTCGTTCTCGGCAGAAGCTTTTTTCTGAAAAGGCAAACTTACGGCTGCTTCTCCCACAAGGAAGGTGCCAGCCCTGAAAGATCTTGCTGCTCTTCACTATCCCTCTGCAGCCTATCCACAGGCACAACAGCACTGGGGATCTCTGCTTTCCCAGAGACTCAGTATGTCACGGTGCTCGTTCTCGGCAGAGACTTTTTTCTGAAAAGGCAAACTTACGGTTGCTTCTCCCACAAGGAAGGTGCCAGCCCTGAAAGATCTTGCTGGTTTTCACTATCCCTCTGCAGCATATCTATAGCCGCAACAGCACTGGGGATCTCTGCTTTCCCAGAGACTCAGCAGGTCACGGTGCTCGTTCTCGGCAGAAGCTTTTTTCTGAAAAGGCAAACTTACGGCTGCTTCTCCCACAAGGAAGGTGCCAGCTCTGAAAGATCTTGCTGGTTTTCACTATCCCTCTGCAGCCTATCTATAGCCGCAACAGCACTGGGGATCTCTGCTTTCCCAGAGACTCAGCATGTCACGGTGCTCGTTCTCGGCAGAAGCCTTTTTCTGAAAAGGTAAACTTACGTCTCCTTCTCCCACAAGGAAGGTGCCAGCCCTGAAAGATCTTGCTGGTCTTCACTATCCCTCTGCAGCCTATCCACAGGCACAACAGCACTGGGGATCTCTGCTTTCCCAGAGACTCAGTATGTCACAGTGCTCGTTCTCGCCAGAAGCTTTTTCTGAAAAGGCAAACGTCTGGCTCATTCTCCCACAAGGAAGGTGCCAGCCCTGAAAGATCTTGCTGGTCTTCACTATCCCTCTGCAGCCTATCTTTAGCCGCAACAACATTGGGGATCTCTGCTTTCCCAGAGACTCAGCATCTCACGGTGCTCGTTCTCGGCAGAAGCGTTTTTCTGAAAAGGTAAACTTACGTCTCCTTCTCCCACAAGGAAGGTGCCAGCCCTGCAAGCTAATGCAATTCTTCACTATCCGCCTGCAGCCTATCCACAGGCACAACAGCACTGGGGATCTCTGCTTTCCCAGAGACTCAGCATGTCACGGTGCTCGTTCTCGGCAGAAGCTTTTTTCTGAAAAGGCAAACTTACAGCTGCTTCTCCCACAAGGAAGGTGACAGCTCTGAAAGATCTTGCTGGTTTTCACTAACCCTCTGCAGCCTATCTATAGCCGCAACAGCACTGGGGATATCTGCTTTCCCAGAGACTCAGCATGTCACGGTGCTCGTTCTCGGCAGAAGCTTTTTTCTGAAAAGGCAAACTTACGGCTCCTTCTCCCACAAGGAAGGTGCCAGCCCTGAAAGATCTTTCTGGTCTTCACTATCCCTCTGCAGCCTATCATTAGCCGCCACAGCACTGGGGATCTCTGCTTTCCCAGAGACTCAGCATGTCACGGTGCTTGTTCTCGGCAGAGGCTTTTTCTGAAAAGGCAAACGTCTGGCTCCTTCTCCCACAAGTAAGGTGCCAGCCCTGAAAGATCTTGCTGCTCTTCACTATCCCTCTGCATCCTATCTTTAGCCGCAACAACATTGGGGATCTCTGCTTTCCCAGAGACTCAGCATGTCACGGTGCTCGTTCTCGGCAGAAGCTTTTTTCTGAAAAGGCAAACTTATGGCTGCTTCTCCCACAAGGAAGGTGCCAGCCCTGAAAGATCTTTCTGATCTTCACTATCCCTCTGCAGCCTATCCACAGGAACAACAGCACAGCGGATCTCTGCTATCCCGGAGACTCAGCATGTCACGGTGCTCGTTCTCGGCAGAAGCTTTTTTCTGAAAAGACAAACTTACGGTTCCTTCTCCCACAAGGAAGGTGCCAGCCCTGAAAGATCTTGCTGTTCTTCACTATCCCTCTGCAGCCTATCCACAGGCACAACAGCACTGGGGATCTCTGCTTTCCCGGAGACTCAGCATGTCAGAGTGCTCACTCTCGGCAGAGCCTTTTTCTGAAAAGGCAAACTTACGGCTCCTTCTCCCACAAGGAAGGTGCCAGCCCTGAAAGATCTTGCTGTTCTTCACTATCCCTCTGCAGCCTATCCACAGGCACAACAGCACAGGGGATCTCTGCTATCCCGGAGACTCAGCATGTCACGGTGTTCGTTCTCGGCAGAAGCTTTTTTCTGAAAAGGCAAACTTACGGCTCCTTCTCCCACAAGGAATGTGCCCGCCCGGAAAGCTAATGCAGGTCTTCACGATCCGCCTGCAGCCTATCCTCAGGCTCAAGAGCATTGGGAATCTCTGCTTTCCCAGAGACTCAGCATGTCACGGTGCTCGTTCTTGGGAGAAGCTTTTTTCTGAAAAGGCAAACTTAGGGCTCCTTCTCCCACAAGGAAGGTGCCAGCCCTGAAAGATCTTGCTGCTCTTCACTATCCCTCTGCAGCCTATCCACAGGCACAACAGCACTGGGGATCTCTGCTTTCCCAGAAACTCAGCATGTCACAGTGCTCACTCTCGGCAGAGCCTTTTTCTGAAAAGGTAAACTTACGGCTCCTTCTCCACAGGGAAGGTGCCAGCCCTGAAAATCTTGCTGTTCTACTCTATCCCTCTGCAGCCTATCCACAGGCACAACAGGATTGGGGATCTCTGCTTTCCCAGAGACTCAGCATGTCACGGTGCTCGTTCTCGGCAGAAGCTTTTTTCTGAAAACGCAAACTTACGGCTCCTTCTCCCACAAGGAAGGTGCCAGCCCTGAAAGATCTTGCTGGTATTCACTATCCTTCTGCAGCCTATCTTTAGCCGCAACAGCATTGGGGATCTCTGCTTTCCCAGAGACTCAGCATGTCACGGTGCTCGTTCTCAGCAGAAGCTTTTTTCTGAAAAGGCAAACTTACGGCTCCTTCTCCCACAAGGAATGTGCCAGCCCTGAAAGATCTTGCTGTTCTTCACTATCCCTCTGCAGCCTATCCACAGGCACAACAGCACTGGGGATCTCTGCTTTCCCAGAGACTCAGCATGTCACGGTGCTCGCTCTCGGCAGAAGCCTTTTTCTGAAAAGGTAAACTTACGTCTCCTTCTCCCACAAGGAAGGTGCCAGCCCTGCAAGCTAATGCAATTCTTCACTATCCGCCTGCAGCCTATCCACAGGCACAACAGCACTGGGGATCTCTGCTTTCCCAGAGACTCAGCATGTCACGGTGCTCGTTCTCGGCAGAAGCTTTTTTCTGAAAAGGCAAACTTACGGCTGCTTCTCCCACAAGGAAGGTGCCAGCCCTGAAAGATCTTGCTGGTCTTCACTATCCCTCTGCATCCTATCTTTAGCCGCAACAACATTGGGGATCTCTGCTTTCCCAGAGACTCAGCATCTCACGGTGCTCGTTCTCGGCAGAAGCCTTTTTCTGAAAAGGTAAACTTACGTCTCCTTCTCCCACAAGGAAGGTGCCAGCCCTGCAAGCTAATGCAATTCTTCACTATCCGCCTGCAGCCTATCCACAGGCACAACAGCACTGGGGATCTCTGCTTTCCCAGAGACTCAGCATGTCACGGTGCTCGTTCTCGGCAGAAGCTTTTTTCTGAAAAGGCAAACTTACGGCTGCTTCTCCCACAAGGAAGGTGCCAGCTCTGAAAGATCTTGCTGGTTTTCACTATCCCTCTGCAGCCTATCTATAGCCGCAACAGCACTGGGGATCTCTGCTTTCCCAGAGACTCAGCATGTCACGGTGCTCGTTCTCGGCAGAAGCCTTTTTCTGAAAAGGCAAACTTACGGCTCCTTCTCCCACAAGGAAGGTGCCAGCCCTGAAAGATCTTTCTGGTCTTCACTATCCCTCTGCAGCCTATCATTAGCCGCCACAGCACTGGGGATCTCTGCTTTCCCAGAGACTCAGCATGTCACGGTGCTCGTTCTCGGCAGAGGCTTTTTCTGAAAAGGCAAACGTCTGGCTCCTTCTCCCACAAGTAAGGTGCCAGCCCTGAAAGATCTTGCTGCTCTTCACTATCCCTCTGCAGCCTATCCACAGGCACAAAAGCATTGGGGATCTCTGCTTTCCCAGAGACTCAGCATGTCACGGTGCTCGTTCTCGGCAGAAGCTTTTTTCTGAAAAGGCAAACTTATGGCTGCTTCTCCCACAAGGAAGGTGCCAGCCCTGAAAGATCTTGCTGATCTTCACTATCCCTCTGCAGCCTATCCACAGGCACAACAGCACTGGGGATCTCTGCTTTCCCGGAGACTCAGCATGTCACAGTGCTCACTCTCGGCAGAGCCTTTTTCTGAAAAGGCAAACTTACGGCTCCTTCTCCCACAGGGAAGGTTCCAGCCCTGAAAGATCTTGCTGTTCTTCACTATCCCTCTGCAGCCTATCCACAGGCACAACAGCACAGGGGATCTCTGCTATCCCGGAGACTCAGCATGTCACGGTGTTCGTTCTCGGCAGAAGCTTTTTTCTGAAAAGGCAAACTTACGGCTCCTTCTCCCACAAGGAATGTGCCCGCCCGGAAAGCTAATGCAGGTCTTCACGATCCGCCTGCAGCCTATCCTCAGGCTCAAGAGCATTGGGAATCTCTGCTTTCCCAGAGACTCAGCATGTCACGGTGCTCGTTCTTGGGAGAAGCTTTTTTCTGAAAAGGCAAACTTAGGGCTCCTTCTCCCACAAGGAAGGTGCCAGCCCTGAAAGATCTTGCTGATCTTCACTATCCCTCTGCAGCCTATCCACAGGCACAACAGCACTGGGGATCTCTGCTTTCCCAGAAACTCAGCATGTCACAGTGCTCACTCTCGGCAGAGCCTTTTTCTGAAAAGGTAAACTTACGGCTCCTTCTCCACAGGGAAGGTGCCAGCCCTGAAAATCTTGCTGTTCTACTCTATCCCTCTGCAGCCTATCCACAGGCACAACAGGATTGGGGATCTCTGCTTTCCCAGAGACTCAGCATGTCACGGTGCTCGTTCTCGGCAGAAGCTTTTTTCTGAAAACGCAAACTTACGGCTCCTTCTCCCACAAGGAAGGTGCCAGCCCTGAAAGATCTTGCTGGTATTCACTATCCTTCTGCAGCCTATCTTTAGCCGCAACAGCTTTGGGGATCTCTGCTTTCCCAGAGACTCAGCATGTCACGGTGCTCGTTCTCAGCAGAAGCTTTTTTCTGAAAAGGCAAACTTACGGCTCCTTCTCCCACAAGGAAGGTGCCAGCCCTGCAAGCTAATGCAATTCTTCACTATCCGCCTGCAGCCTATCCACAGGCACAACAGCACTGGGGATCTCTGCTTTCCCAGAGACTCAGCATGTCACGGTGCTCGTTCTCGGCAGAAGCTTTTTTCTGAAAAGGCAAACTTACAGCTGCTTCTCCCACAAGGAAGGTGACAGCTCTGAAAGATCTTGCTGGTTTTCACTAACCCTCTGCAGCCTATCTATAGCCGCAACAGCACTGGGGATATCTGCTTTCCCAGAGACTCAGCATGTCACGGTGCTCGTTCTCGGCAGAAGCTTTTTTCTGAAAAGGCAAACTTACGGCTCCTTCTCCCACAAGGAAGGTGCCAGCCCTGAAAGATCTTTCTGGTCTTCACTATCCCTCTGCAGCCTATCATTAGCCGCCACAGCACTGGGGATCTCTGCTTTCCCAGAGACTCAGCATGTCACGGTGCTTGTTCTCGGCAGAGGCTTTTTCTGAAAAGGCAAACGTCTGGCTCCTTCTCCCACAAGTAAGGTGCCAGCCCTGAAAGATCTTGCTGCTCTTCACTATCCCTCTGCATCCTATCTTTAGCCGCAACAACATTGGGGATCTCTGCTTTCCCAGAGACTCAGCATGTCACGGTGCTCGTTCTCGGCAGAAGCTTTTTTCTGAAAAGGCAAACTTATGGCTGCTTCTCCCACAAGGAAGGTGCCAGCCCTGAAAGATCTTTCTGATCTTCACTATCCCTCTGCAGCCTATCCACAGGAACAACAGCACAGCGGATCTCTGCTATCCCGGAGACTCAGCATGTCACGGTGCTCGTTCTCGGCAGAAGCTTTTTTCTGAAAAGACAAACTTACGGTTCCTTCTCCCACAAGGAAGGTGCCAGCCCTGAAAGATCTTGCTGTTCTTCACTATCCCTCTGCAGCCTATCCACAGGCACAACAGCACTGGGGATCTCTGCTTTCCCGGAGACTCAGCATGTCAGAGTGCTCACTCTCGGCAGAGCCTTTTTCTGAAAAGGCAAACTTACGGCTCCTTCTCCCACAAGGAAGGTGCCAGCCCTGAAAGATCTTGCTGTTCTTCACTATCCCTCTGCAGCCTATCCACAGGCACAACAGCACAGGGGATCTCTGCTATCCCGGAGACTCAGCATGTCACGGTGTTCGTTCTCGGCAGAAGCTTTTTTCTGAAAAGGCAAACTTACGGCTCCTTCTCCCACAAGGAATGTGCCCGCCCGGAAAGCTAATGCAGGTCTTCACGATCCGCCTGCAGCCTATCCTCAGGCTCAAGAGCATTGGGAATCTCTGCTTTCCCAGAGACTCAGCATGTCACGGTGCTCGTTCTTGGGAGAAGCTTTTTTCTGAAAAGGCAAACTTAGGGCTCCTTCTCCCACAAGGAAGGTGCCAGCCCTGAAAGATCTTGCTGCTCTTCACTATCCCTCTGCAGCCTATCCACAGGCACAACAGCACTGGGGATCTCTGCTTTCCCAGAAACTCAGCATGTCACAGTGCTCACTCTCGGCAGAGCCTTTTTCTGAAAAGGTAAACTTACGGCTCCTTCTCCACAGGGAAGGTGCCAGCCCTGAAAATCTTGCTGTTCTACTCTATCCCTCTGCAGCCTATCCACAGGCACAACAGGATTGGGGATCTCTGCTTTCCCAGAGACTCAGCATGTCACGGTGCTCGTTCTCGGCAGAAGCTTTTTTCTGAAAACGCAAACTTACGGCTCCTTCTCCCACAAGGAAGGTGCCAGCCCTGAAAGATCTTGCTGGTATTCACTATCCTTCTGCAGCCTATCTTTAGCCGCAACAGCATTGGGGATCTCTGCTTTCCCAGAGACTCAGCATGTCACGGTGCTCGTTCTCAGCAGAAGCTTTTTTCTGAAAAGGCAAACTTACGGCTCCTTCTCCCACAAGGAATGTGCCAGCCCTGAAAGATCTTGCTGTTCTTCACTATCCCTCTGCAGCCTATCCACAGGCACAACAGCACTGGGGATCTCTGCTTTCCCAGAGACTCAGCATGTCACGGTGCTCGCTCTCGGCAGAAGCCTTTTTCTGAAAAGGTAAACTTACGTCTCCTTCTCCCACAAGGAAGGTGCCAGCCCTGCAAGCTAATGCAATTCTTCACTATCCGCCTGCAGCCTATCCACAGGCACAACAGCACTGGGGATCTCTGCTTTCCCAGAGACTCAGCATGTCACGGTGCTCGTTCTCGGCAGAAGCTTTTTTCTGAAAAGGCAAACTTACGGCTGCTTCTCCCACAAGGAAGGTGCCAGCCCTGAAAGATCTTGCTGGTCTTCACTATCCCTCTGCATCCTATCTTTAGCCGCAACAACATTGGGGATCTCTGCTTTCCCAGAGACTCAGCATCTCACGGTGCTCGTTCTCGGCAGAAGCCTTTTTCTGAAAAGGTAAACTTACGTCTCCTTCTCCCACAAGGAAGGTGCCAGCCCTGCAAGCTAATGCAATTCTTCACTATCCGCCTGCAGCCTATCCACAGGCACAACAGCACTGGGGATCTCTGCTTTCCCAGAGACTCAGCATGTCACGGTGCTCGTTCTCGGCAGAAGCTTTTTTCTGAAAAGGCAAACTTACGGCTGCTTCTCCCACAAGGAAGGTGCCAGCTCTGAAAGATCTTGCTGGTTTTCACTATCCCTCTGCAGCCTATCTATAGCCGCAACAGCACTGGGGATCTCTGCTTTCCCAGAGACTCAGCATGTCACGGTGCTCGTTCTCGGCAGAAGCCTTTTTCTGAAAAGGCAAACTTACGGCTCCTTCTCCCACAAGGAAGGTGCCAGCCCTGAAAGATCTTTCTGGTCTTCACTATCCCTCTGCAGCCTATCATTAGCCGCCACAGCACTGGGGATCTCTGCTTTCCCAGAGACTCAGCATGTCACGGTGCTCGTTCTCGGCAGAGGCTTTTTCTGAAAAGGCAAACGTCTGGCTCCTTCTCCCACAAGTAAGGTGCCAGCCCTGAAAGATCTTGCTGCTCTTCACTATCCCTCTGCAGCCTATCCACAGGCACAAAAGCATTGGGGATCTCTGCTTTCCCAGAGACTCAGCATGTCACGGTGCTCGTTCTCGGCAGAAGCTTTTTTCTGAAAAGGCAAACTTATGGCTGCTTCTCCCACAAGGAAGGTGCCAGCCCTGAAAGATCTTGCTGATCTTCACTATCCCTCTGCAGCCTATCCACAGGCACAACAGCTCTGGGGATCTCTGCTTTCCCGGAGACTCAGCATGTCACAGTGCTCACTCTCGGCAGAGCCTTTTTCTGAAAAGGCAAACTTACGGCTCCTTCTCCCACAGGGAAGGTTCCAGCCCTGAAAGATCTTGCTGTTCTTCACTATCCCTCTGCAGCCTATCCACAGGCACAACAGCACAGGGGATCTCTGCTATCCCGGAGACTCAGCATGTCACGGTGTTCGTTCTCGGCAGAAGCTTTTTTCTGAAAAGGCAAACTTACGGCTCCTTCTCCCACAAGGAATGTGCCCGCCCGGAAAGCTAATGCAGGTCTTCACGATCCGCCTGCAGCCTATCCTCAGGCTCAAGAGCATTGGGAATCTCTGCTTTCCCAGAGACTCAGCATGTCACGGTGCTCGTTCTTGGGAGAAGCTTTTTTCTGAAAAGGCAAACTTAGGGCTCCTTCTCCCACAAGGAAGGTGCCAGCCCTGAAAGATCTTGCTGCTCTTCACTATCCCTCTGCAGCCTATCCACAGGCACAACAGCACTGGGGATCTCTGCTTTCCCAGAAACTCAGCATGTCACAGTGCTCACTCTCGGCAGAGCCTTTTTCTGAAAAGGTAAACTTACGGCTCCTTCTCCACAGGGAAGGTGCCAGCCCTGAAAATCTTGCTGTTCTACTCTATCCCTCTGCAGCCTATCCACAGGCACAACAGGATTGGGGATCTCTGCTTTCCCAGAGACTCAGCATGTCACGGTGCTCGTTCTCGGCAGAAGCTTTTTTCTGAAAACGCAAACTTACGGCTCCTTCTCCCACAAGGAAGGTGCCAGCCCTGAAAGATCTTGCTGGTATTCACTATCCTTCTGCAGCCTATCTTTAGCCGCAACAGCTTTGGGGATCTCTGCTTTCCCAGAGACTCAGCATGTCACGGTGCTCGTTCTCAGCAGAAGCTTTTTTCTGAAAAGGCAAACTTACGGCTCCTTCTCCCACAAGGAATGTGCCATCCCTGAAAGATCTTGCTGTTCTTCACTATCCCTCTGCAGCCTATCCACAGGCACAACAGCACTGGGGATCTCTGCTTTCCCAGAGACTCAGCATGTCACGGTGCTCGCTCTCGGCAGAAGCCTTTTTCTGAAAAGGCAAACTTACGGCTCCTTCTCCCACAAGGAAGGTGCCAGCCCTGAAAGATCTTGCTGGTTTTCACTATCCCTCTGCAGCCTATCTATAGCCGCAACAGCATTGGGGATCTCTGCTTTCCCAGAGACTCAGCATGTCACGGTGCTCGTTCTCGGCAGAAGCTTTTTTCTGAAAAGGCAAACTTACGGCTCCTTCTCCCACAAGGAAGGTGCCAGCCCTGAAAGATCTTGCTGGTCTTCACTATCCCTCTGCATCCTATCTTTAGCCGCAACAACATTGGGGATCTCTGCTTTCCCAGAGACTCAGCATCTCACGGTGCTCGTTCTCGGCAGAAGCCTTTTTCTGAAAAGGGAAACTTACGTCTCCTTCTCCCACAAGGAAGGTGCCAGCCCTGCAAGCTAATGCAATTCTTCACTATCCGCCTGCAGCCTATCCACAGGCACAACAGCACTGGGGATCTCTGCTTTCCCAGAGACTCAGCATGTCACGGTGCTCGTTCTCGGCAGAAGCTTTTTTCTGAAAAGGCAAACTTACGGCTGCTTCTCCCACAAGGAAGGTGCCAGCCCTGAAAGATCTTTCTGGTCTTCACTATCCCTCTGCAGCCTATCATTAGCCGCCACAGCACTGGGGATCTCTGCTTTCCCAGAGACTCAGCATGTCTCGGTGCACATTCTCGGCAGAAGCTTTTTTCTGAAAACGCAAACTTACGTCTCCTTCTCCCACAAGGAAGGTGCCAGCCCTGAAAGAAATTGCTGGTCTTCACTATCCCTCTGCAGCCTATCCACAGGCACAACAGCTTTGGGGATCTCTGCTTTCCCAGAAACTCAGCATGTCACGGTGCTCACTCTCGCCAGAGCCTTTTTCTGAAAAGGCAAACTTACGGCTCCTTCTCCCACAAGGAAGGTGCCAGCCCTGAAAGATCTTGCTGGTATTCACTATCCCTCTGCAGCCTATCTTTAGCCGCAACAGCACTGGGGATCTCTGCTTTCCCAGAGACTCAGCATGTCACGGTGCTCGTTCTCGGCAGAAGCTTTTTCTGAGAAGGCAAACGTCTGGCTCCTTCTCCCACAAGGAAGGTGCTAGCCCTGAAAGATCTTGCTGGTATTCACTATTCCTCTGCAGCCTATCCACAGGCACAACAGCTTTGGGGATCTCTGCTTTCCCAGAGACTCAGCATGTCACGGTGCTCGCTCTCGGCAGAAGCTTTTTTCTGAAAAGGCAAACTTACGGCTCCTTCTCCCACAGGGAAGGTGCCAACCCTGAAAACTAATGCAGTTTTTCACTATCCGCCTGCAGCTTATCCACAGCCATAACAGCACTGGGGATCTCTGCTTTCCCAGAGACTCAGCATGTCACGGTGCTCGTTCTCGGCAGAAGCTTTTTCTGAGAAGGCAAACGTCTGGCTCCTTCTCCCACAAGGAAGGTGCCAGCCCTGAAAGATCTTGCTGGTATTCACTATCCCTCTGCAGCCTATCCACAGGCACAACAGCTTTGGGGATCTCTGCTTTCCCAGAGACTCAGCATGTCACGGTGCTCGCTCTCGGCAGAAGCTTTTTTCTGAAAAGGCAAACTTACGGCTCCTTCTCCCACAAGGAAGGTGCCAGCCCTGAAAGATCTTGCTGGTCTTCACTATCCCTCTGCAGCCTATCTTTAGCCGCAACAGCACTGGGGATCTCTGCTTTCCCAGAGACTCAGCATGTCACGGTGCTCGCTCTCGGCAGAAGCTTTTTCTGAGAAGGCAAACGTCTGGCTCCTTCTCCCACAAGGAAGGTGCCAGGCCTGAAAGCTAATGCAGCTCTTCACTATCCTCCTGCAGCCTATCCACAGGCAAAACAGCACTGGGGATCTCTGCTTTCCCAGAGACTCAGCATGTCACGGTGCTCACTCTCGCCAGAGCCTTTTTCTGAAAAGGCAAACTTACGGCTCCTTCTCCCACAAGGAAGGTGCCAGCCCTGAAAGATCTTGCTGGTATTCACTATCCCTCTGCAGCCTATCTTTAGCCGCAACAGCACTGGGGATCTCTGCTTTCCCAGAGACTCAGCATGTCACGGTGCTCGTTCTCGGCAGAAGCTTTTTCTGAGAAGGCAAACGTCTGGCTCCTTCTCCCACAAGGAAGGTGCTAGCCCTGAAAGATCTTGCTGGTATTCACTATCCCTCTGCAGCCTATCCACAGGCACAACAGCTTTGGGGATCTCTGCTTTCCCAGAGACTCAGCATGTCACGGTGCTCGCTCTCGGCAGAAGCTTTTTTCTGAAAAGGCAAACTTACGGCTCCTTCTCCCACAGGGAAGGTGCCAGCCCTGAAAACTAATGCAGTTTTTCACTATCCCTCTGCAGCCTATCCACAGCCATAACAGCACTGGGGATCTCTGCTTTCCCAGAGACTCAGCATGTCACGGTGCTCGTTCTCGGCAGAAGCTTTTTCTGAGAAGGCAAACGTCTGGCTCCTTCTCCCACAAGGAAGGTGCTAGCCCTGAAAGATCTTGCTGGTATTCACTATCCCTCTGCAGCCTATCCACAGGCACAACAGCTTTGGGGATCTCTGCTTTCCCAGAGACTCAGCATGTCACGGTGCTCGCTCTCGGCAGAAGCTTTTTTCTGAAAAGGCAAACTTACGGCTCCTTCTCCCACAGGGAAGGTGCCAGCCCTGAAAACTAATGCAGTTTTTCACTATCCCTCTGCAGCCTATCCACAGGCACAACAGCTTTGGGGATCTCTGCTTTCCCAGAGACTCAGCATGTCACGGTGCTCGCTCTCGGCAGAAGCTTTTTTCTGAAAAGGCAAACTTACGGCTCCTTCTCCCACAGGGAAGGAGCCAGCCCTGAAAACTAATGCAGTTTTTCACTATCCCTCTGCAGCCTATCCACAGGCACAACAGCTTTGGGGATCTCTGCTTTCTTAGAGACTCAGCATGTCACGGTGCTCGCTCTCGGCAGAAGCTTTATTCTGAAAAAGAAAACTTTCTGCTCCTTCTCCCACAGGGAAGGTGCCAGCCCTGAAAACTAATGCAGTTTTTCACTATCCCTCTGCAGCCTATCCACAGGCACAACAGCTTTGGGGATCTCTGCTTTCCCAGAGACTCAGCATGTCACGGTGCTCACTCTCGCCAGAGCCTTTTTCTGAAAAGGCAAACTTACGGCTCCTTCTCCCACAAGGAAGGTGCCAGCCCTGAAAGATCTTGCTGATCTTCACTATCCCCCTGCAGCCTATCTTTAGCCGCAACAGCATTGGGGATCTCTGCTTTCCCAGAGACTCAGCATGTCACGGTGCTCGTTCTCGGCAGAAGCTTTTTCTGAGAAGGCAAACGTCTGGCTCCTTCTCCCACAAGGAAGGTGCGAGCCCTGAAAGATCTTGCTGGTATTCACTATCCCTCTGCAGCCTATCCACAGGCACAACAGCTTTGGGGATCTCTGCTTTCCCAGAGACTCAGCATGTCACGGTGCTCGCTCTCGGCAGAAGCTTTTTTCTGAAAAAGAAAACTTTCGGCTCCTTCTCCCACAAGGAAGGTGCCAGGCCTGAAAGCTAATGCAGCTCTTCACTATCCTCCTGCAGCCTATCCACAGGCAAAACAGCATTGGGGATCTCTGCTTTCCCAGAGACTCAGCATGTCACGGTGCTCACTCTCGCCAGAGCCTTTTTCTGAAAAGGCAAACTTACGGCTCCTTCTCCCACAGGGAAGGTGCCAGCCCTGAAAGATCTTGCTGGTATTCACTATCCCTCTGCAGCCTATCTTTAGCTGCAACAGCACTGGGGATCTCTGCTTTCCCAGAGACTCAGCATGTCACGGTGCTCGTTCTCGGCAGAAGCTTTTTTCTGAAAAGGCAAACTTACGGCTCCTTCTCCCACAGGGAAGGTGCCAGCCCTGAAAACTAATGCAGTTTTTCACTATCCCTCTGCAGCCTATCCACAGGCACAACAGCTTTGGGGATCTCTGCTTTCCCAGAGACTCAGCATGTCACGGTGCTCGCTCTCGGCAGAATCTTTTTTCTGAAAAAGAAAACTTTCGGCTCCTTCTCCCACAGGGAAGGTGCCAGCCCTGAAAACTAATGCAGTTTTTCACTATCCCTCTGCAGCCTATCCACAGGCACAACAGCTTTGGGGATCTCTGCTTTCCCAGAGACTCAGCATGTCACGGTGCTCACTCTCGCCAGAGCCTTTTTCTGAAAAGGCAAACTTACGGCTCCTTCTCCCACAAGGAAGGTGCCAGCCCTGAAAGATCTAGCTGGTATTCACTATCCCTCTGCAGCCTATCTTTAGCCGCAACAGCACTGGGGATCTCTGCTTTCCCAGAGACTCAGCATGTCACGGTTCTCGCTCTCGGCAGAAGCTTTTTTTCTGAAAAGGCAAACTTACGGCTCCTTCTCCCACAGGGAAGGTGCCAGCCCTGAAAACTAATGCAGTTTTTCACTATCCCCCTGCAGCCTATCCACAGGCACAACAGCTTTGGGGATCTCTGCTTTCCCAGAGACTCAGCATGTCACGGTGCTCGCTCTCGGCAGAAGCTTTTTTCTGAAAAGGCAAACTTACGGCTCCTTCTCCCACAGGGAAGGTGCCAGCCCTGAAAACTAATGCAGTTTTTCACTATCCGCCTGCAGCTTATCCACAGCCATAACAGCACTGGGGATCTCTGCTTTCCCAGAGACTCAGCATGTCACGGTGCTCGTTCTCGGCAGAAGCTTTTTCTGAGAATGCAGACGTCTGGCTCCTTCTCCCACAAGGAAGGTGCTAGCCCTGAAAGATCTTGCTGGTATTCACTATCCCTCTGCAGCCAATCCACAGGCACAACAGCTTTGGGGATCTCTGCTTTCCCAGAGACTCAGCATGTCACGGTGCTCTCTCTCGGCAGAAGCTTTTTTCTGAAAAGGCAAACTTACGGCTCCTTCTCCCACAAGGAAGGTGCCAGCCCTGAAAGATCTTGCTGGTCTTCACTATCCCTCTGCAGCCTATCCACAGGCACAACAGCTTTGGGGATCTCTGCTTTCCCAGAGACTCAGCATGTCACGGTGCTCGCTCTCGGCAGAAGCTTTTTTTCTGAAAAAGAAAACTTTCGGCTCCTTCTCCCACAAGGAAGGTGCCAGGCCTGAAAGCTAATGCAGCTCTTCACTATCCTCCTGCAGCCTATCCACAGGCAAAACAGCACTGGGGATCTCTGCTTTCCCAGAGACTCAGCATGTCACGGTGCTTGCTCTCGGCAGAAGCTTTTTTCTGAAAAGGCAAACTTACGGCTCCTTCTCCCACAGGGAAGGTGCCAGCCCTGAAAACTAATGCAGTTTTTCACTATCCCTCTGCAGCCTATCCACAGGCACAACAGCTTTGGGGATCTCTGCTTTCCCAGAGACTCAGCATGTCACGGTGCTCGCTCTCGGCAGAAGCTTTTTTCTGAAAAAGAAAACTTTCGGCTCCTTCTCCCACAAGGAAGGTGCCAGGCCTGAAAACTAATGCAGTTTTTCACTATCCCTCTGCAGCCTATCCACAGCCATAACAGCACTGGGGATCTCTGCTTTCCCAGAGACTCAGCATGTCACGGTGCTCACTCTCGCCAGAGCCTTTTTCTGAAAAGGCAAACTTACGGCTCCTTCTCCCACAAGGAAGGTGCCAGCCCTGAAAGATCTTGCTGGTATTCACTATCCCTCTGCAGCCTATCTTTAGCCGCAACAGCACTGGGGATCTCTGCTTTCCCAGAGACTCAGCATGTCACGGTGCTCGCTCTCGGCAGAAGCTTTTTCTGAGAAGGCAAACGTCTGGCTCCTTCTCCCACAAGGAAGGTGCTAGCCCTGAAAGATCTTGCTGGTATTCACTATCCCTCTGCAGCCTATCCACAGGCACAACAGCACTGGGGATCTCTGCTTTCCCAGAGACTCAGCATCTCACGGTTCTCGATATCGGCAGAAGCTTTTTTCTGAAAAGGCAAACGTCTTGCTCCTTCTCCAGCAAGGCAAGTGCCAGGCCTGAAAGATTTTGTGGTCTTCACCGCCACCTGCAGCCTATCCACAGGCACAACAGCACTGGGGATCCTTTAGCCGCAGCAGCGCTGGGGATCTCTGCTATCCCAGAGACTCAGCATGTCACGGTGCTCGTTCTCGGCAGAAGCTTTTTCTGAGAAGGCAAAAGTGTGGCTCCTTCTCCCACAAGGAAGGTGCTAGCCCTGAAAGATCTTGCTGGTATTCACTATCCCTCTGCAGCCTATCCACAGGCACAACAGCTTTGGGGATCTCTGCTTTCCCAGAGACTCAGCATGTCATGGTGCTCGCTCTCGGCAGAAGCTTTTTTCTGAAAAGGCAAACTTACGGCTCCTTCTCCCACAGGGAAGGTGCCAGCCCTGAAAACTAATGCAGTTTTTCACTATCCCTCTGCAGCCTATCCACAGGCACAACAGCTTTGGGGATCTCTGCTTTCCCAGAGACTCAGCATGTCATGGTGCTCGCTCTCGGCAGAAGCTTTTTTCTGAAAAGGCAAACTTACGGCTCCTTCTCCCACAGGGAAGGTGCCAGCCCTGAAAACTAATGCAGTTTTTCACTATCCCTCTGCAGCCTATCCACAGGCACAACAGCTTTGGGGATCTCTGCTTTCCCAGAGACTCAGCATGTCACGGTGCTCACTCTCGCCAGAGCCTTTTTCTGAAAAGGCAAACTTACGGCTCCTTCTCCCACAGGGAAGGTGCCAGCCCTGAAAACTAATGCAGTTTTTCACTATCCCTCTGCAGCCTATCCACAGGCACAACAGCTTTGGGGATCTCTGCTTTCCCAGAGACTCAGCATGTCACGGTGCTCGCTCTCGGCAGAAGCTTTTTTCTGAAAAGGCAAACTTACGGCTCCTTCTCCCACAGGGAAGGTGCCAGCCCTGAAAACTAATGCAGTTTTTCACTATCCCTCTGCAGCCTATCCACAGGCACAACAGCTTTGGGGATCTCTGCTTTCCCAGAGACTCAGCATGTCACGGTGCTCGCTCTCGGCAGAAGCTTTTTTCTGAAAAGGCAAACTTACGGCTCCTTCTCCCACAGGGAAGGTGCCAGCCCTGAAAACTAATGCAGTTTTTCACTATCCCTCTGCAGCCTATCCACAGGCACAACAGCTTTTGGGATCTCTGCTTTCCCAGAGACTCAGCATGTCACGGAGTTCACTCTCGCCAGAGCCTTTTTCTGAAAAGGCAAACTTACGGCTCCTTCTCCCACAAGGAAGGTGCCAGCCCTGAAAGATCTTGCTGGTATTCACTATCCCTCTGCAGCCTATCCACAGGCACAACAGCTTTGGGGATCTCTGCTTTCCCAGAGACTCAGCATGTCATGGTGCTCGCTCTCGGCAGAAGCTTTTTTCTGAAAAGGCAAACTTACGGCTCCTTCTCCCACAGGGAAGGTGCCAGCCCTGAAAACTAATGCAGTTTTTCACTATCCCTCTGCAGCCTATCCACAGGCACAACAGCTTTTGGGATCTCTGCTTTCCCAGAGACTCAGCATGTCACGGTGCTCGCTCTCGGCAGAAGCTTTTTTCTGAAAAGGCAAACTTACGGCTCCTTCTCCCACAGGGAAGGTGCCAGCCCTGAAAACTAATGCAGTTTTTCACTATCCCTCTGCAGCCTATCCACAGGCACAACAGCTTTGGGGATCTCTGCTTTCCCAGAGACTCAGCATGTCATGGTGCTCGCTCTCGGCAGAAGCTTTTTTCTGAAAAGGCAAACTTACGGCTCCTTCTCCCACAGGGAAGGTGCCAGCCCTGAAAACTAATGCAGTTTTTCACTATCCCTCTGCAGCCTATCCACAGGCACAACAGCTTTTGGGATCTCTGCTTTCCCAGAGACTCAGCATGTCACGGTGCTCGCTCTCGGCAGAAGCTTTTTTCTGAAAAGGCAAACTTACGGCTCCTTCTCCCACAGGGAAGGTGCCAGCCCTGAAAACTAATGCAGTTTTTCACTATCCCTCTGCAGCCTATCCACAGGCACAACAGCTTTTGGGATCTCTGCTTTCCCAGAGACTCAGCATGTCACGGTGCTCGCTCTCGGCAGAAGCTTTTTTCTGAAAAGGCAAACTTACGGCTCCTTCTCCCACAAGGAAGGTGCCAGCCCTGAAAGATCTTGCTGGTATTCACTATCCCTCTGCAGCCTATCTTTAGCCGCAACAGCACTGGGGATCTCTGCTTTCCCAGAGACTCAGCATGTCACGGTGCTCGCTCTCGGCAGAAGCTTTTTTCTGAAAAGGCAAACTTACGGCTCCTTCTCCCACAGGGAAGGTGCCAGCCCTGAAAACTAATGCAGTTTTTCACTATCCCTCTGCAGCTTATCCACAGCCATAACAGCACTGGGGATCTCTGCTTTCCCCGAGACTCAGCATGTCACGGTGCTCGTTCTCGGCAGAAGCTTTTTCTGAGAATGCAGACGTCTGGCTCCTTCTCCCACAAGGAAGGTGCTAGCCCTGAAAGATCTTGCTGGTATTCACTATCCCTCTGCAGCCAATCCACAGGCACAACAGCTTTGGGGATCTCTGCTTTCCCAGAGACTCAACATGTCACGGTGCTCGCTCTCGGCAGAAGCTTTTTTCTGAAAAGGCAAACTTACGGCTCCTTCTCCCACAAGGAAGGTGCCAGCCCTGAAAGATCTTGCTGGTATTCACTATCCCTCTGCAGCCTATCTTTAGCCGCAACAGCACTGGGGATCTCTGCTTTCCCAGAGACTCAGCATGTCACGGTGCTCGCTCTCGGCAGAAGCTTTTTCTGAGAAGGCAAACGTCTGGCTCCTTCTCCCACAAGGAAGGTGCTAGCCCTGAAAGATCTTGCTGGTATTCACTATCCCTCTGCAGCCTATCCACAGGCACAACAGCACTGGGGATCTCTGCTTTCCCAGAGACTCAGCATCTCACGGTTCTCGATATCGGCAGAAGCTTTTTTCTGAAAAGGCAAACGTCTTGCTCCTTCTCCAGCAAGGCAAGTGCCAGGCCTGAAAGATTTTGTGGTCTTCACCGCCACCTGCAGCCTATCCACAGGCACAACAGCACTGGGGATCCTTTAGCCGCAGCAGCACTGGGGATCTCTGCTATCCCAGAGACTCAGCATGTCACGGTGCTCGTTCTCGGCAGAAGCTTTTTCTGAGAAGGCAAAAGTGTGGCTCCTTCTCCCACAAGGAAGGTGCTAGCCCTGAAAGATCTTGCTGGTATTCACTATCCCTCTGCAGCCTATCCACAGGCACAACAGCTTTGGGGATCTCTGCTTTCCCAGAGACTCAGCATGTCACGGTGCTCGCTCTCGGCAGAAGCTTTTTTCTGAAAAGGCAAACTTACGGCTCCTTCTCCCACAGGGAAGGTGCCAGCCCTGAAAACTAATGCAGTTTTTCACTATCCCTCTGCAGCCTATCCACAGGCACAACAGCTTTTGGGATCTCTGCTTTCCCAGAGACTCAGCATGTCATGGTGCTCGCTCTCGGCAGAAGCTTTTTTCTGAAAAGGCAAACTTACGGCTCCTTCTCCCACAGGGAAGGTGCCAGCCCTGAAAACTAATGCAGTTTTTCACTATCCCTCTGCAGCCTATCCACAGGCACAACAGCTTTGGGGATCTCTGCTTTCCCAGAGACTCAGCATGTCACGGTGCTCACTCTCGCCAGAGCCTTTTTCTGAAAAGGCAAACTTACGGCTCCTTCTCCCACAAGGAAGGTGCCAGCCCTGAAAGATCTTGCTGGTATTCACTATCCCTCTGCAGCCTATCCACAGGCACAACAGCTTTTGGGATCTCTGC
Organism: Astur gentilis; assembly: GCF_929443795.1. Classification (NCBI taxonomy): domain Eukaryota; kingdom Metazoa; phylum Chordata; class Aves; order Accipitriformes; family Accipitridae; genus Astur; species Astur gentilis. Next base: position 27,878,708 of record NC_064899.1, read on the forward strand.
TTTCCCAGAGACTCAGCATGTCATGGTGCTCGCTCTCGGCAGAAGCTTTTTTCTGAAAAGGCAAACTTACGGCTCCTTCTCCCACAGGGAAGGTGCCAGCCCTGAAAACTAACGCAGTTTTTCACTATCCCTCTGCAGCCTATCCACAGGCACAACAGCTTTGGGGATCTCTGCTTTCCCAGAGACTCAGCATGTCACGGTGCTCGCTCTCGGCAGAAGCTTTTTTCTGAAAAGGCAAACTTACGTCTCCTTCTCCCACAGGGAAGGTGCCAGCCCTGAAAACTAATGCAGTTTTTCACTATCCCTCTGCAGCCTATCCACAGGCACAACAGCTTTTGGGATCTCTGCTTTCACAGAGACTCAGCATGTCACGGAGCTCACTCTCGCCAGAGCCTTTTTCTGAAAAGGCAAACTTACGGCTCCTTCTCCCACAAGGAAGGTGCCAGCCCTGAAAGATCTTGCTGGTATTCACTATCCCTCTGCAGCCTATCTTTAGCCGCAACAGCTTTTGGGATCTCTGCTTTCCCAGAGACTCAGCATGTCATGGTGCTCGCTCTCGGCAGAAGCTTTTTTCTGAAAAGGCAAACTTACGGCTCCTTCTCCCACAGGGAAGGTGCCAGCCCTGAAAACTAATGCAGTTTTTCACTATCCCTCTGCAGCCTATCCACAGGCACAACAGCTTTTGGGATCTCTGCTTTCCCAGAGACTCAGCATGTCACGGTGCTCGCTCTCGGCAGAAGCTTTTTTCTGAAAAGGCAAACTTACGGCTCCTTCTCCCACAGGGAAGGTGCCAGCCCTGAAAACTAATGCAGTTTTTCACTATCCCTCTGCAGCCTATCCACAGGCACAACAGCTTTGGGGATCTCTGCTTTCCCAGAGACTCAGCATGTCATGGTGCTCGCTCTCGGCAGAAGCTTTTTTCTGAAAAGGCAAACTTACGGCTCCTTCTCCCACAGGGAAGGTGCCAGCCCTGAAAACTAATGCAGTTTTTCACTATCCCTCTGCAGCCTATCCACAGGCACAACAGCTTTTGGGATCTCTGCTTTCCCAGAGACTCAGCATGTCACGGTGCTCGCTCTCGGCAGAAGCTTTTTTCTGAAAAGGCAAACTTACGGCTCCTTCTCCCACAGGGAAGGTGCCAGCCCTGAAAACTAATGCAGTTTTTCACTATCCCTCTGCAGCCTATCCACAGGCACAACAGCTTTTGGGATCTCTGCTTTCCCAGAGACTCAGCATGTCACGGTGCTCGCTCTCGGCAGAAGCTTTTTTCTGAAAAGGCAAACTTACGGCTCCTTCTCCCACAGGGAAGGTGCCAGCCCTGAAAACTAATGCAGTTTTTCACTATCCCTCTGCAGCCTATCCACAGGCACAACAGCTTTGGGGATCTCTGCTTTCCCAGAGACTCAGCATGTCACGGTGCTCACTCTCGCCAGAGCCTTTTTCTGAAAAGGCAAACTTACGGCTCCTTCTCCCACAAGGAAGGTGCCAGCCCTGAAAGATCTTGCTGGTATTCACTATCCCTCTGCAGCCTATCTTTAGCCGCAACAGCACTGGGGATCTCTGCTTTCCCAGAGACTCAGCATGTCACGGTGCTCGCTCTCGGCAGAAGCTTTTTTCTGAAAAGGCAAACTTACGGCTCCTTCTCCCACAGGGAAGGTGCCAGCCCTGAAAACTAATGCAGTTTTTCACTATCCCTCTGCAGCCTATCCACAGGCACAACAGCTTTGGGTACTCTGCTTTCCCAGAGACTCGGCATGTCACGGTGCTCGCTCTCGGCAGAAGGTTTTTTCTGAAAAGGCAAACTTACGGCTCCTTCTCCCACAGGGAAGGTGCCAGCCCTGAAAACTAATGCAGTTTTTCACTATCCCTCTGCAGCCTATCCACAGGCACAACAGCTTTGGGTACTCTGCTTTCCCAGAGACTCGGCATGTCACGGTGCTCGCTCTCGGCAGTAGGTTTTTTCTGAAAAGGCAAACTTACGGCTCCTTCTCCCACAGGGAAGGTGCCAGCCCTGAAAACTAATGCAGTTTTTCACTATCCCTCTGCAGCCTATCCACAGGCACAACAGCTTTTGGGATCTCTGCTTTCCCAGAGACTCAGCATGTCACGGTGCTCGCTCTCGGCAGAAGCTTTTTTCTGAAAAGGCAAACTTACGGCTCCTTCTCCCACAGGGAAGGTGCCAGCCCTGAAAACTAATGCAGTTTTTCACTATCCCTCTGCAGCCTATCCACAGGCACAACAGCTTTGGGGATCTCTGCTTTCCCAGAGACTCAGCATGTCACGGTGCTCGCTCTCGGCAGAAGCTTTTTTCTGAAAAGGCAAACTTACGGCTCCTTCTCCCACAGGGAAGGTGCCAGCCCTGAAAACTAATGCAGTTTTTCACTATCCCTCTGCAGCCTATCCACAGGCACAACAGCTTTGGGGATCTCTGCTTTCCCAGAGACTCAGCATGTCACGGTGCTCACTCTCGCCAGAGCCTTTTTCTGAAAAGGCAAACTTACGGCTCCTTCTCCCACAAGGAAGGTGCCAGCCCTGAAAGATCTTGCTGGTATTCACTATCCCTCTGCAGCCTATCCACAGGCACAACAGCTTTGGGGATCTCTGCTTTCCCAGAGACTCAGCATGTCACGGTGCTCGCTCTCGGCAGAAGCTTTTTTCTGAAAAGGCAAACTTACGGCTCCTTCTCCCACAGGGAAGGTGCCAGCCCTGAAAACTAATGCAGTTTTTCACTATCCCTCTGCAGCCTATCCACAGGCACAACAGCTTTGGGGATCTCTGCTTTCCCAGAGACTCAGCATGTCACGGTGCTCACTCTCGCCAGAGCCTTTTTCTGAAAAGGCAAACTTACGGCTCCTTCTCCCACAAGGAAGGTGCCAGCCCTGAAAGATCTTGCTGGTATTCACTATCCCCCTGCAGCCTATCCACAGGCACAACAGCTTTGGGGATCTCTGCTTTCCCAGAGACTCAGCATGTCACGGTGCTCGCTCTCGGCAGAAGCTTTTTTCTGAAAAGGCAAACTTACGGCTCCTTCTCCCACAGGGAAGGTGCCAGCCCTGAAAACTAATGCAGTTTTTCACTATCCCCCTGCAGCCTATCAACAGGCACAACAGCTTTGGGGATCTCTGCTTTCCCAGAGACTCAGCATGTCACGGTGCTCGCTCTCGGCAGAAGCTTTTTCTGAGAAGGCAAAAGTGTGGCTCCTTCTCCCACAAGGAAGGTGCTAGCCCTGAAAGATCTTGCTGGTATTCACTATCCCTCTGCAGCCTATCCACAGGCACAACAGCTTTGGGGATCTCTGCTTTCCCAGAGACTCAGCATGTCACGGTGCTCGCTCTCAGCAGAAGCTTTTTTCTGAAAAGGCAAACTTACGGCTCCTTCTCCCACAGGGAAGGTGCCAGCCCTGAAAACTAATGCAGTTTTTCACTATCCCTCTGCAGCCTATCCACAGGCACAACAGCTTTTGGGATCTCTGCTTTCCCAGAGACTCAGCATGTCATGGTGCTCGCTCTCGGCAGAAGCTTTTTTCTGAAAAGGCAAACTTACGGCTCCTTCTCCCACAGGGAAGGTGCCAGCCCTGAAAACTAATGCAGTTTTTCACTATCCCTCTGCAGCCTATCCACAGGCACAACAGCTTTGGGGATCTCTGCTTTCCCAGAGACTCAGCATGTCACGGTGCTCGCTCTCGGCAGAAGCTTTTTTCTGAAAAGGCAAACTTACGGCTCCTTCTCCCACAGGGAAGGTGCCAGCCCTGAAAACTAATGCAGTTTTTCACTATCCCTCTGCAGCCTATCCACAGGCACAACAGCTTTGGGGATCTCTGCTTTCCCAGAGACTCAGCATGTCACGGTGCTCGCTCTCGGCAGAAGCTTTTTTCTGAAAAGGCAAACTTACGGCTCCTTCTCCCACAGGGAAGGTGCCAGCCCTGAAAACTAATGCAGTTTTTCACTATCCCCCTGCAGCCTATCCACAGGCACAACAGCTTTGGGGATCTCTGCTTTCCCAGAGACTCAGCATGTCACGGTGCTCGCTCTCGGCAGAAGCTTTTTTCTGAAAAAGAAAACTTTCGGCTCCTTATCCCTCAGGGAAGGTGCTAGCCCTGAAAACTAATGCAGTTTTTCACTATCCCTCTGCAGCCTATCCACAGGCACAACAGCTTTGGGGATCTCTGCTTTCCCAGAGACTCAGCATGTCACGGTGCTCGTTCTCGGCAGAAGCTTTTTCTGAGAAGGCAAAAGTGTGGCTCCTTCTCCCACAAGGAAGGTGCTAGCCCTGAAAGATCTTGCTGGTATTCACTATCCCTCTGCAGCCTATCCACAGGCACAACAGCTTTTGGGATCTCTGCTTTCCCAGAGACTCAGCATGTCACGGTGCTCGCTCTCGGCAGAAGCTTTTTTCTGAAAAGGCAAACTTATGGCTCCTTCTCCCACAGGGAAGGTGCCAGCCCTGAAAACTAATGCAGTTTTTCACTATCCCTCTGCAGCCTATCCACAGGCACAACAGCTTTGGGGATCTCTGCTTTCCCAGAGACTCAGCATGTCACGGTGCTCACTCTCGCCAGAGCCTTTTTCTGAAAAGGCAAACTTACGGCTCCTTCTCCCACAAGGAAGGTTCCAGCCCTGAAAGATCTTGCTGGTATTCACTATCCCTCTGCAGCCTATCCACAGGCACAACAGCTTTTGGGATCTCTGCTTTCCCAGAGACTCAGCATGTCACGGTGCTCGCTCTCGGCAGAAGCTTTTTTCTGAAAACGCAAACTTACGGCTCCTTCTCCCACAGGGAAGGTGCCAGCCCTGAAAACTAATGCAGTTTTTCACTATCCCTCTGCAGCCTATCCACAGGCACAACAGCTTTTGGGATCTCTGCTTTCCCAGAGACTCAGCATGTCACGGTGCTCGCTCTCAGCAGAAGCTTTTTTCTGAAAAGGCAAACTTACGGCTCCTTCTCCCACAGGGAAGGTGCCAGCCCTGAAAACTAATGCAGTTTTTCACTATCCCTCTGCAGCCTATCCACAGGCACAACAGCTTTGGGGATCTCTGCTTTCCCAGAGACTCAGCATGTCACGGTGCTCGCTCTCGGCAGAAGCTTTTTTCTGAAAAGGCAAACTTACGGCTCCTTCTCCCACAGGGAAGGTGCCAGCCCTGAAAACTAATGCAGTTTTTCACTATCCCTCTGCAGCCTATCCACAGGCACAACAGCTTTGGGGATCTCTGCTTTCCCAGAGACTCAGCATGTCACGGTGCTCACTCTCGCCAGAGCCTTTTTCTGAAAAGGCAAACTTACGGCTCCTTCTCCCACAAGGAAGGTGCCAGCCCTGAAAGATCTTGCTGGTATTCACTATCCCTCTGCAGCCTATCCACAGGCACAACAGCTTTGGGGATCTCTGCTTTCCCAGAGACTCAGCATGTCACGGTGCTCACTCTCGCCAGAGCCTTTTTCTGAAAAGGCAAACTTACGGCTCCTTCTCCCACAAGGAAGGTGCCAGCCCTGAAAGATCTTGCTGGTATTCACTATCCCTCTGCAGCCTATCCACAGGCACAACAGCTTTTGGGATCTCTGCTTTCCCAGAGACTCAGCATGTCACGGTGCTCGCTCTCGGCAGAAGCTTTTTTCTGAAAAGGCAAACTTACGGCTCCTTCTCCCACAGGGAAGGTGCCAGCCCTGAAAACTAATGCAGTTTTTCACTATCCCCCTGCAGCCTATCCACAGGCACAACAGCTTTGGGGATCTCTGCTTTCCCAGAGACTCAGCATGTCACGGTGCTCGCTCTCGGCAGAAGCTTTTTTCTGAAAAAGAAAACTTTCGGCTCCTTCTCCCTCAGGGAAGGTGCTAGCCCTGAAAACTAATGCAGTTTTTCACTATCCCTCTGCAGCCTATCCACAGGCACAACAGCTTTGGGGATCTCTGCTTTCCCAGAGACTCAGCATGTCACGGTGCTCGTTCTCGGCAGAAGCTTTTTCTGAGAAGGCAAAAGTGTGGCTCCTTCTCCCACAAGGAAGGTGCTAGCCCTGAAAGATCTTGCTGGTATTCACTATCCCTCTGCAGCCTATCCACAGGCACAACAGCTTTGGGGATCTCTGCTTTCCCAGAGACTCAGCATGTCACGGTGCTCGCTCTCAGCAGAAGCTTTTTTCTGAAAAGGCAAACTTACGGCTCCTTCTCCCACAGGGAAGGTGCCAGCCCTGAAAACTAATGCAGTTTTTCACTATCCCTCTGCAGCCTATCCACAGGCACAACAGCTTTTGGGATCTCTGCTTTCCCAGAGACTCAGCATGTCACGGTGCTCGCTCTCGGCAGAAGCTTTTTTCTGAAAAGGCAAACTTACGGCTCCTTCTCCCACAGGGAAGGTGCCAGCCCTGAAAACTAATGCAGTTTTTCACTATCCCTCTGCAGCCTATCCACAGGCACAACAGCTTTGGGGATCTCTGCTTTCCCAGAGACTCAGCATGTCACGGTGCTCGCTCTCGGCAGAAGCTTTTTTCTGAAAAGGCAAACTTACGGCTCCTTCTCCCACAGGGAAGGTGCCAGCCCTGAAAACTAATGCAGTTTTTCACTATCCCTCTGCAGCCTATCCACAGGCACAACAGCTTTGGGGATCTCTGCTTTCCCAGAGACTCAGCATGTCACGGTGCTCGCTCTCGGCAGAAGCTTTTTTCTGAAAAGGCAAACTTACGGCTCCTTCTCCCACAGGGAAGGTGCCAGCCCTGAAAACTAATGCAGTTTTTCACTATCCCCCTGCAGCCTATCCACAGGCACAACAGCTTTGGGGATCTCTGCTTTCCCAGAGACTCAGCATGTCACGGTGCTCGTTCTCGGCAGAAGCTTTTTCTGAGAAGGCAAAAGTGTGGCTCCTTCTCCCACAAGGAAGGTGCTAGCCCTGAAAGATCTTGCTGGTATTCACTATCCCTCTGCAGCCTATCCACAGGCACAACAGCTTTTGGGATCTCTGCTTTCCCAGAGACTCAGCATGTCACGGTGCTCGCTCTCGGCAGAAGCTTTTTTCTGAAAAGGCAAACTTATGGCTCCTTCTCCCACAGGGAAGGTGCCAGCCCTGAAAACTAATGCAGTTTTTCACTATCCCTCTGCAGCCTATCCACAGGCACAACAGCTTTGGGGATCTCTGCTTTCCCAGAGACTCAGCATGTCACGGTGCTCACTCTCGCCAGAGCCTTTTTCTGAAAAGGCAAACTTACGGCTCCTTCTCCCACAAGGAAGGTTCCAGCCCTGAAAGATCTTGCTGGTATTCACTATCCCTCTGCAGCCTATCCACAGGCACAACAGCTTTTGGGATCTCTGCTTTCCCAGAGACTCAGCATGTCACGGTGCTCGCTCTCGGCAGAAGCTTTTTTCTGAAAAGGCAAACTTACGGCTCCTTCTCCCACAGGGAAGGTGCCAGCCCTGAAAACTAATGCAGTTTTTCACTATCCCTCTGCAGCCTATCCACAGGCACAACAGCTTTTGGGATCTCTGCTTTCCCAGAGACTCAGCATGTCACGGTGCTCGCTCTCGGCAGAAGCTTTTTTCTGAAAAGGCAAACTTACGGCTCCTTCTCCCACAGGGAAGGTGCCAGCCCTGAAAACTAATGCAGTTTTTCACTATCCCTCTGCAGCCTATCCACAGGCACAACAGCTTTTGGGATCTCTGCTTTCCCAGAGACTCAGCATGTCACGGTGCTAACTCTCGGCAGAAGCTTTTTTCTGAAAAGGCAAACTTACGGCTCCTTCTCCCACAGGGAAGGTGCCAGCCCTGAAAACTAATGCAGTTTTTCACTATCCCCCTGCAGCCTATCCACAGGCACAACAGCTTTGGGGATCTCTGCTTTCCCAGAGACTCAGCATGTCACGGTGCTCGCTCTCGGCAGAAGCTTTTTTCTGAAAAAGAAAACTTTCGGCTCCTTCTCCCTCAGGGAAGGTGCTAGCCCTGAAAACTAATGCAGTTTTTCACTATCCCTCTGCAGCCTATCCACAGGCACAACAGCTTTGGGGATCTCTGCTTTCCCAGAGACTCAGCATGTCACGGTGCTCGTTCTCGGCAGAAGCTTTTTCTGAGAAGGCAAAAGTGTGGCTCCTTCTCCCACAAGGAAGGTGCTAGCCCTGAAAGATCTTGCTGGTATTCACTATCCCTCTGCAGCCTATCCACAGGCACAACAGCTTTGGGGATCTCTGCTTTCCCAGAGACTCAGCATGTCACGGTGCTCGCTCTCAGCAGAAGCTTTTTTCTGAAAAGGCAAACTTACGGCTCCTTCTCCCACAGGGAAGGTGCCAGCCCTGAAAACTAATGCAGTTTTTCACTATCCCTCTGCAGCCTATCCACAGGCACAACAGCTTTTGGGATCTCTGCTTTCCCAGAGACTCAGCATGTCATGGTGCTCGCTCTCGGCAGAAGCTTTTTTCTGAAAAGGCAAACTTACGGCTCCTTCTCCCACAGGGAAGGTGCCAGCCCTGAAAACTAATGCAGTTTTTCACTATCCCTCTGCAGCCTATCCACAGGCACAACAGCTTTGGGGATCTCTGCTTTCCCAGAGACTCAGCATGTCACGGTGCTCGCTCTCGGCAGAAGCTTTTTTCTGAAAAGGCAAACTTACGGCTCCTTCTCCCACAGGGAAGGTGCCAGCCCTGAAAACTAATGCAGTTTTTCACTATCCCTCTGCAGCCTATCCACAGGCACAACAGCTTTGGGGATCTCTGCTTTCCCAGAGACTCAGCATGTCACGGTGCTCGCTCTCGGCAGAAGCTTTTTTCTGAAAAGGCAAACTTACGGCTCCTTCTCCCACAGGGAAGGTGCCAGCCCTGAAAACTAATGCAGTTTTTCACTATCCCCCTGCAGCCTATCCACAGGCACAACAGCTTTGGGGATCTCTGCTTTCCCAGAGACTCAGCATGTCACGGTGCTCGTTCTCGGCAGAAGCTTTTTCTGAGAAGGCAAAAGTGTGGCTCCTTCTCCCACAAGGAAGGTGCTAGCCCTGAAAGATCTTGCTGGTATTCACTATCCCTCTGCAGCCTATCCACAGGCACAACAGCTTTTGGGATCTCTGCTTTCCCAGAGACTCAGCATGTCACGGTGCTCGCTCTCGGCAGAAGCTTTTTTCTGAAAAGGCAAACTTACGGCTCCTTCTCCCACATGGAAGGTGCCAGCCCTGAAAACTAATGCAGTTTTTCACTATCCCTCTGCAGCCTATCCACAGGCACAACAGCTTTGGGGATCTCTGCTTTCCCAGAGACTCAGCATGTCACGGTGCTCACTCTCGCCAGAGCCTTTTTCTGAAAAGGCAAACTTACGGCTCCTTCTCCCACACGGAAGGTTCCAGCCCTGAAAGATCTTGCTGGTATTCACTATCCCTCTGCAGCCTATCCACAGGCACAACAGCTTTTGGGATCTCTGCTTTCCCAGAGACTCAGCATGTCACGGTGCTCGCTCTCGGCAGAAGCTTTTTTCTGAAAACGCAAACTTACGGCTCCTTCTCCCACAGGGAAGGTGCCAGCCCTGAAAACTAATGCAGTTTTTCACTATCCCTCTGCAGCCTATCCACAGGCACAACAGCTTTGGGGATCTCTGCTTTCCCAGAGACTCAGCATGTCACGGTGCTCGCTCTCGGCAGAAGCTTTTTTCTGAAAAGGCAAACTTACGGCTCCTTCTCCCACAGGGAAGGTGCCAGCCCTGAAAACTAATGCAGTTTTTCACTATCCCTCTGCAGCCTATCCACAGGCACAACAGCTTTTGGGATCTCTGCTTTCCCAGAGACTCAGCATGTCACGGTGCTCGCTCTCGGCAGAAGCTTTTTTCTGAAAAGGCAAACTTACGGCTCCTTCTCCCACAGGGAAGGTGCCAGCCCTGAAAACTAATGCAGTTTTTCACTATCCCCCTGCAGCCTATCCACAGGCACAACAGCTTTGGGGATCTCTGCTTTCCCAGAGACTCAGCATGTCACGGTGCTCGCTCTCGGCAGAAGCTTTTTTCTGAAAAAGAAAACTTTCGGCTCCTTCTCCCTCAGGGAAGGTGCTAGCCCTGAAAACTAATGCAGTTTTTCACTATCCCTCTGCAGCCTATCCACAGGCACAACAGCTTTGGGGATCTCTGCTTTCCCAGAGACTCAGCATGTCACGGTGCTCGTTCTCGGCAGAAGCTTTTTCTGAGAAGGCAAAAGTGTGGCTCCTTCTCCCACAAGGAAGGTGCTAGCCCTGAAAGATCTTGCTGGTATTCACTATCCCTCTGCAGCCTATCCACAGGCACAACAGCTTTGGGGATCTCTGCTTTCCCAGAGACTCAGCATGTCACGGTGCTCGCTCTCAGCAGAAGCTTTTTTCTGAAAAGGCAAACTTACGGCTCCTTCTCCCACAGGGAAGGTGCCAGCCCTGAAAACTAATGCAGTTTTTCACTATCCCTCTGCAGCCTATCCACAGGCACAACAGCTTTTGGGATCTCTGCTTTCCCAGAGACTCAGCATGTCATGGTGCTCGCTCTCGGCAGAAGCTTTTTTCTGAAAAGGCAAACTTACGGCTCCTTCTCCCACAGGGAAGGTGCCAGCCCTGAAAACTAATGCAGTTTTTCACTATCCCTCTGCAGCCTATCCACAGGCACAACAGCTTTGGGGATCTCTGCTTTCCCAGAGACTCAGCATGTCACGGTGCTCGCTCTCGGCAGAAGCTTTTTTCTGAAAAGGCAAACTTACGGCTCCTTCTCCCACAGGGAAGGTGCCAGCCCTGAAAACTAATGCAGTTTTTCACTATCCCTCTGCAGCCTATCCACAGGCACAACAGCTTTGGGGATCTCTGCTTTCCCAGAGACTCAGCATGTCACGGTGCTCGCTCTCGGCAGAAGCTTTTTTCTGAAAAGGCAAACTTACGGCTCCTTCTCCCACAGGGAAGGTGCCAGCCCTGAAAACTAATGCAGTTTTTCACTATCCCCCTGCAGCCTATCCACAGGCACAACAGCTTTGGGGATCTCTGCTTTCCCAGAGACTCAGCATGTCACGGTGCTCGCTCTCGGCAGAAGCTTTTTTCTGAAAAAGAAAACTTTCGGCTCCTTCTCCCTCAGGGAAGGTGCTAGCCCTGAAAACTAATGCAGTTTTTCACTATCCCTCTGCAGCCTATCCACAGGCACAACAGCTTTGGGGATCTCTGCTTTCCCAGAGACTCAGCATGTCACGGTGCTCGTTCTCGGCAGAAGCTTTTTCTGAGAAGGCAAAAGTGTGGCTCCTTCTCCCACAAGGAAGGTGCTAGCCCTGAAAGATCTTGCTGGTATTCACTATCCCTCTGCAGCCTATCCACAGGCACAACAGCTTTGGGGATCTCTGCTTTCCCAGAGACTCAGCATGTCACGGTGCTCGCTCTCGGCAGAAGCTTTTTTCTGAAAAGGCAAACTTATGGCTCCTTCTCCCACAGGGAAGGTGCCAGCCCTGAAAACTAATGCAGTTTTTCACTATCCCTCTGCAGCCTATCCACAGGCACAACAGCTTTGGGGATCTCTGCTTTCCCAGAGACTCAGCATGTCACGGTGCTCACTCTCGCCAGAGCCTTTTTCTGAAAAGGCAAACTTACGGCTCCTTCTCCCACAAGGAAGGTGCCAGCCCTGAAAGATCTTGCTGGTATTCACTATCCCTCTGCAGCCTATCCACAGGCACAACAGCTTTTGGGATCTCTGCTTTCCCAGAGACTCAGCATGTCACGGTGCTCGCTCTCGGCAGAAGCTTTTTTCTGAAAACGCAAACTTACGGCTCCTTCTCCCACAGGGAAGGTGCCAGCCCTGAAAACTAATGCAGTTTTTCACTATCCCTCTGCAGCCTATCCACAGGCACAACAGCTTTGGGGATCTCTGCTTTCCCAGAGACTCAGCATGTCACGGTGCTCGCTCTCGGCAGAAGCTTTTTTCTGAAAAGGCAAACTTACGGCTCCTTCTCCCACAGGGAAGGTGCCAGCCCTGAAAACTAATGCAGTTTTTCACTATCCCTCTGCAGCCTATCCACAGGCACAACAGCTTTGGGGATCTCTGCTTTCCCAGAGACTCAGCATGTCACGGTGCTCGCTCTCGGCAGAAGCTTTTTTCTGAAAAGGCAAACTTACGGCTCCTTCTCCCACAGGGAAGGTGCCAGCCCTGAAAACTAATGCAGTTTTTCACTATCCCCCTGCAGCCTATCCACAGGCACAACAGCTTTGGGGATCTCTGCTTTCCCAGAGACTCAGCATGTCACGGTGCTCGCTCTCGGCAGAAGCTTTTTTCTGAAAAAGAAAACTTTCGGCTCCTTCTCCCTCAGGGAAGGTGCTAGCCCTGAAAACTAATGCAGTTTTTCACTATCCCTCTGCAGCCTATCCACAGGCACAACAGCTTTGGGGATCTCTGCTTTCCCAGAGACTCAGCATGTCACGGTGCTCGCTCTCAGCAGAAGCTTTTTTCTGAAAAGGCAAACTTACGGCTCCTTCTCCCACAGGGAAGGTGCCAGCCCTGAAAACTAATGCAGTTTTTCACTATCCCTCTGCAGCCTATCCACAGGCACAACAGCTTTTGGGATCTCTGCTTTCCCAGAGACTCAGCATGTCATGGTGCTCGCTCTCGGCAGAAGCTTTTTTCTGAAAAGGCAAACTTACGGCTCCTTCTCCCACAGGGAAGGTGCAAGCCCTGAAAACTAATGCAGTTTTTCACTATCCCTCTGCAGCCTATCCACAGGCACAACAGCTTTGGGGATCTCTGCTTTCCCAGAGACTCAGCATGTCACGGTGCTCGCTCTCGGCAGAAGCTTTTTTTCTGAAAAGGCAAACTTACGGCTCCTTCTCCCACAGGGAAGGTGCCAGCCCTGAAAACTAATTCATTTTTTCACTATCCCTCTGCAGCCTATCCACAGGCACAACAGCTTTTGGGATCTCTGCTTTCCCAGAGACTCAGCATGTCATGGTGCTCGCTCTCGGCAGAAGCTTTTTTCTGAAAAGGCAAACTTACGGCTCCTTCTCCCACAGGGAAGGTGCCAGCCCTGAAAACTAATGCAGTTTTTCACTATCCCTCTGCAGCCTATCCACAGGCACAACAGCTTTGGGGATCTCTGCTTTCCCAGAGACTCAGCATGTCACGGTGCTCGCTCTCGGCAGAAGCTTTTTTCTGAAAAGGCAAACTTACGGCTCCTTCTCCCACAGGGAAGGTGCCAGCCCTGAAAACTAATGCAGTTTTTCACTATCCCTCTGCAGCCTATCCACAGGCACAACAGCTTTGGGGATCTCTGCTTTCCCAGAGACTCAGCATGTCACGGTGCTCACTATCGCCAGAGCCTTTTTCTGAAAAGGCAAACTTACGGCTCCTTCTCCCATAAGGAAGGTGCCAGCCCTGAAAGATCTTGCTGGTATTCACTATCCCTCTGCAGCCTATCCACAGGCACAACAGCTTTTGGGATCTCTGCTTTCCCAGAGACTCAGCATGTCACGGTGCTCGCTCTCGGCAGAAGCTTTTTTCTGAAAAGGCAAACTTACGGCTCCTTCTCCCACAGGGAAGGTGCCAGCCCTGAAAACTAATGCAGTTTTTCACTATCCCTCTGCAGCCTATCCACAGGCACAACAGCTTTGGGGATCTCTGCTTTCCCAGAGACTCAGCATGTCGCCAGAGCCTTTTTCTGAAAAGGCAAACTTACGGCTCCTTCTCCCACAAGGAAGGTGCCAGCCCTGAAAGATCTTGCTGGTATTCACTATCCCTCTGCAGCCTATCCACAGGCACAACAGCTTTGGGGATCTCTGCTTTCCCAGAGACTCAGCATGTCACGGTGCTCGCTCTCGGCAGAAGCTTTTTTCTGAAAAAGAAAACTTTCGGCTCCTTCTCCCTCAGGGAAGGTGCTAGCCCTGAAAACTAATGCAGTTTTTCACTATCCCTCTGCAGCCTATCCACAGGCACAACAGCTTTGGGGATCTCTGCTTTCCCAGAGACTCAGCATGTCAAGGTGCTCGTTCTCGGCAGAAGCTTTTTCTGAGAAGGCAAAAGTGTGGCTCCTTCTCCCACAAGGAAGGTGCTAGCCCTGAAAGATCTTGCTGGTATTCACTATCCCTCTGCAGCCTATCCACAGGCACAACAGCTTTGGGGATCTCTGCTTTCCCAGAGACTCAGCATGTCACGGTGCTCGCTCTCGGCAGAAGCTTTTTTCTGAAAAGGCAAACTTACGGCTCCTTCTCCCACAGGGAAGGTGCCAGCCCTGAAAACTAATGCAGTTTTTCACTATCCCTCTGCAGCCTATCCACAGGCACAACAGCTTTGGGGATCTCTGCTTTCCCAGAGACTCAGCATGTCACGGTGCTCGCTCTCGGCAGAAGCTTTTTTCTGAAAAGGCAAACTTACGGCTCCTTCTCCCACAGGGAAGGTGCCAGCCCTGAAAACTAATGCAGTTTTTCACTATCCCCCTGCAGCCTATCCACAGGCACAACAGCTTTGGGGATCTCTGCTTTCCCAGAGACTCAGCATGTCACGGTGCTCGCTCTCGGCAGAAGCTTTTTTCTGAAAAAGAAAACTTTCGGCTCCTTCTCCCTCAGGGAAGGTGCTAGCCCTGAAAACTAATGCAGTTTTTCACTATCCCTCTGCAGCCTATCCACAGGCACAACAGCTTTGGGGATCTCTGCTTTCCCAGAGACTCAGCATGTCACGGTGCTCGCTCTCTGCAGAAGCTTTTTTCTGAAAAGGCAAACTTACGGCTCCTTCTCCCACAGGGAAGGTGCCAGCCCTGAAAACTAATGCAGTTTTTCACTATCCCTCTGCAGCCTATCCACAGGCACAACAGCTTTTGGGATCTCTGCTTTCCCAGAGACTCAGCATGTCATGGTGCTCGCTCTCGGCAGAAGCTTTTTTCTGAAAAGGCAAACTTACGGCTCCTTCTCCCACAGGGAAGGTGCCAGCCCTGAAAACTAATGCAGTTTTTCACTATCCCTCTGCAGCCTATCCACAGGCACAACAGCTTTGGGGATCTCTGCTTTCCCAGAGACTCAGCATGTCACGGTGCTCGCTCTCGGCAGAAGCTTTTTTCTGAAAAGGCAAACTTACGGCTCCTTCTCCCACAGGGAAGGTGCCAGCCCTGAAAACTAATGCAGTTTTTCACTATCCCTCTGCAGCCTATCCACAGGCACAACAGCTTTGGGGATCTCTGCTTTCCCAGAGACTCAGCATGTCACGGTGCTCGCTCTCGGCAGAAGCTTTTTTCTGAAAAGGCAAACTTACGGCTCCTTCTCCCACAGGGAAGGTGCCAGCCCTGAAAACTAATGCAGTTTTTCACTATCCCTCTGCAGCCTATCCACAGGCACAACAGCTTTGGGGATCTCTGCTTTCCCAGAGACTCAGCATGTCACGGTGCTCGTTCTCGGCAGAAGCTTTTTCTGAGAAGGCAAAAGTGTGGCTCCTTCTCCCACAAGGAAGGTGCTAGCCCTGAAAGATCTTGCTGGTATTCACTATCCCTCTGCAGCCTATCCACAGGCACAACAGCTTTGGGGATCTCTGCTTTCCCAGAGACTCAGCATGTCACGGTGCTCGCTCTCTGCAGAAGCTTTTTTCTGAAAAGGCAAACTTACGGCTCCTTCTCCCACAGGGAAGGTGCCAGCCCTGAAAACTAATGCAGTTTTTCACTATCCCTCTGCAGCCTATCCACAGGCACAACAGCTTTTGGGATCTCTGCTTTCCCAGAGACTCAGCATGTCATGGTGCTCGCTCTCGGCAGAAGCTTTTTTCTGAAAAGGCAAACTTACGGCTCCTTCTCCCACAGGGAAGGTGCAAGCCCTGAAAACTAATGCAGTTTTTCACTATCCCTCTGCAGCCTATCCACAGGCACAACAGCTTTGGGGATCTCTGCTTTCCCAGAGACTCAGCATGTCACGGTGCTCGCTCTCGGCAGAAGCTTTTTTTCTGAAAAGGCAAACTTACGGCTCCTTCTCCCACAGGGAAGGTGCCAGCCCTGAAAACTAATTCATTTTTTCACTATCCCTCTGCAGCCTATCCACAGGCACAACAGCTTTTGGGATCTCTGCTTTCCCAGAGACTCAGCATGTCACGGTGCTCGCTCTCGGCAGAAGCTTTTTTCTGAAAAGGCAAACTTACGGCTCCTTCTCCCACAGGGAAGGTGCCAGCCCTGAAAACTAATGCAGTTTTTCACTATCCCTCTGCAGCCTATCCACAGGCACAACAGCTTTGGGGATCTCTGCTTTCCCAGAGACTCAGCATGTCACGGTGCTCGCTCTCGGCAGAAGCTTTTTTCTGAAAAGGCAAACTTACGGCTCCTTCTCCCACAGGGAAGGTGCCAGCCCTGAAAACTAATGCAGTTTTTCACTATCCCTCTGCAGCCTATCCACAGGCACAACAGCTTTGGGGATCTCTGCTTTCCCAGAGACTCAGCATGTCACGGTGCTCACTCTCGCCAGAGCCTTTTTCTGAAAAGGCAAACTTACGGCTCCTTCTCCCACAAGGAAGGTGCCAGCCCTGAAAGATCTTGCTGGTATTCACTATCCCTCTGCAGCCTATCGACAGGCACAACAGCTTTGGGGATCTCTGCTTTCCCAGAGACTCAGCATGTCACGGTGCTCGCTCTCGGCAGAAGCTTTTTTCTGAAAAGGCAAACTTACGGCTCCTTCTCCCACAGGGAAGGTGCCAGCCCTGAAAACTAATGCAGTTTTTCACTATCCCTCTGCAGCCTATCCACAGGCACAACAGCTTTGGGGATCTCTGCTTTCCCAGAGACTCAGCATGTCACGGTGCTCGCTCTCGGCAGAAGCTTTTTTTCTGAAAAAGAAAACTTTCGGCTCCTTCTCCCTCAGGGAAGGTGCCAGCCCTGAAAACTAATGCAGTTTTTCACTATCCCTCTGCAGCCTATCCACAGGCACAACAGCTTTGGGGATCTCTGCTTTCCCAGAGACTCAGCATGTCACGGTGGTCGTTCTCGGCAGAAGCTTTTTCTGAGAAGGCAAAAGTGTGGCTCCTTCTCCCACAAGGAAGGTGCTAGCCCTGAAAGATCTTGCTGGTATTCACTATCCCTCTGCAGCCTATCCACAGGCACAACAGCTTTTGGGATCTCTGCTTTCCCAGAGACTCAGCATGTCACGGTGCTCGCTCTCAGCAGAAGCTTTTTTCTGAAAAGGCAAACTTACGGCTCCTTCTCCCACAGGGAAGGTGCCAGCCCTGAAAACTAATGCAGTTTTTCACTATCCCTCTGCAGCCTATCCACAGGCACAACAGCTTTTGGGATCTCTGCTTTCCCAGAGACTCAGCATGTCATGGTGCTCGCTCTCGGCAGAAGCTTTTTTCTGAAAAGGCAAACTTACGGCTCCTTCTCCCACAGGGAAGGTGCCAGCCCTGAAAACTAATGCAGTTTTTCACTATCCCTCTGCAGCCTATCCACAGGCACAACAGCTTTGGGGATCTCTGCTTTCCCAGAGACTCAGCATGTCACGGTGCTCGCTCTCGGCAGAAGCTTTTTTCTGAAAAGGCAAACTTACGGCTCCTTCTCCCACAGGGAAGGTGCCAGCCCTGAAAACTAATGCAGTTTTTCACTATCCCTCTGCAGCCTATCCACAGGCACAACAGCTTTGGGGATCTCTGCTTTCCCAGAGACTCAGCATGTCACGGTGCTCGCTCTCGGCAGAAGCTTTTTTCTGAAAAGGCAAACTTACGGCTCCTTCTCCCACAGGGAAGGTGCCAGCCCTGAAAACTAATGCAGTTTTTCACTATCCCCCTGCAGCCTATCCACAGGCACAACAGCTTTGGGGATCTCTGCTTTCCCAGAGACTCAGCATGTCACGGTGCTCGCTCTCGGCAGAAGCTTTTTTCTGAAAAGGCAAACTTACGGCTCCTTCTCCCACAGGGAAGGTGCCAGCCCTGAAAACTTATGCAGTTTTTCACTATCCCCCTGCAGCCTATCCACAGGCACAACAGCTTTGGGGATCTCTGCTTTCCCAGAGACTCAGCATGTCACGGTGCTCGCTCTCGGCAGAAGCTTTTTTCTGAAAAAGAAAACTTTCGGCTCCTTCTCCCTCAGGGAAGGTGCTAGCCCTGAAAACTAATGCAGTTTTTCACTATCCCTCTGCAGCCTATCCACAGGCACAACAGCTTTGGGGATCTCTGCTTTCCCAGAGACTCAGCATGTCACGGTGCTCGTTCTCGGCAGAAGCTTTTTCTGAGAAGGCAAAAGTGTGGCTCCTTCTCCCACAAGGAAGGTGCTAGCCCTGAAAGATCTTGCTGGTATTCACTATCCCTCTGCAGCCTATCCACAGGCACAACAGCTTTGGGGATCTCTGCTTTCCCAGAGACTCAGCATGTCACGGTGCTCGCTCTCAGCAGAAGCTTTTTTCTGAAAAGGCAAACTTACGGCTCCTTCTCCCACAGGGAAGGTGCCAGCCCTGAAAACTAATGCAGTTTTTCACTATCCCTCTGCAGCCTATCCACAGGCACAACAGCTTTTGGGATCTCTGCTTTCCCAGAGACTCAGCATGTCATGGTGCTCGCTCTCGGCAGAAGCTTTTTTCTGAAAAGGCAAACTTACGGCTCCTTCTCCCACAGGGAAGGTGCAAGCCCTGAAAACTAATGCAGTTTTTCACTATCCCTCTGCAGCCTATCCACAGGCACAACAGCTTTGGGGATCTCTGCTTTCCCAGAGACTCAGCATGTCACGGTGCTCGCTCTCGGCAGAAGCTTTTTTTCTGAAAAGGCAAACTTACGGCTCCTTCTCCCACAGGGAAGGTGCCTGCCCTGAAAACTAATTCATTTTTTCACTATCCCTCTGCAGCCTATCCACAGGCACAACAGCTTTTGGGATCTCTGCTTTCCCAGAGACTCAGCATGTCACGGTGCTCGCTCTCGGCAGAAGCTTTTTTCTGAAAAGGCAAACTTACGGCTCCTTCTCCCACAGGGAAGGTGCCAGCCCTGAAAACTAATGCAGTTTTTCACTATCCCTCTGCAGCCTATCCACAGGCACAACAGCTTTGGGGATCTCTGCTTTCCCAGAGACTCAGCATGTCACGGTGCTCGCTCTCGGCAGAAGCTTTTTTCTGAAAAGGCAAACTTACGGCTCCTTCTCCCACAGGGAAGGTGCCAGCCCTGAAAACTAATGCAGTTTTTCACTATCCCTCTGCAGCCTATCCACAGGCACAACAGCTTTGGGGATCTCTGCTTTCCCAGAGACTCACCATGTCACGGTGCTCACTCTCGCCAGAGCCTTTTTCTGAAAAGGCAAACTTACGGCTCCTTCTCCCACAAGGAAGGTGCCAGCCCTGAAAGATCTTGCTGGTATTCACTATCCCTCTGCAGCCTATCGACAGGCACAACAGCTTTGGGGATCTCTGCTTTCCCAGAGACTCAGCATGTCACGGTGCTCGCTCTCGGCAGAAGCTTTTTTATGAAAAGGCAAACTTACGGCTCCTTCTCCCACAGGGAAGGTGCCAGCCCTGAAAACTAATGCAGTTTTTCACTATCCCCCTGCAGCCTATCCACAGGCACAACAGCTTTGGGGATCTCTGCTTTCCCAGAGACTCAGCATGTCACGGTGCTCGCTCTCGGCAGAAGCTTTTTTTCTGAAAAAGAAAACTTTCGGCTCCTTCTCCCTCAGGGAAGGTGCTAGCCCTGAAAACTAATGCAGTTTTTCACTATCCCTCTGCAGCCTATCCACAGGCACAACAGCTTTGGGGATCTCTGCTTTCCCAGAGACTCAGCATGTCACGGTGCTCGTTCTCGGCAGAAGCTTTTTCTGAGAAGGCAAAAGTGTGGCTCCTTCTCCCACAAGGAAGGTGCTAGCCCTGAAAGATCTTGCTGGTATTCACTATCCCTCTGCAGCCTATCCACAGGCACAACAGCTTTGGGGATCTCTGCTTTCCCAGAGACTCAGCATGTCACGGTGCTCGCTCTCAGCAGAAGCTTTTTTCTGAAAAGGCAAACTTACGGCTCCTTCTCCCACAGGGAAGGTGCCAGCCCTGAAAACTAATGCAGTTTTTCACTATCCCTCTGCAGCCTATCCACAGGCACAACAGCTTTTGGGATCTCTGCTTTCCCAGAGACTCAGCATGTCATGGTGCTCGCTCTCGGCAGAAGCTTTTTTCTGAAAAGGCAAACTTACGGCTCCTTCTCCCACAGGGAAGGTGCCAGCCCTGAAAACTAATGCAGTTTTTCACTATCCCTCTGCAGCCTATCCACAGGCACAACAGCTTTGGGGATCTCTGCTTTCCCAGAGACTCAGCATGTCACGGTGCTCGCTCTCGGCAGAAGCTTTTTTTCTGAAAAGGCAAACTTACGGCTCCTTCTCCCACAGGGAAGGTGCCAGCCCTGAAAACTAATGCAGTTTTTCACTATCCCTCTGCAGCCTATCCACAGGCACAACAGCTTTGGGGATCTCTGCTTTCCCAGAGACTCAGCATGTCACGGTGCTCGCTCTCGGCAGAAGCTTTTTTCTGAAAAGGCAAACTTACGGCTCCTTCTCCCACAGGGAAGGTGCCAGCCCTGAAAACTAATGCAGTTTTTCACTATCCCTCTGCAGCCTATCCACAGGCACAACAGCTTTTGGGATCTCTGCTTTCCCAGAGACTCAGCATGTCACGGTGCTCGCTCTCAGCAGAAGCTTTTTTCTGAAAAGGCAAACTTACGGCTCCTTCTCCCACAGGGAAGGTGCCAGCCCTGAAAACTAATGCAGTTTTTCACTATCCCTCTGCAGCCTATCCACAGGCACAACAGCTTTTGGGATCTCTGCTTTCCCAGAGACTCAGCATGTCATGGTGCTCGCTCTCGGCAGAAGCTTTTTTCTGAAAAGGCAAACTTACGGCTCCTTCTCCCACAGGGAAGGTGCAAGCCCTGAAAACTAATGCAGTTTTTCACTATCCCTCTGCAGCCTATCCACAGGCACAACAGCTTTTGGGATCTCTGCTTTCCCAGAGACTCAGCATGTCACGGTGCTCGCTCTCGGCAGAAGCTTTTTTCTGAAAAGGCTAACTTACGGCTCCTTCTCCCACAGGGAAGGTGCCAGCCCTGAAAACTAATGCAGTTTTTCACTATCCCTCTGCAGCCTATCCACAGGCACAACAGCTTTGGGGATCTCTGCTTTCCCAGAGACTCAGCATGTCACGGTGCTCGCTCTCGGCAGAAGCTTTTTTCTGAAAAGGCAAACTTACGGCTCCTTCTCCCACAGGGAAGGTGCCAGCCCTGAAAACTAATGCAGTTTTTCACTATCCCTCTGCAGCCTATCCACAGGCACAACAGCTTTGGGGATCTCTGCTTTCCCAGAGACTCAGCATGTCACGGTGCTCACTCTCGCCAGAGCCTTTTTCTGAAAAGGCAAACTTACGGCTCCTTCTCCCACACGGAAGGTGCCAGCCCTGAAAGATCTTGCTGGTATTCACTATCCCTCTGCAGCCTATCGACAGGCACAACAGCTTTGGGGATCTCTGCTTTCCCAGAGACTCAGCATGTCACGGTGCTCGCTCTCGGCAGAAGCTTTTTTCTGAAAAGGCAAACTTACGGCTCCTTCTCCCACAGGGAAGGTGCCAGCCCTGAAAACTAATGCAGTTTTCCACTATCCCCCTGCAGCCTATCCACAGGCACAACAGCTTTGGGGATCTCTGCTTTCCCAGAGACTCAGCATGTCACGGTGCTCGCTCTCGGCAGAAGCTTTTTTTCTGAAAAAGAAAACTTTCGGCTCCTTCTCCCTCAGGGAAGGTGCTAGCCCTGAAAACTAATGCAGTTTTTCACTATCCCTCTGCAGCCTATCCACAGGCACAACAGCTTTGGGGATCTCTGCTTTCCCAGAGACTCAGCATGTCACGGTGCTCGTTCTCGGCAGAAGCTTTTTCTGAGAAGGCAAAAGTGTGGCTCCTTCTCCCACAAGGAAGGTGCTAGCCCTGAAAGATCTTGCTGGTATTCACTATCCCTCTGCAGCCTATCCACAGGCACAACAGCTTTGGGGATCTCTGCTTTCCCAGAGACTCAGCATGTCACGGTGCTCGCTCTCAGCAGAAGCTTTTTTCTGAAAAGGCAAACTTACGGCTCCTTCTCCCACAGGGAAGGTGCCAGCCCTGAAAACTAATGCATTTTTTCACTATCCCTCTGCAGCCTATCCACAGGCACAACAGCTTTGGGGATCTCTGCTTTCCCAGAGACTCAGCATGTCATGGTGCTCGCTCTCGGCAGAAGCTTTTTTCTGAAAAGGCAAACTTACGGCTCCTTCTCCCACAGGGAAGGTGCCAGCCCTGAAAACTAATGCAGTTTTTCACTATCCCTCTGCAGCCTATCCACAGGCACAACAGCTTTGGGGATCTCTGCTTTCCCAGAGACTCAGCATGTCACGGTGCTCGCTCTCGGCAGAAGCTTTTTTTCTGAAAAGGCAAACTTACGGCTCCTTCTCCCACAGGGAAGGTGCCAGCCCTGAAAACTAATTCATTTTTTCACTATCCCTCTGCAGCCTATCCACAGGCACAACAGCTTTTGGGATCTCTGCTTTCCCAGAGACTCAGCATGTCACGGTGCTCGCTCTCGGCAGAAGCTTTTTTCTGAAAAGGCAAACTTACGGCTCCTTCTCCCACAGGGAAGGTGCCAGCCCTGAAAACTAATGCAGTTTTTCACTATCCCTCTGCAGCCTATCCACAGGCACAACAGCTTTGGGGATCTCTGCTTTCCCAGAGACTCAGCATGTCACGGTGCTCGCTCTCGGCAGAAGCTTTTTTCTGAAAAGGCAAACTTACGGCTCCTTCTCCCACAGGGAAGGTGCCAGCCCTGAAAACTAATGCAGTTTTTCACTATCCCTCTGCAGCCTATCCACAGGCACAACAGCTTTGGGGATCTCTGCTTTCCCAGAGACTCAGCATGTCACGGTGCTCACTCTCGCCAGAGCCTTTTTCTGAAAAGGCAAACTTACGGCTCCTTCTCCCACAAGGAAGGTGCCAGCCCTGAAAGATCTTGCTGGTATTCACTATCCCTCTGCAGCCTATCCACAGGCACAACAGCTTTGGGGATCTCTGCTTTCCCAGAGACTCAGCATGTCACGGTGCTCGCTCTCGGCAGAAGCTTTTTTCTGAAAAGGCAAACTTACGGCTCCTTCTCCCACAGGGAAGGTGCCAGCCCTGAAAACTAATGCAGTTTTTCACTATCCCCCTGCAGCCTATCCACAGGCACAACAGCTTTGGGGATCTCTGCTTTCCCAGAGACTCAGCATGTCACGGTGCTCGCTCTCGGCAGAAGCTTTTTTCTGAAAAAGAAAACTTTCGGCTCCTTCTCCCTCAGGGAAGGTGCTAGCCCTGAAAACTAATGCAGTTTTTCACTATCCCTCTGCAGCCTATCCACAGGCACAACAGCTTTGGGGATCTCTGCTTTCCCAGAGACTCAGCATGTCACGGTGCTCGTTCTCGGCAGAAGCTTTTTCTGAGAAGGCAAAAGTGTGGCTCCTTCTCCCACAAGGAAGGTGCTAGCCCTGAAAGATCTTGCTGGTATTCACTATCCCTCTGCAGCCTATCCACAGGCACAACAGCTTTGGGGATCTCTGCTTTCCCAGAGACTCAGCATGTCACGGTGCTCGCTCTCAGCAGAAGCTTTTTTCTGAAAAGGCAAACTTACGGCTCCTTCTCCCACAGGGAAGGTGCCAGCCCTGAAAACTAATGCAGTTTTTCACTATCCCTCTGCAGCCTATCCACAGGCACAACAGCTTTTGGGATCTCTGCTTTCCCAGAGACTCAGCATGTCATGGTGCTCGCTCTCGGCAGAAGCTTTTTTCTGAAAAGGCAAACTTACGGCTCCTTCTCCCACAGGGAAGGTGCCAGCCCTGAAAACTAATGCAGTTTTTCACTATCCCTCTGCAGCCTATCCACAGGCACAACAGCTTTGGGGATCTCTGCTTTCCCAGAGACTCAGCATGTCACGGTGCTCGCTCTCGGCAGAAGCTTTTTTCTGAAAAGGCAAACTTACGGCTCCTTCTCCCACAGGGAAGGTGCCAGCCCTGAAAACTAATGCAGTTTTTCACTATCCCTCTGCAGCCTATCCACAGGCACAACAGCTTTGGGGATCTCTGCTTTCCCAGAGACTCAGCATGTCACGGTGCTCGCTCTCGGCAGAAGCTTTTTTCTGAAAAGGCAAACTTACGGCTCCTTCTCCCACAGGGAAGGTGCCAGCCCTGAAAACTAATGCAGTTTTTCACTATCCCTCTGCAGCCTATCCACAGGCACAACAGCTTTGGGGATCTCTGCTTTCCCAGAGACTCAGCATGTCACGGTGCTCGCTCTCGGCAGAAGCTTTTTTCTGAAAAGGCAAACTTACGGCTCCTTCTCCCACAGGGAAGGTGCCAGCCCTGAAAACTAATGCAGTTTTTCACTATCCCTCTGCAGCCTATCCACAGGCACAACAGCTTTGGGTACTCTGCTTTCCCAGAGACTCAGCATGTCACGGTGCTCGCTCTCGGCAGAAGCTTTTTTCTGAAAAAGAAAACTTTCGGCTCCTTCTCCCTCAGGGAAGGTGCTAGCCCTGAAAACTAATGCAGTTTTTCACTATCCCTCTGCAGCCTATCCACAGGCACAACAGCTTTGGGGATCTCTGCTTTCCCAGAGACTCAGCATGTCACGGTGCTCGTTCTCGGCAGAAGCTTTTTCTGAGAAGGCAAAAGTGTGGCTCCTTCTCCCACAAGGAAGGTGCTAGCCCTGAAAGATCTTGCTGGTATTCACTATCCCTCTGCAGCCTATCCACAGGCACAACAGCTTTTGGGATCTCTGCTTTCCCAGAGACTCAGCATGTCACGGTGCTCGCTCTCGGCAGAAGCTTTTTTCTGAAAAGGCAAACTTATGGCTCCTTCTCCCACAGGGAAGGTGCCAGCCCTGAAAACTAATGCAGTTTTTCACTATCCCTCTGCAGCCTATCCACAGGCACAACAGCTTTGGGGATCTCTGCTTTCCCAGAGACTCAGCATGTCACGGTGCTCACTCTCGCCAGAGCCTTTTTCTGAAAAGGCAAACTTACGGCTCCTTCTCCATCAAGGAAGGTGCCAGCCCTGAAAGATCTTGCTGGTTTTCACTATCCCTCTGCAGCCTATCCACAGGCACAACAGCTTTGGGGATCTCTGCTTTCCCAGAGACTCAGCATGTCACGGTGCTCGCTCTCGGCAGAAGCTTTTTTCTGAAAACGCAAACTTACGGCTCCTTCTCCCACAGGGAAGGTGCCAGCCCTGAAAACTAATGCAGTTTTTCACTATCCCTCTGCAGCCTATCCACAGGCACAACAGCTTTGGGGATCTCTGCTTTCCCAGAGACTCAGCATGTCACGGTGCTCGCTCTCGGCAGAAGCTTTTTTCTGAAAAGGCAAACTTACGGCTCCTTCTCCCACAGGGAAGGTGCCAGCCCTGAAAACTAATGCAGTTTTTCACTATCCCCCTGCAGCCTATCCACAGGCACAACAGCTTTGGGGATCTCTGCTTTCCCAGAGACTCAGCATGTCACGGTGCTCGCTCTCGGCAGAAGCTTTTTTCTGAAAAAGAAAACTTTCGGCTCCTTCTCCCTCAGGGAAGGTGCTAGCCCTGAAAACTAATGCAGTTTTTCACTATCCCTCTGCAGCCTATCCACAGGCACAACAGCTTTGGGGATCTCTGCTTTCCCAGAGACTCAGCATGTCACGGTGCTCGTTCTCGGCAGAAGCTTTTTCTGAGAAGGCAAAAGTGTGGCTCCTTCTCCCACAAGGAAGGTGCTAGCCCTGAAAGATCTTGCTGGTATTCACTATCCCTCTGCAGCCTATCCACAGGCACAACAGCTTTTGGGATCTCTGCTTTCCCAGAGACTCAGCATGTCACGGTGCTCGCTCTCGGCAGAAGCTTTTTTCTGAAAACGCAAACTTACGGCTCCTTCTCCCACAGGGAAGGTGCCAGCCCTGAAAACTAATGCAGTTTTTCACTATCCCTCTGCAGCCTATCCACAGGCACAACAGCTTTGGGGATCTCTGCTTTCCCAGAGACTCAGCATGTCACGGTGCTCGCTCTCTGCAGAAGCTTTTTTCTGAAAAGGCAAACTTACGGCTCCTTCTCCCACAGGGAAGGTGCCAGCCCTGAAAACTAATGCAGTTTTTCACTATCCCTCTGCAGCCTATCCACAGGCACAACAGCTTTTGGGATCTCTGCTTTCCCAGAGACTCAGCATGTCACGGTGCTCGCTCTCGGCAGAAGCTTTTTTCTGAAAAGGCAAACTTACGGCTCCTTCTCCCACAGGGAAGGTGCAAGCCCTGAAAACTAATGCAGTTTTTCACTATCCCTCTGCAGCCTATCCACAGGCACAACAGCTTTGGGGATCTCTGCTTTCCCAGAGACTCAGCATGTCACGGTGCTCGCTCTCGGCAGAAGCTTTTTTTCTGAAAAGGCAAACTTACGGCTCCTTCTCCCACAGGGAAGGTGCCAGCCCTGAAAACTAATGCAGTTTTTCACTATCCCCCTGCAGCCTATCCACAGGCACAACAGCTTTGGGGATCTCTGCTTTCCCAGAGACTCAGCATGTCACGGTGCTCGCTCTCGGCAGAAGCTTTTTTCTGAAAAGGCAAACTTACGGCTCCTTCTCCCACAGGGAAGGTGCCAGCCCTGAAAACTAATGCAGTTTTTCACTATCCCTCTGCAGCCTATCCACAGGCACAACAGCTTTGGGGATCTCTGCTTTCCCAGAGACTCAGCATGTCACGGTGCTCGCTCTCGGCAGAAGCTTTTTTCTGAATAAGAAAACTTTCGGCTCCTTCTCCCTCAGGGAAGGTGCTAGCCCTGAAAACTAATGCAGTTTTTCACTATCCCTCTGCAGCCTATCCACAGGCACAACAGCTTTGGGGATCTCTGCTTTCCCAGAGACTCAGCATGTCACGGTGCTCGTTCTCGGCAGAAGCTTTTTCTGAGAAGGCAAAAGTGTGGCTCCTTCTCCCACAAGGAAGGTGCTAGCCCTGAAAGATCTTGCTGGTATTCACTATCCCTCTGCAGCCTATCCACAGGCACAACAGCTTTGGGGATCTCTGCTTTCCCAGAGACTCAGCATGTCACGGTGCTCGCTCTCAGCAGAAGCTTTTTTCTGAAAAGGCAAACTTACGGCTCCTTCTCCCACAGGGAAGGTGCCAGCCCTGAAAACTAATGCAGTTTTTCACTATCCCTCTGCAGCCTATCCACAGGCACAACAGCTTTTGGGATCTCTGCTTTCCCAGAGACTCAGCATGTCATGGTGCTCGCTCTCGGCAGAAGCTTTTTTCTGAAAAGGCAAACTTACGGCTCCTTCTCCCACAGGGAAGGTGCAAGCCCTGAAAACTAATGCAGTTTTTCACTATCCCTCTGCAGCCTATCCACAGGCACAACAGCTTTTGGGATCTCTGCTTTCCCAGAGACTCAGCATGTCACGGTGCTCGCTCTCGGCAGAAGCTTTTTTCTGAAAAGGCAAACTTACGGCTCCTTCTCCCACAGGGAAGGTGCCAGCCCTGAAAACTAATGCAGTTTTTCACTATCCCTCTGCAGCCTATCCACAGGCACAACAGCTTTGGGGATCTCTGCTTTCCCAGAGACTCAGCATGTCACGGTGCTCGCTCTCGGCAGAAGCTTTTTTCTGAAAAGGCAAACTTACGGCTCCTTCTCCCACAGGGAAGGTGCCAGCCCTGAAAACTAATGCAGTTTTTCACTATCCCTCTGCAGCCTATCCACAGGCACAACAGCTTTGGGGATCTCTGCTTTCCCAGAGACTCAGCATGTCACGGTGCTCACTCTCGCCAGAGCCTTTTTCTGAAAAGGCAAACTTACGGCTCCTTCTCCCACAAGGAAGGTGCCAGCCCTGAAAGATCTTGCTGGTATTCACTATCCCTCTGCAGCCTATCGACAGGCACAACAGCTTTGGGGATCTCTGCTTTCCCAGAGACTCAGCATGTCACGGTGCTCGCTCTCGGCAGAAGCTTTTTTCTGAAAAGGCAAACTTACGGCTCCTTCTCCCACAGGGAAGGTGCCAGCCCTGAAAACTAATGCAGTTTTTCACTATCCCCCTGCAGCCTATCCACAGGCACAACAGCTTTGGGGATCTCTGCTTTCCCAGAGACTCAGCATGTCACGGTGCTCGCTCTCGGCAGAAGCTTTTTTTCTGAAAAAGAAAACTTTCGGCTCCTTCTCCCTCAGGGAAGGTGCTAGCCCTGAAAACTAATGCAGTTTTTCACTATCCCTCTGCAGCCTATCCACAGGCACAACAGCTTTGGGGATCTCTGCTTTCCCAGAGACTCAGCATGTCACGGTGGTCGTTCTCGGCAGAAGCTTTTTCTGAGAAGGCAAAAGTGTGGCTCCTTCTCCCACAAGGAAGGTGCTAGCCCTGAAAGATCTTGCTGGTATTCACTATCCCTCTGCAGCCTATCCACAGGCACAACAGCTTTGGGGATCTCTGCTTTCCCAGAGACTCAGCATGTCACGGTGCTCGCTCTCAGCAGAAGCTTTTTTCTGAAAAGGCAAACTTACGGCTCCTTCTCCCACAGGGAAGGTGCCAGCCCTGAAAACTAATGCATTTTTTCACTATCCCTCTGCAGCCTATCCACAGGCACAACAGCTTTTGGGATCTCTGCTTTCCCAGAGACTCAGCATGTCACGGTGCTCGCTCTCGGCAGAAGCTTTTTTCTGAAAAGGCAAACTTACGGCTCCTTCTCCCACAGGGAAGGTGCCAGCCCTGAAAACTAATGCAGTTTTTCACTATCCCTCTGCAGCCTATCCACAGGCACAACAGCTTTGGGGATCTCTGCTTTCCCAGAGACTCAGCATGTCACGGTGCTCGCTCTCGGCAGAAGCTTTTTTTCTGAAAAGGCAAACTTACGGCTCCTTCTCCCACAGGGAAGGTGCCAGCCCTGAAAACTAATTCATTTTTTCACTATCCCTCTGCAGCCTATCCACAGGCACAACAGCTTTTGGGATCTCTGCTTTCCCAGAGACTCAGCATGTCACGGTGCTCGCTCTCGGCAGAAGCTTTTTTCTGAAAAGGCAAACTTACGGCTCCTTCTCCCACAGGGAAGGTGCCAGCCCTGAAAACTAATGCAGTTTTTCACTATCCCTCTGCAGCCTATCCACAGGCACAACAGCTTTGGGGATCTCTGCTTTCCCAGAGACTCAGCATGTCACGGTGCTCGCTCTCGGCAGAAGCTTTTTTCTGAAAAGGCAAACTTACGGCTCCTTCTCCCACAGGGAAGGTGCCAGCCCTGAAAACTAATGCAGTTTTTCACTATCCCTCTGCAGCCTATCCACAGGCACAACAGCTTTGGGGATCTCTGCTTTCCCAGAGACTCAGCATGTCACGGTGCTCACTCTCGCCAGAGCCTTTTTCTGAAAAGGCAAACTTACGGCTCCTTCTCCCACAAGGAAGGTGCCAGCCCTGAAAGATCTTGCTGGTATTCACTATCCCTCTGCAGCCTATCCACAGGCACAACAGCTTTGGGGATCTCTGCTTTCCCAGAGACTCAGCATGTCACGGTGCTCGCTCTCGGCAGAAGCTTTTTTCTGAAAAGGCAAACTTACGGCTCCTTCTCCCACAGGGAAGGTGCCAGCCCTGAAAACTAATGCAGTTTTTCACTATCCCCCTGCAGCCTATCCACAGGCACAACAGCTTTGGGGATCTCTGCTTTCCCAGAGACTCAGCATGTCACGGTGCTCGCTCTCGGCAGAAGCTTTTTTCTGAAAAAGAAAACTTTCGGCTCCTTCTCCCTCAGGGAAGGTGCTAGCCCTGAAAACTAATGCAGTTTTTCACTATCCCTCTGCAGCCTATCCACAGGCACAACAGCTTTGGGGATCTCTGCTTTCCCAGAGACTCAGCATGTCACGGTGCTCGTTCTCGGCAGAAGCTTTTTCTGAGAAGGCAAAAGTGTGGCTCCTTCTCCCACAAGGAAGGTGCTAGCCCTGAAAGATCTTGCTGGTATTCACTATCCCTCTGCAGCCTATCCACAGGCACAACAGCTTTGGGGATCTCTGCTTTCCCAGAGACTCAGCATGTCACGGTGCTCGCTCTCCGCAGAAGCTTTTTTCTGAAAAGGCAAACTTACGGCTCCTTCTCCCACAGGGAAGGTGCCAGCCCTGAAAACTAATGCAGTTTTTCACTATCCCTCTGCAGCCTATCCACAGGCACAACAGCTTTTGGGATCTCTGCTTTCCCAGAGACTCAGCATGTCATGGTGCTCGCTCTCGGCAGAAGCTTTTTTCTGAAAAGGCAAACTTACGGCTCCTTCTCCCACAGGGAAGGTGCCAGCCCTGAAAACTAATGCAGTTTTTCACTATCCCTCTGCAGCCTATCCACAGGCACAACAGCTTTGGGGATCTCTGCTTTCCCAGAGACTCAGCATGTCACGGTGCTCGCTCTCGGCAGAAGCTTTTTTCTGAAAAGGCAAACTTACGGCTCCTTCTCCCACAGGGAAGGTGCCAGCCCTGAAAACTAATGCAGTTTTTCACTATCCCTCTGCAGCCTATCCACAGGCACAACAGCTTTGGGGATCTCTGCTTTCCCAGAGACTCAGCATGTCACGGTGCTCGCTCTCGGCAGAAGCTTTTTTCTGAAAAGGCAAACTTACGGCTCCTTCTCCCACAGGGAAGGTGCCAGCCCTGAAAACTAATGCAGTTTTTCACTATCCCTCTGCAGCCTATCCACAGGCACAACAGCTTTGGGGATCTCTGCTTTCCCAGAGACTCAGCATGTCACGGTGCTCGCTCTCGGCAGAAGCTTTTTTCTGAAAAGGCAAACTTACGGCTCCTTCTCCCACAGGGAAGGTGCCAGCCCTGAAAACTAATGCAGTTTTTCACTATCCCTCTGCAGCCTATCCACAGGCACAACAGCTTTGGGTACTCTGCTTTCCCAGAGACTCAGCATGTCACGGTGCTCGCTCTCGGCAGAAGCTTTTTTCTGAAAAAGAAAACTTTCGGCTCCTTCTCCCTCAGGGAAGGTGCTAGCCCTGAAAACTAATGCAGTTTTTCACTATCCCTCTGCAGCCTATCCACAGGCACAACAGCTTTGGGGATCTCTGCTTTCCCAGAGACTCAGCATGTCACGGTGCTCGTTCTCGGCAGAAGCTTTTTCTGAGAAGGCAAAAGTGTGGCTCCTTCTCCCACAAGGAAGGTGCTAGCCCTGAAAGATCTTGCTGGTATTCACTATCCCTCTGCAGCCTATCCACAGGCACAACAGCTTTTGGGATCTCTGCTTTCCCAGAGACTCAGCATGTCACGGTGCTCGCTCTCGGCAGAAGCTTTTTTCTGAAAAGGCAAACTTATGGCTCCTTCTCCCACAGGGAAGGTGCCAGCCCTGAAAACTAATGCAGTTTTTCACTATCCCTCTGCAGCCTATCCACAGGCACAACAGCTTTGGGGATCTCTGCTTTCCCAGAGACTCAGCATGTCACGGTGCTCACTCTCGCCAGAGCCTTTTTCTGAAAAGGCAAACTTACGGCTCCTTCTCCCTCAAGGAAGGTGCCAGCCCTGAAAGATCTTGCTGGTATTCACTATCCCTCTGCAGCCTATCCACAGGCACAACAGCTTTGGGGATCTCTGCTTTCCCAGAGACTCAGCATGTCACGGTGCTCGCTCTCGGCAGAAGCTTTTTTCTGAAAACGCAAACTTACGGCTCCTTCTACCACAGGGAAGGTGCCAGCCCTGAAAACTAATGCAGTTTTTCACTATCCCTCTGCAGCCTATCCACAGGCACAACAGCTTTGGGGATCTCTGCTTTCCCAGAGACTCAGCATGTCACGGTGCTCGCTCTCGGCAGAAGCTTTTTTCTGAAAAGGCAAACTTACGGCTCCTTCTCCCACAGGGAAGGTGCCAGCCCTGAAAACTAATGCAGTTTTTCACTATCCCCCTGCAGCCTATCCACAGGCACAACAGCTTTGGGGATCTCTGCTTTCCCAGAGACTCAGCATGTCACGGTGCTCGCTCTCGGCAGAAGCTTTTTTCTGAAAAAGAAAACTTTCGGCTCCTTCTCCCTCAGGGAAGGTGCTAGCCCTGAAAACTAATGCAGTTTTTCACTATCCCTCTGCAGCCTATCCACAGGCACAACAGCTTTGGGGATCTCTGCTTTCCCAGAGACTCAGCATGTCACGGTGCTCGTTCTCGGCAGAAGCTTTTTCTGAGAAGGCAAAAGTGTGGCTCCTTCTCCCACAAGGAAGGTGCTAGCCCTGAAAGATCTTGCTGGTATTCACTATCCCTCTGCAGCCTATCCACAGGCACAACAGCTTTGGGGATCTCTGCTTTCCCAGAGACTCAGCATGTCACGGTGCTCGCTCTAAGCAGAAGCTTTTTTCTGAAAAGGCAAACTTACGGCTCCTTCTCCCACAGGGAAGGTGCCAGCCCTGAAAACTAATGCAGTTTTTCACTATCCCTCTGCAGCCTATCCACAGGCACAACAGCTTTGGGGATCTCTGCTTTCCCAGAGACTCAGCATGTCACGGTGCTCACTCTCGCCAGAGCCTTTTTCTGAAAAGGCAAACTTACGGCTCCTTCTCCCACAAGGAAGGTTCCACCCCTGAAAGATCTTGCTGGTATTCACTATCCCTCTGCAGCCTATCCACAGGCACAACAGCTTTTGGGATCTCTGCTTTCCCAGAGACTCAGCATGTCACGGTGCTCGCTCTCGGCAGAAGCTTTTTTCTGAAAACGCAAACTTACGGCTCCTTCTCCCACAGGGAAGGTGCCAGCCCTGAAAACTAATGCAGTTTTTCACTATCCCTCTGCAGCCTATCCACAGGCACAACAGCTTTGGGGATCTCTGCTTTCCCAGAGACTCAGCATGTCACGGTGCTCGCTCTCGGCAGAAGCTTTTTTCTGAAAAGGCAAACTTACGGCTCCTTCTCCCACAGGGAAGGTGCCAGCCCTGAAAACTAATGCAGTTTTTCACTATCCCTCTGCAGCCTATCCACAGGCACAACAGCTTTGGGGATCTCTGCTTTCCCAGAGACTCAGCATGTCACGGTGCTCGCTCTCAGCAGAAGCTTTTTTCTGAAAAGGCAAACTTACGGCTCCTTCTCCCACAGGGAAGGTGCCAGCCCTGAAAACTAATGCAGTTTTTCACTATCCCTCTGCAGCCTATCCACAGGCACAACAGCTTTTGGGATCTCTGCTTTCCCAGAGACTCAGCATGTCATGGTGCTCGCTCTCGGCAGAAGCTTTTTTCTGAAAAGGCAAACTTACGGCTCCTTCTCCCACAGGGAAGGTGCAAGCCCTGAAAACTAATGCAGTTTTTCACTATCCCTCTGCAGCCTATCCACAGGCACAACAGCTTTGGGGATCTCTGCTTTCCCAGAGACTCAGCATGTCACGGTGCTCGCTCTCGGCAGAAGCTTTTTTTCTGAAAAGGCAAACTTACGGCTCCTTCTCCCACAGGGAAGGTGCCAGCCCTGAAAACTAATGCAGTTTTTCACTATCCCCCTGCAGCCTATCCACAGGCACAACAGCTTTGGGGATCTCTGCTTTCCCAGAGACTCAGCATGTCACGGTGCTCGCTCTCGGCAGAAGCTTTTTTCTGAAAAGGCAAACTTACGGCTCCTTCTCCCACAGGGAAGGTGCCAGCCCTGAAAACTAATGCAGTTTTTCACTATCCCTCTGCAGCCTATCCACAGGCACAACAGCTTTGGGGATCTCTGCTTTCCCAGAGACTCAGCATGTCACGGTGCTCGCTCTCGGCAGAAGCTTTTTTCTGAAAAAGAAAACTTTCGGCTCCTTCTCCCTCAGGGAAGGTGCTAGCCCTGAAAACTAATGCAGTTTTTCACTATCCCTCTGCAGCCTATCCACAGGCACAACAGCTTTGGGGATCTCTGCTTTCCCAGAGACTCAGCATGTCACGGTGCTCGTTCTCGGCAGAAGCTTTTTCTGAGAAGGCAAAAGTGTGGCTCCTTCTCCCACAAGGAAGGTGCTAGCCCTGAAAGATCTTGCTGGTATTCACTATCCCTCTGCAGCCTATCCACAGGCACAACAGCTTTGGGGATCTCTGCTTTCCCAGAGACTCAGCATGTCACGGTGCTCGCTCTCAGCAGAAGCTTTTTTCTGAAAAGGCAAACTTACGGCTCCTTCTCCCACAGGGAAGGTGCCAGCCCTGAAAACTAATGCAGTTTTTCACTATCCCTCTGCAGCCTATCCACAGGCACAACAGCTTTTGGGATCTCTGCTTTCCCAGAGACTCAGCATGTCATGGTGCTCGCTCTCGGCAGAAGCTTTTTTCTGAAAAGGCAAACTTACGGCTCCTTCTCCCACAGGGAAGGTGCAAGCCCTGAAAACTAATGCAGTTTTTCACTATCCCTCTGCAGCCTATCCACAGGCACAACAGCTTTTGGGATCTCTGCTTTCCCAGAGACTCAGC
The DNA here is from genome assembly GCF_929443795.1 of Astur gentilis. Taxonomy (NCBI): domain Eukaryota; kingdom Metazoa; phylum Chordata; class Aves; order Accipitriformes; family Accipitridae; genus Astur; species Astur gentilis. Next base: position 27,912,952 of record NC_064899.1, read on the forward strand.
ATGTCACGGTGCTCGCTCTCGGCAGAAGCTTTTTTCTGAAAAGGCAAACTTACGGCTCCTTCTCCCACAGGGAAGGTGCCAGCCCTGAAAACTAATGCAGTTTTTCACTATCCCTCTGCAGCCTATCCACAGGCACAACAGCTTTGGGGATCTCTGCTTTCCCAGAGACTCAGCATGTCACGGTGCTCGCTCTCGGCAGAAGCTTTTTTCTGAAAAGGCAAACTTACGGCTCCTTCTCCCACAGGGAAGGTGCCAGCCCTGAAAACTAATGCAGTTTTTCACTATCCCTCTGCAGCCTATCCACAGGCACAACAGCTTTGGGGATCTCTGCTTTCCCAGAGACTCAGCATGTCACGGTGCTCACTCTCGCCAGAGCCTTTTTCTGAAAAGGCAAACTTACGGCTCCTTCTCCCACAAGGAAGGTGCCAGCCCTGAAAGATCTTGCTGGTATTCACTATCCCTCTGCAGCCTATCGACAGGCACAACAGCTTTGGGGATCTCTGCTTTCCCAGAGACTCAGCATGTCACGGTGCTCGCTCTCGGCAGAAGCTTTTTTCTGAAAAGGCAAACTTACGGCTCCTTCTCCCACAGGGAAGGTGCCAGCCCTGAAAACTAATGCAGTTTTTCACTATCCCCCTGCAGCCTATCCACAGGCACAACAGCTTTGGGGATCTCTGCTTTCCCAGAGACTCAGCATGTCACGGTGCTCGCTCTCGGCAGAAGCTTTTTTTCTGAAAAAGAAAACTTTCGGCTCCTTCTCCCTCAGGGAAGGTGCTAGCCCTGAAAACTAATGCAGTTTTTCACTATCCCTCTGCAGCCTATCCACAGGCACAACAGCTTTGGGGATCTCTGCTTTCCCAGAGACTCAGCATGTCACGGTGGTCGTTCTCGGCAGAAGCTTTTTCTGAGAAGGCAAAAGTGTGGCTCCTTCTCCCACAAGGAAGGTGCTAGCCCTGAAAGATCTTGCTGGTATTCACTATCCCTCTGCAGCCTATCCACAGGCACAACAGCTTTGGGGATCTCTGCTTTCCCAGAGACTCAGCATGTCACGGTGCTCGCTCTCAGCAGAAGCTTTTTTCTGAAAAGGCAAACTTACGGCTCCTTCTCCCACATGGAAGGTGCCAGCCCTGAAAACTAATGCATTTTTTCACTATCCCTCTGCAGCCTATCCACAGGCACAACAGCTTTTGGGATCTCTGCTTTCCCAGAGACTCAGCATGTCATGGTGCTCGCTCTCGGCAGAAGCTTTTTTCTGAAAAGGCAAACTTACGGCTCCTTCTCCCACAGGGAAGGTGCCAGCCCTGAAAACTAATGCAGTTTTTCACTATCCCTCTGCAGCCTATCCACAGGCACAACAGCTTTGGGGATCTCTGCTTTCCCAGAGACTCAGCATGTCACGGTGCTCGCTCTCGGCAGAAGCTTTTTTTCTGAAAAGGCAAACTTACGGCTCCTTCTCCCACAGGGAAGGTGCCAGCCCTGAAAACTAATTCATTTTTTCACTATCCCTCTGCAGCCTATCCACAGGCACAACAGCTTTTGGGATCTCTGCTTTCCCAGAGACTCAGCATGTCACGGTGCTCGCTCTCGGCAGAAGCTTTTTTCTGAAAAGGCAAACTTACGGCTCCTTCTCCCACAGGGAAGGTGCCAGCCCTGAAAACTAATGCAGTTTTTCACTATCCCTCTGCAGCCTATCCACAGGCACAACAGCTTTGGGGATCTCTGCTTTCCCAGAGACTCAGCATGTCACGGTGCTCGCTCTCGGCAGAAGCTTTTTTCTGAAAAGGCAAACTTACGGCTCCTTCTCCCACAGGGAAGGTGCCAGCCCTGAAAACTAATGCAGTTTTTCACTATCCCTCTGCAGCCTATCCACAGGCACAACAGCTTTGGGGATCTCTGCTTTCCCAGAGACTCAGCATGTCACGGTGCTCACTCTCGCCAGAGCCTTTTTCTGAAAAGGCAAACTTACGGCTCCTTCTCCCACAAGGAAGGTGCCAGCCCTGAAAGATCTTGCTGGTATTCACTATCCCTCTGCAGCCTATCCACAGGCACAACAGCTTTGGGGATCTCTGCTTTCCCAGAGACTCAGCATGTCACGGTGCTCGCTCTCGGCAGAAGCTTTTTTCTGAAAAGGCAAACTTACGGCTCCTTCTCCCACAGGGAAGGTGCCAGCCCTGAAAACTAATGCAGTTTTTCACTATCCCCCTGCAGCCTATCCACAGGCACAACAGCTTTGGGGATCTCTGCTTTCCCAGAGACTCAGCATGTCACGGTGCTCGCTCTCGGCAGAAGCTTTTTTCTGAAAAAGAAAACTTTCGGCTCCTTCTCCCTCAGGGAAGGTGCTAGCCCTGAAAACTAATGCAGTTTTTCACTATCCCTCTGCAGCCTATCCACAGGCACAACAGCTTTGGGGATCTCTGCTTTCCCAGAGACTCAGCATGTCACGGTGCTCGTTCTCGGCAGAAGCTTTTTCTGAGAAGGCAAAAGTGTGGCTCCTTCTCCCACAAGGAAGGTGCTAGCCCTGAAAGATCTTGCTGGTATTCACTATCCCTCTGCAGCCTATCCACAGGCACAACAGCTTTGGGGATCTCTGCTTTCCCAGAGACTCAGCATGTCACGGTGCTCGCTCTCAGCAGAAGCTTTTTTCTGAAAAGGCAAACTTACGGCTCCTTCTCCCACAGGGAAGGTGCCAGCCCTGAAAACTAATGCAGTTTTTCACTATCCCTCTGCAGCCTATCCACAGGCACAACAGCTTTTGGGATCTCTGCTTTCCCAGAGACTCAGCATGTCATGGTGCTCGCTCTCGGCAGAAGCTTTTTTCTGAAAAGGCAAACTTACGGCTCCTTCTCCCACAGGGAAGGTGCCAGCCCTGAAAACTAATGCAGTTTTTCACTATCCCTCTGCAGCCTATCCACAGGCACAACAGCTTTGGGGATCTCTGCTTTCCCAGAGACTCAGCATGTCACGGTGCTCGCTCTCGGCAGAAGCTTTTTTCTGAAAAGGCAAACTTACGGCTCCTTCTCCCACAGGGAAGGTGCCAGCCCTGAAAACTAATGCAGTTTTTCACTATCCCTCTGCAGCCTATCCACAGGCACAACAGCTTTGGGGATCTCTGCTTTCCCAGAGACTCAGCATGTCACGGTGCTCGCTCTCGGCAGAAGCTTTTTTCTGAAAAGGCAAACTTACGGCTCCTTCTCCCACAGGGAAGGTGCCAGCCCTGAAAACTAATGCAGTTTTTCACTATCCCTCTGCAGCCTATCCACAGGCACAACAGCTTTGGGGATCTCTGCTTTCCCAGAGACTCAGCATGTCACGGTGCTCGCTCTCGGCAGAAGCTTTTTTCTGAAAAGGCAAACTTACGGCTCCTTCTCCCACAGGGAAGGTGCCAGCCCTGAAAACTAATGCAGTTTTTCACTATCCCCCTGCAGCCTATCCACAGGCACAACAGCTTTGGGGATCTCTGCTTTCCCAGAGACTCAGCATGTCACGGTGCTCGCTCTCGGCAGAAGCTTTTTTCTGAAAAAGAAAACTTTCGGCTCCTTCTCCCTCAGGGAAGGTGCTAGCCCTGAAAACTAATGCAGTTTTTCACTATCCCTCTGCAGCCTATCCACAGGCACAACAGCTTTGGGGATCTCTGCTTTCCCAGAGACTCAGCATGTCACGGTGCTCGTTCTCGGCAGAAGCTTTTTCTGAGAAGGCAAAAGTGTGGCTCCTTCTCCCACAAGGAAGGTGCTAGCCCTGAAAGATCTTGCTGGTATTCACTATCCCTCTGCAGCCTATCCACAGGCACAACAGCTTTGGGGATCTCTGCTTTCCCAGAGACTCAGCATGTCACGGTGCTCGCTCTCAGCAGAAGCTTTTTTCTGAAAAGGCAAACTTACGGCTCCTTCTCCCACAGGGAAGGTGCCAGCCCTGAAAACTAATGCAGTTTTTCACTATCCCTCTGCAGCCTATCCACAGGCACAACAGCTTTGGGGATCTCTGCTTTCCCAGAGACTCAGCATGTCACGGTGCTCACTCTCGCCAGAGCCTTTTTCTGAAAAGGCAAACTTACGGCTCCTTCTCCCACAAGGAAGGTTCCAGCCCTGAAAGATCTTGCTGGTATTCACTATCCCTCTGCAGCCTATCCACAGGCACAACAGCTTTTGGGATCTCTGCTTTCCCAGAGACTCAGCATGTCACGGTGCTCGCTCTCGGCAGAAGCTTTTTTCTGAAATCGCAAACTTACGGCTCCTTCTCCCACAGGGAAGGTGCCAGCCCTGAAAACTAATGCAGTTTTTCACTATCCCTCTGCAGCCTATCCACAGGCACAACAGCTTTGGGGATCTCTGCTTTCCCAGAGACTCAGCATGTCACGGTGCTCGCTCTCGGCAGAAGCTTTTTTCTGAAAAGGCAAACTTACGGCTCCTTCTCCCACAGGGAAGGTGCCAGCCCTGAAAACTAATGCAGTTTTTCACTATCCCTCTGCAGCCTATCCACAGGCACAACAGCTTTGGGGATCTCTGCTTTCCCAGAGACTCAGCATGTCACGGTGCTCGCTCTCAGCAGAAGCTTTTTTCTGAAAAGGCAAACTTACGGCTCCTTCTCCCACAGGGAAGGTGCCGGCCCTGAAAACTAATGCAGTTTTTCACTATCCCTCTGCAGCCTATCCACAGGCACAACAGCTTTTGGGATCTCTGCTTTCCCAGAGACTCAGCATGTCATGGTGCTCGTTCTCGGCAGAAGCTTTTTTCTGAAAAGGCAAACTTACGGCTCCTTCTCCCACAGGGAAGGTGCAAGCCCTGAAAACTAATGCAGTTTTTCACTATCCCTCTGCAGCCTATCCACAGGCACAACAGCTTTGGGGATCTCTGCTTTCCCAGAGACTCAGCATGTCACGGTGCTCGCTCTCGGCAGAAGCTTTTTTTCTGAAAAGGCAAACTTACGGCTCCTTCTCCCACAGGGAAGGTGCCAGCCCTGAAAACTAATGCAGTTTTTCACTATCCCCCTGCAGCCTATCCACAGGCACAACAGCTTTGGGGATCTCTGCTTTCCCAGAGACTCAGCATGTCACGGTGCTCGCTCTCGGCAGAAGCTTTTTTCTGAAAAGGCAAACTTACGGCTCCTTCTCCCACAGGGAAGGTGCCAGCCCTGAAAACTAATGCAGTTTTTCACTATCCCTCTGCAGCCTATCCACAGGCACAACAGCTTTGGGGATCTCTGCTTTCCCAGAGACTCAGCATGTCACGGTGCTCGCTCTCGGCAGAAGCTTTTTTCTGAAAAAGAAAACTTTCGGCTCCTTCTCCCTCAGGGAAGGTGCTAGCCCTGAAAACTAATGCAGTTTTTCACTATCCCTCTGCAGCCTATCCACAGGCACAACAGCTTTGGGGATCTCTGCTTTCCCAGAGACTCAGCATGTCACGGTGCTCGTTCTCGGCAGAAGCTTTTTCTGAGAAGGCAAAAGTGTGGCTCCTTCTCCCACAAGGAAGGTGCTAGCCCTGAAAGATCTTGCTGGTATTCACTATCCCTCTGCAGCCTATCCACAGGCACAACAGCTTTGGGGATCTCTGCTTTCCCAGAGACTCAGCATGTCACGGTGCTCGCTCTCAGCAGAAGCTTTTTTCTGAAAAGGCAAACTTACGGCTCCTTCTCCCACAGGGAAGGTGCCAGCCCTGAAAACTAATGCAGTTTTTCACTATCCCTCTGCAGCCTATCCACAGGCACAACAGCTTTTGGGATCTCTGCTTTCCCAGAGACTCAGCATGTCATGGTGCTCGCTCTCGGCAGAAGCTTTTTTCTGAAAAGGCAAACTTACGGCTCCTTCTCCCACAGGGAAGGTGCAAGCCCTGAAAACTAATGCAGTTTTTCACTATCCCTCTGCAGCCTATCCACAGGCACAACAGCTTTTGGGATCTCTGCTTTCCCAGAGACTCAGCATGTCACGGTGCTCGCTCTCGGCAGAAGCTTTTTTCTGAAAAGGCAAACTTACGGCTCCTTCTCCCACAGGGAAGGTGCCAGCCCTGAAAACTAATGCAGTTTTTCACTATCCCTCTGCAGCCTATCCACAGGCACAACAGCTTTGGGGATCTCTGCTTTCCCAGAGACTCAGCATGTCACGGTGCTCGCTCTCGGCAGAAGCTTTTTTCTGAAAAGGCAAACTTACGGCTCCTTCTCCCACAGGGAAGGTGCCAGCCCTGAAAACTAATGCAGTTTTTCACTATCCCTCTGCAGCCTATCCACAGGCACAACAGCTTTGGGGATCTCTGCTTTCCCAGAGACTCAGCATGTCACGGTGCTCACTCTCGCCAGAGCCTTTTTCTGAAAAGGCAAACTTACGGCTCCTTCTCCCACAAGGAAGGTGCCAGCCCTGAAAGATCTTGCTGGTATTCACTATCCCTCTGCAGCCTATCGACAGGCACAACAGCTTTGGGGATCTCTGCTTTCCCAGAGACTCAGCATGTCACGGTGCTCGCTCTCGGCAGAAGCTTTTTTCTGAAAAGGCAAACTTACGGCTCCTTCTCCCACAGGGAAGGTGCCAGCCCTGAAAACTAATGCAGTTTTTCACTATCCCCCTGCAGCCTATCCACAGGCACAACAGCTTTGGGGATCTCTGCTTTCCCAGAGACTCAGCATGTCACGGTGCTCGCTCTCGGCAGAAGCTTTTTTTCTGAAAAAGAAAACTTTCGGCTCCTTCTCCCTCAGGGAAGGTGCTAGCCCTGAAAACTAATGCAGTTTTTCACTATCCCTCTGCAGCCTATCCACAGGCACAACAGCTTTGGGGATCTCTGCTTTCCCAGAGACTCAGCATGTCACGGTGGTCGTTCTCGGCAGAAGCTTTTTCTGAGAAGGCAAAAGTGTGGCTCCTTCTCCCACAAGGAAGGTGCTAGCCCTGAAAGATCTTGCTGGTATTCACTATCCCTCTGCAGCCTATCCACAGGCACAACAGCTTTGGGGATCTCTGCTTTCCCAGAGACTCAGCATGTCACGGTGCTCGCTCTCAGCAGAAGCTTTTTTCTGAAAAGGCAAACTTACGGCTCCTTCTCCCACAGGGAAGGTGCCAGCCCTGAAAACTAATGCATTTTTTCACTATCCCTCTGCAGCCTATCCACAGGCACAACAGCTTTTGGGATCTCTGCTTTCCCAGAGACTCAGCATGTCATGGTGCTCGCTCTCGGCAGAAGCTTTTTTCTGAAAAGGCAAACTTACGGCTCCTTCTCCCACAGGGAAGGTGCCAGCCCTGAAAACTAATGCAGTTTTTCACTATCCCTCTGCAGCCTATCCACAGGCACAACAGCTTTGGGGATCTCTGCTTTCCCAGAGACTCAGCATGTCACGGTGCTCGCTCTCGGCAGAAGCTTTTTTTCTGAAAAGGCAAACTTACGGCTCCTTCTCCCACAGGGAAGGTGCCAGCCCTGAAAACTAATTCATTTTTTCACTATCCCTCTGCAGCCTATCCACAGGCACAACAGCTTTTGGGATCTCTGCTTTCCCAGAGACTCAGCATGTCACGGTGCTCGCTCTCGGCAGAAGCTTTTTTCTGAAAAGGCAAACTTACGGCTCCTTCTCCCACAGGGAAGGTGCCAGCCCTGAAAACTAATGCAGTTTTTCACTATCCCTCTGCAGCCTATCCACAGGCACAACAGCTTTGGGGATCTCTGCTTTCCCAGAGACTCAGCATGTCACGGTGCTCGCTCTCGGCAGAAGCTTTTTTCTGAAAAGGCAAACTTACGGCTCCTTCTCCCACAGGGAAGGTGCCAGCCCTGAAAACTAATGCAGTTTTTCACTATCCCTCTGCAGCCTATCCACAGGCACAACAGCTTTGGGGATCTCTGCTTTCCCAGAGACTCAGCATGTCACGGTGCTCACTCTCGCCAGAGCCTTTTTCTGAAAAGGCAAACTTACGGCTCCTTCTCCCACAAGGAAGGTGCCAGCCCTGAAAGATCTTGCTGGTATTCACTATCCCTCTGCAGCCTATCCACAGGCACAACAGCTTTGGGGATCTCTGCTTTCCCAGAGACTCAGCATGTCACGGTGCTCGCTCTCGGCAGAAGCTTTTTTCTGAAAAGGCAAACTTACGGCTCCTTCTCCCACAGGGAAGGTGCCAGCCCTGAAAACTAATGCAGTTTTTCACTATCCCCCTGCAGCCTATCCACAGGCACAACAGCTTTGGGGATCTCTGCTTTCCCAGAGACTCAGCATGTCACGGTGCTCGCTCTCGGCAGAAGCTTTTTTCTGAAAAAGAAAACTTTCGGCTCCTTCTCCCTCAGGGAAGGTGCTAGCCCTGAAAACTAATGCAGTTTTTCACTATCCCTCTGCAGCCTATCCACAGGCACAACAGCTTTGGGGATCTCTGCTTTCCCAGAGACTCAGCATGTCACGGTGCTCGTTCTCGGCAGAAGCTTTTTCTGAGAAGGCAAAAGTGTGGCTCCTTCTCCCACAAGGAAGGTGCTAGCCCTGAAAGATCTTGCTGGTATTCACTATCCCTCTGCAGCCTATCCACAGGCACAACAGCTTTGGGGATCTCTGCTTTCCCAGAGACTCAGCATGTCACGGTGCTCGCTCTCTGCAGAAGCTTTTTTCTGAAAAGGCAAACTTACGGCTCCTTCTCCCACAGGGAAGGTGCCAGCCCTGAAAACTAATGCAGTTTTTCACTATCCCTCTGCAGCCTATCCACAGGCACAACAGCTTTTGGGATCTCTGCTTTCCCAGAGACTCAGCATGTCATGGTGCTCGCTCTCGGCAGAAGCTTTTTTCTGAAAAGGCAAACTTACGGCTCCTTCTCCCACAGGGAAGGTGCCAGCCCTGAAAACTAATGCAGTTTTTCACTATCCCTCTGCAGCCTATCCACAGGCACAACAGCTTTGGGGATCTCTGCTTTCCCAGAGACTCAGCATGTCACGGTGCTCGCTCTCGGCAGAAGCTTTTTTCTGAAAAGGCAAACTTACGGCTCCTTCTCCCACAGGGAAGGTGCCAGCCCTGAAAACTAATGCAGTTTTTCACTATCCCTCTGCAGCCTATCCACAGGCACAACAGCTTTGGGGATCTCTGCTTTCCCAGAGACTCAGCATGTCACGGTGCTCGCTCTCGGCAGAAGCTTTTTTCTGAAAAGGCAAACTTACGGCTCCTTCTCCCACAGGGAAGGTGCCAGCCCTGAAAACTAATGCAGTTTTTCACTATCCCTCTGCAGCCTATCCACAGGCACAACAGCTTTGGGGATCTCTGCTTTCCCAGAGACTCAGCATGTCACGGTGCTCGCTCTCGGCAGAAGCTTTTTTCTGAAAAGGCAAACTTACGGCTCCTTCTCCCACAGGGAAGGTGCCAGCCCTGAAAACTAATGCAGTTTTTCACTATCCCTCTGCAGCCTATCCACAGGCACAACAGCTTTGGGTACTCTGCTTTCCCAGAGACTCAGCATGTCACGGTGCTCGCTCTCGGCAGAAGCTTTTTTCTGAAAAAGAAAACTTTCGGCTCCTTCTCCCTCAGGGAAGGTGCTAGCCCTGAAAACTAATGCAGTTTTTCACTATCCCTCTGCAGCCTATCCACAGGCACAACAGCTTTGGGGATCTCTGCTTTCCCAGAGACTCAGCATGTCACGGTGCTCGTTCTCGGCAGAAGCTTTTTCTGAGAAGGCAAAAGTGTGGCTCCTTCTCCCACAAGGAAGGTGCTAGCCCTGAAAGATCTTGCTGGTATTCACTATCCCTCTGCAGCCTATCCACAGGCACAACAGCTTTTGGGATCTCTGCTTTCCCAGAGACTCAGCATGTCACGGTGCTCGCTCTCGGCAGAAGCTTTTTTCTGAAAAGGCAAACTTATGGCTCCTTCTCCCACAGGGAAGGTGCCAGCCCTGAAAACTAATGCAGTTTTTCACTATCCCTCTGCAGCCTATCCACAGGCACAACAGCTTTGGGGATCTCTGCTTTCCCAGAGACTCAGCATGTCACGGTGCTCACTCTCGCCAGAGCCTTTTTCTGAAAAGGCAAACTTACGGCTCCTTCTCCCACAAGGAAGGTGCCAGCCCTGAAAGATCTTGCTGGTATTCACTATCCCTCTGCAGCCTATCCACAGGCACAACAGCTTTGGGGATCTCTGCTTTCCCAGAGACTCAGCATGTCACGGTGCTCGCTCTCGGCAGAAGCTTTTTTCTGAAAACGCAAACTTACGGCTCCTTCTCCCACAGGGAAGGTGCCAGCCCTGAAAACTAATGCAGTTTTTCACTATCCCTCTGCAGCCTATCCACAGGCACAACAGCTTTGGGGATCTCTGCTTTCCCAGAGACTCAGCATGTCACGGTGCTCGCTCTCGGCAGAAGCTTTTTTCTGAAAAGGCAAACTTACGGCTCCTTCTCCCACAGGGAAGGTGCCAGCCCTGAAAACTAATGCAGTTTTTCACTATCCCCCTGCAGCCTATCCACAGGCACAACAGCTTTGGGGATCTCTGCTTTCCCAGAGACTCAGCATGTCACGGTGCTCGCTCTCGGCAGAAGCTTTTTTCTGAAAAAGAAAACTTTCGGCTCCTTCTCCCTCAGGGAAGGTGCTAGCCCTGAAAACTAATGCAGTTTTTCACTATCCCTCTGCAGCCTATCCACAGGCACAACAGCTTTGGGGATCTCTGCTTTCCCAGAGACTCAGCATGTCACGGTGCTCGTTCTCGGCAGAAGCTTTTTCTGAGAAGGCAAAAGTGTGGCTCCTTCTCCCACAAGGAAGGTGCTAGCCCTGAAAGATCTTGCTGGTATTCACTATCCCTCTGCAGCCTATCCACAGGCACAACAGCTTTGGGGATCTCTGCTTTCCCAGAGACTCAGCATGTCACGGTGCTCGCTCTCAGCAGAAGCTTTTTTCTGAAAAGGCAAACTTACGGCTCCTTCTCCCACAGGGAAGGTGCCAGCCCTGAAAACTAATGCAGTTTTTCACTATCCCTCTGCAGCCTATCCACAGGCACAACAGCTTTGGGGATCTCTGCTTTCCCAGAGACTCAGCATGTCACGGTGCTCACTCTCGCCAGAGCCTTTTTCTGAAAAGGCAAACTTACGGCTCCTTCTCCCACAAGGAAGGTTCCAGCCCTGAAAGATCTTGCTGGTATTCACTATCCCTCTGCAGCCTATCCACAGGCACAACAGCTTTTGGGATCTCTGCTTTCCCAGAGACTCAGCATGTCACGGTGCTCGCTCTCGGCAGAAGCTTTTTTCTGAAAACGCAAACTTACGGCTCCTTCTCCCACAGGGAAGGTGCCAGCCCTGAAAACTAATGCAGTTTTTCACTATCCCTCTGCAGCCTATCCACAGGCACAACAGCTTTGGGGATCTCTGCTTTCCCAGAGACTCAGCATGTCACGGTGCTCGCTCTCGGCAGAAGCTTTTTTCTGAAAAGGCAAACTTACGGCTCCTTCTCCCACAGGGAAGGTGCCAGCCCTGAAAACTAATGCAGTTTTTCACTATCCCTCTGCAGCCTATCCACAGGCACAACAGCTTTGGGGATCTCTGCTTTCCCAGAGACTCAGCATGTCACGGTGCTCGCTCTCGGCAGAAGCTTTTTTCTGAAAAGGCAAACTTACGGCTCCTTCTCCCACAGGGAAGGTGCCAGCCCTGAAAACTAATGCAGTTTTTCACTATCCCCCTGCAGCCTATCCACAGGCACAACAGCTTTGGGGATCTCTGCTTTCCCAGAGACTCAGCATGTCACGGTGCTCGCTCTCGGCAGAAGCTTTTTTCTGAAAAAGAAAACTTTCGGCTCCTTCTCCCTCAGGGAAGGTGCTAGCCCTGAAAACTAATGCAGTTTTTCACTATCCCTCTGCAGCCTATCCACAGGCACAACAGCTTTGGGGATCTCTGCTTTCCCAGAGACTCAGCATGTCACGGTGCTCGTTCTCGGCAGAAGCTTTTTCTGAGAAGGCAAAAGTGTGGCTCCTTCTCCCACAAGGAAGGTGCTAGCCCTGAAAGATCTTGCTGGTATTCACTATCCCTCTGCAGCCTATCCACAGGCACAACAGCTTTGGGGATCTCTGCTTTCCCAGAGACTCAGCATGTCACGGTGCTCGCTCTCAGCAGAAGCTTTTTTCTGAAAAGGCAAACTTACGGCTCCTTCTCCCACAAGGAAGGTGCCAGCCCTGAAAACTAATGCAGTTTTTCACTATCCCTCTGCAGCCTATCCACAGGCACAACAGCTTTGGGGATCTCTGCTTTCCCAGAGACTCAGCATGTCACGGTGCTCACTCTCGCCAGAGCCTTTTTCTGAAAAGGCAAACTTACGGCTCCTTCTCCCACAAGGAAGGTGCCAGCCCTGAAAGATCTTGCTGGTATTCACTATCCCTCTGCAGCCTATCCACAGGCACAACAGCTTTTGGGATCTCTGCTTTCCCAGAGACTCAGCATGTCACGGTGCTCGCTCTCGGCAGAAGCTTTTTTCTGAAAACGCAAACTTACGGCTCCTTCTCCCACAGGGAAGGTGCCAGCCCTGAAAACTAATGCAGTTTTTCACTATCCCTCTGCAGCCTATCCACAGGCACAACAGCTTTGGGGATCTCTGCTTTCCCAGAGACTCAGCATGTCACGGTGCTCGCTCTCGGCAGAAGCTTTTTTCTGAAAAGGCAAACTTACGGCTCCTTCTCCCACAGGGAAGGTGCCAGCCCTGAAAACTAATGCAGTTTTTCACTATCCCCCTGCAGCCTATCCACAGGCACAACAGCTTTGGGGATCTCTGCTTTCCCAGAGACTCAGCATGTCACGGTGCTCGCTCTCGGCAGAAGCTTTTTTCTGAAAAAGAAAACTTTCGGCTCCTTCTCCCTCAGGGAAGGTGCTAGCCCTGAAAACTAATGCAGTTTTTCACTATCCCTCTGCAGCCTATCCACAGGCACAACAGCTTTGGGGATCTCTGCTTTCCCAGAGACTCAGCATGTCACGGTGCTCGTTCTCGGCAGAAGCTTTTTCTGAGAAGGCAAAAGTGTGGCTCCTTCTCCCACAAGGAAGGTGCTAGCCCTGAAAGATCTTGCTGGTATTCACTATCCCTCTGCAGCCTATCCACAGGCACAACAGCTTTGGGGATCTCTGCTTTCCCAGAGACTCAGCATGTCACGGTGCTCGCTCTCAGCAGAAGCTTTTTTCTGAAAAGGCAAACTTACGGCTCCTTCTCCCACAAGGAAGGTGCCAGCCCTGAAAACTAATGCAGTTTTTCACTATCCCTCTGCAGCCTATCCACAGGCACAACAGCTTTGGGGATCTCTGCTTTCCCAGAGACTCAGCATGTCACGGTGCTCACTCTCGCCAGAGCCTTTTTCTGAAAAGGCAAACTTACGGCTCCTTCTCCCACAAGGAAGGTTCCAGCCCTGAAAGATCTTGCTGGTATTCACTATCCCTCTGCAGCCTATCCACAGGCACAACAGCTTTTGGGATCTCTGCTTTCCCAGAGACTCAGCATGTCACGGTGCTCGCTCTCGGCAGAAGCTTTTTTCTGAAAACGCAAACTTACGGCTCCTTCTCCCACAGGGAAGGTGCCAGCCCTGAAAACTAATGCAGTTTTTCACTATCCCTCTGCAGCCTATCCACAGGCACAACAGCTTTGGGGATCTCTGCTTTCCCAGAGACTCAGCATGTCACGGTGCTCGCTCTCGGCAGAAGCTTTTTTCTGAAAAGGCAAACTTACGGCTCCTTCTCCCACAGGGAAGGTGCCAGCCCTGAAAACTAATGCAGTTTTTCACTATCCCTCTGCAGCCTATCCACAGGCACAACAGCTTTGGGGATCTCTGCTTTCCCAGAGACTCAGCATGTCACGGTGCTCGCTCTCGGCAGAAGCTTTTTTCTGAAAAGGCAAACTTACGGCTCCTTCTCCCACAGGGAAGGTGCCAGCCCTGAAAACTAATGCAGTTTTTCACTATCCCCCTGCAGCCTATCCACAGGCACAACAGCTTTGGGGATCTCTGCTTTCCCAGAGACTCAGCATGTCACGGTGCTCGCTCTCGGCAGAAGCTTTTTTCTGAAAAAGAAAACTTTCGGCTCCTTATCCCTCAGGGAAGGTGCTAGCCCTGAAAACTAATGCAGTTTTTCACTATCCCTCTGCAGCCTATCCACAGGCACAACAGCTTTGGGGATCTCTGCTTTCCCAGAGACTCAGCATGTCACGGTGCTCGTTCTCGGCAGAAGCTTTTTCTGAGAAGGCAAAAGTGTGGCTCCTTCTCCCACAAGGAAGGTGCTAGCCCTGAAAGATCTTGCTGGTATTCACTATCCCTCTGCAGCCTATCCACAGGCACAACAGCTTTGGGGATCTCTGCTTTCCCAGAGACTCAGCATGTCACGGTGCTCGCTCTCAGCAGAAGCTTTTTTCTGAAAAGGCAAACTTACGGCTCCTTCTCCCACAAGGAAGGTGCCAGCCCTGAAAACTAATGCAGTTTTTCACTATCCCTCTGCAGCCTATCCACAGGCACAACAGCTTTTGGGATCTCTGCTTTCCCAGAGACTCAGCATGTCATGGTGCTCGCTCTCGGCAGAAGCTTTTTTCTGAAAAGGCAAACTTACGGCTCCTTCTCCCACAGGGAAGGTGCCAGCCCTGAAAACTAATGCAGTTTTTCACTATCCCTCTGCAGCCTATCCACAGGCACAACAGCTTTGGGGATCTCTGCTTTCCCAGAGACTCAGCATGTCACGGTGCTTGCTCTCGGCAGAAGCTTTTTTCTGAAAACGCAAACTTACGGCTCCTTCTCAGACAGGGAAGGTGCCAGCCCTGAAAACTAATGCAGTTTTTCACTATCCCCCTGCAGCCTATCCACAGGCACAACAGCTTTGGGGATCTCTGCTTTCCCAGAGACTCAGCATGTCACGGTGCTCGCTCTCGGCAGAAGCTTTTTTCTGAAAAGGCAAACTTACGGCTCCTTCTCCCACAGGGAAGGTGCCAGCCCTGAAAACTAATGCAGTTTTTCACTATCCCCCTGCAGCCTATCCACAGGCACAACAGCTTTGGGGATCTCTGCTTTCCCAGAGACTCAGCATGTCACGGTGCTCGCTCTCAGCAGAAGCTTTTTTCTGAAAAGGCAAACTTACGGCTCCTTCTCCCACAGGGAAGGTGCCAGCCCTGAAAACTAATGCAGTTTTTCACTATCCCTCTGCAGCCTATCCACAGGCACAACAGCTTTTGGGATCTCTGCTTTCCCAGAGACTCAGCATGTCATGGTGCTCGCTCTCGGCAGAAGCTTTTTTCTGAAAAGGCAAACTTACGGCTCCTTCTCCCACAGGGAAGGTGCCAGCCCTGAAAACTAATGCAGTTTTTCACTATCCCTCTGCAGCCTATCCACAGGCACAACAGCTTTTGGGATCTCTGCTTTCCCAGAGACTCAGCATGTCACGGTGCTCACTCTCGCCAGAGCCTTTTTCTGAAAAGGCAAACTTACGGCTCCTTCTCCCACAAGGAAGGTGCCAGCCCTGAAAGATCTTGCTGGTATTCACTATCCCTCTGCAGCCTATCCACAGGCACAACAGCTTTGGGGATCTCTGCTTTCCCAGAGACTCAGCATGTCACGGTGCTCGCTCTCGGCAGAAGCTTTTTTCTGAAAAGGCAAACTTACGGCTCCTTCTCCCACAGGGAAGGTGCCAGCCCTGAAAACTAATGCAGTTTTTCACTATCCCCCTGCAGCCTATCCACAGGCACAACAGCTTTGGGGATCTCTGCTTTCCCAGAGACTCAGCATGTCACGGTGCTCGTTCTCGGCAGAAGCTTTTTCTGAGAAGGCAAAAGTGTGGCTCCTTCTCCCACAAGGAAGGTACTAGCCCTGAAAGATCTTGCTGGTATTCACTATCCCTCTGCAGCCTATCCACAGGCACAACAGCTTTTGGGATCTCTGCTTTCCCAGAGACTCAGCATGTCACGGTGCTCGCTCTCAGCAGAAGCTTTTTTCTGAAAAGGCAAACTTACGGCTCCTTCTCCCACAGGGAAGGTGCCAGCCCTGAAAACTAATGCAGTTTTTCACTATCCCTCTGCAGCCTATCCACAGGCACAACAGCTTTTGGGATCTCTGCTTTCCCAGAGACTCAGCATGTCATGGTGCTCGCTCTCGGCAGAAGCTTTTTTCTGAAAAGGCAAACTTACGGCTCCTTCTCCCACAGGGAAGGTGCCAGCCCTGAAAACTAATGCAGTTTTTCACTATCCCTCTGCAGCCTATCCACAGGCACAACAGCTTTGGGGATCTCTGCTTTCCCAGAGACTCAGCATGTCACGGTGCTCACTCTCGCCAGAGCCTTTTTCTGAAAAGGCAAACTTACGGCTCCTTCTCCCACAAGGAAGGTGCCAGCCCTGAAAGATCTTGCTGGTATTCACTATCCCTCTGCAGCCTATCCACAGGCACAACAGCTTTGGGGATCTCTGCTTTCCCAGAGACTCAGCATGTCACGGTGCTCGCTCTCGGCAGAAGCTTTTTTCTGAAAAGGCAAACTTACGGCTCCTTCTCCCACAGGGAAGGTGCCAGCCCTGAAAACTAATGCAGTTTTTCACTATCCCTCTGCAGCCTATCCACAGGCACAACAGCTTTTGGGATCTCTGCTTTCCCAGAGACTCAGCATGTCACGGTGCTCGCTCTCGGCAGAAGCTTTTTTCTGAAAAGGCAAACTTACGGCTCCTTCTCCCACAGGGAAGGTGCCAGCCCTGAAAACTAATGCAGTTTTTCACTATCCCTCTGCAGCCTATCCACAGGCACAACAGCTTTGGGGATCTCTGCTTTCCCAGAGACTCAGCATGTCACGGTGCTCGCTCTCGGCAGAAGCTTTTTTCTGAAAAAGAAAACTTTCGGCTCCTTCTCCCTCAGGGAAGGTGCTAGCCCTGAAAACTAATGCAGTTTTTCACTATCCCTCTGCAGCCTATCCACAGGCACAACAGCTTTGGGGATCTCTGCTTTCCCAGAGACTCAGCATGTCACGGTGCTCGTTCTCGGCAGAAGCTTTTTCTGAGAAGGCAAAAGTGTGGCTCCTTCTCCCACAGGGAAGGTGCTAGCCCTGAAAGATCTTGCTGGTATTCACTATCCCTCTGCAGCCTATCCACAGGCACAACAGCTTTTGGGATCTCTGCTTTCCCAGAGACTCAGCATGTCACGGTGCTCGCTCTCGGCAGAAGCTTTTTTCTGAAAAGGCAAACTTACGGCTCCTTCTCCCACAGGGAAGGTGCCAGCCCTGAAAACTAATGCAGTTTTTCACTATCCCTCTGCAGCCTATCCACAGGCACAACAGCTTTGGGGATCTCTGCTTTCCCAGAGACTCAGCATGTCACGGTGCTCACTCTCGCCAGAGCCTTTTTCTGAAAAGGCAAACTTACGGCTCCTTCTCCCACAAGGAAGGTGCCAGCCCTGAAAGATCTTGCTGGTATTCACTATCCCTCTGCAGCCTATCCACAGGCACAACAGCTTTGGGGATCTCTGCTTTCCCAGAGACTCAGCATGTCACGGTGCTCGCTCTCGGCAGAAGCTTTTTTCTGAAAAGGCAAACTTACGGCTCCTTCTCCCACAGGGAAGGTGCCAGCCCTGAAAACTAATGCAGTTTTTCACTATCCCCCTGCAGCCTATCCACAGGCACAACAGCTTTGGGGATCTCTGCTTTCCCAGAGACTCAGCATGTCACGGTGCTCGCTCTCGGCAGAAGCTTTTTTCTGAAAAAGAAAACTTTCGGCTCCTTCTCCCTCAGGGAAGGTGCTAGCCCTGAAAACTAATGCAGTTTTTCACTATCCCTCTGCAGCCTATCCACAGGCACAACAGCTTTGGGGATCTCTGCTTTCCCAGAGACTCAGCATGTCACGGTGCTCGTTCTCGGCAGAAGCTTTTTCTGAGAAGGCAAAAGTGTGGCTCCTTCTCCCACAAGGAAGGTGCTAGCCCTGAAAGATCTTGCTGGTATTCACTATCCCTCTGCAGCCTATCCACAGGCACAACAGCTTTGGGGATCTCTGCTTTCCCAGAGACTCAGCATGTCACGGTGCTCGCTCTCTGCAGAAGCTTTTTTCTGAAAAGGCAAACTTACGGCTCCTTCTCCCACAGGGAAGGTGCCAGCCCTGAAAACTAATGCAGTTTTTCACTATCCCTCTGCAGCCTATCCACAGGCACAACAGCTTTTGGGATCTCTGCTTTCCCAGAGACTCAGCATGTCATGGTGCTCGCTCTCGGCAGAAGCTTTTTTCTGAAAAGGCAAACTTACGGCTCCTTCTCCCACAGGGAAGGTGCCAGCCCTGAAAACTAATGCAGTTTTTCACTATCCCTCTGCAGCCTATCCACAGGCACAACAGCTTTGGGGATCTCTGCTTTCCCAGAGACTCAGCATGTCACGGTGCTCGCTCTCGGCAGAAGCTTTTTTCTGAAAAGGCAAACTTACGGCTCCTTCTCCCACAGGGAAGGTGCCAGCCCTGAAAACTAATGCAGTTTTTCACTATCCCTCTGCAGCCTATCCACAGGCACAACAGCTTTGGGGATCTCTGCTTTCCCAGAGACTCAGCATGTCACGGTGCTCGCTCTCGGCAGAAGCTTTTTTCTGAAAAGGCAAACTTACGGCTCCTTCTCCCACAGGGAAGGTGCCAGCCCTGAAAACTAATGCAGTTTTTCACTATCCCCCTGCAGCCTATCCACAGGCACAACAGCTTTGGGGATCTCTGCTTTCCCAGAGACTCAGCATGTCACGGTGCTCGTTCTCGGCAGAAGCTTTTTCTGAGAAGGCAAAAGTTTGGCTCCTTCTCCCACAAGGAAGGTGCTAGCCCTGAAAGATCTTGCTGGTATTCACTATCCCTCTGCAGCCTATCCACAGGCACAACAGCTTTTGGGATCTCTGCTTTCCCAGAGACTCAGCATGTCACGGTGCTCGCTCTCGGCAGAAGCTTTTTTCTGAAAAGGCAAACTTATGGCTCCTTCTCCCACAGGGAAGGTGCCAGCCCTGAAAACTAATGCAGTTTTTCACTATCCCTCTGCAGCCTATCCACAGGCACAACAGCTTTGGGGATCTCTGCTTTCTCAGAGACTCAGCATGTCACGGTGCTCACTCTCGCCAGAGCCTTTTTCTGAAAAGGCAAACTTACGGCTCCTTCTCCCACAAGGAAGGTTCCAGCCCTGAAAGATCTTGCTGGTATTCACTATCCCTCTGCAGCCTATCCACAGGCACAACAGCTTTTGGGATCTCTGCTTTCCCAGAGACTCAGCATGTCACGGTGCTCGCTCTCGGCAGAAACTTTTTTCTGAAAACGCAAACTTACGGCTCCTTCTCCCACAGGGAAGGTGCCAGCCCTGAAAACTAATGCAGTTTTTCACTATCCCTCTGCAGCCTATCCACAGGCACAACAGCTTTTGGGATCTCTGCTTTCCCAGAGACTCAGCATGTCACGGTGCTCGCTCTCGGCAGAAGCTTTTTTCTGAAAAGGCAAACTTACGGCTCCTTCTCCCACAGGGAAGGTGCCAGCCCTGAAAACTAATGCAGTTTTTCACTATCCCCCTGCAGCCTATCCACAGGCACAACAGCTTTGGGGATCTCTGCTTTCCCAGAGACTCAGCATGTCACGGTGCTCGCTCTCGGCAGAAGCTTTTTTCTGAAAAAGAAAACTTTCGGCTCCTTCTCCCTCAGGGAAGGTGCTAGCCCTGAAAACTAATGCAGTTTTTCACTATCCCTCTGCAGCCTATCCACAGGCACAACAGCTTTGGGGATCTCTGCTTTCCCAGAGACTCAGCATGTCACGGTGCTCGTTCTCGGCAGAAGCTTTTTCTGAGAAGGCAAAAGTGTGGCTCCTTCTCCCACAAGGAAGGTGCTAGCCCTGAAAGATCTTGCTGGTATTCACTATCCCTCTGCAGCCTATCCACAGGCACAACAGCTTTGGGGATCTCTGCTTTCCCAGAGACTCAGCATGTCACGGTGCTCGCTCTCGGCAGAAGCTTTTTTCTGAAAAGGCAAACTTACGGCTCCTTCTCCCACAGGGAAGGTGCCAGCCCTGAAAACTAATGCAGTTTTTCACTATCCCTCTGCAGCCTATCCACAGGCACAACAGCTTTTGGGATCTCTGCTTTCCCAGAGACTCAGCATGTCACGGTGCTCACTCTCGCCAGAGCCTTTTTCTGAAAAGGCAAACTTACGGCTCCTTCTCCCACAAGGAAGGTGCCAGCCCTGAAAGATCTTGCTGGTATTCACTATCCCTCTGAGCCTATCTTTAGCCGCAACAGCTTTTGGGATCTCTGCTTTCCCAGAGACTCAGCATGTCATGGTGCTCGCTCTCGGCAGAAGCTTTTTTCTGAAAAGGCAAACTTACGGCTCCTTCTCCCACAAGGAAGGTTCCAGCCCTGAAAGATCTTGCTGGTATTCACTATCCCTCTGCAGCCTATCCACAGGCACAACAGCTTTTGGGATCTCTGCTTTCCCA
Organism: Astur gentilis; assembly: GCF_929443795.1. Lineage (NCBI taxonomy): Eukaryota > Metazoa > Chordata > Aves > Accipitriformes > Accipitridae > Astur > Astur gentilis. The sequence goes on from NC_064899.1 coordinate 27,933,273, forward strand.
GAGACTCAGCATGTCACGGTGCTCGCTCTCGGCAGAAGCTTTTTTCTGAAAACGCAAACTTACGGCTCCTTCTCCCACAGGGAAGGTGCCAGCCCTGAAAACTAATGCAGTTTTTCACTATCCCTCTGCAGCCTATCCACAGGCACAACAGCTTTGGGGATCTCTGCTTTCCCAGAGACTCAGCATGTCACGGTGCTCGCTCTCGGCAGAAGCTTTTTTCTGAAAAGGCAAACTTACGGCTCCTTCTCCCACAGGGAAGGTGCCAGCCCTGAAAACTAATGCAGTTTTTCACTATCCCCCTGCAGCCTATCCACAGGCACAACAGCTTTGGGGATCTCTGCTTTCCCAGAGACTCAGCATGTCACGGTGCTCGCTCTCGGCAGAAGCTTTTTTCTGAAAAAGAAAACTTTCGGCTCCTTCTCCCTCAGGGAAGGTGCTAGCCCTGAAAACTAATGCAGTTTTTCACTATCCCTCTGCAGCCTATCCACAGGCACAACAGCTTTGGGGATCTCTGCTTTCCCAGAGACTCAGCATGTCACGGTGCTCGTTCTCGGCAGAAGCTTTTTCTGAGAAGGCAAAAGTGTGGCTCCTTCTCCCACAAGGAAGGTGCTAGCCCTGAAAGATCTTGCTGGTATTCACTATCCCTCTGCAGCCTATCCACAGGCACAACAGCTTTGGGGATCTCTGCTTTCCCAGAGACTCAGCATGTCACGGTGCTCGCTCTCGGCAGAAGCTTTTTTCTGAAAAGGCAAACTTATGGCTCCTTCTCCCACAGGGAAGGTGCCAGCCCTGAAAACTAATGCAGTTTTTCACTATCCCTCTGCAGCCTATCCACAGGCACAACAGCTTTTGGGATCTCTGCTTTCCCAGAGACTCAGCATGTCACGGTGCTCGCTCTCAGCAGAAGCTTTTTTCTGAAAAGGCAAACTTACGGCTCCTTCTCCCACAGGGAAGGTGCCAGCCCTGAAAACTAATGCAGTTTTTCACTATCCCTCTGCAGCCTATCCACAGGCACAACAGCTTTTGGGATCTCTGCTTTCCCAGAGACTCAGCATGTCATGGTGCTCGCTCTCGGCAGAAGCTTTTTTCTGAAAAGGCAAACTTACGGCTCCTTCTCCCACAGGGAAGGTGCAAGCCCTGAAAACTAATGCAGTTTTTCACTATCCCTCTGCAGCCTATCCACAGGCACAACAGCTTTGGGGATCTCTGCTTGCCCAGAGACTCAGCATGTCACGGTGCTCGCTCTCGGCAGAAGCTTTTTTCTGAAAAGGCAAACTTACGGCTCCTTCTCCCACAGGGAAGGTGCCAGCCCTGAAAACTAATGCAGTTTTTCACTATCCCTCTGCAGCCTATCCACAGGCACAACAGCTTTTGGGATCTCTGCTTTCCCAGAGACTCAGCATGTCACGGTGCTCGCTCTCGGCAGAAGCTTTTTTCTGAAAAGGCAAACTTACGGCTCCTTCTCCCACAGGGAAGGTGCCAGCCCTGAAAACTAATGCAGTTTTTCACTATCCCTCTGCAGCCTATCCACAGGCACAACAGCTTTGGGGATCTCTGCTTTCCCAGAGACTCAGCATGTCACGGTGCTCGCTCTCGGCAGAAGCTTTTTTCTGAAAAGGCAAACTTACGGCTCCTTCTCCCACAGGGAAGGTGCCAGCCCTGAAAACTAATGCAGTTTTTCACTATCCCTCTGCAGCCTATCCACAGGCACAACAGCTTTTGGGATCTCTGCTTTCCCAGAGACTCAGCATGTCACGGTGCTCACTCTCGCCAGAGCCTTTTTCTGAAAAGGCAAACTTACGGCTCCTTCTCCCACAGGGAAGGTGCCAGCCCTGAAAACTAATGCAGTTTTTCACAATCCCTCTGCAGCCTATCCACAGGCACAACAGCTTTTGGGATCTCTGCTTTCCCAGAGACTCAGCATGTCACGGTGCTCGCTCTCGGCAGAAGCTTTTTTCTGAAAAGGCAAACTTATGGCTCCTTCTCCCACAGGGAAGGTGCCAGCCCTGAAAACTAATGCAGTTTTTCACTATCCCTCTGCAGCCTATCCACAGGCACAACAGCTTTGGGGATCTCTGCTTTCCCAGAGACTCAGCATGTCACGGTGCTCGCTCTCGGCAGAAGCTTTTTTCTGAAAAGGCAAACTTATGGCTCCTTCTCCCACAGGGAAGGTGCCAGCCCTGAAAACTAATGCAGTTTTTCACTATCCCTCTGCAGCCTATCCACAGGCACAACAGCTTTGGGGATCTCTGCTTTCCCAGAGACTCAGCATGTCACGGTGCTCGCTCTCGGCAGAAGCTTTTTTCTGAAAAGGCAAACTTACGGCTCCTTCTCCCACAGGGAAGGTGCCAGCCCTGAAAACTAATGCAGTTTTTCACTATCCCCCTGCAGCCTATCCACAGGCACAACAGCTTTGGGGATCTCTGCTTTCCCAGAGACTCAGCATGTCACGGTGCTCGTTCTCGGCAGAAGCTTTTTCTGAGAAGGCAAAAGTGTGGCTCCTTCTCCCACAAGGAAGGTGCTAGCCCTGAAAGATCTTGCTGGTATTCACTATCCCTCTGCAGCCTATCCACAGGCACAACAGCTTTTGGGATCTCTGCTTTCCCAGAGACTCAGCATGTCACGGTGCTCGCTCTCGGCAGAAGCTTTTTTCTGAAAAGGCAAACTTATGGCTCCTTCTCCCACAGGGAAGGTGCCAGCCCTGAAAACTAATGCAGTTTTTCACTATCCCTCTGCAGCCTATCCACAGGCACAACAGCTTTTGGGATCTCTGCTTTCCCAGAGACTCAGCATGTCACGGTGCTCGCTCTCGGCAGAAGCTTTTTTCTGAAAAGGCAAACTTACGGCTCCTTCTCCCACAGGGAAGGTGCCAGCCCTGAAAACTAATGCAGTTTTTCACTATCCCTCTGCAGCCTATCCACAGGCACAACAGCTTTGGGGATCTCTGCTTTCCCAGAGACTCAGCATGTCACTGTGCTCGCTCTCGGCAGAAGCTTTTTTCTGAAAAGGCAAACTTTCGGCTCCTTCTCCCACAGGGAAGGTGCCAGCCCTGAAAACTAATGCAGTTTTTCACTATCCCTCTGCAGCCTATCCACAGGCACAACAGCTTTTGGGATCTCTGCTTTCCCAGAGACTCAGCATGTCACGGTGCTCGCTCTCGGCAGAAGCTTTTTTCTGAAAAGGCAAACTTACGGCTCCTTCTCCCACAGGGAAGGTGCCAGCCCTGAAAACTAATGCAGTTTTTCACTATCCCTCTGCAGCCTATCCACAGGCACAACAGCTTTGGGGATCTCTGCTTTCCCAGAGACTCAGCATGTCACGGTGCTCGCTCTCGGCAGAAGCTTTTTTCTGAAAAGGCAAACTTACGGCTCCTTCTCCCACAGGGAAGGTGCCAGCCCTGAAAACTAATGCAGTTTTTCACTATCCCTCTGCAGCCTATCCACAGGCACAACAGCTTTTGGGATCTCTGCTTTCCCAGAGACTCAGCATGTCACGGTGCTCGCTCTCGGCAGAAGCTTTTTTCTGAAAAGGCAAACTTACGGCTCCTTCCCCCACAGGGAAGGTGCCAGCCCTGAAAACTAATGCAGTTTTTCACTATCCCTCTGCAGCCTATCCACAGGCACAACAGCTTTTGGGATCTCTGCTTTCCCAGAGACTCAGCATGTCACGGTGCTCGCTCTCGGCAGAAGCTTTTTTCTGAAAAGGCAAACTTACGGCTCCTTCTCCCACAGGGAAGGTGCCAGCCCTGAAAACTAATGCAGTTTTTCACTATCCCTCTGCAGCCTATCCACAGGCACAACAGCTTTGGGGATCTCTGCTTTCCCAGAGACTCAGCATGTCACTGTGCTCGCTCTCGGCAGAAGCTTTTTTCTGAAAAGGCAAACTTGCGGCTCCTTCTCCCACAGGGAAGGTGCCAGCCCTGAAAACTAATGCAGTTTTTCACTATCCCTCTGCAGCCTATCCACAGGCACAACAGCTTTTGGGATCTCTGCTTTCCCAGAGACTCAGCATGTCACGGTGCTCGCTCTCAGCAGAAGCTTTTTTCTGAAAAGGCAAACTTACGGCTCCTTCTCCCACAGGGAAGGTGCCAGCCCTGAAAACTAATGCAGTTTTTCACTATCCCTCTGCAGCCTATCCACAGGCACAACAGCTTTGGGGATCTCTGCTTTCCCAGAGACTCAGCATGTCACGGTGCTCGCTCTCGGCAGAAGCTTTTTTCTGAAAAGGCAAACTTACGGCTCCTTCTCCCACAGGGAAGGTGCCAGCCCTGAAAACTAATGCAGTTTTTCACTATCCCTCTGCAGCCTATCCACAGGCACAACAGCTTTTGGGATCTCTGCTTTCCCAGAGACTCAGCATGTCACGGTGCTCGCTCTCGGCAGAAGCTTTTTTCTGAAAAGGCAAACTTACGGCTCCTTCTCCCACAGGGAAGGTGCCAGCCCTGAAAACTAATGCAGTTTTTCACTATCCCTCTGCAGCCTATCCACAGGCACAACAGCTTTGGGGATCTCTGCTTTCCCAGAGACTCAGCATGTCACGGTGCTCGCTCTCGGCAGAAGCTTTTTTCTGAAAAGGCAAACTTACGGCTCCTTCTCCCACAGGGAAGGTGCCAGCCCTGAAAACTAATGCAGTTTTTCACTATCCCCCTGCAGCCTATCCACAGGCACAACAGCTTTGGGGATCTCTGCTTTCCCAGAGACTCAGCATGTCACGGTGCTCGTTCTCGGCAGAAGCTTTTTCTGAGAAGGCAAAAGTGTGGCTCCTTCTCCCACAAGGAAGGTGCTAGCCCTGAAAGATCTTGCTGGTATTCACTATCCCTCTGCAGCCTATCCACAGGCACAACAGCTTTTGGGATCTCTGCTTTCCCAGAGACTCAGCATGTCACGGTGCTCGCTCTCGGCAGAAGCTTTTTTCTGAAAAGGCAAACTTATGGCTCCTTCTCCCACAGGGAAGGTGCCAGCCCTGAAAACTAATGCAGTTTTTCACTATCCCTCTGCAGCCTATCCACAGGCACAACAGCTTTTGGGATCTCTGCTTTCCCAGAGACTCAGCATGTCACGGTGCTCGCTCTCGGCAGAAGCTTTTTTCTGAAAAGGCAAACTTACGGCTCCTTCTCCCACAGGGAAGGTGCCAGCCCTGAAAACTAATGCAGTTTTTCACTATCCCTCTGCAGCCTATCCACAGGCACAACAGCTTTGGGGATCTCTGCTTTCCCAGAGACTCAGCATGTCACTGTGCTCGCTCTCGGCAGAAGCTTTTTTCTGAAAAGGCAAACTTGCGGCTCCTTCTCCCACAGGGAAGGTGCCAGCCCTGAAAACTAATGCAGTTTTTCACTATCCCTCTGCAGCCTATCCACAGGCACAACAGCTTTTGGGATCTCTGCTTTCCCAGAGACTCAGCATGTCACGGTGCTCGCTCTCGGCAGAAGCTTTTTTCTGAAAAGGCAAACTTACGGCTCCTTCTCCCACAGGGAAGGTGCCAGCCCTGAAAACTAATGCAGTTTTTCACTATCCCTCTGCAGCCTATCCACAGGCACAACAGCTTTGGGGATCTCTGCTTTCCCAGAGACTCAGCATGTCACGGTGCTCGCTCTCGGCAGAAGCTTTTTTCTGAAAAGGCAAACTTACGGCTCCTTCTCCCACAGGGAAGGTGCCAGCCCTGAAAACTAATGCAGTTTTTCACTATCCCTCTGCAGCCTATCCACAGGCACAACAGCTTTTGGGATCTCTGCTTTCCCAGAGACTCAGCATGTCACGGTGCTCGCTCTCGGCAGAAGCTTTTTTCTGAAAAGGCAAACTTACGGCTCCTTCTCCCACAGGGAAGGTGCCAGCCCTGAAAACTAATGCAGTTTTTCACTATCCCTCTGCAGCCTATCCACAGGCACAACAGCTTTTGGGATCTCTGCTTTCCCAGAGACTCAGCATGTCACGGTGCTCGCTCTCGGCAGAAGCTTTTTTCTGAAAAGGCAAACTTACGGCTCCTTCTCCCACAGGGAAGGTGCCAGCCCTGAAAACTAATGCAGTTTTTCACTATCCCTCTGCAGCCTATCCACAGGCACAACAGCTTTGGGGATCTCTGCTTTCCCAGAGACTCAGCATGTCACTGTGCTCGCTCTCGGCAGAAGCTTTTTTCTGAAAAGGCAAACTTGCGGCTCCTTCTCCCACAGGGAAGGTGCCAGCCCTGAAAACTAATGCAGTTTTTCACTATCCCTCTGCAGCCTATCCACAGGCACAACAGCTTTTGGGATCTCTGCTTTCCCAGAGACTCAGCATGTCACGGTGCTCGCTCTCAGCAGAAGCTTTTTTCTGAAAAGGCAAACTTACGGCTCCTTCTCCCACAGGGAAGGTGCCAGCCCTGAAAACTAATGCAGTTTTTCACTATCCCTCTGCAGCCTATCCACAGGCACAACAGCTTTGGGGATCTCTGCTTTCCCAGAGACTCAGCATGTCACGGTGCTCGCTCTCGGCAGAAGCTTTTTTCTGAAAAGGCAAACTTACGGCTCCTTCTCCCACAGGGAAGGTGCCAGCCCTGAAAACTAATGCAGTTTTTCACTATCCCTCTGCAGCCTATCCACAGGCACAACAGCTTTTGGGATCTCTGCTTTCCCAGAGACTCAGCATGTCACGGTGCTCGCTCTCGGCAGAAGCTTTTTTCTGAAAAGGCAAACTTACGGCTCCTTCTCCCACAGGGAAGGTGCCAGCCCTGAAAACTAATGCAGTTTTTCACTATCCCTCTGCAGCCTATCCACAGGCACAACAGCTTTGGGGATCTCTGCTTTCCCAGAGACTCAGCATGTCACTGTGCTCGCTCTCGGCAGAAGCTTTTTTCTGAAAAGGCAAACTTACGGCTCCTTCTCCCACAGGGAAGGTGCCAGCCCTGAAAACTAATGCAGTTTTTCACAATCCCTCTGCAGCCTATCCACAGGCACAACAGCTTTTGGGATCTCTGCTTTCCCAGAGACTCAGCATGTCACGGTGCTCGCTCTCGGCAGAAGCTTTTTTCTGAAAAGGCAAACTTACGGCTCCTTCTCCCACAGGGAAGGTGCCAGCCCTGAAAACTAATGCAGTTTTTCACTATCCCTCTGCAGCCTATCCACAGGCACAACAGCTTTGGGGATCTCTGCTTTCCCAGAGACTCAGCATGTCACGGTGCTCGCTCTCGGCAGAAGCTTTTTTCTGAAAAGGCAAACTTACGGCTCCTTCTCCCACAGGGAAGGTGCCAGCCCTGAAAACTAATGCAGTTTTTCACTATCCCCCTGCAGCCTATCCACAGGCACAACAGCTTTGGGGATCTCTGCTTTCCCAGAGACTCAGCATGTCACGGTGCTCGCTCTCGGCAGAAGCTTTTTTCTGAAAAGGCAAACTTACGGCTCCTTCTCCCTCAGGGAAGGTGCCAGCCCTGAAAACTAATGCAGTTTTTCACTATCCCTCTGCAGCCTATCCACAGGCACAACAGCTTTGGGGATCTCTGCTTTCCCAGAGACTCAGCATGTCACGGTGCTCGCTCTCGGCAGAAGCTTTTTTCTGAAAAGGCAAACTTACGGCTCCTTCTCCTACAGGGAAGGTGCCAGCCCTGAAAACTAATGCAGTTTTTCACTATCCCCCTGCAGCCTATCCACAGGCACAACAGCTTTGGGGATCTCTGCTTTCCCAGAGACTCAGCATGTCACGGTGCTCGCTCTCGGCAGAAGCTTTTTTCTGAAAAGGCAAACTTACGGCTCCTTCTCCCACAGGGAAGGTGCCAGCCCTGAAAACTAATGCAGTTTTTCACTATCCCCCTGCAGCCTATCCACAGGCACAACAGCTTTGGGGATCTCTGCTTTCCCAGAGACTCAGCATGTCACGGTGCTCGTTCTCGGCAGAAGCTTTTTCTGAGAAGGCAAAAGTGTGGCTCCTTCTCCCACAAGGAAGGTGCTAGCCCTGAAAGATCTTGCTGGTATTCACTATCCCTCTGCAGCCTATCCACAGGCACAACAGCTTTTGGGATCTCTGCTTTCCCAGAGACTCAGCATGTCACGGTGCTCGCTCTCGGCAGAAGCTTTTTTCTGAAAAGGCAAACTTATGGCTCCTTCTCCCACAGGGAAGGTGCCAGCCCTGAAAACTAATGCAGTTTTTCACTATCCCTCTGCAGCCTATCCACAGGCACAACAGCTTTTGGGATCTCTGCTTTCCCAGAGACTCAGCATGTCACGGTGCTCGCTCTCGGCAGAAGCTTTTTTCTGAAAAGGCAAACTTACGGCTCCTTCTCCCACAGGGAAGGTGCCAGCCCTGAAAACTAATGCAGTTTTTCACTATCCCTCTGCAGCCTATCCACAGGCACAACAGCTTTTGGGATCTCTGCTTTCCCAGAGACTCAGCATGTCACGGTGCTCACTCTCGCCAGAGCCTTTTTCTGAAAAGGCAAACTTACGGCTCCTTCTCCCACAAGGAAGGTGCCAGCCCTGAAAGATCTTGCTGGTATTCACTATCCCTCTGCAGCCTATCTTTGGCCGCAACAGCTTTTGGGATCTCTGCTTTCCCAGAGACTCAGCATGTCATGGTGCTCGCTCTCGGCAGAAGCTTTTTTCTGAAAAGGCAAACTTACGGCTCCTTCTCCCACAGGGAAGGTGCCAGCCCTGAAAACTAATGCAGTTTTTCACTATCCCTCTGCAGCCTATCCACAGGCACAACAGCTTTTGGGATCTCTGCTTTCCCAGAGACTCAGCATGTCACGGTGCTCGCTCTCAGCAGAAGCTTTTTTCTGAAAAGGCAAACTTACGGCTCCTTCTCCCACAGGGAAGGTGCCAGCCCTGAAAACTAATGCAGTTTTTCACTATCCCTCTGCAGCCTATCCACAGGCACAACAGCTTTGGGGATCTCTGCTTTCCCAGAGACTCAGCATGTCACGGTGCTCGCTCTAGGCAGAAGCTTTTTTCTGAAAAGGCAAACTTACGGCTCCTTCTCCCACAGGGAAGGTGCCAGCCCTGAAAACTAATGCAGTTTTTCACTATCCCTCTGCAGCCTATCCACAGGCACAACAGCTTTGGGGATCTCTGCTTTCCCAGAGACTCAGCATGTCATGGTGCTCGCTCTCGGCAGAAGCTTTTTTCTGAAAAGGCAAACTTGCGGCTCCTTCTCCCACAGGGAAGGTGCCAGCCCTGAAAACTAATGCAGTTTTTCACTATCCCTCTGCAGCCTATCCACAGGCACAACAGCTTTGGGGATCTCTGCTTTCCCAGAGACTCAGCATGTCACGGTGCTCACTCTCGCCAGAGCCTTTTTCTGAAAAGGCAAACTTACGGCTCCTTCTCCCACAGGGAAGGTGCCAGCCCTGAAAACTAATGCAGTTTTTCACAATCCCTCTGCAGCCTATCCACAGGCACAACAGCTTTTGGGATCTCTGCTTTCCCAGAGACTCAGCATGTCACGGTGCTCGCTCTCGGCAGAAGCTTTTTTCTGAAAAGGCAAACTTACGGCTCCTTCTCCCACAGGGAAGGTGCCAGCCCTGAAAACTAATGCAGTTTTTCACTATCCCTCTGCAGCCTATCCACAGGCACAACAGCTTTGGGGATCTCTGCTTTCCCAGAGACTCAGCATGTCACGGTGCTCGCTCTCGGCAGAAGCTTTTTTCTGAAAAGGCAAACTTACGGCTCCTTCTCCCACAGGGAAGGTGCCAGCCCTGAAAACTAATGCAGTTTTTCACTATCCCTCTGCAGCCTATCCACAGGCACAACAGCTTTGGGGATCTCTGCTTTCCCAGAGACTCAGCATGTCACGGTGCTCGCTCTCGGCAGAAGCTTTTTTCTGAAAAGGCAAACTTACGGCTCCTTCTCCCACAGGGAAGGTGCCAGCCCTGAAAACTAATGCAGTTTTTCACTATCCCCCTGCAGCCTATCCACAGGCACAACAGCTTTGGGGATCTCTGCTTTCCCAGAGACTCAGCATGTCACGGTGCTCGTTCTCGGCAGAAGCTTTTTCTGAGAAGGCAAAAGTGTGGCTCCTTCTCCCACAAGGAAGGTGCTAGCCCTGAAATATCTTGCTGGTATTCACTATCCCTCTGCAGCCTATCCACAGGCACAACAGCTTTTGGGATCTCTGCTTTCCCAGAGACTCAGCATGTCACGGTGCTCGCTCTCGGCAGAAGCTTTTTTCTGAAAAGGCAAACTTATGGCTCCTTCTCCCACAGGGAAGGTGCCAGCCCTGAAAACTAATGCAGTTTTTCACTATCCCTCTGCAGCCTATCCACAGGCACAACAGCTTTGGGGATCTCTGCTTTCCCAGAGACTCAGCATGTCACGGTGCTCGCTCTCGGCAGAAGCTTTTTTCTGAAAAGGCAAACTTACGGCTCCTTCTCCCACAGGGAAGGTGCCAGCCCTGAAAACTAATGCAGTTTTTCACTATCCCTCTGCAGCCTATCCACAGGCACAACAGCTTTGGGGATCTCTGCTTTCCCAGAGACTCAGCATGTCACGGTGCTCACTCTCGCCAGAGCCTTTTTCTGAAAAGGCAAACTTACGGCTCCTTCTCCCACAAGGAAGGTGCCAGCCCTGAAAGATCTTGCTGGTATTCACTATCCCTCTGCAGCCTATCTTTGGCCGCAACAGCTTTTGGGATCTCTGCTTTCCCAGAGTCTCAGCATGTCATGGTGCTCGCTCTCGGCAGAAGCTTTTTTCTGAAAAGGCAAACTTACGGCTCCTTCTCCCACAGGGAAGGTGCCAGCCCTGAAAACTAATGCAGTTTTTCACTATCCCTCTGCAGCCTATCCACAGGCACAACAGCTTTTGGGATCTCTGCTTTCCCAGAGACTCAGCATGTCACGGTGCTCGCTCTCAGCAGAAGCTTTTTTCTGAAAAGGCAAACTTACGGCTCCTTCTCCCACAGGGAAGGTGCCAGCCCTGAAAACTAATGCAGTTTTTCACTATCCCTCTGCAGCCTATCCACAGGCACAACAGCTTTGGGGATCTCTGCTTTCCCAGAGACTCAGCATGTCACGGTGCTCGCTCTCGGCAGAAGCTTTTTTCTGAAAAGGCAAACTTACGGCTCCTTCTCCCACAGGGAAGGTGCCAGCCCTGAAAACTAATGCAGTTTTTCACTATCCCTCTGCACCCTATCCACAGGCACAACAGCTTTGGGGATCTCTGCTTTCCCAGAGACTCAGCATGTCACGGTGCTCGCTCTCGGCAGAAGCTTTTTTCTGAAAAGGCAAACTTGCGGCTCCTTCTCCCACAGGGAAGGTGCCAGCCCTGAAAACTAATGCAGTTTTTCACTATCCCTCTGCAGCCTATCCACAGGCACAACAGCTTTTGGGATCTCTGCTTTCCCAGAGACTCAGCATGTCACGGTGCTCGCTCTCAGCAGAAGCTTTTTTCTGAAAAGGCAAACTTACGGCTCCTTCTCCCACAGGGAAGGTGCCAGCCCTGAAAACTAATGCAGTTTTTCACTATCCCTCTGCAGCCTATCCACAGGCACAACAGCTTTGGGGATCTCTGCTTTCCCAGAGACTCAGCATGTCACGGTGCTCGCTCTCGGCAGAAGCTTTTTTCTGAAAAGGCAAACTTACGGCTCCTTCTCCCACAGGGAAGGTGCCAGCCCTGAAAACTAATGCAGTTTTTCACTATCCCTCTGCAGCCTATCCACAGGCACAACAGCTTTGGGGATCTCTGCTTTCCCAGAGACTCAGCATGTCACGGTGCTCGCTCTCGGCAGAAGCTTTTTTCTGAAAAGGCAAACTTACGGCTCCTTCTCCCACAGGGAAGGTGCCAGCCCTGAAAACTAATGCAGTTTTTCACTATCCCTCTGCAGCCTATCCACAGGCACAACAGCTTTGGGGATCTCTGCTTTCCCAGAGACTCAGCATGTCACGGTGCTCGCTCTCGGCAGAAGCTTTTTTCTGAAAAGGCAAACTTACGGCTCCTTCTCCCACAGGGAAGGTGCCAGCCCTGAAAACTAATGCAGTTTTTCACTATCCCTCTGCAGCCTATCCACAGGCACAACAGCTTTTGGGATCTCTGCTTTCCCAGAGACTCAGCATGTCACGGTGCTCGTTCTCGGCAGAAGCTTTTTCTGAGAAGGCAAAAGTGTGGCTCCTTCTCCCACACGGAAGGTGCTAGCCCTGAAAGATCTTGCTGGTATTCACTATCCCTCTGCAGCCTATCCACAGGCACAACAGCTTTGGGGATCTCTGCTTTCCCAGAGACTCAGCATGTCACGGTGCTCGCTCTCGGCAGAAGCTTTTTTCTGAAAAGGCAAACTTACGGCTCCTTCTCCCACAGGGAAGGTGCCAGCCCTGAAAACTAATGCAGTTTTTCACTATCCCTCTGCAGCCTATCCACAGGCACAACAGCTTTGGGGATCTCTGCTTTCCCAGAGACTCAGCATGTCACGGTGCTCGCTCTCGGCAGAAGCTTTTTTCTGAAAAGGCAAACTTATGGCTCCTTCTCCCACAGGGAAGGTGCCAGCCCTGAAAACTAATGCAGTTTTTCACTATCCCTCTGCAGCCTATCCACAGGCACAACAGCTTTTGGGATCTCTGCTTTCCCAGAGACTCAGCATGTCACGGTGCTCGTTCTCGGCAGAAGCTTTTTTCTGAAAAGGCAAACTTACGGCTCCTTCTCCCACAGGGAAGGTGCCAGCCCTGAAAACTAATGCAGTTTTTCACTATCCCTCTGCAGCCTATCCACAGGCACAACAGCTTTGGGGATCTCTGCTTTCCCAGAGACTCAGCATGTCACGGTGCTCGCTCTCGGCAGAAGCTTTTTTCTGAAAAGGCAAACTTACGGCTCCTTCTCCCACATTGAAGGTGCCAGCCCTGAAAACTAATGCAGTTTTTCACTATCCCTCTGCAGCCTATCCACAGGCACAACAGCTTTTGGGATCTCTGCTTTCCCAGAGACTCAGCATGTCACGGTGCTCGCTCTCGGCAGAAGCTTTTTTCTGAAAAGGCAAACTTACGGCTCCTTCTCCCACAGGGAAGGTGCCAGCCCTGAAAACTAATGCAGATTTTCACTATCCCTCTGCAGCCTATCCACAGGCACAACAGCTTTGGGGATCTCTGCTTTCCCAGAGACTCAGCATGTCACGGTGCTCGCTCTCGGCAGAAGCTTTTTTCTGAAAAGGCAAACTTACGGCTCCTTCTCCCACAGGGAAGGTGCCAGCCCTGAAAACTAATGCAGTTTTTCACTATCCCTCTGCAGCCTATCCACAGGCACAACAGCTTTGGGGATCTCTGCTTTCCCAGAGACTCAGCATGTCACGGTGCTCGCTCTCGGCAGAAGCTTTTTTCTGAAAAGGCAAACTTACGGCTCCTTCTCCCACAGGGAAGGTGCCAGCCCTGAAAACTAATGCAGTTTTTCACTATCCCTCTGCAGCCTATCCACAGGCACAACAGCTTTTGGGATCTCTGCTTTCCCAGAGACTCAGCATGTCACGGTGCTCGCTCTCGGCAGAAGCTTTTTTCTGAAAAGGCAAACTTACGGCTCCTTCTCCCACAGGGAAGGTGCCAGCCCTGAAAACTAATGCAGTTTTTCACTATCCCTCTGCAGCCTATCCACAGGCACAACAGCTTTGGGGATCTCTGCTTTCCCAGAGACTCAGCATGTCACGGTGCTCGCTCTCGGCAGAAGCTTTTTTCTGAAAAGGCAAACTTACGGCTCCTTCTCCCACAGGGAAGGTGCCAGCCCTGAAAACTAATGCAGTTTTTCACTATCCCTCTGCAGCCTATCCACAGGCACAACAGCTTTGGGGATCTCTGCTTTCCCAGAGACTCAGCATGTCACGGTGCTCGCTCTCGGCAGAAGCTTTTTTCTGAAAAGGCAAACTTACGGCTCCTTCTCCCACAGGGAAGGTGCCAGCCCTGAAAACTAATGCAGTTTTTCACTATCCCTCTGCAGCCTATCCACAGGCACAACAGCTTTGGGGATCTCTGCTTTCCCAGAGACTCAGCATGTCACGGTGCTCGCTCTCGGCAGAAGCTTTTTTCTGAAAAGGCAAACTTACGGCTCCTTCTCCCACAGGGAAGGTGCCAGCCCTGAAAACTAATGCAGTTTTTCACTATCCCTCTGCAGCCTATCCACAGGCACAACAGCTTTGGGGATCTCTGCTTTCCCAGAGACTCAGCATGTCACGGTGCTCGTTCTCGGCAGAAGCTTTTTTCTGAAAAGGCAAACTTACGGCTCCTTCTCCCACAGGGAAGGTGCCAGCCCTGAAAACTAATGCAGTTTTTCACTATCCCTCTGCAGCCTATCCACAGGCACAACAGCTTTTGGGATCTCTGCTTTCCCAGAGACTCAGCATGTCACGGTGCTCGCTCTCGGCAGAAGCTTTTTTCTGAAAAGGCAAACTTACGGCTCCTTCTCCCACAGGGAAGGTGCCAGCCCTGAAAACTAATGCAGTTTTTCACTATCCCTCTGCAGCCTATCCACAGGCACAACAGCTTTTGGGATCTCTGCTTTCCCAGAGACTCAGCATGTCACGGTGCTCGCTCTCGGCAGAAGCTTTTTTCTGAAAAGGCAAACTTACGGCTCCTTCTCCCACAGGGAAGGTGCCAGCCCTGAAAACTAATGCAGTTTTTCACTATCCCTCTGCAGCCTATCCACAGGCACAACAGCTTTGGGGATCTCTGCTTTCCCAGAGACTCAGCATGTCACGGTGCTCGCTCTCGGCAGAAGCTTTTTTCTGAAAAGGCAAACTTACGGCTCCTTCTCCTACAGGGAAGGTGCCAGCCCTGAAAACTAATGCAGTTTTTCACTATCCCTCTGCAGCCTATCCACAGGCACAACAGCTTTTGGGATCTCTGCTTTCCCAGAGACTCAGCATGTCACGGTGCTCGCTCTCGGCAGAAGCTTTTTTCTGAAAAGGCAAACTTACGGCTCCTTCTCCCACAGGGAAGGTGCCAGCCCTGAAAACTAATGCAGTTTTTCACTATCCCTCTGCAGCCTATCCACAGGCACAACAGCTTTGGGGATCTCTGCTTTCCCAGAGACTCAGCATGTCACGGTGCTCGCTCTCGGCAGAAGCTTTTTTCTGAAAAGGCAAACTTACGGCTCCTTCTCCCACAGGGTAGGTGCCAGCCCTGAAAACTAATGCAGTTTTTCACTATCCCTCTGCAGCCTATCCACAGGCACAACAGCTTTGGGGATCTCTGCTTTCCCAGAGACTCAGCATGTCACGGTGCTCGCTCTCGGCAGAAGCTTTTTTCTGAAAAGGCAAACTTACGGCTCCTTCTCCCACAGGGAAGGTGCCAGCCCTGAAAACTAATGCAGTTTTTCACTATCCCTCTGCAGCCTATCCACAGGCACAACAGCTTTTGGGATCTCTGCTTTCCCAGAGACTCAGCATGTCACGGTGCTCGCTCTCGGCAGAAGCTTTTTTCTGAAAAGGCAAACTTACGGCTCCTTCTCCCACAGGGAAGGTGCCAGCCCTGAAAACTAATGCAGTTTTTCACTATCCCTCTGCAGCCTATCCACAGGC
This sequence comes from Astur gentilis, assembly GCF_929443795.1. Taxonomy (NCBI): domain Eukaryota; kingdom Metazoa; phylum Chordata; class Aves; order Accipitriformes; family Accipitridae; genus Astur; species Astur gentilis. Next base: position 27,948,719 of record NC_064899.1, read on the forward strand.
ACAACAGCTTTGGGGATCTCTGCTTTCCCAGAGACTCAGCATGTCACGGTGCTCGCTCTCGGCAGAAGCTTTTTTCTGAAAAGGCAAACTTACGGCTCCTTCTCCCACAGGGAAGGTGCCAGCCCTGAAAATTAATGCAGTTTTTCACTATCCCTCTGCAGCCTATCCACAGGCACAACAGCTTTTGGGATCTCTGCTTTCCCAGAGACTCAGCATGTCACGGTGCTCGTTCTCGGCAGAAGCTTTTTCTGAGAAGGCAAAAGTGTGGCTCCTTCTCCCACAAGGAAGGTGCTAGCCCTGAAAGATCTTGCTGGTATTCACTATCCCTCTGCAGCCTATCCACAGGCACAACAGCTTTGGGGATCTCTGCTTTCCCAGAGACTCAGCATGTCACGGTGCTCGTTCTCGGCAGAAGCTTTTTTCTGAAAAGGCAAACTTACGGCTCCTTCTCCCACAGGGAAGGTGCCAGCCCTGAAAACTAATGCAGTTTTTCACTATCCCTCTGCAGCCTATCCACAGGCACAACAGCTTTTGGGATCTCTGCTTTCCCAGAGACTCAGCATGTCACGGTGCTCGCTCTCAGCAGAAGCTTTTTTCTGAAAAGGCAAACTTACGGCTCCTTCTCCCACAGGGAAGGTGCCAGCCCTGAAAACTAATGCAGTTTTTCACTATCCCTCTGCAGCCTATCCACAGGCACAACAGCTTTTGGGATCTCTGCTTTCCCAGAGACTCAGCATGTCACGGTGCTCGCTCTCGGCAGAAGCTTTTTTCTGAAAAGGCAAACTTACGGCTCCTTCTCCCACAGGGAAGGTGCCAGCCCTGAAAACTAATGCAGTTTTTCACTATCCCTCTGCAGCCTATCCACAGGCACAACAGCTTTGGGGATCTCTGCTTTCCCAGAGACTCAGCATGTCACGGTGCTCGCTCTCGGCAGAAGCTTTTTTCTGAAAAGGCAAACTTACGGCTCCTTCTCCCACAGGGAAGGTGCCAGCCCTGAAAACTAATGCAGTTTTTCACTATCCCTCTGCAGCCTATCCACAGGCACAACAGCTTTGGGGATCTCTGCTTTCCCAGAGACTCAGCATGTCACGGTGCTCGCTCTCGGCAGAAGCTTTTTTCTGAAAAGGCAAACTTACGGCTCCTTCTCCCACAGGGAAGGTGCCAGCCCTGAAAACTAATGCAGTTTTTCACTATCCCTCTGCAGCCTATCCACAGGCACAACAGCTTTGGGGATCTCTGCTTTCCCAGAGACTCAGCATGTCACGGTGCTCGCTCTCGGCAGAAGCTTTTTTCTGAAAAGGCAAACTTACGGCTCCTTCTCCCACAGGGAAGGTGCCAGCCCTGAAAACTAATGCAGTTTTTCACTATCCCTCTGCAGCCTATCCACAGGCACAACAGCTTTGGGGATCTCTGCTTTCCCAGAGACTCAGCATGTCACGGTGCTCGCTCTCGGCAGAAGCTTTTTTCTGAAAAGGCAAACTTACGGCTCCTTCTCCCACAGGGAAGGTGCCAGCCCTGAAAACTAATGCAGTTTTTCACTATCCCTCTGCAGCCTATCCACAGGCACAACAGCTTTTGGGATCTCTGCTTTCCCAGAGACTCAGCATGTCACGGTGCTCGCTCTCAGCAGAAGCTTTTTTCTGAATAGGCAAACTTACGGCTCCTTCTCCCACAGGGAAGGTGCCAGCCCTGAAAACTAATGCAGTTTTTCACTATCCCTCTGCAGCCTATCCACAGGCACAACAGCTTTGGGGATCTCTGCTTTCCCAGAGACTCAGCATGTCACGGTGCTCGCTCTCGGCAGAAGCTTTTTTCTGAAAAGGCAAACTTACGGCTCCTTCTCCCACAGGGAAGGTGCCAGCCCTGAAAACTAATGCAGTTTTTCACTATCCCTCTGCAGCCTATCCACAGGCACAACAGCTTTTGGGATCTCTGCTTTCCCAGAGACTCAGCATGTCACGGTGCTCGTTCTCGGCAGAAGCTTTTTCTGAGAAGGCAAAAGTGTGGCTCCTTCTCCCACAAGGAAGGTGCTAGCCCTGAAAGATCTTGCTGGTATTCACTATCCCTCTGCAGCCTATCCACAGGCACAACAGCTTTGGGGATCTCTGCTTTCCCAGAGACTCAGCATGTCACGGTGCTCGTTCTCGGCAGAAGCTTTTTTCTGAAAAGGCAAACTTACGGCTCCTTCTCCCACAGGGAAGGTGCCAGCCCTGAAAACTAATGCAGTTTTTCACTATCCCTCTGCAGCCTATCCACAGGCACAACAGCTTTTGGGATCTCTGCTTTCCCAGAGACTCAGCATGTCACGGTGCTCGCTCTCGGCAGAAGCTTTTTTCTGAAAAGGCAAACTTACGGCTCCTTCTCCCACAGGGAAGGTGCCAGCCCTGAAAACTAATGCAGTTTTTCACTATCCCTCTGCAGCCTATCCACAGGCACAACAGCTTTTGGGATCTCTGCTTTCCCAGAGACTCAGCATGTCACGGTGCTCGCTCTCGGCAGAAGCTTTTTTCTGAAAAGGCAAACTTACGGCTCCTTCTCCCACAGGGAAGGTGCCAGCCCTGAAATCTAATGCAGTTTTTCACTATCCCTCTGCAGCCTATCCACAGGCACAACAGCTTTGGGGATCTCTGCTTTCCCAGAGACTCAGCATGTCACGGTGCTCGCTCTCGGCAGAAGCTTTTTTCTGAAAAGGCAAACTTACGGCTCCTTCTCCCACAGGGAAGGTGCCAGCCCTGAAAACTAATGCAGTTTTTCACTATCCCTCTGCAGCCTATCCACAGGCACAACAGCTTTTGGGATCTCTGCTTTCCCAGAGACTCAGCATGTCACGGTGCTCGCTCTCAGCAGAAGCTTTTTTCTGAAAAGGCAAACTTACGGCTCCTTCTCCCACAGGGAAGGTGCCAGCCCTGAAAACTAATGCAGTTTTTCACTATCCCTCTGCAGCCTATCCACAGGCACAACAGCTTTGGGGATCTCTGCTTTCCCAGAGACTCAGCATGTCACGGTGCTCGCTCTCGGCAGAAGCTTTTTTCTGAAAAGGCAAACTTACGGCTCCTTCTCCCACAGGGAAGGTGCCAGCCCTGAAAACTAATGCAGTTTTTCACTATCCCTCTGCAGCCTATCCACAGGCACAACAGCTTTGGGGATCTCTGCTTTCCCAGAGACTCAGCATGTCACGGTGCTCGCTCTCGGCAGAAGCTTTTTTCTGAAAAGGCAAACTTACGGCTCCTTCTCCCACAGGGAAGGTGCCAGCCCTGAAAACTAATGCAGTTTTTCACTATCCCTCTGCAGCCTATCCACAGGCACAACAGCTTTTGGGATCTCTGCTTTCCCAGAGACTCAGCATGTCACGGTGCTCGCTCTCGGCAGAAGCTTTTTTCTGAAAAGGCAAACTTACGGCTCCTTCTCCCACAGGGAAGGTGCCAGCCCTGAAAACTAATGCAGTTTTTCACTATCCCTCTGCAGCCTATCCACAGGCACAACAGCTTTTGGGATCTCTGCTTTCCCAGAGACTCAGCATGTCACGGTGCTCGTTCTCGGCAGAAGCTTTTTCTGATAAGGCAAAAGTGTGGCTCCTTCTCCCACAAGGAAGGTGCTAGCCCTGAAAGATCTTGCTGGTATTCACTATCCCTCTGCAGCCTATCCACAGGCACAACAGCTTTGGGGATCTCTGCTTTCCCAGAGACTCACCATGTCACGGTGCTCACTCTCGCCAGAGCCTTTTTCTGAAAAGGCAAACTTACGGCTCCTTCTCCCACAAGGAAGGTGCCAGCCTTGAAAGATCTTGCTGGTATTCACTATCCCTCTGCAGCCTATCCACAGGCACAACAGCTTTGGGGATCTCTGCTTTCCCAGAGACTCAGCATGTCACGGTGCTCGCTCTCGGCAGAAGCTTTTTTCTGAAAAGGCAAACTTACGGCTCCTTCTCCCACAGGGAAGGTGCCAGCCCTGAAAACTAATGCAGTTTTTCACTATCCCTCTGCAGCCTATCCACAGGCACAACAGCTTTTGGGATCTCTGCTTTCCCAGAGACTCAGCATGTCACGGTGCTCGTTCTCGGCAGAAGCTTTTTCTGAGAAGGCAAAAGTGTGGCTCCTTCTCCCACAAGGAAGGTGCTAGCCCTGAAAGATCTTGCTGGTATTCACTATCCCTCTGCAGCCTATGCACAGGCACAACAGCTTTGGGGATCTCTGCTTTCCCAGAGACTCAGCATGTCACGGTGCTCGCTCTCGGCAGAAGCTTTTTTCTGAAAAGGCAAACTTACGGCTCCTTCTCCCACAGGGAAGGTGCCAGCCCTGAAAACTAATGCAGTTTTTCACTATCCCTCTGCAGCCTATCCACAGGCACAACAGCTTTTGGGATCTCTGCTTTCCCAGAGACTCAGCATGTCACGGTGCTCGCTCTCGGCAGAAGCTTTTTTCTGAAAAGGCAAACTTACGGCTCCTTCTCCCACAGGGAAGGTGCCAGCCCTGAAAACTAATGCAGTTTTTCACTATCCCTCTGCAGCCTATCCACAGGCACAACAGCTTTGGGGATCTCTGCTTTCCCAGAGACTCAGCATGTCACGGTGCTCGCTCTCGGCAGAAGCTTTTTTCTGAAAAGGCAAACTTACGGCTCCTTCTCCCACAGGGAAGGTGCCAGCCCTGAAAACTAATGCAGTTTTTCACTATCCCTCTGCAGCCTATCCACAGGCACAACAGCTTTGGGGATCTCTGCTTTCCCAGAGACTCAGCATGTCACGGTGCTCGCTCTCGGCAGAAGCTTTTTTCTGAAAAGGCAAACTTACGGCTCCTTCTCCCACAGGGAAGGTGCCAGCCCTGAAAACTAATGCAGTTTTTCACTATCCCTCTGCAGCCTATCCACAGGCACAACAGCTTTGGGGATCTCTGCTTTCCCAGAGACTCAGCATGTCACGGTGCTCGCTCTCGGCAGAAGCTTTTTTCTGAAAAGGCAAACTTACGGCTCCTTCTCCCACAGGGAAGGTGCCAGCCCTGAAAACTAATGCAGTTTTTCACTATCCCTCTGCAGCCTATCCACAGGCACAACAGCTTTGGGGATCTCTGCTTTCCCAGAGACTCACCATGTCACGGTGCTCACTCTCGCCAGAGCCTTTTTCTGAAAAGGCAAACTTACGGCTCCTTCTCCCACAAGGAAGGTGCCAGCCCTGAAAGATCTTGCTGGTATTCACTATCCCTCTGCAGCCTATCCACAGGCACAACAGCTTTGGGGATCTCTGCTTTCCCAGAGACTCAGCATGTCACGGTGCTCGCTCTCGGCAGAAGCTTTTTTCTGAAAAGGCAAACTTACAGCTCCTTCTCCCACAGGGAAGGTGCCAGCCCTGAAAACTAATGCAGTTTTTCACTATCCCTCTGCAGCCTATCCACAGGCACAACAGCTTTGGGGATCTCTGCTTTCCCAGAGACTCAGCATGTCACGGTGCTCGCTCTCGGCAGAAGCTTTTTTCTGAAAAGGCAAACTTACGGCTCCTTCTCCCACAGGGAAGGTGCCAGCCCTGAAAACTAATGCAGTTTTTCACTATCCCTCTGCAGCCTATCCACAGGCACAACAGCTTTGGGGATCTCTGCTTTCCCAGAGACTCAGCATGTCACGGTGCTCGCTCTCGGCAGAAGCTTTTTTCTGAAAAGGCAAACTTACGGCTCCTTCTCCCACAGGGAAGGTGCCAGCCCTGAAAACTAATGCAGTTTTTCACTATCCCTCTGCAGCCTATCCACAGGCACAACAGCTTTTGGGATCTCTGCTTTCCCAGAGACTCAGCATGTCACGGTGCTCGCTCTCGGCAGAAGCTTTTTTCTGAAAAGGCAAACTTACGGCTCCTTCTCCCACAGGGAAGGTGCCAGCCCTGAAAACTAATGCAGTTTTTCACTATCCCTCTGCAGCCTATCCACAGGCACAACAGCTTTTGGGATCTCTGCTTTCCCAGAGACTCAGCATGTCACGGTGCTCGTTCTCGGCAGAAGCTTTTTCTGATAAGGCAAAAGTGTGGCTCCTTCTCCCACAAGGAAGGTGCTAGCCCTGAAAGATCTTGCTGGTATTCACTATCCCTCTGCAGCCTATCCACAGGCACAACAGCTTTGGGGATCTCTGCTTTCCCAGAGACTCACCATGTCACGGTGCTCACTCTCGCCAGAGCCTTTTTCTGAAAAGGCAAACTTACGGCTCCTTCTCCCACAAGGAAGGTGCCAGCCTTGAAAGATCTTGCTGGTATTCACTATCCCTCTGCAGCCTATCCACAGGCACAACAGCTTTGGGGATCTCTGCTTTCCCAGAGACTCAGCATGTCACGGTGCTCGCTCTCGGCAGAAGCTTTTTTCTGAAAAGGCAAACTTACGGCTCCTTCTCCCACAGGGAAGGTGCCAGCCCTGAAAACTAATGCAGTTTTTCACTATCCCTCTGCAGCCTATCCACAGGCACAACAGCTTTTGGGATCTCTGCTTTCCCAGAGACTCAGCATGTCACGGTGCTCGTTCTCGGCAGAAGCTTTTTCTGAGAAGGCAAAAGTGTGGCTCCTTCTCCCACAAGGAAGGTGCTAGCCCTGAAAGATCTTGCTGGTATTCACTATCCCTCTGCAGCCTATCCACAGGCACAACAGCTTTGGGGATCTCTGCTTTCCCAGAGACTCAGCATGTCACGGTGCTCGCTCTCGGCAGAAGCTTTTTTCTGAAAAGGCAAACTTACGGCTCCTTCTCCCACAGGGAAGGTGCCAGCCCTGAAAACTAATGCAGTTTTTCACTATCCCTCTGCAGCCTATCCACAGGCACAACAGCTTTTGGGATCTCTGCTTTCCCAGAGACTCAGCATGTCACGGTGCTCGCTCTCGGCAGAAGCTTTTTTCTGAAAAGGCAAACTTACGGCTCCTTCTCCCACAGGGAAGGTGCCAGCCCTGAAAACTAATGCAGTTTTTCACTATCCCTCTGCAGCCTATCCACAGGCACAACAGCTTTGGGGATCTCTGCTTTCCCAGAGACTCAGCATGTCACGGTGCTCGCTCTCGGCAGAAGCTTTTTTCTGAAAAGGCAAACTTACGGCTCCTTCTCCCACAGGGAAGGTGCCAGCCCTGAAAACTAATGCAGTTTTTCACTATCCCTCTGCAGCCTATCCACAGGCACAACAGCTTTGGGGATCTCTGCTTTCCCAGAGACTCAGCATGTCACGGTGCTCGCTCTCGGCAGAAGCTTTTTTCTGAAAAGGCAAACTTACGGCTCCTTCTCCCACAGGGAAGGTGCAAGCCCTGAAAACTAATGCAGTTTTTCACTATCCCTCTGCAGCCTATCCACAGGCACAACAGCTTTGGGGATCTCTGCTTTCCCAGAGACTCAGCATGTCACGGTGCTCGCTCTCGGCAGAAGCTTTTTTCTGAAAAGGCAAACTTACGGCTCCTTCTCCCACAGGGAAGGTGCCAGCCCTGAAAACTAATGCAGTTTTTCACTATCCCTCTGCAGCCTATCCACAGGCACAACAGCTTTGGGGATCTCTGCTTTCCCAGAGACTCAGCATGTCACGGTGCTCGCTCTCGGCAGAAGCTTTTTTCTGAAAAGGCAAACTTACGGCTCCTTCTCCCACAGGGAAGGTGCCAGCCCTGAAAACTAATGCAGTTTTTCACTATCCCTCTGCAGCCTATCCACAGGCACAACAGCTTTGGGGATCTCTGCTTTCCCAGAGACTCACCATGTCACGGTGCTCACTCTCGCCAGAGCCTTTTTCTGAAAAGGCAAACTTACGGCTCCTTCTCCCACAAGGAAGGTGCCAGCCCTGAAAGATCTTGCTGGTATTCACTATCCCTCTGCAGCCTATCCACAGGCACAACAGCTTTGGGGATCTCTGCTTTTCCAGAGACTCAGCATGTCACGGTGCTCGCTCTCGGCAGAAGCTTTTTTCTGAAAAGGCAAACTTACGGCTCCTTCTCCCACAGGGAAGGTGCCAGCCCTGAAAACTAATGCAGTTTTTCACTATCCCTCTGCAGCCTATCCACAGGCACAACAGCTTTTGGGATCTCTGCTTTCCCAGAGACTCAGCATGTCACGGTGCTCGTTCTCGGCAGAAGCTTTTTCTGATAAGGCAAAAGTGTGGCTCCTTCTCCCACAAGGAAGGTGCTAGCCCTGAAAGATCTTGCTGGTATTCACTATCCCTCTGCAGCCTATCCACAGGCACAACAGCTTTGGGGATCTCTGCTTTCCCAGAGACTCACCATGTCACGGTGCTCACTCTCGCCAGAGCCTTTTTCTGAAAAGGCAAACTTACGGCTCCTTCTCCCACAAGGAAGGTGCCAGCCTTGAAAGATCTTGCTGGTATTCACTATCCCTCTGCAGCCTATCCACAGGCACAACAGCTTTGGGGATCTCTGCTTTCCCAGAGACTCAGCATGTCACGGTGCTCGCTCTCGGCAGAAGCTTTTTTCTGAAAAGGCAAACTTACGGCTCCTTCTCCCACAGGGAAGGTGCCAGCCCTGAAAACTAATGCAGTTTTTCACTATCCCTCTGCAGCCTATCCACAGGCACAACAGCTTTTGGGATCTCTGCTTTCCCAGAGACTCAGCATGTCACGGTGCTCGTTCTCGGCAGAAGCTTTTTCTGAGAAGGCAAAAGTGTGGCTCCTTCTCCCACAAGGAAGGTGCTAGCCCTGAAAGATCTTGCTGGTATTCACTATCCCTCTGCAGCCTATCCACAGGCACAACAGCTTTGGGGATCTCTGCTTTCCCAGAGACTCAGCATGTCACGGTGCTCGCTCTCGGCAGAAGCTTTTTTCTGAAAAGGCAAACTTACGGCTCCTTCTCCCACAGGGAAGGTGCCAGCCCTGAAAACTAATGCAGTTTTTCACTATCCCTCTGCAGCCTATCCACAGGCACAACAGCTTTTGGGATCTCTGCTTTCCCAGAGACTCAGCATGTCACGGTGCTCGCTCTCGGCAGAAGCTTTTTTCTGAAAAGGCAAACTTACGGCTCCTTCTCCCACAGGGAAGGTGCCAGCCCTGAAAACTAATGCAGTTTTTCACTATCCCTCTGCAGCCTATCCACAGGCACAACAGCTTTGGGGATCTCTGCTTTCCCAGAGACTCAGCATGTCACGGTGCTCGCTCTCGGCAGAAGCTTTTTTCTGAAAAGGCAAACTTACGGCTCCTTCTCCCACAGGGAAGGTGCCAGCCCTGAAAACTAATGCAGTTTTTCACTATCCCTCTGCAGCCTATCCACAGGCACAACAGCTTTGGGGATCTCTGCTTTCCCAGAGACTCAGCATGTCACGGTGCTCGCTCTCGGCAGAAGCTTTTTTCTGAAAAGGCAAACTTACGGCTCCTTCTCCCACAGGGAAGGTGCAAGCCCTGAAAACTAATGCAGTTTTTCACTATCCCTCTGCAGCCTATCCACAGGCACAACAGCTTTGGGGATCTCTGCTTTCCCAGAGACTCAGCATGTCACGGTGCTCGCTCTCGGCAGAAGCTTTTTTCTGAAAAGGCAAACTTACGGCTCCTTCTCCCACAGGGAAGGTGCCAGCCCTGAAAACTAATGCAGTTTTTCACTATCCCTCTGCAGCCTATCCACAGGCACAACAGCTTTGGGGATCTCTGCTTTCCCAGAGACTCAGCATGTCACGGTGCTCACTCTCGCCAGAGCCTTTTTCTGAAAAGGCAAACTTACGGCTCCTTCTCCCACAAGGAAGGTGCTAGCCCTGAAAGATCTTGCTGGTATTCACTATCCCTCTGCAGCCTATCCACAGGCACAACAGCTTTGGGGATCTCTGCTTTTCCAGAGACTCAGCATGTCACGGTGCTCGCTCTCGGCAGAAGCTTTTTTCTGAAAAGGCAAACTTACAGCTCCTTCTCCCACAGGGAAGGTGCCAGCCCTGAAAACTAATGCAGTTTTTCACTATCCCTCTGCAGCCTATCCACAGGCACAACAGCTTTTGGGATCTCTGCTTTCCCAGAGACTCAGCATGTCACGGTGCTCGTTCTCGGCAGAAGCTTTTTCTGAGAAGGCAAAAGTGTGGCTCCTTCTCCCACAAGGAAGGTGCTAGCCCTGAAAGATCTTGCTGGTATTCACTATCCCTCTGCAGCCTATCCACAGGCACAACAGCTTTGGGGATCTCTGCTTTCCCAGAGACTCAGCATGTCACGGTGCTCGCTCTCGGCAGAAGCTTTTTTCTGAAAAGGCAAACTTACGGCTCCTTCTCCCACAGGGAAGGTGCCAGCCCTGAAAACTAATGCAGTTTTTCACTATCCCTCTGCAGCCTATCCACAGGCACAACAGCTTTTGGGATCTCTGCTTTCCCAGAGACTCAGCATGTCACGGTGCTCGCTCTCGGCAGAAGCTTTTTTCTGAAAAGGCAAACTTACGGCTCCTTCTCCCACAGGGAAGGTGCCAGCCCTGAAAACTAATGCAGTTTTTCACTATCCCTCTGCAGCCTATCCACAGGCACAACAGCTTTTGGGATCTCTGCTTTCCCAGAGACTCAGCATGTCACGGTGCTCGCTCTCGGCAGAAGCTTTTTTCTGAAAAGGCAAACTTACGGCTCCTTCTCCCACAGGGAAGGTGCCAGCCCTGAAAACTAATGCAGTTTTTCACTATCCCTCTGCAGCCTATCCACAGGCACAACAGCTTTGGGGATCTCTGCTTTCCCAGAGACTCAGCATGTCACGGTGCTCGCTCTCGGCAGAAGCTTTTTTCTGAAAAGGCAAACTTACGGCTCCTTCTCCCACAGGGAAGGTGCCAGCCCTGAAAACTAATGCAGTTTTTCACTATCCCTCTGCAGCCTATCCACAGGCACAACAGCTTTTGGGATCTCTGCTTTCCCAGAGACTCAGCATGTCACGGTGCTCGCTCTCGGCAGAAGCTTTTTTCTGAAAAGGCAAACTTACGGCTCCTTCTCCCACAGGGAAGGTGCCAGCCCTGAAAACTAATGCAGTTTTTCACTATCCCTCTGCAGCCTATCCACAGGCACAACAGCTTTGGGGATCTCTGCTTTCCCAGAGACTCAGCATGTCACGGTGCTCGCTCTCGGCAGAAGCTTTTTTCTGAAAAGGCAAACTTACGGCTCCTTCTCCCACAGGGAAGGTGCCAGCCCTGAAAACTAATGCAGTTTTTCACTATCCCTCTGCAGCCTATCCACAGGCACAACAGCTTTGGGGATCTCTGCTTTCCCAGAGACTCACCATGTCACGGTGCTCACTCTCGCCAGAGCCTTTTTCTGAAAAGGCAAACTTACGGCTCCTTCTCCCACAAGGAAGGTGCCAGCCCTGAAAGATCTTGCTGGTATTCACTATCCCTCTGCAGCCTATCCACAGGCACAACAGCTTTGGGGATCTCTGCTTTCCCAGAGACTCAGCATGTCACGGTGCTCGCTCTCGGCAGAAGCTTTTTTCTGAAAAGGCAAACTTACGGCTCCTTCTCCCACAGGGAAGGTGCCAGCCCTGAAAACTAATGCAGTTTTTCACTATCCCTCTGCAGCCTATCCACAGGCACAACAGCTTTGGGGATCTCTGCTTTCCCAGAGACTCAGCATGTCACGGTGCTCGCTCTCGGCAGAAGCTTTTTTCTGAAAAGGCAAACTTACGGCTCCTTCTCCCACAGGGAAGGTGCCAGCCCTGAAAACTAATGCAGTTTTTCACTATCCCTCTGCAGCCTATCCACAGGCACAACAGCTTTGGGGATCTCTGCTTTCCCAGAGACTCAGCATGTCACGGTGCTCGCTCTCGGCAGAAGCTTTTTTCTGAAAAGGCAGACTTACGGCTCCTTCTCCCACAGGGAAGGTGCCAGCCCTGAAAACTAATGCAGTTTTTCACTATCCCTCTGCAGCCTATCCACAGGCACAACAGCTTTTGGGATCTCTGCTTTCCCAGAGACTCAGCATGTCACGGTGCTCGCTCTCGGCAGAAGCTTTTTTCTGAAAAGGCAAACTTACGGCTCCTTCTCCCACAGGGAAGGTGCCAGCCCTGAAAACTAATGCAGTTTTTCACTATCCCTCTGCAGCCTATCCACAGGCACAACAGCTTTTGGGATCTCTGCTTTCCCAGAGACTCAGCATGTCACGGTGCTCGTTCTCGGCAGAAGCTTTTTCTGATAAGGCAAAAGTGTGGCTCCTTCTCCCACAAGGAAGGTGCTAGCCCTGAAAGATCTTGCTGGTATTCACTATCCCTCTGCAGCCTATCCACAGGCACAACAGCTTTGGGGATCTCTGCTTTCCCAGAGACTCACCATGTCACGGTGCTCACTCTCGCCAGAGCCTTTTTCTGAAAAGGCAAACTTACGGCTCCTTCTCCCACAAGGAAGGTGCCAGCCTTGAAAGATCTTGCTGGTATTCACTATCCCTCTGCAGCCTATCCACAGGCACAACAGCTTTGGGGATCTCTGCTTTCCCAGAGACTCAGCATGTCACGGTGCTCGCTCTCGGCAGAAGCTTTTTTCTGAAAAGGCAAACTTACGGCTCCTTCTCCCACAGGGAAGGTGCCAGCCCTGAAAACTAATGCAGTTTTTCACTATCCCTCTGCAGCCTATCCACAGGCACAACAGCTTTTGGGATCTCTGCTTTCCCAGAGACTCAGCATGTCACGGTGCTCGTTCTCGGCAGAAGCTTTTTCTGAGAAGGCAAAAGTGTGGCTCCTTCTCCCACAAGGAAGGTGCTAGCCCTGAAATATCTTGCTGGTATTCACTATCCCTCTGCAGCCTATCCACAGGCACAACAGCTTTGGGGATCTCTGCTTTCCCAGAGACTCAGCATGTCACGGTGCTCGCTCTCGGCAGAAGCTTTTTTCTGAAAAGGCAAACTTACGGCTCCTTCTCCCACAGGGAAGGTGCCAGCCCTGAAAACTAATGCAGTTTTTCACTATCCCTCTGCAGCCTATCCACAGGCACAACAGCTTTTGGGATCTCTGCTTTCCCAGAGACTCAGCATGTCACGGTGCTCGCTCTCGGCAGAAGCTTTTTTCTGAAAAGGCAAACTTACGGCTCCTTCTCCCACAGGGAAGGTGCCAGCCCTGAAAACTAATGCAGTTTTTCACTATCCCTCTGCAGCCTATCCACAGGCACAACAGCTTTGGGGATCTCTGCTTTCCCAGAGACTCAGCATGTCACGGTGCTCGCTCTCGGCAGAAGCTTTTTTCTGAAAAGGCAAACTTACGGCTCCTTCTCCCACAGGGAAGGTGCCAGCCCTGAAAACTAATGCAGTTTTTCACTATCCCTCTGCAGCCTATCCACAGGCACAACAGCTTTGGGGATCTCTGCTTTCCCAGAGACTCAGCATGTCACGGTGCTCGCTCTCGGCAGAAGCTTTTTTCTGAAAAGGCAAACTTACGGCTCCTTCTCCCACAGGGAAGGTGCAAGCCCTGAAAACTAATGCAGTTTTTCACTATCCCTCTGCAGCCTATCCACAGGCACAACAGCTTTGGGGATCTCTGCTTTCCCAGAGACTCAGCATGTCACGGTGCTCGCTCTCGGCAGAAGCTTTTTTCTGAAAAGGCAAACTTACGGCTCCTTCTCCCACAGGGAAGGTGCCAGCCCTGAAAACTAATGCAGTTTTTCACTATCCCTCTGCAGCCTATCCACAGGCACAACAGCTTTGGGGATCTCTGCTTTCCCAGAGACTCAGCATGTCACGGTGCTCGCTCTCGGCAGAAGCTTTTTTCTGAAAAGGCAAACTTACGGCTCCTTCTCCCACAGGGAAGGTGCCAGCCCTGAAAACTAATGCAGTTTTTCACTATCCCTCTGCAGCCTATCCACAGGCACAACAGCTTTGGGGATCTCTGCTTTCCCAGAGACTCACCATGTCACGGTGCTCACTCTCGCCAGAGCCTTTTTCTGAAAAGGCAAACTTACGGCTCCTTCTCCCACAAGGAAGGTGCCAGCCCTGAAAGATCTTGCTGGTATTCACTATCCCTCTGCAGCCTATCCACAGGCACAACAGCTTTGGGGATCTCTGCTTTTCCAGAGACTCAGCATGTCACGGTGCTCGCTCTCGGCAGAAGCTTTTTTCTGAAAAGGCAAACTTACAGCTCCTTCTCCCACAGGGAAGGTGCCAGCCCTGAAAACTAATGCAGTTTTTCACTATCCCTCTGCAGCCTATCCACAGGCACAACAGCTTTTGGGATCTCTGCTTTCCCAGAGACTCAGCATGTCACGGTGCTCGTTCTCGGCAGAAGCTTTTTCTGAGAAGGCAAAAGTGTGGCTCCTTCTCCCACAAGGAAGGTGCTAGCCCTGAAAGATCTTGCTGGTATTCACTATCCCTCTGCAGCCTATCCACAGGCACAACAGCTTTGGGGATCTCTGCTTTCCCAGAGACTCAGCATGTCACGGTGCTCGCTCTCGGCAGAAGCTTTTTTCTGAAAAGGCAAACTTACGGCTCCTTCTCCCACAGGGAAGGTGCCAGCCCTGAAAACTAATGCAGTTTTTCACTATCCCTCTGCAGCCTATCCACAGGCACAACAGCTTTTGGGATCTCTGCTTTCCCAGAGACTCAGCATGTCACGGTGCTCGCTCTCGGCAGAAGCTTTTTTCTGAAAAGGCAAACTTACGGCTCCTTCTCCCACAGGGAAGGTGCCAGCCCTGAAAACTAATGCAGTTTTTCACTATCCCTCTGCAGCCTATCCACAGGCACAACAGCTTTTGGGATCTCTGCTTTCCCAGAGACTCAGCATGTCACGGTGCTCGCTCTCGGCAGAAGCTTTTTTCTGAAAAGGCAAACTTACGGCTCCTTCTCCCACAGGGAAGGTGCCAGCCCTGAAAACTAATGCAGTTTTTCACTATCCCTCTGCAGCCTATCCACAGGCACAACAGCTTTGGGGATCTCTGCTTTCCCAGAGACTCAGCATGTCACGGTGCTCGCTCTCGGCAGAAGCTTTTTTCTGAAAAGGCAAACTTACGGCTCCTTCTCCCACAGGGAAGGTGCCAGCCCTGAGCCTATCCACAGGCACAACAGCTTTTGGGATCTCTGCTTTCCCAGAGACTCAGCATGTCACGGTGCTCGCTCTCGGCAGAAGCTTTTTTCTGAAAAGGCAAACTTACGGCTCCTTCTCCCACAGGGAAGGTGCCAGCCCTGAAAACTAATGCAGTTTTTCACTATCCCTCTGCAGCCTATCCACAGGCACAACAGCTTTGGGGATCTCTGCTTTCCCAGAGACTCAGCATGTCACGGTGCTCGCTCTCGGCAGAAGCTTTTTTCTGAAAAGGCAAACTTACGGCTCCTTCTCCCACAGGGAAGGTGCCAGCCCTGAAAACTAATGCAGTTTTTCACTATCCCTCTGCAGCCTATCCACAGGCACAACAGCTTTTGGGATCTCTGCTTTCCCAGAGACTCAGCATGTCACGGTGCTCGTTCTCGGCAGAAGCTTTTTTCTGAAAAGGCAAACTTACGGCTCCTTCTCCCACAGGGAAGGTGCCAGCCCTGAAAACTAATGCAGTTTTTCACTATCCCTCTGCAGCCTATCCACAGGCACAACAGCTTTTGGGATCTCTGCTTTCCCAGAGACTCAGCATGTCACGGTGCTCGTTCTCGGCAGAAGCTTTTTCTGATAAGGCAAAAGTGTGGCTCCTTCTCCCACAAGGAAGGTGCTAGCCCTGAAAGATCTTGCTGGTATTCACTATCCCTCTGCAGCCTATCCACAGGCACAACAGCTTTGGGGATCTCTGCTTTCCCAGAGACTCACCATGTCTCGGTGCTCACTCTCGCCAGAGCCTTTTTCTGAAAAGGCAAACTTACGGCTCCTTCTCCCACAAGGAAGGTGCCAGCCTTGAAAGATCTTGCTGGTATTCACTATCCCTCTGCAGCCTATCCACAGGCACAACAGCTTTGGGGATCTCTGCTTTCCCAGAGACTCAGCATGTCACGGTGCTCGCTCTCGGCAGAAGCTTTTTTCTGAAAAGGCAAACTTACGGCTCCTTCTCCCACAGGGAAGGTGCCAGCCCTGAAAACTAATGCAGTTTTTCACTATCCCTCTGCAGCCTATCCACAGGCACAACAGCTTTTGGGATCTCTGCTTTCCCAGAGACTCAGCATGTCACGGTGCTCGTTCTCGGCAGAAGCTTTTTCTGAGAAGGCAAAAGTGTGGCTCCTTCTCCCACAAGGAAGGTGCTAGCCCTGAAAGATCTTGCTGGTATTCACTATCCCTCTGCAGCCTATCCACAGGCACAACAGCTTTGGGGATCTCTGCTTTCCCAGAGACTCAGCATGTCACGGTGCTCGCTCTCGGCAGAAGCTTTTTTCTGAAAAGGCAAACTTACGGCTCCTTCTCCCACAGGGAAGGTGCCAGCCCTGAAAACTAATGCAGTTTTTCACTATCCCTCTGCAGCCTATCCACAGGCACAACAGCTTTTGGGATCTCTGCTTTCCCAGAGACTCAGCATGTCACGGTGCTCGCTCTCGGCAGAAGCTTTTTTCTGAAAAGGCAAACTTACGGCTCCTTCTCCCACAGGGAAGGTGCCAGCCCTGAAAACTAATGCAGTTTTTCACTATCCCTCTGCAGCCTATCCACAGGCACAACAGCTTTGGGGATCTCTGCTTTCCCAGAGACTCAGCATGTCACGGTGCTCGCTCTCGGCAGAAGCTTTTTTCTGAAAAGGCAAACTTACGGCTCCTTCTCCCACAGGGAAGGTGCCAGCCCTGAAAACTAATGCAGTTTTTCACTATCCCTCTGCAGCCTATCCACAGGCACAACAGCTTTGGGGATCTCTGCTTTCCCAGAGACTCAGCATGTCACGGTGCTCGCTCTCGGCAGAAGCTTTTTTCTGAAAAGGCAAACTTACGGCTCCTTCTCCCACAGGGAAGGTGCATGCCCTGAAAACTAATGCAGTTTTTCACTATCCCTCTGCAGCCTATCCACAGGCACAACAGCTTTGGGGATCTCTGCTTTCCCAGAGACTCAGCATGTCACGGTGCTCGCTCTCGGCAGAAGCTTTTTTCTGAAAAGGCAAACTTACGGCTCCTTCTCCCACAGGGAAGGTGCCAGCCCTGAAAACTAATGCAGTTTTTCACTATCCCTCTGCAGCCTATCCACAGGCACAACAGCTTTGGGGATCTCTGCTTTCCCAGAGACTCAGCATGTCACGGTGCTCGCTCTCGGCAGAAGCTTTTTTCTGAAAAGGCAAACTTACGGCTCCTTCTCCCACAGGGAAGGTGCCAGCCCTGAAAACTAATGCAGTTTTTCACTATCCCTCTGCAGCCTATCCACAGGCACAACAGCTTTGGGGATCTCTGCTTTCCCAGAGACTCACCATGTCACGGTGCTCACTCTCGCCAGAGCCTTTTTCTGAAAAGGCAAACTTACGGCTCCTTCTCCCACAAGGAAGGTGCCAGCCTTGAAAGATCTTGCTGGTATTCACTATCCCTCTGCAGCCTATCCACAGGCACAACAGCTTTGGGGATCTCTGCTTTCCCAGAGACTCAGCATGTCACGGTGCTCGCTCTCGGCAGAAGCTTTTTTCTGAAAAGGCAAACTTACTGCTCCTTCTCCCACAGGGAAGGTGCCAGCCCTGAAAACTAATGCAGTTTTTCACTATCCCTCTGCAGCCTATCCACAGGCACAACAGCTTTTGGGATCTCTGCTTTCCCAGAGACTCAGCATGTCACGGTGCTCGTTCTCGGCAGAAGCTTTTTCTGAGAAGGCAAAAGTGTGGCTCCTTCTCCCACAAGGAAGGTGCTAGCCCTGAAAGATCTTGCTGGTATTCACTATCCCTCTGCAGCCTATCCACAGGCACAACAGCTTTGGGGATCTCTGCTTTCCCAGAGACTCAGCATGTCACGGTGCTCGCTCTCGGCAGAAGCTTTTTTCTGAAAAGGCAAACTTACGGCTCCTTCTCCCACAGGGAAGGTGCCAGCCCTGAAAACTAATGCAGTTTTTCACTATCCCTCTGCAGCCTATCCACAGGCACAACAGCTTTTGGGATCTCTGCTTTCCCAGAGACTCAGCATGTCACGGTGCTCGCTCTCGGCAGAAGCTTTTTTCTGAAAAGGCAAACTTACGGCTCCTTCTCCCACAGGGAAGGTGCCAGCCCTGAAAACTAATGCAGTTTTTCACTATCCCTCTGCAGCCTATCCACAGGCACAACAGCTTTTGGGATCTCTGCTTTCCCAGAGACTCAGCATGTCACGGTGCTCGCTCTCGGCAGAAGCTTTTTTCTGAAAAGGCAAACTTACGGCTCCTTCTCCCACAGGGAAGGTGCCAGCCCTGAAAACTAATGCAGTTTTTCACTATCCCTCTGCAGCCTATCCACAGGCACAACAGCTTTGGGGATCTCTGCTTTCCCAGAGACTCAGCATGTCACGGTGCTCGCTCTCGGCAGAAGCTTTTTTCTGAAAAGGCAAACTTACGGCTCCTTCTCCCACAGGGAAGGTGCCAGCCCTGAAAACTAATGCAGTTTTTCACTATCCCTCTGCAGCCTATCCACAGGCACAACAGCTTTTGGGATCTCTGCTTTCCCAGAGACTCAGCATGTCACGGTGCTCGCTCTCGGCAGAAGCTTTTTTCTGAAAAGGCAAACTTACGGCTCCTTCTCCCACAGGGAAGGTGCCAGCCCTGAAAACTAATGCAGTTTTTCACTATCCCTCTGCAGCCTATCCACAGGCACAACAGCTTTGGGGATCTCTGCTTTCCCAGAGACTCAGCATGTCACGGTGCTCGCTCTCGGCAGAAGCTTTTTTCTGAAAAGGCAAACTTACGGCTCCTTCTCCCACAGGGAAGGTGCCAGCCCTGAAAACTAATGCAGTTTTTCACTATCCCTCTGCAGCCTATCCACAGGCACAACAGCTTTTGGGATCTCTGCTTTCCCAGAGACTCAGCATGTCACGGTGCTCGTTCTCGGCAGAAGCTTTTTCTGAGAAGGCAAAAGTGTGGCTCCTTCTCCCACAAGGAAGGTGCTAGCCCTGAAAGATCTTGCTGGTATTCACTATCCCTCTGCAGCCTATCCACAGGCACAACAGCTTTGGGGATCTCTGCTTTCCCAGAGACTCAGCATGTCACGGTGCTCGTTCTCGGCAGAAGCTTTTTTCTGAAAAGGCAAACTTACGGCTCCTTCTCCCACAGGGAAGGTGCCAGCCCTGAAAACTAATGCAGTTTTTCACTATCCCTCTGCAGCCTATCCACAGGCACAACAGCTTTTGGGATCTCTGCTTTCCCAGAGACTCAGCATGTCACGGTGCTCGCTCTCGGCAGAAGCTTTTTTCTGAAAAGGCAAACTTACGGCTCCTTCTCCCACAGGGAAGGTGCCAGCCCTGAAAACTAATGCAGTTTTTCACTATCCCTCTGCAGCCTATCCACAGGCACAACAGCTTTTGGGATCTCTGCTTTCCCAGAGACTCAGCATGTCACGGTGCTCGCTCTCGGCAGAAGCTTTTTTCTGAAAAGGCAAACTTACGGCTCCTTCTCCCACAGGGAAGGTGCCAGCCCTGAAAACTAATGCAGTTTTTCACTATCCCTCTGCAGCCTATCCACAGGCACAACAGCTTTGGGGATCTCTGCTTTCCCAGAGACCCAGCATGTCACGGTGCTCGCTCTCGGCAGAAGCTTTTTTCTGAAAAGGCAAACTTACGGCTCCTTCTCCCACAGGGAAGGTGCCAGCCCTGAAAACTAATGCAGTTTTTCACTATCCCTCTGCAGCCTATCCACAGGCACAACAGCTTTTGGGATCTCTGCTTTCCCAGAGACTCAGCATGTCACGGTGCTCGCTCTCAGCAGAAGCTTTTTTCTGAAAAGGCAAACTTACGGCTCCTTCTCCCACAGGGAAGGTGCCAGCCCTGAAAACTAATGCAGTTTTTCACTATCCCTCTGCAGCCTATCCACAGGCACAACAGCTTTGGGGATCTCTGCTTTCCCAGAGACTCAGCATGTCACGGTGCTCGCTCTCGGCAGAAGCTTTTTTCTGAAAAGGCAAACTTACGGCTCCTTCTCCCACAGGGAAGGTGCCAGCCCTGAAAACTAATGCAGTTTTTCACTATCCCTCTGCAGCCTATCCACAGGCACAACAGCTTTGGGGATCTCTGCTTTCCCAGAGACTCAGCATGTCACGGTGCTCGCTCTCGGCAGAAGCTTTTTTCTGAAAAGGCAAACTTACGGCTCCTTCTCCCACAGGGAAGGTGCCAGCCCTGAAAACTAATGCAGTTTTTCACTATCCCTCTGCAGCCTATCCACAGGCACAACAGCTTTTGGGATCTCTGCTTTCCCAGAGACTCAGCATGTCACGGTGCTCGCTCTCGGCAGAAGCTTTTTTCTGAAAAGGCAAACTTACGGCTCCTTCTCCCACAGGGAAGGTGCCAGCCCTGAAAACTAATGCAGTTTTTCACTATCCCTCTGCAGCCTATCCACAGGCACAACAGCTTTTGGGATCTCTGCTTTCCCAGAGACTCAGCATGTCACGGTGCTCGTTCTCGGCAGAAGCTTTTTCTGAGAAGGCAAAAGTGTGGCTCCTTCTCCCACAAGGAAGGTGCTAGCCCTGAAAGATCTTGCTGGTATTCACTATCCCTCTGCAGCCTATCCACAGGCACAACAGCTTTGGGGATCTCTGCTTTCCCAGAGACTCAGCATGTCACGGTGCTCGCTCTCGGCAGAAGCTTTTTTCTGAAAAGGCAAACTTACGGCTCCTTCTCCCACAGGGAAGGTGCCAGCCCTGAAAACTAATGCAGTTTTTCACTATCCCTCTGCAGCCTATCCACAGGCACAACAGCTTTTGGGATCTCTGCTTTCCCAGAGACTCAGCATGTCACGGTGCTCGCTCTCGGCAGAAGTTTTTTTCTGAAAAGGCAAACTTACGGCTCCTTCTCCCACAGGGAAGGTGCCAGCCCTGAAAACTAATGCAGTTTTTCACTATCCCTCTGCAGCCTATCCACAGGCACAACAGCTTTGGGGATCTCTGCTTTCCCAGAGACTCAGCATGTCACGGTGCTCGCTCTCGGCAGAAGCTTTTTTCTGAAAAGGCAAACTTACGGCTCCTTCTCCCACAGGGAAGGTGCCAGCCCTGAAAACTAATGCAGTTTTTCACTATCCCTCTGCAGCCTATCCACAGGCACAACAGCTTTGGGGATCTCTGCTTTCCCAGAGACTCAGCATGTCACGGTGCTCGCTCTCGGCAGAAGCTTTTTTCTGAAAAGGCAAACTTACGGCTCCTTCTCCCACAGGGAAGGTGCAAGCCCTGAAAACTAATGCAGTTTTTCACTATCCCTCTGCAGCCTATCCACAGGCACAACAGCTTTGGGGATCTCTGCTTTCCCAGAGACTCAGCATGTCACGGTGCTCGCTCTCGGCAGAAGCTTTTTTCTGAAAAGGCAAACTTACGGCTCCTTCTCCCACAGGGAAGGTGCCAGCCCTGAAAACTAATGCAGTTTTTCACTATCCCTCTGCAGCCTATCCACAGGCACAACAGCTTTGGGGATCTCTGCTTTCCCAGAGACTCAGCATGTCACGGTGCTCGCTCTCGGCAGAAGCTTTTTTCTGAAAAGGCAAACTTACGGCTCCTTCTCCCACAGGGAAGGTGCCAGCCCTGAAAACTAATGCAGTTTTTCACTATCCCTCTGCAGCCTATCCACAGGCACAACAGCTTTGGGGATCTCTGCTTTCCCAGAGACTCAGCATGTCACGGTGCTCACTCTCGCCAGAGCCTTTTTCTGAAAAGGCAAACTTACGGCTCCTTCTCCCACAAGGAAGGTGCCAGCCCTGAAAGATCTTGCTGGTATTCACTATCCCTCTGCAGCCTATCCACAGGCACAACAGCTTTGGGGATCTCTGCTTTCCCAGAGACTCAGCATGTCACGGTGCTCGCTCTCGGCAGAAGCTTTTTTCTGAAAAGGCAAACTTACAGCTCCTTCTCCCACAGGGAAGGTGCCAGCCCTGAAAACTAATGCAGTTTTTCACTATCCCTCTGCAGCCTATCCACAGGCACAACAGCTTTTGGGATCTCTGCTTTCCCAGAGACTCAGCATGTCACGGTGCTCGTTCTCGGCAGAAGCTTTTTCTGAGAAGGCAAAAGTGTGGCTCCTTCTCCCACAAGGAAGGTGCTAGCCCTGAAAGATCTTGCTGGTATTCACTATCCCTCTGCAGCCTATCCACAGGCACAACAGCTTTGGGGATCTCTGCTTTCCCAGAGACTCAGCATGTCACGGTGCTCGCTCTCGGCAGAAGCTTTTTTCTGAAAAGGCAAACTTACGGCTCCTTCTCCCACAGGGAAGGTGCCAGCCCTGAAAACTAATGCAGTTTTTCACTATCCCTCTGCAGCCTATCCACAGGCACAACAGCTTTTGGGATCTCTGCTTTCCCAGAGACTCAGCATGTCACGGTGCTCGCTCTCGGCAGAAGCTTTTTTCTGAAAAGGCAAACTTACGGCTCCTTCTCCCACAGGGAAGGTGCCAGCCCTGAAAACTAATGCAGTTTTTCACTATCCCTCTGCAGCCTATCCACAGGCACAACAGCTTTTGGGATCTCTGCTTTCCCAGAGACTCAGCATGTCACGGTGCTCGCTCTCGGCAGAAGCTTTTTTCTGAAAAGGCAAACTTACGGCTCCTTCTCCCACAGGGAAGGTGCCAGCCCTGAAAACTAATGCAGTTTTTCACTATCCCTCTGCAGCCTATCCACAGGCACAACAGCTTTTGGGATCTCTGCTTTCCCAGAGACTCAGCATGTCACGGTGCTCGCTCTCGGCAGAAGCTTTTTTCTGAAAAGGCAAACTTACGGCTCCTTCTCCCACAGGGAAGGTGCCAGCCCTGAAAACTAATGCAGTTTTTCACTATCCCTCTGCAGCCTATCCACAGGCACAACAGCTTTGGGGATCTCTGCTTTCCCAGAGACTCAGCATGTCACGGTGCTCGCTCTCGGCAGAAGCTTTTTTCTGAAAAGGCAAACTTACGGCTCCTTCTCCCACAGGGAAGGTGCCAGCCCTGAAAACTAATGCAGTTTTTCACTATCCCTCTGCAGCCTATCCACAGGCACAACAGCTTTTGGGATCTCTGCTTTCCCAGAGACTCAGCATGTCACGGTGCTCGCTCTCGGCAGAAGCTTTTTTCTGAAAAGGCAAACTTACGGCTCCTTCTCCCACAGGGAAGGTGCCAGCCCTGAAAACTAATGCAGTTTTTCACTATCCCTCTGCAGCCTATCCACAGGCACAACAGCTTTGGGGATCTCTGCTTTCCCAGAGACTCAGCATGTCACGGTGCTCGCTCTCGGCAGAAGCTTTTTTCTGAAAAGGCAAACTTACGGCTCCTTCTCCCACAGGGAAGGTGCCAGCCCTGAAAACTAATGCAGTTTTTCACTATCCCTCTGCAGCCTATCCACAGGCACAACAGCTTTGGGGATCTCTGCTTTCCCAGAGACTCAGCATGTCACGGTGCTCGCTCTCGGCAGAAGCTTTTTTCTGAAAAGGCAAACTTACGGCTCCTTCTCCCACAGGGAAGGTGCCAGCCCTGAAAACTAATGCAGTTTTTCACTATCCCTCTGCAGCCTATCCACAGGCACAACAGCTTTTGGGATCTCTGCTTTCCCAGAGACTCAGCATGTCACGGTGCTCGTTCTCGGCAGAAGCTTTTTCTGAGAAGGCAAAAGTGTGGCTCCTTCTCCCACAAGGAAGGTGCTAGCCCTGAAAGATCTTGCTGGTATTCACTATCCCTCTGCAGCCTATGCACAGGCACAACAGCTTTGGGGATCTCTGCTTTCCCAGAGACTCAGCATGTCACGGTGCTCGCTCTCGGCAGAAGCTTTTTTCTGAAAAGGCAAACTTACGGCTCCTTCTCCCACAGGGAAGGTGCCAGCCCTGAAAACTAATGCAGTTTTTCACTATCCCTCTGCAGCCTATCCACAGGCACAACAGCTTTTGGGATCTCTGCTTTCCCAGAGACTCAGCATGTCACGGTGCTCGCTCTCGGCAGAAGCTTTTTTCTGAAAAGGCAAACTTACGGCTCCTTCTCCCACAGGGAAGGTGCCAGCCCTGAAAACTAATGCAGTTTTTCACTATCCCTCTGCAGCCTATCCACAGGCACAACAGCTTTGGGGATCTCTGCTTTCCCAGAGACTCAGCATGTCACGGTGCTCGCTCTCGGCAGAAGCTTTTTTCTGAAAAGGCAAACTTACGGCTCCTTCTCCCACAGGGAAGGTGCCAGCCCTGAAAACTAATGCAGTTTTTCACTATCCCTCTGCAGCCTATCCACAGGCACAACAGCTTTGGGGATCTCTGCTTTCCCAGAGACTCAGCATGTCACGGTGCTCGCTCTCGGCAGAAGCTTTTTTCTGAAAAGGCAAACTTACGGCTCCTTCTCCCACAGGGAAGGTGCAAGCCCTGAAAACTAATGCAGTTTTTCACTATCCCTCTGCAGCCTATCCACAGGCACAACAGCTTTGGGGATCTCTGCTTTCCCAGAGACTCAGCATGTCACGGTGCTCGCTCTCGGCAGAAGCTTTTTTCTGAAAAGGCAAACTTACGGCTCCTTCTCCCACAGGGAAGGTGCCAGCCCTGAAAACTAATGCAGTTTTTCACTATCCCTCTGCAGCCTATCCACAGGCACAACAGCTTTGGGGATCTCTGCTTTCCCAGAGACTCAGCATGTCACGGTGCTCGCTCTCGGCAGAAGCTTTTTTCTGAAAAGGCAAACTTACGGCTCCTTCTCCCACAGGGAAGGTGCCAGCCCTGAAAACTAATGCAGTTTTTCACTATCCCTCTGCAGCCTATCCACAGGCACAACAGCTTTGGGGATCTCTGCTTTCCCAGAGACTCACCATGTCACGGTGCTCACTCTCGCCAGAGCCTTTTTCTGAAAAGGCAAACTTACGGCTCCTTCTCCCACAAGGAAGGTGCCAGCCCTGAAAGATCTTGCTGGTATTCACTATCCCTCTGCAGCCTATCCACAGGCACAACAGCTTTGGGGATCTCTGCTTTCCCAGAGACTCAGCATGTCACGGTGCTCGCTCTCGGCAGAAGCTTTTTTCTGAAAAGGCAAACTTACAGCTCCTTCTCCCACAGGGAAGGTGCCAGCCCTGAAAACTAATGCAGTTTTTCACTATCCCTCTGCAGCCTATCCACAGGCACAACAGCTTTGGGGATCTCTGCTTTCCCAGAGACTCAGCATGTCACGGTGCTCGCTCTCGGCAGAAGCTTTTTTCTGAAAAGGCAAACTTACGGCTCCTTCTCCCACAGGGAAGGTGCCAGCCCTGAAAACTAATGCAGTTTTTCACTATCCCTCTGCAGCCTATCCACAGGCACAACAGCTTTTGGGATCTCTGCTTTCCCAGAGACTCAGCATGTCACGGTGCTCGCTCTCGGCAGAAGCTTTTTTCTGAAAAGGCAAACTTACGGCTCCTTCTCCCACAGGGAAGGTGCCAGCCCTGAAAACTAATGCAGTTTTTCACTATCCCTCTGCAGCCTATCCACAGGCACAACAGCTTTGGGGATCTCTGCTTTCCCAGAGACTCAGCATGTCACGGTGCTCGCTCTCGGCAGAAGCTTTTTTCTGAAAAGGCAAACTTACGGCTCCTTCTCCCACAGGGAAGGTGCCAGCCCTGAAAACTAATGCAGTTTTTCACTATCCCTCTGCAGCCTATCCACAGGCACAACAGCTTTGGGGATCTCTGCTTTCCCAGAGACTCAGCATGTCACGGTGCTCGCTCTCGGCAGAAGCTTTTTTCTGAAAAGGCAAACTTACGGCTCCTTCTCCCACAGGGAAGGTGCAAGCCCTGAAAACTAATGCAGTTTTTCACTATCCCTCTGCAGCCTATCCACAGGCACAACAGCTTTGGGGATCTCTGCTTTCCCAGAGACTCAGCATGTCACGGTGCTCGCTCTCGGCAGAAGCTTTTTTCTGAAAAGGCAAACTTACGGCTCCTTCTCCCACAGGGAAGGTGCCAGCCCTGAAAACTAATGCAGTTTTTCGCTATCCCTCTGCAGCCTATCCACAGGCACAACAGCTTTGGGGATCTCTGCTTTCCCAGAGACTCAGCATGTCACGGTGCTCGCTCTCGGCAGAAGCTTTTTTCTGAAAAGGCAAACTTACGGCTCCTTCTCCCACAGGGAAGGTGCCAGCCCTGAAAACTAATGCAGTTTTTCACTATCCCTCTGCAGCCTATCCACAGGCACAACAGCTTTGGGGATCTCTGCTTTCCCAGAGACTCACCATGTCACGGTGCTCACTCTCGCCAGAGCCTTTTTCTGAAAAGGCAAACTTACGGCTCCTTCTCCCACAAGGAAGGTGCCAGCCCTGAAAGATCTTGCTGGTATTCACTATCCCTCTGCAGCCTATCCACAGGCACAACAGCTTTGGGGATCTCTGCTTTCCCAGAGACTCAGCATGTCACGGTGCTCGCTCTCGGCAGAAGCTTTTTTCTGAAAAGGCAAACTTACAGCTCCTTCTCCCACAGGGAAGGTGCCAGCCCTGAAAACTAATGCAGTTTTTCACTATCCCTCTGCAGCCTATCCACAGGCACAACAGCTTTTGGGATCTCTGCTTTCCCAGAGACTCAGCATGTCACGGTGCTCGTTCTCGGCAGAAGCTTTTTCTGAGAAGGCAAAAGTGTGGCTCCTTCTCCCACAAGGAAGGTGCTAGCCCTGAAAGATCTTGCTGGTATTCACTATCCCTCTGCAGCCTATCCACAGGCACAACAGCTTTGGGGATCTCTGCTTTCCCAGAGACTCAGCATGTCACGGTGCTCGCTCTCGGCAGAAGCTTTTTTCTGAAAAGGCAAACTTACGGCTCCTTCTCCCACAGGGAAGGTGCCAGCCCTGAAAACTAATGCAGTTTTTCACTATCCCTCTGCAGCCTATCCACAGGCACAACAGCTTTTGGGATCTCTGCTTTCCCAGAGACTCAGCATGTCACGGTGCTCGTTCTCGGCAGAAGCTTTTTCTGATAAGGCAAAAGTGTGGCTCCTTCTCCCACAAGGAAGGTGCTAGCCCTGAAAGATCTTGCTGGTATTCACTATCCCTCTGCAGCCTATCCACAGGCACAACAGCTTTGGGGATCTCAGCTTTCCCAGAGACTCACCATGTCACGGTGCTCACTCTCGCCAGAGCCTTTTTCTGAAAAGGCAAACTTACGGCTCCTTCTCCCACAAGGAAGGTGCCAGCCCTGAAAGATCTTGCTGGTATTCACTATCCCTCTGCAGCCTATCCACAGGCACAACAGCTTTGGGGATCTCTGCTTTCCCAGAGACTCAGCATGTCACGGTGCTCGCTCTCGGCAGAAGCTTTTTTCTGAAAAGGCAAACTTACGGCTCCTTCTCCCACAGGGAAGGTGCCAGCCCTGAAAACTAATGCAGTTTTTCACTATCCCTCTGCAGCCTATCCACAGGCACAACAGCTTTTGGGATCTCTGCTTTCCCAGAGACTCAGCATGTCACGGTGCTCGTTCTCGGCAGAAGCTTTTTCTGAGAAGGCAAAAGTGTGGCTCCTTCTCCCACAAGGAAGGTGCTAGCCCTGAAAGATCTTGCTGGTATTCACTATCCCTCTGCAGCCTATCCACAGGCACAACAGCTTTGGGGATCTCTGCTTTCCCAGAGACTCAGCATGTCACGGTGCTCGCTCTCGGCAGAAGCTTTTTTCTGAAAAGGCAAACTTACGGCTCCTTCTCCCACAGGGAAGGTGCCAGCCCTTAAAACTAATGCAGTTTTTCACTATCCCTCTGCAGCCTATCCACAGGCACAACAGCTTTGGGGATCTCTGCTTTCCCAGAGACTCAGCATGTCACGGTGCTCGTTCTCGGCAGAAGCTTTTTCTGAGAAGGCAAAAGTGTGGCTCCTTCTCCCACAAGGAAGGTGCTAGCCCTGAAAGATCTTGCTGGTATTCACTATCCTCCTGCAGCCTATGCACAGGCACAACAGCTTTGGGGATCTCTGCTTTCCCAGAGACTCAGCATGTCACGGTGCTCGCTCTCGGCAGAAGCTTTTTTCTGAAAAGGCAAACTTACGGCTCCTTCTCCCACAGGGAAGGTGCCAGCCCTGAAAACTAATGCAGTTTTTCACTATCCCTCTGCAGCCTATCCACAGGCACAACAGCTTTGGGGATCTCTGCTTTCCCAGAGACTCAGCATGTCACGGTGCTCGCTCTCGGCAGAAGCTTTTTTCTGAAAAGGCAAACTTACGGCTCCTTCTCCCACAGGGAAGGTGCCAGCCCTGAAAACTAATGCAGTTTTTCACTATCCCTCTGCAGCCTATCCACAGGCACAACAGCACTGGGGATCTCTGCTTTCCCAGAGACTCAGCATGTCACGGTGCTCGCTCTCGGCAGAAGCTTTTTTCTGAAAAGGCAAACTTACGGCTCCTTCTCCCACAGGGAAGGTGCCAGCCCTGAAAACTAATGCAGTTTTTCACTATCCCTCTGCAGCCTATCCACAGGCACAACAGCTTTGGGGATCTCTGCTTTCCCAGAGACTCAGCATGTCACGGTGCTCGCTCTCGGCAGAAGCTTTTTTCTGAAAAGGCAAACTTACGGCTCCTTCTCCCACAGGGAAGGTGCCAGCCCTGAAAACTAATGCAGTTTTTCACTATCCCTCTGCAGCCTATCCACAGGCACAACAGCTTTTGGGATCTCTGCTTTCCCAGAGACTCAGCATGTCACGGTGCTCGCTCTCGGCAGAAGCTTTTTTCTGAAAAGGCAAACTTACGGCTCCTTCTCCCACAGGGAAGGTGCCAGCCCTGAAAACTAATGCAGTTTTTCACTATCCCTCTGCAGCCTATCCACAGGCACAACAGCTTTGGGGATCTCTGCTTTCCCAGAGACTCAGCATGTCACGGTGCTCGCTCTCGGCAGAAGCTTTTTTCTGAAAAGGCAAACTTACGGCTCCTTCTCCCACAGGGAAGGTGCCAGCCCTGAAAACTAATGCAGTTTTTCACTATCCCTCTGCAGCCTATCCACAGGCACAACAGCTTTGGGGATCTCTGCTTTCCCAGAGACTCAGCATGTCACGGTGCTCGCTCTCGGCAGAAGCTTTTTTCTGAAAAGGCAAACTTACGGCTCCTTCTCCCACAGGGAAGGTGCCAGCCCTGAAAACTAATGCAGTTTTTCACTATCCCTCTGCAGCCTATCCACAGGCACAACAGCTTTTGGGATCTCTGCTTTCCCAGAGACTCAGCATGTCACGGTGCTCGTTCTCGGCAGAAGCTTTTTCTGAGAAGGCAAAAGTGTGGCTCCTTCTCCCACAAGGAAGGTGCTAGCCCTGAAAGATCTTGCTGGTATTCACTATCCTCCTGCAGCCTATCCACAGGCACAACAGCTTTGGGGATCTCTGCTTTCCCAGAGACTCAGCATGTCACGGTGCTCGCTCTCGGCAGAAGCTTTTTTCTGAAAAGGCAAACTTACGGCTCCTTCTCCCACAGGGAAGGTGCCAGCCCTGAAAACTAATGCAGTTTTTCACTATCCCTCTGCAGCCTATCCACAGGCACAACAGCTTTTGGGATCTCTGCTTTCCCAGAGACTTAGCATGTCACGGTGCTCGCTCTCGGCAGAAGCTTTTTTCTGAAAAGGCAAACTTACGGCTCCTTCTCCCACAGGGAAGGTGCCAGCCCTGAAAACTAATGCAGTTTTTCACTATCCCTCTGCAGCCTATCCACAGGCACAACAGCTTTGGGGATCTCTGCTTTCCCAGAGACTCAGCATGTCACGGTGCTCGCTCTCGGCAGAAGCTTTTTTCTGAAAAGGCAAACTTACGGCTCCTTCTCCCACAGGGAAGGTGCCAGCCCTGAAAACTAATGCAGTTTTTCACTATCCCTCTGCAGCCTATCCACAGGCACAACAGCTTTGGGGATCTCTGCTTTCCCAGAGACTCAGCATGTCACGGTGCTCGCTCTCGGCAGAAGCTTTTTTCTGAAAAGGCAAACTTACGGCTCCTTCTCCCACAGGGAAGGTGCCAGCCCTGAAAACTAATGCAGTTTTTCACTATCCCTCTGCAGCCTATCCACAGGCACAACAGCTTTGGGGATCTCTGCTTTCCCAGAGACTCAGCATGTCACGGTGCTCGCTCTCGGCAGAAGCTTTTTTCTGAAAAGGCAAACTTACGGCTCCTTCTCCCACAGGGAAGGTGCTAGCCCTGAAAACTAATGCAGTTTTTCACTATCCCTCTGCAGCCTATCCACAGGCACAACAGCTTTTGGGATCTCTGCTTTCCCAGAGACTCAGCATGTCACGGTGCTCGCTCTCGGCAGAAGCTTTTTTCTGAAAAGGCAAACTTACGGCTCCTTCTCCCACAGGGAAGGTGCCAGCCCTGAAAACTAATGCAGTTTTTCACTATCCCTCTGCAGCCTATCCACAGGCACAACAGCTTTTGGGATCTCTGCTTTCCCAGAGACTCAGCATGTCACGGTGCTCGCTCTCGGCAGAAGCTTTTTTCTGAAAAGGCAAACTTACGGCTCCTTCTCCCACAGGGAAGGTGCCAGCCCTGAAAACTAATGCAGTTTTTCACTATCCCTCTGCAGCCTATCCACAGGCACAACAGCTTTGGGGATCTCTGCTTTCCCAGAGACTCAGCATGTCACGGTGCTCGCTCTCGGCAGAAGCTTTTTTCTGAAAAGGCAAACTTACGGCTCCTTCTCCCACAGGGAAGGTGCCAGCCCTGAAAACTAATGCAGTTTTTCACTATCCCTCTGCAGCCTATCCACAGGCACAACAGCTTTGGGGATCTCTGCTTTCCCAGAGACTCAGCATGTCACGGTGCTCGCTCTCGGCAGAAGCTTTTTTCTGAAAAGGCAAACTTACGGCTCCTTCTCCCACAGGGAAGGTGCCAGCCCTGAAAACTAATGCAGTTTTTCACTATCCCTCTGCAGCCTATCCACAGGCACAACAGCTTTGGGGATCTCTGCTTTCCCAGAGACTCAGCATGTCACGGTGCTCGCTCTCGGCAGAAGCTTTTTTCTGAAAAGGCAAACTTACGGCTCCTTCTCCCACAGGGAAGGTGCCAGCCCTGAAAACTAATGCAGTTTTTCACTATCCCTCTGCAGCCTATCCACAGGCACAACAGCTTTGGGGATCTCTGCTTTCCCAGAGACTCAGCATGTCACGGTGCTCGCTCTCGGCAGAAGCTTTTTTCTGAAAAGGCAAACTTTCGGCTCCTTCTCCCACAGGGAAGGTGCCAGCCCTGAAAACTAATGCAGTTTTTCACTATCCCTCTGCAGCCTATCCACAGGCACAACAGCTTTTGGGATCTCTGCTTTCCCAGAGACTCAGCATGTCACGGTGCTCGCTCCCGGCAGAAGCTTTTTTCTGAAAAGGCAAACTTACGGCTCCTTCTCCCACAGGGAAGGTGCCAGCCCTGAAAACTAATGCAGTTTTTCACTATCCCTCTGCAGCCTATCCACAGGCACAACAGCACTGGGAATCTCTGCTTTCCCAGAGACTCAGCATGTCACGGTGCTCACTCTCGCCAGAGCCTTTTCCTGAAAAGGCAAACTTACGGCTCCTTCTCCCACAAGGAAGGTGCCAGCCCTGAAAGATCTTGCTGGTATTCACTATCCCTCTGCAGCCTATCCACAGGCACAACAGCTTTTGGGATCTCTGCTTTCCCAGAGACTCAGCATGTCACGGTGCTCGCTCTCGGCAGAAGCTTTTTTCTGAAAAGGCAAACTTACGGCTCCTTCTCCCACAGGGAAGGTGCCAGCCCTGAAAACTAATGCAGTTTTTCACTATCCCTCTGCAGCCTATCCACAGGCACAACAGCTTTGGGGATCTCTGCTTTCCCAGAGACTCAGCATGTCACGGTGCTCGCTCTCGGCAGAAGCTTTTTTCTGAAAAGGCAAACTTACGGCTCCTTCTCCCACAGGGAAGGTGCCAGCCCTGAAAACTAATGCAGTTTTTCACTATCCCTCTGCAGCCTATCCACAGGCACAACAGCTTTGGGGATCTCTGCTTTCCCAGAGACTCAGCATGTCACGGTGCTCGCTCTCGGCAGAAGCTTTTTTCTGAAAAGGCAAACTTACGGCTCCTTCTCCCACAGGGAAGGTGCCAGCCCTGAAAACTAATGCAGTTTTTCACTATCCCTCTGCAGCCTATCCACAGGCACAACAGCTTTGGGGATCTCTGCTTTCCCAGAGACTCAGCATGTCACGGTGCTCACTCTCGCCAGAGCCTTTTTCTGAAAAGGCAAACTTACGGCTCCTTCTCCCACAGGGAAGGTGCCAGCCCTGAAAGATCTTGCTGGTATTCACTATCCCTCTGCAGCCTATCTTTAGCCGCAACAGCACTGGGGATCTCTGCTTTCCCAGAGACTCAGCATGTCACGGTGCTCACTCTCGCCAGAGCCTTTTCCTGAAAAGGAAAACTTACGGCTCCTTCTCCCACAAGGAAGGTGCCAGCCCTGAAAGATCTTGCTGGTATTCACTATCCCTCTGCAGCCTATCCACAGGCACAACAGCTTTGGGGATCTCTGCTTTCCCAGAGACTCAGCATGTCACGGTGCTCGCTCTCGGCAGAAGCTTTTTTCTGAAAAGGCAAACTTACGGATCCTTCTCCCACAGGGAAGGTGCCAGCCCTGAAAACTAATGCAGTTTTTCACTATCCCTCTGCAGCCTATCCACAGGCACAACAGCTTTGGGGATCTCTGCTTTCCCAGAGACTCAGCATGTCACGGTGCTCGCTCTCGGCAGAAGCTTTTTTCTGAAAAGGCAAACTTACGGCTCCTTCTCCCACAGGGAAGGTGCCAGCCCTGAAAACTAATGCAGTTTTTCACTATCCCTCTGCAGCCTATCCACAGGCACAACAGCTTTGGGGATCTCTGCTTTCCCAGAGACTCAGCATGTCACGGTGCTCGCTCTCGGCAGAAGCTTTTTTCTGAAAAGGCAAACTTACGGCTCCTTCTCCCACAGGGAAGGTGCCAGCCCTGAAAACTAATGCAGTTTTTCACTATCCCTCTGCAGCCTATCCACAGGCACAACAGCTTTGGGGATCTCTGCTTTCCCAGAGACTCAGCATGTCACGGTGCTCACTCTCGCCAGAGCCTTTTTCTGAAAAGGCAAACTTACGGCTCCTTCTCCCACAAGGAAGGTGCCAGCCCTGAAAGATCTTGCTGGTATTCACTATCCCTCTGCAGCCTATCTTTAGCCGCAACAGCACTGGGGATCTCTGCTTTCCCAGAGACTCAGCATGTCACGGTGCTCACTCTCGCCAGAGCCTTTTCCTGAAAAGGCAAACTTACGGCTCCTTCTCCCACAAGGAAGGTGCCAGCCCTGAAAGATCTTGCTGGTATTCACTATCCCTCTGCAGCCTATCCACAGGCACAACAGCTTTTGGGATCTCTGCTTTCCCAGAGACTCAGCATGTCACGGTGCTCGCTCTCGGCAGAAGCTTTTTTCTGAAAAGGCAAACTTACGGCTCCTTCTCCCACAGGGAAGGTGCCAGCCCTGAAAACTAATGCAGTTTTTCACTATCCCTCTGCAGCCTATCCACAGGCACAACAGCTTTGGGGATCTCTGCTTTCCCAGAGACTCAGCATGTCACGGTGCTCGCTCTCGGCAGAAGCTTTTTTCTGAAAAGGCAAACTTACGGCTCCTTCTCCCACAGGGAAGGTGCCAGCCCTGAAAACTAATGCAGTTTTTCACTATCCCTCTGCAGCCTATCCACAGGCACAACAGCTTTGGGGATCTCTGCTTTCCCAGAGACTCAGCATGTCACGGTGCTCGCTCTCGGCAGAAGCTTTTTTCTGAAAAGGCAAACTTACGGCTCCTTCTCCCACAGGGAAGGTGCCAGCCCTGAAAACTAATGCAGTTTTTCACTATCCCTCTGCAGCCTATCCACAGGCACAACAGCTTTGGGGATCTCTGCTTTCCCAGAGACTCAGCATGTCACGGTGCTCGCTCTCGGCAGAAGCTTTTTTCTGAAAAGGCAAACTTACGGCTCCTTCTCCCACAGGGAAGGTGCCAGCCCTGAAAACTAATGCAGTTTTTCACTATCCCTCTGCAGCCTATCCACAGGCACAACAGCTTTGGGGATCTCTGCTTTCCCAGAGACTCAGCATGTCACGGTGCTCGTTCTCGGCAGAAGCTTTTTCTGAGAAGGCAAAAGTGTGGCTCCTTCTCCCACAAGGAAGGTGCTAGCCCTGAAAGATCTTGCTGGTATTCACTATCCTCCTGCAGCCTATGCACAGGCACAACAGCTTTGGGGATCTCTGCTTTCCCAGAGACTCAGCATGTCACGGTGCTCGCTCTCGGCAGAAGCTTTTTTCTGAAAAGGCAAACTTACGGCTCCTTCTCCCACAGGGAAGGTGCCAGCCCTGAAAACTAATGCAGTTTTTCACTATCCCTCTGCAGCCTATCCACAGGCACAACAGCTTTGGGGATCTCTGCTTTCCCAGAGACTCAGCATGTCACGGTGCTCGCTCTCGGCAGAAGCTTTTTTCTGAAAAGGCAAACTTACGGCTCCTTCTCCCACAGGGAAGGTGCCAGCCCTGAAAACTAATGCAGTTTTTCACTATCCCTCTGCAGCCTATCCACAGGCACAACAGCACTGGGGATCTCTGCTTTCCCAGAGACTCAGCATGTCACGGTGCTCGCTCTCGGCAGAAGCTTTTTTCTGAAAAGGCAAACTTACGGCTCCTTCTCCCACAGGGAAGGTGCCAGCCCTGAAAACTAATGCAGTTTTTCACTATCCCTCTGCAGCCTATCCACAGGCACAACAGCTTTGGGGATCTCTGCTTTCCCAGAGACTCAGCATGTCACGGTGCTCGCTCTCGGCAGAAGCTTTTTTCTGAAAAGGCAAACTTACGGCTCCTTCTCCCACAGGGAAGGTGCCAGCCCTGAAAACTAATGCAGTTTTTCACTATCCCTCTGCAGCCTATCCACAGGCACAACAGCTTTTGGGATCTCTGCTTTCCCAGAGACTCAGCATGTCACGGTGCTCGCTCTCGGCAGAAGCTTTTTTCTGAAAAGGCAAACTTACGGCTCCTTCTCCCACAGGGAAGGTGCCAGCCCTGAAAACTAATGCAGTTTTTCACTATCCCTCTGCAGCCTATCCACAGGCACAACAGCTTTGGGGATCTCTGCTTTCCCAGAGACTCAGCATGTCACGGTGCTCGCTCTCGGCAGAAGCTTTTTTCTGAAAAGGCAAACTTACGGCTCCTTCTCCCACAGGGAAGGTGCCAGCCCTGAAAACTAATGCAGTTTTTCACTATCCCTCTGCAGCCTATCCACAGGCACAACAGCTTTGGGGATCTCTGCTTTCCCAGAGACTCAGCATGTCACGGTGCTCGCTCTCGGCAGAAGCTTTTTTCTGAAAAGGCAAACTTACGGCTCCTTCTCCCACAGGGAAGGTGCCAGCCCTGAAAACTAATGCAGTTTTTCACTATCCCTCTGCAGCCTATCCACAGGCACAACAGCTTTTGGGATCTCTGCTTTCCCAGAGACTCAGCATGTCACGGTGCTCGTTCTCGGCAGAAGCTTTTTCTGAGAAGGCAAAAGTGTGGCTCCTTCTCCCACAAGGAAGGTGCTAGCCCTGAAAGATCTTGCTGGTATTCACTATCCTCCTGCAGCCTATCCACAGGCACAACAGCTTTGGGGATCTCTGCTTTCCCAGAGACTCAGCATGTCACGGTGCTCGCTCTCGGCAGAAGCTTTTTTCTGAAAAGGCAAACTTACGGCTCCTTCTCCCACAGGGAAGGTGCCAGCCCTGAAAACTAATGCAGTTTTTCACTATCCCTCTGCAGCCTATCCACAGGCACAACAGCTTTTGGGATCTCTGCTTTCCCAGAGACTCAGCATGTCACGGTGCTCGCTCTCGGCAGAAGCTTTTTTCTGAAAAGGCAAACTTACGGCTCCTTCTCCCACAGGGAAGGTGCCAGCCCTGAAAACTAATGCAGTTTTTCACTATCCCTCTGCAGCCTATCCACAGGCACAACAGCTTTGGGGATCTCTGCTTTCCCAGAGACTCAGCATGTCACGGTGCTCGCTCTCGGCAGAAGCTTTTTTCTGAAAAGGCAAACTTACGGCTCCTTCTCCCACAGGGAAGGTGCCAGCCCTGAAAACTAATGCAGTTTTTCACTATCCCTCTGCAGCCTATCCACAGGCACAACAGCTTTGGGGATCTCTGCTTTCCCAGAGACTCAGCATGTCACGGTGCTCGCTCTCGGCAGAAGCTTTTTTCTGAAAAGGCAAACTTACGGCTCCTTCTCCCACAGGGAAGGTGCCAGCCCTGAAAACTAATGCAGTTTTTCACTATCCCTCTGCAGCCTATCCACAGGCACAACAGCTTTGGGGATCTCTGCTTTCCCAGAGACTCAGCATGTCACGGTGCTCGCTCTCGGCAGAAGCTTTTTTCTGAAAAGGCAAACTTACGGCTCCTTCTCCCACAGGGAAGGTGCTAGCCCTGAAAACTAATGCAGTTTTTCACTATCCCTCTGCAGCCTATCCACAGGCACAACAGCTTTTGGGATCTCTGCTTTCCCAGAGACTCAGCATGTCACGGTGCTCGCTCTCGGCAGAAGCTTTTTTCTGAAAAGGCAAACTTACGGCTCCTTCTCCCACAGGGAAGGTGCCAGCCCTGAAAACTAATGCAGTTTTTCACTATCCCTCTGCAGCCTATCCACAGGCACAACAGCTTTTGGGATCTCTGCTTTCCCAGAGACTCAGCATGTCACGGTGCTCGCTCTCGGCAGAAGCTTTTTTCTGAAAAGGCAAACTTACGGCTCCTTCTCCCACAGGGAAGGTGCCAGCCCTGAAAACTAATGCAGTTTTTCACTATCCCTCTGCAGCCTATCCACAGGCACAACAGCTTTGGGGATCTCTGCTTTCCCAGAGACTCAGCATGTCACGGTGCTCGCTCTCGGCAGAAGCTTTTTTCTGAAAAGGCAAACTTACGGCTCCTTCTCCCACAGGGAAGGTGCCAGCCCTGAAAACTAATGCAGTTTTTCACTATCCCTCTGCAGCCTATCCACAGGCACAACAGCTTTGGGGATCTCTGCTTTCCCAGAGACTCAGCATGTCACGGTGCTCGCTCTCGGCAGAAGCTTTTTTCTGAAAAGGCAAACTTACGGCTCCTTCTCCCACAGGGAAGGTGCCAGCCCTGAAAACTAATGCAGTTTTTCACTATCCCTCTGCAGCCTATCCACAGGCACAACAGCTTTGGGGATCTCTGCTTTCCCAGAGACTCAGCATGTCACGGTGCTCGCTCTCGGCAGAAGCTTTTTTCTGAAAAGGCAAACTTACGGCTCCTTCTCCCACAGGGAAGGTGCCAGCCCTGAAAACTAATGCAGTTTTTCACTATCCCTCTGCAGCCTATCCACAGGCACAACAGCTTTGGGGATCTCTGCTTTCCCAGAGACTCAGCATGTCACGGTGCTCGCTCTCGGCAGAAGCTTTTTTCTGAAAAGGCAAACTTTCGGCTCCTTCTCCCACAGGGAAGGTGCCAGCCCTGAAAACTAATGCAGTTTTTCACTATCCCTCTGCAGCCTATCCACAGGCACAACAGCTTTTGGGATCTCTGCTTTCCCAGAGACTCAGCATGTCACGGTGCTCGCTCCCGGCAGAAGCTTTTTTCTGAAAAGGCAAACTTACGGCTCCTTCTCCCACAGGGAAGGTGCCAGCCCTGAAAACTAATGCAGTTTTTCACTATCCCTCTGCAGCCTATCCACAGGCACAACAGCACTGGGAATCTCTGCTTTCCCAGAGACTCAGCATGTCACGGTGCTCACTCTCGCCAGAGCCTTTTCCTGAAAAGGCAAACTTACGGCTCCTTCTCCCACAAGGAAGGTGCCAGCCCTGAAAGATCTTGCTGGTATTCACTATCCCTCTGCAGCCTATCCACAGGCACAACAGCTTTTGGGATCTCTGCTTTCCCAGAGACTCAGCATGTCACGGTGCTCGCTCTCGGCAGAAGCTTTTTTCTGAAAAGGCAAACTTACGGCTCCTTCTCCCACAGGGAAGGTGCCAGCCCTGAAAACTAATGCAGTTTTTCACTATCCCTCTGCAGCCTATCCACAGGCACAACAGCTTTGGGGATCTCTGCTTTCCCAGAGACTCAGCATGTCACGGTGCTCGCTCTCGGCAGAAGCTTTTTTCTGAAAAGGCAAACTTACGGCTCCTTCTCCCACAGGGAAGGTGCCAGCCCTGAAAACTAATGCAGTTTTTCACTATCCCTCTGCAGCCTATCCACAGGCACAACAGCTTTGGGGATCTCTGCTTTCCCAGAGACTCAGCATGTCACGGTGCTCGCTCTCGGCAGAAGCTTTTTTCTGAAAAGGCAAACTTACGGCTCCTTCTCCCACAGGGAAGGTGCCAGCCCTGAAAACTAATGCAGTTTTTCACTATCCCTCTGCAGCCTATCCACAGGCACAACAGCTTTGGGGATCTCTGCTTTCCCAGAGACTCAGCATGTCACGGTGCTCACTCTCGCCAGAGCCTTTTTCTGAAAAGGCAAACTTACGGCTCCTTCTCCCACAAGGAAGGTGCCAGCCCTGAAAGATCTTGCTGGTATTCACTATCCCTCTGCAGCCTATCTTTAGCCGCAACAGCACTGGGGATCTCTGCTTTCCCAGAGACTCAGCATGTCACGGTGCTCACTCTCGCCAGAGCCTTTTCCTGAAAAGGAAAACTTACGGCTCCTTCTCCCACAAGGAAGGTGCCAGCCCTGAAAGATCTTGCTGGTATTCACTATCCCTCTGCAGCCTATCCACAGGCACAACAGCTTTGGGGATCTCTGCTTTCCCAGAGACTCAGCATGTCACGGTGCTCGCTCTCGGCAGAAGCTTTTTTCTGAAAAGGCAAACTTACGGATCCTTCTCCCACAGGGAAGGTGCCAGCCCTGAAAACTAATGCAGTTTTTCACTATCCCTCTGCAGCCTATCCACAGGCACAACAGCTTTGGGGATCTCTGCTTTCCCAGAGACTCAGCATGTCACGGTGCTCGCTCTCGGCAGAAGCTTTTTTCTGAAAAGGCAAACTTACGGCTCCTTCTCCCACAGGGAAGGTGCCAGCCCTGAAAACTAATGCAGTTTTTCACTATCCCTCTGCAGCCTATCCACAGGCACAACAGCTTTGGGGATCTCTGCTTTCCCAGAGACTCAGCATGTCACGGTGCTCGCTCTCGGCAGAAGCTTTTTTCTGAAAAGGCAAACTTACGGCTCCTTCTCCCACAGGGAAGGTGCCAGCCCTGAAAACTAATGCAGTTTTTCACTATCCCTCTGCAGCCTATCCACAGGCACAACAGCTTTGGGGATCTCTGCTTTCCCAGAGACTCAGCATGTCACGGTGCTCACTCTCGCCAGAGCCTTTTTCTGAAAAGGCAAACTTACGGCTCCTTCTCCCACAAGGAAGGTGCCAGCCCTGAAAGATCTTGCTGGTATTCACTATCCCTCTGCAGCCTATCTTTAGCCGCAACAGCACTGGGGATCTCTGCTTTCCCAGAGACTCAGCATGTCACGGTGCTCACTCTCGCCAGAGCCTTTTCCTGAAAAGGCAAACTTACGGCTCCTTCTCCCACAAGGAAGGTGCCAGCCCTGAAAGATCTTGCTGGTATTCACTATCCCTCTGCAGCCTATCCACAGGCACAACAGCTTTTGGGATCTCTGCTTTCCCAGAGACTCAGCATGTCACGGTGCTCGCTCTCGGCAGAAGCTTTTTTCTGAAAAGGCAAACTTACGGCTCCTTCTCCCACAGGGAAGGTGCCAGCCCTGAAAACTAATGCAGTTTTTCACTATCCCTCTGCAGCCTATCCACAGGCACAACAGCTTTGGGGATCTCTGCTTTCCCAGAGACTCAGCATGTCACGGTGCTCGCTCTCGGCAGAAGCTTTTTTCTGAAAAGGCAAACTTACGGCTCCTTCTCCCACAGGGAAGGTGCCAGCCCTGAAAACTAATGCAGTTTTTCACTATCCCTCTGCAGCCTATCCACAGGCACAACAGCTTTGGGGATCTCTGCTTTCCCAGAGACTCAGCATGTCACGGTGCTCGCTCTCGGCAGAAGCTTTTTTCTGAAAAGGCAAACTTACGGCTCCTCCCACAGGGAAGGTGCCAGCCCTGAAAACTAATGCAGTTTTTCACTATCCCTCTGCAGCCTATCCACAGGCACAACAGCTTTGGGGATCTCTGCTTTCCCAGAGACTCAGCATGTCACGGTGCTCGCTCTCGGCAGAAGCTTTTTTCTGAAAAGGCAAACTTACGGCTCCTTCTCCCACAGGGAAGGTGCCAGCCCTGAAAACTAATGCAGTTTTTCACTATCCCTCTGCAGCCTATCCACAGGCACAACAGCTTTGGGGATCTCTGCTTTCCCAGAGACTCAGCATGTCACGGTGCTCGCTCTCGGCAGAAGCTTTTTTCTGAAAAGGCAAACTTACGGCTCCTTCTCCCACAGGGAAGGTGCTAGCCCTGAAAACTAATGCAGTTTTTCACTATCCCTCTGCAGCCTATCCACAGGCACAACAGCTTTTGGGATCTCTGCTTTCCCAGAGACTCAGCATGTCACGGTGCTCGCTCTCGGCAGAAGCTTTTTTCTGAAAAGGCAAACTTACGGCTCCTTCTCCCACAGGGAAGGTGCCAGCCCTGAAAACAAATGCAGTTTTTCACTATCCCTCTGCAGCCTATCCACAGGCACAACAGCTTTGGGGATCTCTGCTTTCCCAGAGACTCAGCATGTCACGGTGCTCACTCTCGCCAGAGCCTTTTCCTGAAAAGGCAAACTTACGGCTCCTTCTCCCACAAGGAAGGTGCCAGCCCTGAAAGATCTTGCTGGTATTCACTATCCCTCTGCAGCCTATCCACAGGCACAACAGCTTTTGGGATCTCTGCTTTCCCAGAGACTCAGCATGTCACGGTGCTCGTTCTCGGCAGAAGCTTTTTCTGAGAAGGCAAAAGTGTGGCTCCTTCTCCCACAAGGAAGGTGCTAGCCCTGAAAGATCTTGCTGGTATTCACTATCCTCCTGCAGCCTATCCACAGGCACAACAGCTTTTGGGATCTCTGCTTTCCCAGAGACTCAGCATGTCACGGTGCTCGCTCTCGGCAGAAGCTTTTTTCTGAAAAGGCAAACTTACGGCTCCTTCTCCCACAGGGAAGGTGCCAGCCCTGAAAACTAATGCAGTTTTTCACTATCCCTCTGCAGCCTATCCACAGGCACAACAGCTTTGGGGATCTCTGCTTTCCCAGAGACTCAGCATGTCACGGTGCTCGCTCTCGGCAGAAGCTTTTTTCTGAAAAGGCAAACTTACGGCTCCTTCTCCCACAGGGAAGGTGCCAGCCCTGAAAACTAATGCAGTTTTTCACTATCCCTCTGCAGCCTATCCACAGGCACAACAGCTTTGGGGATCTCTGCTTTCCCAGAGACTCAGCATGTCACGGTGCTCGCTCTCGGCAGAAGCTTTTTTCTGAAAAGGCAAACTTACGGCTCCTCCCACAGGGAAGGTGCCAGCCCTGAAAACTAATGCAGTTTTTCACTATCCCTCTGCAGCCTATCCACAGGCACAACAGCTTTGGGGATCTCTGCTTTCCCAGAGACTCAGCATGTCACGGTGCTCGCTCTCGGCAGAAGCTTTTTTCTGAAAAGGCAAACTTACGGCTCCTTCTCCCACAGGGAAGGTGCCAGCCCTGAAAACTAATGCAGTTTTTCACTATCCCTCTGCAGCCTATCCACAGGCACAACAGCTTTGGGGATCTCTGCTTTCCCAGAGACTCAGCATGTCACGGTGCTCGCTCTCGGCAGAAGCTTTTTTCTGAAAAGGCAAACTTACGGCTCCTTCTCCCACAGGGAAGGTGCCAGCCCTGAAAACTAATGCAGTTTTTCACTATCCCTCTGCAGCCTATCCACAGGCACAACAGCTTTTGGGATCTCTGCTTTCCCAGAGACTCAGCATGTCACGGTGCTCGCTCTCGGCAGAAGCTTTTTTCTGAAAAGGCAAACTTACGGCTCCTTCTCCCACAGGGAAGGTGCCAGCCCTGAAAACTAATGCAGTTTTTCACTATCCCTCTGCAGCCTATCCACAGGCACAACAGCTTTTGGGATCTCTGCTTTCCCAGAGACTCAGCATGTCACGGTGCTCGTTCTCGGCAGAAGCTTTTTCTGAGAAGGCAAAAGTGTGGCTCCTTCTCCCACAAGGAAGGTGCTAGCCCTGAAAGATCTTGCTGGTATTCACTATCCTCCTGCAGCCTATGCACAGGCACAACAGCTTTGGGGATCTCTGCTTTCCCAGAGACTCAGCATGTCACGGTGCTCGCTCTCGGCAGAAGCTTTTTTCTGAAAAGGCAAACTTACGGCTCCTTCTCCCACAGGGAAGGTGCCAGCCCTGAAAACTAATGCAGTTTTTCACTATCCCTCTGCAGCCTATCCACAGGCACAACAGCTTTGGGGATCTCTGCTTTCCCAGAGACTCAGCATGTCACGGTGCTCGCTCTCGGCAGAAGCTTTTTTCTGAAAAGGCAAACTTACGGCTCCTTCTCCCACAGGGAAGGTGCCAGCCCTGAAAACTAATGCAGTTTTTCACTATCCCTCTGCAGCCTATCCACAGGCACAACAGCTTTGGGGATCTCTGCTTTCCCAGAGACTCAGCATGTCACGGTGCTCACTCTCGCCAGAGCCTTTTTCTGAAAAGGCAAACTTACGGCTCCTTCTCCCACAAGGAAGGTGCCAGCCTTGATAGATCTTGCTGGTATTCACTATCCCTCTGCAGCCTATCTTTAGCCGCAACAGCACTGGGGATCTCTGCTTTCCCAGAGACTCAGCATGTCACGGTGCTCACTCTCGCCAGAGCCTTTTCCTGAAAAGGCAAACTTACGGCTCCTTCTCCCACAAGGAAGGTGCCAGCCCTGAAAGATCTTGCTGGTATTCACTATCCCTCTGCAGCCTATCCACAGGCACAACAGCTTTTGGGATCTGTGCTTTCCCAGAGACTCAGCATGTCACGGTGCTCGCTCTCGGCAGAAGCTTTTTTCTGAAAAGGCAAACTTACGGCTCCTTCTCCCACAGGGAAGGTGCCAGCCCTGAAAACTAATGCAGTTTTTCACTATCCCTCTGCAGCCTATCCACAGGCACAACAGCTTTGGGGATCTCTGCTTTCCCAGAGACTCAGCATGTCACGGTGCTCGCTCTCGGCAGAAGCTTTTTTCTGAAAAGGCAAACTTACGGCTCCTTCTCCCACAGGGAAGGTGCCAGCCCTGAAAACTAATGCAGTTTTTCACTATCCCTCTGCAGCCTATCCACAGGCACAACAGCTTTGGGGATCTCTGCTTTCCCAGAGACTCAGCATGTCACGGTGCTCGCTCTCGGCAGAAGCTTTTTTCTGAAAAGGCAAACTTACGGCTCCTTCTCCCACAGGGAAGGTGCCAGCCCTGAAAACTAATGCAGTTTTTCACTATCCCTCTGCAGCCTATCCACAGGCACAACAGCTTTGGGGATCTCTGCTTTCCC
This sequence comes from Astur gentilis, assembly GCF_929443795.1. Classification (NCBI taxonomy): domain Eukaryota; kingdom Metazoa; phylum Chordata; class Aves; order Accipitriformes; family Accipitridae; genus Astur; species Astur gentilis. Next base: position 27,991,980 of record NC_064899.1, read on the forward strand.
AGAGACTCAGCATGTCACGGTGCTCGCTCTCGGCAGAAGCTTTTTTCTGAAAAGGCAAACTTACGGCTCCTTCTCCCACAGGGAAGGTGCTAGCCCTGAAAACTAATGCAGTTTTTCACTATCCCTCTGCAGCCTATCCACAGGCACAACAGCTTTTGGGATCTCTGCTTTCCCAGAGACTCAGCATGTCACGGTGCTCGCTCTCGGCAGAAGCTTTTTTCTGAAAAGGCAAACTTACGGCTCCTTCTCCCACAGGGAAGGTGCCAGCCCTGAAAACAAATGCAGTTTTTCACTATCCCTCTGCAGCCTATCCACAGGCACAACAGCTTTGGGGATCTCTGCTTTCCCAGAGACTCAGCATGTCACGGTGCTCGCTCTCGGCAGAAGCTTTTTTCTGAAAAGGCAAACTTACGGCTCCTTCTCCCACAAGGAAGGTGCCAGCCCTGAAAGATCTTGCTGGTATTCACTATCCCTCTGCAGCCTATCCACAGGCACAACAGCTTTTGGGATCTCTGCTTTCCCAGAGACTCAGCATGTCACGGTGCTCGTTCTCGGCAGAAGCTTTTTCTGAGAAGGCAAAAGTGTGGCTCCTTCTCCCACAAGGAAGGTGCTAGCCCTGAAAGATCTTGCTGGTATTCACTATCCCTCTGCAGCCTATCCACAGGCACAACAGCGTTGGGGATCTCTGCTTTCCCAGAGACTCAGCATGTCACGGTGCTCGCTCTCGGCAGAAGCTTTTTTCTGAAAAGGCAAACTTACGGCTCCTTCTCCCACAGGGAAGGTGCCAGCCCTGAAAACTAATGCAGTTTTTCACTATCCCTCTGCAGCCTATCCACAGGCACAACAGCTTTGGGGATCTCTGCTTTCCCAGAGACTCAGCATGTCACGGTGCTCGCTCTCGGCAGAAGCTTTTTTCTGAAAAGGCAAACTTACGGCTCCTTCTCCCACAGGGAAGGTGCCAGCCCTGAAAACTAATGCAGTTTTTCACTATCCCTCTGCAGCCTATCCACAGGCACAACAGCTTTGGGGATCTCTGCTTTCCCAGAGACTCAGCATGTCACGGTGCTCGCTCTCGGCAGAAGCTTTTTTCTGAAAAGGCAAACTTACGGCTCCTTCTCCCACAGGGAAGGTGCCAGCCCTGAAAACTAATGCAGTTTTTCACTATCCCTCTGCAGCCTATCCACAGGCACAACAGCTTTGGGGATCTCTGCTTTCCCAGAGACTCAGCATGTCACGGTGCTCGCTCTCGGCAGAAGCTTTTTTCTGAAAAGGCAAACTTACGGCTCCTTCTCCCACAGGGAAGGTGCCAGCCCTGAAAACTAATGCAGTTTTTCACTATCCCTCTGCAGCCTATCCACAGGCACAACAGCTTTGGGGATCTCTGCTTTCCCAGAGACTCAGCATGTCACGGTGCTCGCTCTCGGCAGAAGCTTTTTTCTGAAAAGGCAAACTTACGGCTCCTTCTCCCACAGGGAAGGTGCCAGCCCTGAAAACTAATGCAGTTTTTCACTATCCCTCTGCAGCCTATCCACAGGCACAACAGCTTTGGGGATCTCTGCTTTCCCAGAGACTCAGCATGTCACGGTGCTCACTCTCGCCAGAGCCTTTTTCTGAAAAGGCAAACTTACGGCTCCTTCTCCCACAAGGAAGGTGCCAGCCTTGATAGATCTTGCTGGTATTCACTATCCCTCTGCAGCCTATCTTTAGCCGCAACAGCACTGGGGATCTCTGCTTTCCCAGAGACTCAGCATGTCACGGTGCTCACTCTCGCCAGAGCCTTTTCCTGAAAAGGCAAACTTACGGCTCCTTCTCCCACAAGGAAGGTGCCAGCCCTGAAAGATCTTGCTGGTATTCACTATCCCTCTGCAGCCTATCCACAGGCACAACAGCTTTTGGGATCTCTGCTTTCCCAGAGACTCAGCATGTCACGGTGCTCGCTCTCGGCAGAAGCTTTTTTCTGAAAAGGCAAACTTACGGCTCCTTCTCCCACAGGGAAGGTGCCAGCCCTGAAAACTAATGCAGTTTTTCACTATCCCTCTGCAGCCTATCCACAGGCACAACAGCTTTGGGGATCTCTGCTTTCCCAGAGACTCAGCATGTCACGGTGCTCGCTCTCGGCAGAAGCTTTTTTCTGAAAAGGCAAACTTACGGCTCCTTCTCCCACAGGGAAGGTGCCAGCCCTGAAAACTAATGCAGTTTTTCACTATCCCTCTGCAGCCTATGCACAGGCACAACAGCTTTGGGGATCTCTGCTTTCCCAGAGACTCAGCATGTCACGGTGCTCGCTCTCGGCAGAAGCTTTTTTCTGAAAAGGCAAACTTACGGCTCCTTCTCCCACAGGGAAGGTGCCAGCCCTGAAAACTAATGCAGTTTTTCACTATCCCTCTGCAGCCTATCCACAGGCACAACAGCTTTTGGGATCTCTGCTTTCCCAGAGACTCAGCATGTCACGGTGCTCGCTCTCGGCAGAAGCTTTTTTCTGAAAAGGCAAACTTACGGCTCCTTCTCCCACAGGGAAGGTGCCAGCCCTGAAAACTAATGCAGTTTTTCACTATCCCTCTGCAGCCTATCCACAGGCACAACAGCTTTGGGGATCTCTGCTTTCCCAGAGACTCAGCATGTCACGGTGCTCGCTCTCGGCAGAAGCTTTTTTCTGAAAAGGCAAACTTACGGCTCCTTCTCCCACAGGGAAGGTGCCAGCCCTGAAAACTAATGCAGTTTTTCACTATCCCTCTGCAGCCTATCCACAGGCACAACAGCTTTGGGGATCTCTGCTTTCCCAGAGACTCAGCATGTCACGGTGCTCGCTCTCGGCAGAAGCTTTTTTCTGAAAAGGCAAACTTACGGCTCCTTCTCCCACAGGGAAGGTGCCAGCCCTGAAAACTAATGCAGTTTTTCACTATCCCTCTGCAGCCTATCCACAGGCACAACAGCTTTGGGGATCTCTGCTTTCCCAGAGACTCAGCATGTCACGGTGCTCGCTCTCGGCAGAAGCTTTTTTCTGAAAAGGCAAACTTACGGCTCCTTCTCCCACAGGGAAGGTGCTAGCCCTGAAAACTAATGCAGTTTTTCACTATCCCTCTGCAGCCTATCCACAGGCACAACAGCTTTTGGGATCTCTGCTTTCCCAGAGACTCAGCATGTCACGGTGCTCGCTCTCGGCAGAAGCTTTTTTCTGAAAAGGCAAACTTACGGCTCCTTCTCCCACAGGGAAGGTGCCAGCCCTGAAAACTAATGCAGTTTTTCACTATCCCTCTGCAGCCTATCCACAGGCACAACAGCTTTTGGGATCTCTGCTTTCCCAGAGACTCAGCATGTCACGGTGCTCGCTCTCGGCAGAAGCTTTTTTCTGAAAAGGCAAACTTACGGCTCCTTCTCCCACAGGGAAGGTGCCAGCCCTGAAAACTAATGCAGTTTTTCACTATCCCTCTGCAGCCTATCCACAGGCACAACAGCTTTTGGGATCTCTGCTTTCCCAGAGACTCAGCATGTCACGGTGCTCGCTCTCGGCAGAAGCTTTTTTCTGAAAAGGCAAACTTACGGCTCCTTCTCCCACAGGGAAGGTGCCAGCCCTGAAAACTAATGCAGTTTTTCACTATCCCTCTGCAGCCTATCCACAGGCACAACAGCTTTGGGGATCTCTGCTTTCCCAGAGACTCAGCATGTCACGGTGCTCGCTCTCGGCAGAAGCTTTTTTCTGAAAAGGCAAACTTACGGCTCCTTCTCCCACAGGGAAGGTGCCAGCCCTGAAAACTAATGCAGTTTTTCACTATCCCTCTGCCGCCTATCCACAGGCACAACAGCTTTGGGGATCTCTGCTTTCCCAGAGACTCAGCATGTCACGGTGCTCGCTCTCGGCAGAAGCTTTTTTCTGAAAAGGCAAACTTACGGCTCCTTCTCCCACAGGGAAGGTGCCAGCCCTGAAAACTAATGCAGTTTTTCACTATCCCTCTGCAGCCTATCCACAGGCACAACAGCTTTGGGGATCTCTGCTTTCCCAGAGACTCAGCATGTCACGGTGCTCACTCTCGCCAGAGCCTTTTCCTGAAAAGGCAAACTTACGGCTCCTTCTCCCACACGGAAGGTGCCAGCCCTGAAAGATCTTGCTGGTATTCACTATCCCTCTGCAGCCTATCCACAGGCACAACAGCTTTTGGGATCTCTGCTTTCCCAGAGACTCAGCATGTCACGGTGCTCGCTCTCGGCAGAAGCTTTTTTCTGAAAAGGCAAACTTACGGCTCCTTCTCCCACAGGGAAGGTGCCAGCCCTGAAAACTAATGCAGTTTTTCACTATCCCTCTGCAGCCTATCCACAGGCACAACAGCTTTGGGGATCTCTGCTTTCCCAGAGACTCAGCATGTCACGGTGCTCGCTCTCGGCAGAAGCTTTTTTCTGAAAAGGCAAACTTACGGCTCCTTCTCCCACAGGGAAGGTGCCAGCCCTGAAAACTAATGCAGTTTTTCACTATCCCTCTGCAGCCTATCCACAGGCACAACAGCTTTGGGGATCTCTGCTTTCCCAGAGACTCAGCATGTCACGGTGCTCACTCTCGCCAGAGCCTTTTCCTGAAAAGGAAAACTTACGGCTCCTTCTCCCACAAGGAAGGTGCCAGCCCTGAAAGATCTTGCTGGTATTCACTATCCCTCTGCAGCCTATCCACAGGCACAACAGCTTTGGGGATCTCTGCTTTCCCAGAGACTCAGCATGTCACGGTGCTCGCTCTCGGCAGAAGCTTTTCTCTGAAAAGGCAAACTTACGGCTCCTTCTCCCACAGGGAAGGTGCCAGCCCTGAAAACTAATGCAGTTTTTCACTATCCCTCTGCAGCCTATCCACAGGCACAACAGCTTTGGGGATCTCTGCTTTCCCAGAGACTCAGCATGTCACGGTGCTCGCTCTCGGCAGAAGCTTTTTTCTGAAAAGGCAAACTTACGGCTCCTTCTCCCACAGGGAAGGTGCCAGCCCTGAAAACTAATGCAGTTTTTCACTATCCCTCTGCAGCCTATCCACAGGCACAACAGCTTTGGGGATCTCTGCTTTCCCAGAGACTCAGCATGTCACGGTGCTCGCTCTCGGCAGAAGCTTTTTTCTGAAAAGGCAAACTTACGGCTCCTTCTCCCACAGGGAAGGTGCCAGCCCTGAAAACTAATGCAGTTTTTCACTATCCCTCTGCAGCCTATCCACAGGCACAACAGCTTTGGGGATCTCTGCTTTCCCAGAGACTCAGCATGTCACGGTGCTCGCTCTCGGCAGAAGCTTTTTTCTGAAATGCAAACTTACGGCTCCTTCTCCCACAGGGAAGGTGCCAGCCCTGAAAACTAATGCAGTTTTTCACTATCCCTCTGCAGCCTATCCACAGGCACAACAGCTTTGGGGATCTCTGCTTTCCCAGAGACTCAGCATGTCACGGTGCTCACTCTCGCCAGAGCCTTTTCCTGAAAAGGAAAACTTACGGCTCCTTCTCCCACAAGGAAGGTGCCAGCCCTGAAAGATCTTGCTGGTATTCACTATCCCTCTGCAGCCTATCCACAGGCACAACAGCTTTGGGGATCTCTGCTTTCCCAGAGACTCAGCATGTCACGGTGCTCGCTCTCGGCAGAAGCTTTTTTCTGAAAAGGCAAACTTACGGCTCCTTCTCCCACAGGGAAGGTGCCAGCCCTGAAAACTAATGCAGTTTTTCACTATCCCTCTGCAGCCTATCCACAGGCACAACAGCTTTGGGGATCTCTGCTTTCCCAGAGACTCAGCATGTCACGGTGCTCGCTCTCGGCAGAAGCTTTTTTCTGAAAAGGCAAACTTACGGCTCCTTCTCCCACAGGGAAGGTGCCAGCCCTGAAAACTAATGCAGTTTTTCACTATCCCTCTGCAGCCTATCCACAGGCACAACAGCTTTTGGGATCTCTGCTTTCCCAGAGACTCAGCATGTCACGGTGCTCGCTCTCGGCAGAAGCTTTTTTCTGAAAAGGCAAACTTACGGCTCCTTCTCCCACAGGGAAGGTGCCAGCCCTGAAAACTAATGCAGTTTTTCACTATCCCTCTGCAGCCTATCCACAGGCACAACAGCTTTGGGGATCTCTGCTTTCCCAGAGACTCAGCATGTCACGGTGCTCGCTCCCGGCAGAAGCTTTTTTCTGAAAAGGCAAACTTACGGCTCCTTCTCCCACAGGGAAGGTGCCAGCCCTGAAAACTAATGCAGTTTTTCACTATCCCTCTGCAGCCTATCCACAGGCACAACAGCTTTGGGGATCTCTGCTTTCCCAGAGACTCAGCATGTCACGGTGCTCACTCTCGCCAGAGCCTTTTCCTGAAAAGGAAAACTTACGGCTCCTTCTCCCACAAGGAAGGTGCCAGCCCTGAAAGATCTTGCTGGTATTCACTATCCCTCTGCAGCCTATCCACAGGCACAACAGCTTTTGGGATCTCTGCTTTCCCAGAGACTCAGCATGTCACGGTGCTCGCTCTCGGCAGAAGCTTTTTTCTGAAAAGGCAAACTTACGGCTCCTTCTCCCACAGGGAAGGTGCCAGCCCTGAAAACTAATGCAGTTTTTCACTATCCCTCTGCAGCCTATCCACAGGCACAACAGCTTTGGGGATCTCTGCTTTCCCAGAGACTCAGCATGTCACGGTGCTCGCTCTCGGCAGAAGCTTTTTTCTGAAAAGGCAAACTTACGGCTCCTTCTCCCACAGGGAAGGTGCCAGCCCTGAAAACTAATGCAGTTTTTCACTATCCCTCTGCAGCCTATCCACAGGCACAACAGCTTTGGGGATCTCTGCTTTCCCAGAGACTCAGCATGTCACGGTGCTCGCTCTCGGCAGAAGCTTTTTTCTGAAAAGGCAAACTTACGGCTCCTTCTCCCACAGGGAAGGTGCCAGCCCTGAAAACTAATGCAGTTTTTCACTATCCCTCTGCAGCCTATCCACAGGCACAACAGCTTTGGGGATCTCTGCTTTCCCAGAGACTCAGCATGTCACGGTGCTCGCTCTCGGCAGAAGCTTTTTTCTGAAAAGGCAAACTTACGGCTCCTTCTCCCACAGGGAAGGTGCCAGCCCTGAAAACTAATGCAGTTTTTCACTATCCCTCTGCAGCCTATCCACAGGCACAACAGCTTTGGGGATCTCTGCTTTCCCAGAGACTCAGCATGTCACGGTGCTCACTCTCGCCAGAGCCTTTTCCTGAAAAGGCAAACTTACGGCTCCTTCTCCCACAAGGAAGGTGCCAGCCCTGAAAGATCTTGCTGGTATTCACTATCCCTCTGCAGCCTATCCACAGGCACAACAGCTTTTGGGATCTCTGCTTTCCCAGAGACTCAGCATGTCACGGTGCTCGCTCTCGGCAGAAGCTTTTTTCTGAAAAGGCAAACTTACGGCTCCTTCTCCCACAGGGAAGGTGCCAGCCCTGAAAACTAATGCAGTTTTTCACTATCCCTCTGCAGCCTATCCACAGGCACAACAGCTTTGGGGATCTCTGCTTTCCCAGAGACTCAGCATGTCACGGTGCTCACTCTCGCCAGAGCCTTTTCCTGAAAAGGCAAACTTACGGCTCCTTCTCCCACAAGGAAGGTGCCAGCCCTGAAAGATCTTGCTGGTATTCACTATCCCTCTGCAGCCTATCCACAGGCACAACAGCTTTTGGGATCTCTGCTTTCCCAGAGACTCAGCATGTCACGGTGCTCGCTCTCGGCAGAAGCTTTTTTCTGAAAAGGCAAACTTACGGCTCCTTCTCCCACAGGGAAGGTGCCAGCCCTGAAAACTAATGCAGATTTTCACTATCCCTCTGCAGCCTATCCACAGGCACAACAGCTTTGGGGATCTCTGCTTTCCCAGAGACTCAGCATGTCACGGTGCTCGCTCTCGGCAGAAGCTTTTTTCTGAAAAGGCAAACTTACGGCTCCTTCTCCCACAGGGAAGGTGCCAGCCCTGAAAGATCTTGCTGGTATTCACTATCCCTCTGCAGCCTATCCACAGGCACAACAGCTTTGGGGATCTCTGCTTTCCCAGAGACTCAGCATGTCACGGTGCTCGCTCTCGGCAGAAGCTTTTTTCTGAAAAGGCAAACTTACGGCTCCTTCTCCCACAGGGAAGGTGCCAGCCCTGAAAACTAATGCAGTTTTTCACTATCCCTCTGCAGCCTATCCACAGGCACAACAGCTTTGGGGATCTCTGCTTTCCCAGAGACTCAGCATGTCACGGTGCTCGCTCTCGGCAGAAGCTTTTTTCTGAAAAGGCAAACTTACGGCTCCTTCTCCCACAGGGAAGGTGCTAGCCCTGAAAGATCTTGCTGGTATTCACTATCCTCCTGCAGCCTATCCACAGGCACAACAGCTTTTGGGATCTCTGCTTTCCCAGAGACTCAGCATGTCACGGTGCTCGCTCTCGGCAGAAGCTTTTTTCTGAAAAGGCAAACTTACGGCTCCTTCTCCCACAGGGAAGGTGCCAGCCCTGAAAACTAATGCAGTTTTTCACTATCCCTCTGCAGCCTATCCACAGGCACAACAGCTTTGGGGATCTCTGCTTTCCCAGAGACTCAGCATGTCACGGTGCTCGCTCTCGGCAGAAGCTTTTTTCTGAAAAGGCAAACTTACGGCTCCTTCTCCCACAGGGAAGGTGCTAGCCCTGAAAGATCTTGCTGGTATTCACTATCCTCCTGCAGCCTATCCACAGGCACAACAGCTTTGGGGATCTCTGCTTTCCCAGAGACTCAGCATGTCACGGTGCTCGCTCTCGGCAGAAGCTTTTTTCTGAAAAGGCAAACTTACGGCTCCTTCTCCCACAGGGAAGGTGCCAGCCCTGAAAACTAATGCAGTTTTTCACTATCCCTCTGCAGCCTATCCACAGGCACAACAGCTTTGGGGATCTCTGCTTTCCCAGAGACTCAGCATGTCACGGTGCTCGCTCTCGGCAGAAGCTTTTTTCTGAAAAGGCAAACTTACGGCTCCTTCTCCCACAGGGAAGGTGCCAGCCCTGAAAACTAATGCAGTTTTTCACTATCCCTCTGCAGCCTATCCACAGGCACAACAGCTTTGGGGATCTCTGCTTTCCCAGAGACTCAGCATGTCACGGTGCTCGCTCTCGGCAGAAGCTTTTTTCTGAAAAGGCAAACTTACGGCTCCTTCTCCCACAGGGAAGGTGCCAGCCCTGAAAACTAATGCAGTTTTTCACTATCCCTCTGCAGCCTATCCACAGGCACAACAGCTTTGGGGATCTCTGCTTTCCCAGAGACTCAGCATGTCACGGTGCTCGCTCTCGGCAGAAGCTTTTTTCTGAAAAGGCAAACTTACGGCTCCTTCTCCCACAGGGAAGGTGCCAGCCCTGAAAACTAATGCAGTTTTTCACTATCCCTCTGCAGCCTATCCACAGGCACAACAGCTTTGGGGATCTCTGCTTTCCCAGAGACTCAGCATGTCACGGTGCTCGCTCTCGGCAGAAGCTTTTTTCTGAAAAGGCAAACTTACGGCTCCTTCTCCCACAGGGAAGGTGCTAGCCCTGAAAGATCTTGCTGGTATTCACTATCCTCCTGCAGCCTATCCACAGGCACAACAGCTTTTGGGATCTCTGCTTTCCCAGAGACTCAGCATGTCACGGTGCTCGCTCTCGGCAGAAGCTTTTTTCTGAAAAGGCAAACTTACGGCTCCTTCTCCCACAGGGAAGGTGCCAGCCCTGAAAACTAATGCAGTTTTTCACTATCCCTCTGCAGCCTATCCACAGGCACAACAGCTTTTGGGATCTCTGCTTTCCCAGAGACTCAGCATGTCACGGTGCTCGCTCTCGGCAGAAGCTTTTTTCTGAAAAGGCAAACTTACGGCTCCTTCTCCCACAGGGAAGGTGCCAGCCCTGAAAACTAATGCAGTTTTTCACTATCCCTCTGCAGCCTATCCACAGGCACAACAGCTTTGGGGATCTCTGCTTTCCCAGAGACTCAGCATGTCACGGTGCTCGCTCTCGGCAGAAGCTTTTATCTGAAAAGGCAAACTTACGGCTCCTTCTCCCACAGGGAAGGTGCCAGCCCTGAAAGAAACTGCTGATCTTCAGTATCCCTCTGCAGCCTATCCACAGGCACAACAGCACTGTGGATCTCTGCTATCCCAGAGACTCAGCATGTCACGGTGCTCGCTCTCGGCAGAAGCTTTTTTCTGAAAAGGCAAACTTACGGCTCCTTCTCCCACAAGGAAGGTGCCAGCCCTGAAAGAAACTGCTGATCTTCAGTATCCCTCTGCATCCTATCATTAGCCGCAACAGCACTGGGGATCTCTGCTTTCCCAGAGACTCAGCATGTCACGGTGCTCGCTCTCGGCAGCAGCTTTTTTCTGAAAAGGCAAACTTACGGCTCCTTCTCCCACAGGGAAGGTGCCAGCCCTGAAAACTAATGCAGTTTTTCACTATCCCTCTGCAGCCTATCCACAGGCACAACAGCTTTGGGGATCTCTGCTTTCCCAGAGACTCAGCATGTCACGGTGCTCGCTCTCGGCAGAAGCTTTTTTCTGAAAAGGCAAACTTACGGCTCCTTCTCCCACAGGGAAGGTGCCAGCCCTGAAAACTAATGCAGTTTTTCACTATCCCTCTGCAGCCTATCCACAGGCACAACAGCTTTGGGGATCTCTGCTTTCCCAGAGACTCAGCATGTCACGGTGCTCGCTCTCGGCAGCAGCTTTTTTCTGAAAAGGCAAACTTACGGCTCCTTCTCCCACAGGGAAGGTGCCAGCCCTGAAAACTAATGCAGTTTTTCACTATCCCTCTGCAGCCTATCCACAGGCACAACAGCTTTGGGGATCTCTGCTTTCCCAGAGACTCAGCATGTCACGGTGCTCGCTCTCGGCAGAAGCTTTTTTCTGAAAAGGCAAACTTACGGCTCCTTCTCCCACAGGGAAGGTGCCAGCCCTGAAAACTAATGCAGTTTTTCACTATCCCTCTGCAGCCTATCCACAGGCACAACAGCTTTGGGGATCTCTGCTTTCCCAGAGACTCAGCATGTCACGGTGCTCGCTCTCGGCAGAAGCTTTTTTCTGAAAAGGCAAACTTACGGCTCCTTCTCCCACAGGGAAGGTGCCAGCCCTGAAAACTAATGCAGTTTTTCACTATCCCTCTGCAGCCTATCCACAGGCACAACAGCTTTGGGGATCTCTGCTTTCCCAGAGACTCAGCATGTCACGGTGCTCGCTCTCGGCAGAAGCTTTTTTCTGAAAAGGCAAACTTACGGCTCCTTCTCCCACAGGGAAGGTGCCAGCCCTGAAAACTAATGCAGTTTTTCACTATCCCTCTGCAGCCTATCCACAGGCACAACAGCTTTGGGGATCTCTGCTTTCCCAGAGACTCAGCATGTCACGGTGCTCGCTCTCGGCAGAAGCTTTTTTCTGAAAAGGCAAACTTACGGCTCCTTCTCCCACAGGGAAGGTGCCAGCCCTGAAAACTAATGCAGTTTTTCACTATCCCTCTGCAGCCTATCCACAGGCACAACAGCTTTGGGGATCTCTGCTTTCCCAGAGACTCAGCATGTCACGGTGCTCGCTCTCGGCAGAAGCTTTTTTCTGAAAAGGCAAACTTACGGCTCCTTCTCCCACAGGGAAGGTGCCAGCCCTGAAAACTAATGCAGTTTTTCACTATCCCTCTGCAGCCTATCCACAGGCACAACAGCTTTGGGGATCTCTGCTTTCCCAGAGACTCAGCATGTCACGGTGCTCGCTCTCGGCAGAAGCTTTTTTCTGAAAAGGCAAACTTACGGCTCCTTCTCCCACAGGGAAGGTGCCAGCCCTGAAAACTAATGCAGTTTTTCACTATCCCTCTGCAGCCTATCCACAGGCACAACAGCTTTGGGGATCTCTGCTTTCCCAGAGACTCAGCATGTCACGGTGCTCGCTCTCGGCAGAAGCTTTTTTCTGAAAAGGCAAACTTACGGCTCCTTCTCCCACAGGGAAGGTGCCAGCCCTGAAAACTAATGCAGTTTTTCACTATCCCTCTGCAGCCTATCCACAGGCACAACAGCTTTGGGGATCTCTGCTTTCCCAGAGACTCAGCATGTCACGGTGCTCGCTCTCGGCAGAAGCTTTTTTCTGAAAAGGCAAACTTACGGCTCCTTCTCCCACAGGGAAGGTGCCAGCCCTGAAAACTAATGCAGTTTTTCACTATCCCTCTGCAGCCTATCCACAGGCACAACAGCTTTGGGGATCTCTGCTTTCCCAGAGACTCAGCATGTCACGGTGCTCGCTCTCGGCAGAAGCTTTTTTCTGAAAAGGCAAACTTACGGCTCCTTCTCCCACAGGGAAGGTGCCAGCCCTGAAAACTAATGCAGTTTTTCACTATCCCTCTGCAGCCTATCCACAGGCACAACAGCTTTGGGGATCTCTGCTTTCCCAGAGACTCAGCATGTCACGGTGCTCGCTCTCGGCAGAAGCTTTTTTCTGAAAAGGCAAACTTACGGCTCCTTCTCCCACAGGGAAGGTGCCAGCCCTGAAAACTAATGCAGTTTTTCACTATCCCTCTGCAGCCTATCCACAGGCACAACAGCTTTGGGGATCTCTGCTTTCCCAGAGACTCAGCATGTCACGGTGCTCGCTCTCGGCAGAAGCTTTTTTCTGAAAAGGCAAACTTACGGCTCCTTCTCCCACAGGGAAGGTGCCAGCCCTGAAAACTAATGCAGTTTTTCACTATCCCTCTGCAGCCTATCCACAGGCACAACAGCTTTGGGGATCTCTGCTTTCCCAGAGACTCAGCATGTCACGGTGCTCGCTCTCGGCAGAAGCTTTTTTCTGAAAAGGCAAACTTACGGCTCCTTCTCCCACAGGGAAGGTGCCAGCCCTGAAAACTAATGCAGTTTTTCACTATCCCTCTGCAGCCTATCCACAGGCACAACAGCTTTGGGGATCTCTGCTTTCCCAGAGACTCAGCATGTCACGGTGCTCGCTCTCGGCAGAAGCTTTTTTCTGAAAAGGCAAACTTACGGCTCCTTCTCCCACAGGGAAGGTGCCAGCCCTGAAAACTAATGCAGTTTTTCACTATCCCTCTGCAGCCTATCCACAGGCACAACAGCTTTGGGGATCTCTGCTTTCCCAGAGACTCAGCATGTCACGGTGCTCGCTCTCGGCAGAAGCTTTTTTCTGAAAAGGCAAACTTACGGCTCCTTCTCCCACAGGGAAGGTGCCAGCCCTGAAAACTAATGCAGTTTTTCACTATCCCTCTGCAGCCTATCCACAGGCACAACAGCTTTGGGGATCTCTGCTTTCCCAGAGACTCAGCATGTCACGGTGCTCGCTCTCGGCAGAAGCTTTTTTCTGAAAAGGCAAACTTACGGCTCCTTCTCCCACAGGGAAGGTGCCAGCCCTGAAAACTAATGCAGTTTTTCACTATCCCTCTGCAGCCTATCCACAGGCACAACAGCTTTGGGGATCTCTGCTTTCCCAGAGACTCAGCATGTCACGGTGCTCGCTCTCGGCAGAAGCTTTTTTCTGAAAAGGCAAACTTACGGCTCCTTCTCCCACAGGGAAGGTGCCAGCCCTGAAAACTAATGCAGTTTTTCACTATCCCTCTGCAGCCTATCCACAGGCACAACAGCTTTGGGGATCTCTGCTTTCCCAGAGACTCAGCATGTCACGGTGCTCGCTCTCGGCAGAAGCTTTTTTCTGAAAAGGCAAACTTACGGCTCCTTCTCCCACAGGGAAGGTGCCAGCCCTGAAAACTAATGCAGTTTTTCACTATCCCTCTGCAGCCTATCCACAGGCACAACAGCTTTGGGGATCTCTGCTTTCCCAGAGACTCAGCATGTCACGGTGCTCGCTCTCGGCAGAAGCTTTTTTCTGAAAAGGCAAACTTACGGCTCCTTCTCCCACAGGGAAGGTGCCAGCCCTGAAAACTAATGCAGTTTTTCACTATCCCTCTGCAGCCTATCCACAGGCACAACAGCTTTGGGGATCTCTGCTTTCCCAGAGACTCAGCATGTCACGGTGCTCGCTCTCGGCAGAAGCTTTTATCTGAAAAGGCAAACTTACGGCTCCTTCTCCCACAAGGAAGGTGCCAGCCCTGAAAGAAACTGCTGATCTTCAGTATCCCTCTGCAGCCTATCCACAGGCACAACAGCACTGTGGATCTCTGCTCTCCCAGAGACTCAGCATGTCACGGTGCTCGTTCTCGGCAGAAGCTTTTTTCTGACAAGGCAAACTTATGGCTCCTTCTCCCACAAGGAAGGTGCCAGCCCTGAAAGAAACTGCTGATCTTCAGTATCCCTCTGCATCCTATCATTAGCCGCAACAGCACTGGGGATCTCTGCTTTCCCAGAGACTCAGCATGTCACGGTGCTCGCTCTCGGCAGCAGCTTTTTTCTGAAAAGGCAAACTTACGGCTCCTTCTCCCACAGGGAAGGTGCCAGCCCTGAAAACTAATGCAGTTTTTCACTATCCCTCTGCAGCCTATCCACAGGCACAACAGCTTTGGGGATCTCTGCTTTCCCAGAGACTCAGCATGTCACGGTGCTCGCTCTCGGCAGAAGCTTTTTTCTGAAAAGGCAAACTTACGGCTCCTTCTCCCACAGGGAAGGTGCCAGCCCTGAAAACTAATGCAGTTTTTCACTATCCCTCTGCAGCCTATCCACAGGCACAACAGCTTTGGGGATCTCTGCTTTCCCAGAGACTCAGCATGTCACGGTGCTCGCTCTCGGCAGAAGCTTTTTTCTGAAAAGGCAAACTTACGGCTCCTTCTCCCACAGGGAAGGTGCCAGCCCTGAAAACTAATGCAGTTTTTCACTATCCCTCTGCAGCCTATCCACAGGCACAACAGCTTTGGGGATCTCTGCTTTCCCAGAGACTCAGCATGTCACGGTGCTCGCTCTCGGCAGAAGCTTTTTTCTGAAAAGGCAAACTTACGGCTCCTTCTCCCACAGGGAAGGTGCCAGCCCTGAAAACTAATGCAGTTTTTCACTATCCCTCTGCAGCCTATCCACAGGCACAACAGCTTTGGGGATCTCTGCTTTCCCAGAGACTCAGCATGTCACGGTGCTCGCTCTCGGCAGAAGCTTTTTTCTGAAAAGGCAAACTTACGGCTCCTTCTCCCACAGGGAAGGTGCCAGCCCTGAAAACTAATGCAGTTTTTCACTATCCCTCTGCAGCCTATCCACAGGCACAACAGCTTTGGGGATCTCTGCTTTCCCAGAGACTCAGCATGTCACGGTGCTCGCTCTCGGCAGAAGCTTTTTTCTGAAAAGGCAAACTTACGGCTCCTTCTCCCACAGGGAAGGTGCCAGCCCTGAAAACTAATGCAGTTTTTCACTATCCCTCTGCAGCCTATCCACAGGCACAACAGCTTTGGGGATCTCTGCTTTCCCAGAGACTCAGCATGTCACGGTGCTCGCTCTCGGCAGAAGCTTTTTTCTGAAAAGGCAAACTTACGGCTCCTTCTCCCACAGGGAAGGTGCCAGCCCTGAAAACTAATGCAGTTTTTCACTATCCCTCTGCAGCCTATCCACAGGCACAACAGCTTTGGGGATCTCTGCTTTCCCAGAGACTCAGCATGTCACGGTGCTCGCTCTCGGCAGAAGCTTTTTTCTGAAAAGGCAAACTTACGGCTCCTTCTCCCACAGGGAAGGTGCCAGCCCTGAAAACTAATGCAGTTTTTCACTATCCCTCTGCAGCCTATCCACAGGCACAACAGCTTTGGGGATCTCTGCTTTCCCAGAGACTCAGCATGTCACGGTGCTCGCTCTCGGCAGAAGCTTTTTTCTGAAAAGGCAAACTTACGGCTCCTTCTCCCACAGGGAAGGTGCCAGCCCTGAAAACTAATGCAGTTTTTCACTATCCCTCTGCAGCCTATCCACAGGCACAACAGCTTTGGGGATCTCTGCTTTCCCAGAGACTCAGCATGTCACGGTGCTCGCTCTCGGCAGAAGCTTTTTTCTGAAAAGGCAAACTTACGGCTCCTTCTCCCACAGGGAAGGTGCCAGCCCTGAAAACTAATGCAGTTTTTCACTATCCCTCTGCAGCCTATCCACAGGCACAACAGCTTTGGGGATCTCTGCTTTCCCAGAGACTCAGCATGTCACGGTGCTCGCTCTCGGCAGAAGCTTTTTTCTGAAAAGGCAAACTTACGGCTCCTTCTCCCACAGGGAAGGTGCCAGCCCTGAAAACTAATGCAGTTTTTCACTATCCCTCTGCAGCCTATCCACAGGCACAACAGCTTTGGGGATCTCTGCTTTCCCAGAGACTCAGCATGTCACGGTGCTCGCTCTCGGCAGAAGCTTTTTTCTGAAAAGGCAAACTTACGGCTCCTTCTCCCACAGGGAAGGTGCCAGCCCTGAAAACTAATGCAGTTTTTCACTATCCCTCTGCAGCCTATCCACAGGCACAACAGCTTTGGGGATCTCTGCTTTCCCAGAGACTCAGCATGTCACGGTGCTCGCTCTCGGCAGAAGCTTTTTTCTGAAAAGGCAAACTTACGGCTCCTTCTCCCACAGGGAAGGTGCCAGCCCTGAAAACTAATGCAGTTTTTCACTATCCCTCTGCAGCCTATCCACAGGCACAACAGCTTTGGGGATCTCTGCTTTCCCAGAGACTCAGCATGTCACGGTGCTCGCTCTCGGCAGAAGCTTTTTTCTGAAAAGGCAAACTTACGGCTCCTTCTCCCACAGGGAAGGTGCCAGCCCTGAAAACTAATGCAGTTTTTCACTATCCCTCTGCAGCCTATCCACAGGCACAACAGCTTTGGGGATCTCTGCTTTCCCAGAGACTCAGCATGTCACGGTGCTCGCTCTCGGCAGAAGCTTTTTTCTGAAAAGGCAAACTTACGGCTCCTTCTCCCACAGGGAAGGTGCCAGCCCTGAAAACTAATGCAGTTTTTCACTATCCCTCTGCAGCCTATCCACAGGCACAACAGCTTTGGGGATCTCTGCTTTCCCAGAGACTCAGCATGTCACGGTGCTCGCTCTCGGCAGAAGCTTTTTTCTGAAAAGGCAAACTTACGGCTCCTTCTCCCACAGGGAAGGTGCCAGCCCTGAAAACTAATGCAGTTTTTCACTATCCCTCTGCAGCCTATCCACAGGCACAACAGCTTTGGGGATCTCTGCTTTCCCAGAGACTCAGCATGTCACGGTGCTCGCTCTCGGCAGAAGCTTTTTTCTGAAAAGGCAAACTTACGGCTCCTTCTCCCACAGGGAAGGTGCCAGCCCTGAAAACTAATGCAGTTTTTCACTATCCCTCTGCAGCCTATCCACAGGCACAACAGCTTTGGGGATCTCTGCTTTCCCAGAGACTCAGCATGTCACGGTGCTCGCTCTCGGCAGAAGCTTTTTTCTGAAAAGGCAAACTTACGGCTCCTTCTCCCACAGGGAAGGTGCCAGCCCTGAAAACTAATGCAGTTTTTCACTATCCCTCTGCAGCCTATCCACAGGCACAACAGCTTTGGGGATCTCTGCTTTCCCAGAGACTCAGCATGTCACGGTGCTCGCTCTCGGCAGAAGCTTTTTTCTGAAAAGGCAAACTTACGGCTCCTTCTCCCACAGGGAAGGTGCCAGCCCTGAAAACTAATGCAGTTTTTCACTATCCCTCTGCAGCCTATCCACAGGCACAACAGCTTTGGGGATCTCTGCTTTCCCAGAGACTCAGCATGTCACGGTGCTCGCTCTCGGCAGAAGCTTTTTTCTGAAAAGGCAAACTTACGGCTCCTTCTCCCACAGGGAAGGTGCCAGCCCTGAAAACTAATGCAGTTTTTCACTATCCCTCTGCAGCCTATCCACAGGCACAACAGCTTTGGGGATCTCTGCTTTCCCAGAGACTCAGCATGTCACGGTGCTCGCTCTCGGCAGAAGCTTTTTTCTGAAAAGGCAAACTTACGGCTCCTTCTCCCACAGGGAAGGTGCCAGCCCTGAAAACTAATGCAGTTTTTCACTATCCCTCTGCAGCCTATCCACAGGCACAACAGCTTTGGGGATCTCTGCTTTCCCAGAGACTCAGCATGTCACGGTGCTCGCTCTCGGCAGAAGCTTTTTTCTGAAAAGGCAAACTTACGGCTCCTTCTCCCACAGGGAAGGTGCCAGCCCTGAAAACTAATGCAGTTTTTCACTATCCCTCTGCAGCCTATCCACAGGCACAACAGCTTTGGGGATCTCTGCTTTCCCAGAGACTCAGCATGTCACGGTGCTCGCTCTCGGCAGCAGCTTTTTTCTGAAAAGGCAAACTTACGGCTCCTTCTCCCACAGGGAAGGTGCCAGCCCTGAAAACTAATGCAGTTTTTCACTATCCCTCTGCAGCCTATCCACAGGCACAACAGCTTTGGGGATCTCTGCTTTCCCAGAGACTCAGCATGTCACGGTGCTCGCTCTCGGCAGAAGCTTTTTTCTGAAAAGGCAAACTTACGGCTCCTTCTCCCACAGGGAAGGTGCCAGCCCTGAAAACTAATGCAGTTTTTCACTATCCCTCTGCAGCCTATCCACAGGCACAACAGCTTTGGGGATCTCTGCTTTCCCAGAGACTCAGCATGTCACGGTGCTCGCTCTCGGCAGAAGCTTTTTTCTGAAAAGGCAAACTTACGGCTCCTTCTCCCACAGGGAAGGTGCCAGCCCTGAAAACTAATGCAGTTTTTCACTATCCCTCTGCAGCCTATCCACAGGCACAACAGCTTTGGGGATCTCTGCTTTCCCAGAGACTCAGCATGTCACGGTGCTCGCTCTCGGCAGAAGCTTTTTTCTGAAAAGGCAAACTTACGGCTCCTTCTCCCACAGGGAAGGTGCCAGCCCTGAAAACTAATGCAGTTTTTCACTATCCCTCTGCAGCCTATCCACAGGCACAACAGCTTTGGGGATCTCTGCTTTCCCAGAGACTCAGCATGTCACGGTGCTCGTTCTCGGCAGAAGCTTTTTTCTGACAAGGCAAACTTATGGCTCCTTCTCCAACAAGGAAGGTGCCAGCCCTGAAAGAAACTGCTGATCTTCAGTATCCCTCTGCATCCTATCATTAGCCGCAACAGCACTGGGGATCTCTGCTTTCCCAGAGACTCAGCATGTCACGGTGCTCGCTCTCGGCAGCAGCTTTTTTCTGAAAAGGCAAACTTACGGCTCCTTCTCCCACAGGGAAGGTGCCAGCCCTGAAAACTAATGCAGATTTTCACTATCCCTCTGCAGCCTATCCACAGGCACAACAGCTTTGGGGATCTCTGCTTTCCCAGAGACTCAGCATGTCACGGTGCTCGCTCTCGGCAGAAGCTTTTTTCTGAAAAGGCAAACTTACGGCTCCTTCTCCCACAGGGAAGGTGCCAGCCCTGAAAACTAATGCAGTTTTTCACTATCCCTCTGCAGCCTATCCACAGGCACAACAGCTTTGGGGATCTCTGCTTTCCCAGAGACTCAGCATGTCACGGTGCTCGCTCTCGGCAGAAGCTTTTTTCTGAAAAGGCAAACTTACGGCTCCTTCTCCCACAGGGAAGGTGCCAGCCCTGAAAACTAATGCAGTTTTTCACTATCCCTCTGCAGCCTATCCACAGGCACAACAGCTTTGGGGATCTCTGCTTTCCCAGAGACTCAGCATGTCACGGTGCTCGCTCTCGGCAGAAGCTTTTTTCTGAAAAGGCAAACTTACGGCTCCTTCTCCCACAGGGAAGGTGCCAGCCCTGAAAACTAATGCAGTTTTTCACTATCCCTCTGCAGCCTATCCACAGGCACAACAGCTTTGGGGATCTCTGCTTTCCCAGAGACTCAGCATGTCACGGTGCTCGCTCTCGGCAGAAGCTTTTTTCTGAAAAGGCAAACTTACGGCTCCTTCTCCCACAGGGAAGGTGCCAGCCCTGAAAACTAATGCAGTTTTTCACTATCCCTCTGCAGCCTATCCACAGGCACAACAGCTTTGGGGATCTCTGCTTTCCCAGAGACTCAGCATGTCACGGTGCTCGCTCTCGGCAGAAGCTTTTTTCTGAAAAGGCAAACTTACGGCTCCTTCTCCCACAGGGAAGGTGCTAGCCCTGAAAGATCTTGCTGGTATTCACTATCCCTCTGCAGCCTATCCACAGGCACAACAGCTTTGGGGATCTCTGCTTTCCCAGAGACTCAGCATGTCACGGTGCTCGCTCTCGGCAGAAGCTTTTTTCTGAAAAGGCAAACTTACGGCTCCTTCTCCCACAGGGAAGGTGCCAGCCCTGAAAACTAATGCAGTTTTTCACTATCCCTCTGCAGCCTATCCACAGGCACAACAGCTTTGGGGATCTCTGCTTTCCCAGAGACTCAGCATGTCACGGTGCTCGCTCTCGGCAGAAGCTTTTTTCTGAAAAGGCAAACTTACGGCTCCTTCTCCCACAGGGAAGGTGCCAGCCCTGAAAACTAATGCAGTTTTTCACTATCCCTCTGCAGCCTATCCACAGGCACAACAGCTTTGGGGATCTCTGCTTTCCCAGAGACTCAGCATGTCACGGTGCTCGCTCTCGGCAGAAGCTTTTTTCTGAAAAGGCAAACTTACGGCTCCTTCTCCCACAGGGAAGGTGCCAGCCCTGAAAACTAATGCAGTTTTTCACTATCCCTCTGCAGCCTATCCACAGGCACAACAGCTTTGGGGATCTCTGCTTTCCCAGAGACTCAGCATGTCACGGTGCTCGCTCTCGGCAGAAGCTTTTTTCTGAAAAGGCAAACTTACGGCTCCTTCTCCCACAGGGAAGGTGCCAGCCCTGAAAACTAATGCAGTTTTTCACTATCCCTCTGCAGCCTATCCACAGGCACAACAGCTTTGGGGATCTCTGCTTTCCCAGAGACTCAGCATGTCACGGTGCTCGCTCTCGGCAGAAGCTTTTTTCTGAAAAGGCAAACTTACGGCTCCTTCTCCCACAGGGAAGGTGCCAGCCCTGAAAACTAATGCAGTTTTTCACTATCCCTCTGCAGCCTATCCACAGGCACAACAGCTTTGGGGATCTCTGCTTTCCCAGAGACTCAGCATGTCACGGTGCTCGCTCTCGGCAGAAGCTTTTTTCTGAAAAGGCAAACTTACGGCTCCTTCTCCCACAGGGAAGGTGCTAGCCCTGAAAGATCTTGCTGGTATTCACTATCCTCCTGCAGCCTATCCACAGGCACAACAGCTTTTGGGATCTCTGCTTTCCCAGAGACTCAGCATGTCACGGTGCTCGCTCTCGGCAGAAGCTTTTTTCTGAAAAGGCAAACTTACGGCTCCTTCTCCCACAGGGAAGGTGCCAGCCCTGAAAACTAATGCAGTTTTTCACTATCCCTCTGCAGCCTATCCACAGGCACAACAGCTTTGGGGATCTCTGCTTTCCCAGAGACTCAGCATGTCACGGTGCTCGCTCTCGGCAGAAGCTTTTTTCTGAAAAGGCAAACTTACGGCTCCTTCTCCCACAGGGAAGGTGCCAGCCCTGAAAACTAATGCAGTTTTTCACTATCCCTCTGCAGCCTATCCACAGGCACAACAGCTTTGGGGATCTCTGCTTTCCCAGAGACTCAGCATGTCACGGTGCTCGCTCTCGGCAGAAGCTTTTATCTGAAAAGGCAAACTTACGGCTCCTTCTCCCACAAGGAAGGTGCCAGCCCTGAAAGAAACTGCTGATCTTCAGTATCCCTCTGCAGCCTATCCACAGGCACAACAGCACTGTGGATCTCTGCTCTCCCAGAGACTCAGCATGTCACGGTGCTCGTTCTCGGCAGAAGCTTTTTTCTGACAAGGCAAACTTATGGCTCCTTCTCCCACAAGGAAGGTGCCAGCCCTGAAAGAAACTGCTGATCTTCAGTATCCCTCTGCATCCTATCATTAGCCGCAACAGCACTGGGGATCTCTGCTTTCCCAGAGACTCAGCATGTCACGGTGCTCGCTCTCGGCAGCAGCTTTTTTCTGAAAAGGCAAACTTACGGCTCCTTCTCCCACAGGGAAGGTGCCAGCCCTGAAAACTAATGCAGTTTTTCACTATCCCTCTGCAGCCTATCCACAGGCACAACAGCTTTGGGGATCTCTGCTTTCCCAGAGACTCAGCATGTCACGGTGCTCGCTCTCGGCAGAAGCTTTTTTCTGAAAAGGCAAACTTACGGCTCCTTCTCCCACAGGGAAGGTGCCAGCCCTGAAAACTAATGCAGTTTTTCACTATCCCTCTGCAGCCTATCCACAGGCACAACAGCTTTGGGGATCTCTGCTTTCCCAGAGACTCAGCATGTCACGGTGCTCGCTCTCGGCAGAAGCTTTTTTCTGAAAAGGCAAACTTACGGCTCCTTCTCCCACAGGGAAGGTGCCAGCCCTGAAAACTAATGCAGTTTTTCACTATCCCTCTGCAGCCTATCCACAGGCACAACAGCTTTGGGGATCTCTGCTTTCCCAGAGACTCAGCATGTCACGGTGCTCGCTCTCGGCAGAAGCTTTTTTCTGAAAAGGCAAACTTACGGCTCCTTCTCCCACAGGGAAGGTGCCAGCCCTGAAAACTAATGCAGTTTTTCACTATCCCTCTGCAGCCTATCCACAGGCACAACAGCTTTGGGGATCTCTGCTTTCCCAGAGACTCAGCATGTCACGGTGCTCGCTCTCGGCAGAAGCTTTTTTCTGAAAAGGCAAACTTACGGCTCCTTCTCCCACAGGGAAGGTGCCAGCCCTGAAAACTAATGCAGTTTTTCACTATCCCTCTGCAGCCTATCCACAGGCACAACAGCTTTGGGGATCTCTGCTTTCCCAGAGACTCAGCATGTCACGGTGCTCGCTCTCGGCAGAAGCTTTTTTCTGAAAAGGCAAACTTACGGCTCCTTCTCCCACAGGGAAGGTGCCAGCCCTGAAAACTAATGCAGTTTTTCACTATCCCTCTGCAGCCTATCCACAGGCACAACAGCTTTGGGGATCTCTGCTTTCCCAGAGACTCAGCATGTCACGGTGCTCGCTCTCGGGCAGAAGCTTTTTTCTGAAAAGGCAAACTTACGGCCTCCTTCTCCCACAGGGAAGGTGCCCAGCCCTGAAAACTAATGCAGTTTTTCACTATCCCTCTGCAGCCTATCCACAGGCACAACAGCTTTGGGGATCTCTGCTTTCCCAGAGACTCAGCATGTCACGGTGCTCGCTCTCGGCAGAAGCTTTTTTCTGAAAAGGCAAACTTACGGCTCCTTCTCCCACAGGGAAGGTGCCCAGCCCTGAAAACTAATGCAGTTTTTCACTATCCCTCTGCAGCCTATCCACAGGCACAACAGCTTTGGGGATCTCTGCTTTCCCAGAGACTCAGCATGTCACGGTGCTCGCTCTCGGCAGAAGCTTTTTTTCTGAAAAGGCAAACTTACGGCTCCTTCTCCCACAGGGAAGGTGCCAGCCCTGAAAACTAATGCAGTTTTTCACTATCCCTCTGCAGCCTATCCACAGGCACAACAGCTTTGGGGATCTCTGCTTTCCCAGAGACTCAGCATGTCACGGTGCTCGCTCTCGGCAGAAGCTTTTTTCTGAAAAGGCAAACTTACGGCTCCTTCTCCCACAGGGGAAGGTGCCAGCCCTGAAAACTAATGCAGTTTTTCACTATCCCTCTGCAGCCTATCCACAGGCACAACAGCTTTGGGGATCTCTGCTTTCCCAGAGACTCAGCATGTCACGGTGCTCGCTCTCGGCAGAAGCTTTTTTCTGAAAAGGCAAACTTACGGCTCCCTTCTCCCACAGGGAAGGTGCCCAGCCCTGAAAACTAATGCAGTTTTTCACTATCCCTCTGCAGCCTATCCACAGGCACAACAGCTTTGGGGATCTCTGCTTTCCCAGAGACTCAGCATGTCACGGTGCTCGCTCTCGGCAGAAGCTTTTTTCTGAAAAGGCAAACTTACGGCTCCTTCTCCCCACAGGGAAGGTGCCAGCCCTGAAAACTAATGCAGTTTTTCACTATCCCTCTGCAGCCTATCCACAGGCACAACAGCTTTGGGGATCTCTGCTTTCCCAGAGACTCAGCATGTCACGGTGCATCGCTCTCGGCAGAAGCTTTTTTTCTGAAAAGGCAAACTTACGGCTCCTTCTCCCACAGGGAAGGTGCCAGCCCTGAAAACTAATGCAGTTTTTCCACTATCCCCTCTGCAGCCTATCCACAGGCACAACAGCTTTGGGGATCTCTGCTTTCCCAGAGACTCAGCATGTCACGGTGCTCGCTCTCGGCAGAAGCTTTTTTCTGAAAAGGCAAACTTACGGCTCCTTCTCCCACAGGGAAGGTGCCAGCCCTGAAAACTAATGCAGTTTTTCACTATCCCTCTGCAGCCTATCCACAGGCACAACAGCTTTGGGGATCTCTGCTTTCCCAGAGACTCAGCATGTCACGGTGCTCGCTCTCGGCAGCAGCTTTTTTCTGAAAGGCAAACTTACGGCTCCTTCTCCCACAGGGAAGGTGCCAGCCCTGAAAAACTAATGCAGTTTTTTCACTATCCCTCTGCAGCCTATCCACAGGCACAACAGCTTTGGGGATCTCTGCTTTCCCAGAGACTCAGCATGTCACGGTGCTCGCTCTCGGCAGCAGCTTTTTTCTGAAAAGGCAAACTTACGGCTCCTTCTCCCACAGGGAAGGTGCCAGCCCTGAAAACTAATGCAGTTTTTTCACTATCCCTCTGCAGCCTATCCACAGGCACAACAGCTTTGGGGATCTCTGCTTTCCAGAGACTCAGCATGTCACGGTGCTCGCTCTCGGCAGCAGGCTTTTTTCTGAAAAGGCAAACTTACGGCTCCTTCTCCCACAGGGAAGGTGCCAGCCCTGAAAACTAATGCAGTTTTTCACTATCCCTCTGCAGCCTATCCACAGGCACAACAGCTTTGGGGATCTCTGCTTTCCCAGAGACTCAGCATGTCACGGTGCTCGCTCTCGGCAGAAGCTTTTTTCTGAAAAGGCAAACTTACGGCTCCTTCTCCCACAGGGAAGGTGCCAGCCCTGAAAACTAATGCAGTTTTTTCACTATCCCTCTGCAGCCTATCCACAGGCACAACAGCTTTGGGGATCTCTGCTTTCCCAGAGACTCAGCATGTCACGGTGCTCGCTCTCGGCAGAAGCTTTTTTCTGAAAAGGCAAACTTACGGCTCCTTCTCCCACAGGGAAGGTGCCAGCCCTGAAAACTAATGCAGTTTTTCACTATCCCTCTGCAGCCTATCCACAGGCACAACAGCTTTTGGGGATCTCTGCTTTCCCAGAGACTCAGCATGTCACGGTGCTCGCTCTCGGCAGAAGCTTTTTTCTGAAAAGGCAAACTTACGGCTCCTTCTCCCACAGGGGAAGGTGCCAGCCCTGAAAACTAATGCAGTTTTTCACTATCCCTCTGCAGCCTATCCACAGGCACAACAGCTTTGGGGATCTCTGCTTTCCCAGAGACTCAGCATGTCACGGTGCTCGCTCCTCGGCAGAAGCTTTTTTCTGAAAAGGCAAACTTACGGCTCCTTCTCCCACAGGGAAGGTGCCAGCCCTGAAAACTAATGCAGTTTTTCACTATCCCTCTGCAGCCTATCCACAGGGCACAACAGCTTTGGGGATCTCTGCTTTCCCAGAGACTCAGCATGTCACGGTGCTCGCTCTCGGCATCAGCTTTTTTCTGAAAAGGCAAACTTACGGCTCCTTCTCCCACAGGGAAGGTGCCAGCCCTGAAAACTAATGCAGTTTTTCACTATCCCTCTGCAGCCTATCCACAGGCACAACAGCTTTGGGGATCTCTGCTTTCCCAGAGACTCAGCATGTCACGGTGCTCGCTCTCGGCAGAAGCTTTTTTCTGAAAAGGCAAACTTACGGCTCCTTCTCCCACAGGGAAGGTGCCAGCCCTGAAAACTAATGCAGTTTTTCACTATCCCTCTGCAGCCAATCCACAGGCACAACAGCTTTGGGGATCTCTGCTTTCCCAGAGACTCAGCATGTCACGGTGCTCGCTCTCGGGCAGAAGCTTTTTTCTGAAAAGGCAAACTTACGGCTCCTTCTCCCACAGGGAAGGTGCCAGCCCTGAAAACTAATGCAGTTTTTCACTATCCCTCTGCAGCCTATCCACAGGCACAACAGCTTTGGGGATCTCTGCTTTCCCAGAGACTCAGCATGTCACGGTGCTCGCTCTCGGCAGAAGCTTTTTTCTGAAAAGGCAAACTTACGGCTCCTTCTCCCACAGGGAAGGTGCCAGCCCTGAAAACTAATGCAGTTTTTCACTATCCCTCTGCAGCCTATCCACAGGCACAACAGCTTTGGGGATCTCTGCTTTCCCAGAGACTCAGCATGTCACGGTTGCTCGCTCTCGGCAGAAGCTTTTTTCTGAAAAGGCAAACTTACGGCTCCTTCTCCCACAGGGAAGGTGCCAGCCCTGAAAACTAATGCAGTTTTTCACTATCCCTCTGCAGCCTATCCACAGGCACAACAGCTTTGGGGATCTCTGCTTTCCCAGAGACTCAGCATGTCACGGTGCTCGCTCTCGGCAGAAGCTTTTTTTCTGAAAAGGCAAACTTACGGCTCCTTCTCCCACAGGGAAGGTGCCAGCCCTGAAAACTAATGCAGTTTTTCACTATCCCTCTGCAGCCTATCCACAGGCACAACAGCTTTGGGGATCTCTGCTTTCCCAGAGACTCAGCATGTCACGGTGCTCGCTCTCGGCAGAAGCTTTTTTCTGAAAAGGCAAACTTACGGCTCCTTCTCCCACAGGGAAGGTGCCAGCCCTGAAAACTAATGCAGTTTTTCACTATCCCTCTGCAGCCTATCCACAGGCACAACAGCTTTGGGGATCTCTGCTTTCCCAGAGACTCAGCATGTCACGGTGCTCGCTCTCGGCAGCAGCTTTTTTCTGAAAAGGCAAACTTACGGCTCCTTCTCCCACAGGGAAGGTGCCAGCCCTGAAAACTAATGCAGTTTTTCACTATCCCTCTGCAGCCTATCCACAGGCACAACAGCTTTGGGGATCTCTGCTTTCCCAGAGACTCAGCATGTCACGGTGCTCGCTCTCGGCAGAAGCTTTTTTCTGAAAAGGCAAACTTACGGCTCCTTCTCCCACAGGGAAGGTGCCAGCCCTGAAAACTAATGCAGTTTTTCACTATCCCTCTGCAGCCTATCCACAGGCACAACAGCTTTGGGGATCTCTGCTTTCCCAGAGACTCAGCATGTCACGGTGCTCGCTCTCGGCAGCAGCTTTTTTCTGAAAAGGCAAACTTACGGCTCCTTCTCCCACAGGGAAGGTGCCAGCCCTGAAAAACTAATGCAGTTTTTCACTATCCCTCTGCAGCCTATCCACAGGCACAACAGCTTTGGGGATCTCTGCTTTCCCAGAGACTCAGCATGTCACGGTGCTCGCTCTCGGCAGCAGCTTTTTTCTGAAAAGGCAAACTTACGGCTCCTTCTCCCACAGGGAAGGTGCCAGCCCTGAAAACTAATGCAGTTTTTCACTATCCCTCTGCAGCCTATCCACAGGCACAACAGCTTTGGGGATCTCTGCTTTCCCAGAGACTCAGCATGTCACGGTGCTCGCTCTCGGCAGCAGCTTTTTTCTGAAAAGGCAAACTTACGGCTCCTTCTCCCACAGGGAAGGTGCCAGCCCTGAAAACTAATGCAGTTTTTCACTATCCCTCTGCAGCCTATCCACAGGCACAACAGCTTTGGGGATCCTCCTGCTTTCCCAGAGACTCAGCATGTCCACGGTGCTCGCTCTCGGCAGCAGCTTTTTTCTGAAAAGGCAAACTTACGGCTCCTTCTCCCACAGGGAAGGTGCCAGCCCTGAAAACTAATGCAGTTTTTCACTATCCCTCTGCAGCCTATCCACAGGCACAACAGCTTTGGGGATCTCTGCTTTCCCAGAGACTCAGCATGTCACGGTGCTCGCTCTCGGCAGAAGCTTTTTTCTGAAAAGGCAAACTTACGGCTCCTTCTCCCACAGGGAAGGTGCCAGCCCTGAAAACTAATGCAGTTTTTCACTATCCCTCTGCAGCCTATCCACAGGCACAACAGCTTTGGGGATCTCTGCTTTCCCAGAGACTCAGCATGTCACGGTGCTCGCTCTCGGCAGCAGCTTTTTTCTGAAAAGGCAACTTACGGCTCCTTCTCCCACAGGGAAGGTGCCAGCCCTGAAAACTAATGCAGTTTTTCACTATCCCTCTGCAGCCTATCCACAGGCACAACAGCTTTGGGGATCTCTGCTTTCCCAGAGACTCAGCATGTCACGGTGCTCGCTCTCGGCAGCAGCTTTTTTCTGAAAAGGCAAACTTACGGCTCCTTCTCCCACAGGGAAGGTGCCAGCCCTGAAAACTAATGCAGTTTTTCACTATCCCTCTGCAGCCTATCCACAGGCACAACAGCTTTGGGGATCTCTGCTTTCCCAGAGACTCAGCATGTCACGGTGCTCGCTCTCGGCAGAAGCTTTTTTCTGAAAAGGCAAACTTACGGCTCCTTCTCCCACAGGGAAGGGTGCCAGCCCTGAAAACTAATGCAGTTTTTCACTATCCCTCTGCAGCCTATCCACAGGCACAACAGCTTTGGGGATCTCTGCTTTCCAGAGACTCAGCATGTCACGGTGCTCGCTCTCGGCAGAAGCTTTTTTCTGAAAAGGCAAACTTACGGCTCCTTCTCCCACAGGGAAGGTGCCAGCCCTGAAAACTAATGCAGTTTTTCACTATCCCTCTGCAGCCTATCCACAGGCACAACAGCTTTTGGGGATCTCTGCTTTCCCAGAGACTCAGCATGTCACGGTGCTCGCTCTCGGCAGAAGCTTTTTTCTGAAAAGGCAAACTTACGGCTCCTTCTCCCACAGGGAAGGTGCCAGCCCTGAAAACTAATGCAGTTTTTCACTATCCCTCTGCAGCCTATCCACAGGCACAACAGCTTTGGGGATCTCTGCTTTTCCCAGAGACTCAGCATGTCACGGTGCCTCGCTCTCGGCAGAAGCTTTTTTCTGAAAAGGCAAACTTACGGCTCCTTCTCCCACAGGGAAGGTGCCAGCCCTGAAAACTAATGCAGTTTTTCACTATCCCTCTGCAGCCTATCCACAGGCACAACAGCTTTGGGGATCTCTGCTTTCCCAGAGACTCAGCATGTCACGGTGCTCGCTCTCGGCAGAAGCTTTTTTCTGAAAAGCAAACTTACGGCTCCTTCTCCCACAGGGAAGGTGCCAGCCCTGAAAACTAATGCAGTTTTTCACTATCCCTCTGCAGCCTATCCACAGGCACAACAGCTTTGGGGATCTCTGCTTTCCCCAGAGACTCAGCATGTCACGGTGCTCGCTCTCGGCAGAAGCTTTTTTCTGAAAAGGCAAACTTACGGCTCCTTCTCCCCACAGGGAAGGTGCCAGCCCTGAAAACTAATGCAGTTTTTCACTATCCCTCTGCAGCCTATCCACAGGCACAACAGCTTTGGGGATCTCTGCTTTCCCAGAGACTCAGCATGTCACGGTGCTCGCTCTCGGCAGAAGCTTTTTTCTGAAAAGGCAAACTTACGGCTCCTTCTCCCACAGGGAAGGTGCCAGCCCTGAAAACTAATGCAGTTTTTCACTATCCCTCTGCAGCCTATCCACAGGCACAACAGCTTTGGGGATCTCTGCTTTCCCAGAGACTCAGCATGTCACGGTGCTCGCTCTCGGCAGAAGCTTTTTTCTGAAAGGCAAACTTACGGCTCCTTCTCCCACAGGGAAGGTGCCAGCCCTGAAAACTAATGCAGTTTTTCACTATCCCTCTGCAGCCTATCCACAGGCACAACAGCTTTGGGGATCTCTGCTTTCCCAGAGACTCAGCATGTCACGGTGCTCGCTCTCGGCAGAAGCTTTTTTCTGAAAAGGCAAACTTACGGCTCCTTCTCCCACAGGGAAGGTGCCAGCCCTGAAAACTAATGCAGTTTTTCACTATCCCTCTGCAGCCTATCCACAGGCACAACAGCTTTGGGGATCTCTGCTTTCCCAGAGACTCAGCATGTCACGGTGCTCGCTCTCGGCAGAAGCTTTTTTCTGAAAAGGCAAACTTACGGCTCCTTCTCCCAACAGGGAAGGTGCCAGCCCTGAAAACTAATGCAGTTTTTCACTATCCCTCTGCAGCCTATCCACAGGCACAACAGCTTTGGGGATCTCTGCTTTCCCAGAGACTCAGCATGTCACGGTGCTCGCTCTCGGCAGCAGCTTTTTTCTGAAAAGGCAAACTTACGGCTCCTTCTCCCACAGGGAAGGTGCCAGCCCTGAAAACTAATGCAGTTTTTCACTATCCCTCTGCAGCCTATCCACAGGCACAACAGCTTTGGGATCTCTGCTTTCCCAGAGACTCAGCATGTCACGGTGCTCGCTCTCGGCAGCAGCTTTTTTCTGAAAAGGCAAAACTTAACGGCTCCTTCTCCCACAGGGAAGGTGCCAGCCCTGAAAACTAATGCAGTTTTTCACTATCCCTCTGCAGCCTATCCACAGGCACAACAGCTTTGGGGATCTCTGCTTTCCCCAGAGACTCAGCATGTCACGGTGCTCGCTCTCGGCAGCATCTTTTTTCTGAAAAGGCAAACTTACGGCTCCTTCTCCCACAGGGAAGGTGCCAGCCCTGAAAACTAATGCAGTTTTTCACTATCCCTCTGCAGCCTATCCACAGGCACAACAGCTTTGGGGATCTCTGCTTTCCCAGAGACTCAGCATGTCACGGTGCTCGCTCTCGGCAGCAGCTTTTTTCTGAAAAGGCAAACTTACGGCTCCTTCTCCCACAGGGAAGGTGCCAGCCCTGAAAACTAATGCAGTTTTTCACTATCCCTCTGCAGCCTATCCACAGGCACAACAGCTTTGGGGATCTCTGCTTTCCCCAGAGACTCAGCATGTCACGGTGCTCGCTCTCGGCAGAAGCTTTTTTCTGAAAAGGCAAACTTACGGCTCCTTCTCCCACAGGGAAGGTGCCAGCCCTGAAAACTAATGCAGTTTTTCACTATCCCTCTGCAGCCTATCCACAGGCACAACAGCTTTGGGGATCTCTGCTTTCCCAGAGACTCAGCATGTCACGGTGCTCGCTCTCGGCAGAAGCTTTTTTCTGAAAAGGCAAACTTACGGCTCCTTCTCCCACAGGGAAGGTGCCAGCCCTGAAAACTAATGCAGTTTTTCACTATCCCTCTGCAGCCTATCCACAGGCACAACAGCTTTGGGGATCTCTGCTTTCCCAGAGACTCAGCATGTCACGGTGCTCGCTCTCGGCAGAAGCTTTTTTCTGAAAAGGCAAAACTTACGGCTCCTTCTCCCACAGGGAAGGTGCCAGCCCTGAAAACTAATGCAGTTTTTCACTATCCCTCTGCAGCCTATCCACAGGCACAACAGCTTTGGGGATCTCTGCTTTCCCAGAGACTCAGCATGTCACGGTGCTCGCTCTCGGCAGAAGCTTTTTTTCTGAAAAGGCAAACTTACGGCTCCTTCTCCCACAGGGAAGGTGCCAGCCCTGAAAACTAATGCAGTTTTTCACTATCCCTCTGCAGCCTATCCACAGGCACAACACGCTTTGGGGGATCTCTGCTTTCCCAGAGACTCAGCATGTCACGGTGCTCGCTCTCGGCAGAAGCTTTTTTCTGAAAAGGCAAACTTACGGCTCCTTCTCCCACAGGGAAGGTGCCAGCCCTGAAAACTAATGCAGTTTTTCACTATCCCTCCTGCAGCCTATCCACAGGCACAACAGCTTTGGGGATCTCTGCTTTCCCAGAGACTCAGCATGTCACGGTGCTCGCTCTCGGCAGAAGCTTTTTTCTGAAAAAGGCAAACTTACGGCTCCTTCTCCCACAGGGAAGGTGCCAGCCCTGAAAACTAATGCAGTTTTTCACTATCCCTCTGCAGCCTATCCACAGGCACAACAGCTTTGGGGATCTCTGCTTTCCCAGAGACTCAGCATGTCACGGTGCTCGCTCTCGGCAGAAGCTTTTTTCTGAAAAGGCAAACTTACGGGCTCCTTCTCCCACAGGGAAGGTGCCAGCCCTGAAAACTAATGCAGTTTTTTCACTATCCCTCTGCAGCCTATCCACAGGCACAACAGCTTTGGGGATCTCTGCTTTCCCAGAGACTCAGCATGTCACGGTGCTCGCTCTCGGCAGAAGGCTTTTTTCTGAAAAGGCAAACTTACGGGCTCCTTCTCCCACAGGGAAGGTGCCAGCCCTGAAAACTAATGCAGTTTTTCACTATCCCTCTGCAGCCTATCCACAGGCACAACAGCTTTGGGGATCTCTGCTTTCCCAGAGACTCAGCATGTCACGGTGCTCGCTCTCGGCAGAAGCTTTTTCTGAAAAGGCAAACTTACGGCTCCTTCTCCCACAGGGAAGGTGCCAGCCCTGAAAACTAATGCAGTTTTTCACTATCCCTCTGCAGCCTATCCACAGGCACAACAGCTTGGGGATCTCTGCTTTCCCAGAGACTCAGCATGTCACGGTGCTCGCTCTCGGCAGAAGCTTTTTTCTGAAAAGGCAAACTTACGGCTCCTTCTCCCACAGGGAAGGTGCCAGCCCTGAAAACTAATGCAGTTTTTCACTATCCCTCTGCAGCCTATCCACAGGGCACAACAGCTTTGGGGATCTCTGCTTTCCCAGAGACTCAGCATGTCACGGTGCTCGCTCTCGGCAGCAGCTTTTTTCTGAAAAGGCAAACTTTACGGCTCCTTCTCCCACAGGGAAGGTGCCAGCCCTGAAAACTAATGCAGTTTTTCACTATCCCTCTGCAGCCTATCCACAGGCACAACAGCTTTGGGGGATCTCTGCTTTCCCAGAGACTCAGCATGTCACGGTGCTCGCTCTCGGCAGAAGCTTTTTTCTGAAAAGGCAAACTTACGGCTCCTTCTCCCACAGGGAAGGTGCCAGCCCTGAAAACTAATGCAGTTTTTCACTATCCCTCTGCAGCCTATCCACAGGCACAACAGCTTTGGGGATCTCTGCTTTCCCAGAGGATCAGCCATGTCACGGGTGCTCGCTCTCGGCAGCAGCTTTTTTCTGAAAAGGCAAACTTACGGCTCCTTCTCCCACAGGGAAGGTGCCAGCCCTGAAAACTAATGCAGTTTTTTCACTATCCCTCTGCAGCCTATCCACAGGCACAACAGCTTTGGGGGATCTCTGCTTTCCCAGAGACTCAGCATGTCACGGTGCTCGCTCTCGGCAGCAGCTTTTTTCTGAAAAGGCAAACTTACGGCTCCTTCTCCCACAGGGAAGGTGCCAGCCCTGAAAACTAATGCAGTTTTTCACTATCCCTCTGCAGCCTATCCACAGGCACAACAGCTTTGGGGATCTCTGCTTTCCCCAGAGACTCAGCATGTCACGGTGCCTCGCTCTCGGCAGAAGCTTTTTTCTGAAAAGGCAAACTTACGGCTCCTTCTCCCACAGGGAAGGTGCCAGCCCTGAAAACTAATGCAGTTTTTCACTATCCCTCTGCAGCCTATCCACAGGCACAACAGCTTTGGGGGATCTCTGCTTTCCCAGAGACTCAGCATGTCACGGTGCTCGCTCTCGGCAGAAGCTTTTTTCTGAAAAGGCAAAACTTACGGCTCCTTCTCCCACAGGGAAGGTGCCAGCCCTGAAAACTAATGCAGTTTTTCACTATCCCTCTGCAGCCTATCCACAGGCACAACAGCTTTGGGGATCTCTGCTTTCCCAGAGACTCAGCATGTCACGGTGCTCGCTCTCGGCAGAAGCTTTTTTCTGAAAAGGCAAAACTTACGGCTCCTTCTCCCACAGGGAAGGTGCCAGCCCTGAAAACTAATGCAGTTTTTTCACTATCCCTCTGCAGCCTATCCACAGGCACAACAGCTTTGGGGATCTCTGCTTTCCCAGAGACTCAGCATGTCACGGTGCTCGCTCTCGGCAGAAGCTTTTTTCTGAAAAGGCAAACTTACGGCTCCTTCTCCCACAGGGAAGGTGCCAGCCCTGAAAACTAATGCAGTTTTTCACTATCCCTCTGCAGCCTATCCACAGGCACAACAGCTTTGGGGATCTCTGCTTTCCCAGAGGACTCAGCATGTCACGGTGCTCGCTCTCGGCAGCAGCTTTTTTCTGAAAAGGCAAACTTACGGCTCCTTCTCCCACAGGGAAGGTGCCAGCCCTGAAAACTAATGCAGTTTTTCACTATCCCTCTGCAGCCTATCCACAGGCACAAACAGCTTTGGGGATCTCTGCTTTCCCAGAGACTCAGCATGTCACGGTGCTCGCTCTCGGCAGAAGCTTTTTTCTGAAAAGGCAAACTTACGGCTCCTTCTCCCACAGGGAAGGTGCCAGCCCTGAAAACTAATGCAGTTTTTCACTATCCCTCTGCAGCCTATCCACAGGCACAACAGCTTTGGGGATCTCTGCTTTCCCAGAGACTCAGCATGTCACGGTGCTCGCTCTCGGCAGCAGCTTTTTTTCTGAAAAGGCAAACTTACGGCTCCTTCTCCCACAGGGGAAGGTGCCAGCCCTGAAAAACTAATGCAGTTTTTCACTATCCCTCTGCAG
Organism: Astur gentilis; assembly: GCF_929443795.1. NCBI lineage: Eukaryota > Metazoa > Chordata > Aves > Accipitriformes > Accipitridae > Astur > Astur gentilis. The sequence goes on from NC_064899.1 coordinate 28,026,265, forward strand.
CCTATCCACAGGCACAACAGCTTTGGGGGATCTCTGCTTTCCCAGAGACTCAGCATGTCACGGTGCTCGCTCTCGGCAGAAGCTTTTTTCTGAAAAGGCAAACTTACGGCTCCTTCTCCCACAGGGAAGGTGCCAGCCCCTGAAAACTAATGCAGTTTTTCACTATCCCTCCTGCAGCCTATCCACAGGCACAACAGCTTTGGGGATCTCTGCTTTCCCAGAGACTCAGCATGTCACGGTGCTCGCTCTCGGCAGAAGCTTTTTTCTGAAAAGGCAAACTTACGGCTCCTTCTCCCACAGGGAAGGTGCCAGCCCTGAAAACTAATGCAGTTTTTCACTATCCCTCTGCAGCCTATCCACAGGCACATACAACTTTGGGGGATCTCTGCTTTCCCAGAGAC